>NC_059110.1:29261090-29909662 GCF_020740685.1 Jaculus jaculus
TGGTACCATACTTGTATTAGAGGTCTGAAGGGACCCTCATTGTTATATGAGCCATATGTTAAAAATATGGAACACTTCAAAAATTTGTGTGACATCCTTGCTCAGGGGCCATGCTAATCTTTCCATTGTTCCAATTTTAGTATATGTGCTCCTGAAGAGAGCACGTAGTTGAAGGTTTATGTATACTTGAATAGTTCAAAATTGACATTTACTGGGTGGAGTAACTTAAGTGACAGCCCATAAAATGTAGGTAAAACTGTACAGGAAAGGTAAAAAGATCAACTGACTTGAAAATAATAGGCGATGTGTGGAAATACTGCTTCTTTATATTTTTGGCTATCACTGTTAGGTATATATTATACTTGGAAAATGACCTGTTGAACTTCGAATTTTTCTAAATAAAAAAGGCATATAGCCAGGTGTGGTGGTGCACACATTTAATCCCAGCACTTGGGAGGCAGAGGTAGGAAGATCGCCATGAGTTCAGAGTGAATTTCAGGTCAGCCTGGACTACAGTGAAACCGTATCTAAAAAAAAAAAAAAAAAAAGGAGGGGAATATACCTGCTTTGCAGAGTTGTGGAATAATTGGGCTATTTTGAATCATAGGTATTTTTATTAATAGAAACTGTTATTGATGGGTAGTATATTCAGATTGGACATGCTGTTAACTCCCTTGAAATCTGTAGCATGTGAAGAAGAAGAAAGTGAATTCTGAGCAGGGGAGATAGTGATTTTGGGAAAACTTATGAAGTGAATGTATTTATTCTCCCTATCCCTTTTAATTTCCATACCTTGAATTCAGTGTGGGTTAACTATTTCCTTACCAATTCTGTCCTTGTGTTCTGAAAGTACATATTTTCTTCTCTTATTACTAAGCTTGTTTTGGTCTGAGAGAAAGTCATAACTGATAGGTGGACAAGAAGGATATGGGTTTTATTCTTATTTTCCTTTTCTGAATGAATAATTAACATGTTAACATGCAATAATTGTATATACATTCTGCGTTTTATAAAGTAGCTTTATTATCTTGTTTTTTGGACTCACTAATACCCGGGTGAATAGGAAGGTTTTTGTTGTGATTAGATTTTTTTTTTTGTTGTTCCCCTAGGAGCACATAGGTGAGTAGTTTTTATCTCTGGAGATTCTTTCAATTTGATGAATGCTTATAAATATTATAGTTAGATTTCCCAGAATAAATACTGTTGAATAATCACAAGGATGTCCACATTGCTTAGCATCTTACTGATGTATAATTTCTCTTCATTCCTAGATGCCTCTTTTCATCTTCCTAAATTTTATAGTATTTGAAAAAGCAATGGAACAAGAAGGAGGTGAACTGTGACCCAGTTAAACTAATGTCCGTTGCAATACCTGAATTGAGAAAGGGCAGTATATGGCCCAAAATACTGAGTACAGGATTATGAATATCTTTTTGAATTTGTTTTGACCTGTGTTCAACCTCAGTTTTATTAATCATATTCCACTTGCATGTTATGACAATTACAGAATCTTTTTATATAGTGTCTTTTGTTGGGTTTGTCAACTTGCCTGGGAAGAACTTGATGATAATGAGGCTTAGTTAATAAGCACCATTACTTAAGGATCTCTTAATTTTGTAGATTAAAGGCTACATCACAGCTACAAATTATAACTTTTATCACTGTTCAGATATTTAAAAAAAAAACATTTTGAAGGGTGAGAGCTAATAAGATTGGCTTAGTGAAAAAATGTGTTATACTTTAATGTTTTACAAAAGTTCATTGTGAGTTGTTTAGAGTAAACACTGTAAAATTCAAGATAGCTTTTAGTAACTTCTTTAGTCCCACTGTGTATGCAAATGCTCAGTAAAAGTGGATTTTTTTAAGTCAAGGATGATGGTAATAGGTGATCTACTTTTATCTAATTAGTACTGTATTATTTTAGAAACTGGCTTAAATAAATATGCATGTATATTTCTATTTATTCCCTGAAATGTGCATTTTACATCTGTCTTACAGGGAGATAAAAAATTAAGGTGTGATTCTGCTGATCTTCGGCATGACATTGATCGCCGTCGAAAAGAAAGAAGTAAAGAACGGGGGGATTCCAAGGGCTCCAGGGAATCCAGTGGCTCAAGAAAGCAAGAAAAAACTCCAAAAGATTACAAGGAATACAAATCTTACAAAGATGACAGGTAATTGTTCAAATTGTCCAAGTTAGGTCTTAGCTTCTAATTAGCCTTTAATAATTGTCAGCTTAATTGCTTTCAATTTTGACTATGTAATCAAATGTTTAAATTTAAACAATTAAAATTATTTGTTTTACAGCAAAAATGTAATTGTCTTTTACACGGCTTATGGTGGATGAGGACAAAAACTTTGGAATAGCAAGCTAACACTGAAAAAAAAAATGACAAATTAATGTGTCCTATTATCCAGGCTACATCAGGAGGTTGGACTTCAATGCAGTGCATTTCTAGAAACAGTTTGTGTAAGAACTTTGGTTCGTTATGCTTGATTCCGCACTTTTTCAACTCATAACACCCAGAGTACAAGAATTTTAAACTGATTATCTAGTGGTTTAACATGGGAGCAATTGGGGGGAGGAAGGAATAGAAATAGGAATGTGCATTAGTCTTTCAAAATGTTTCCATGGATACTGTTAGCAGTGGTAAGAGTTAAATGCAGGTATGACTTATTCGGGTGTTACATTAGAGTCATGAAAAATTGATAATATAGGAATACAAAGTATTATAGACAATTGTTTTCTTGCTGTTTATTAGGTAAATGGTGAATTTTACTTGTGCTTTTAAATTTATGACTGGTATTTGTAATGTCATGCTTTTTATTTCTATAATGGTGTTACGGCTCATACCATATGAACTGTTGTCACTCAGGGTGTATAAACTGCAATTCATTTTTCAAGTTGTCCTTAAGAACATTCTTTTGGGGGCTAGGGCTATAGCTAAGTGCTGGAATGTTTACCTAACATGTCCCAGGCAGCTTGGGTTCAATCCCCAGTGCCACAGAACAACCACCAAAAAAAAAAAAAAAAAATCCAAATCCCACAGAAACAAATAAAACCATTCTTTTTCTTGCTCTTCCTTTCCTTTTATTAAAGTAACAGATACTATAAGTTAACTTAAAATAATGAAAGACTGAGCCTTATTCTTGAAATTGGTAGACCACCATTTTGTAACTGGCAGGCAGGCTGTAGCATGTTTGTTAGTTATGTAAAACCATCACTGAAGAAGAATGGGAAGTATAAACCTTGTCAGAGCTCAACGTTCAAGTTACTTATATAATAATTCTAAAGGGGTAGTTGTTTATGACTTGAAAACATCCCTCTTATAAGATTGTCTGAAAGTTTTTAAAAATCTTTTTAAAAATAGCACTCTTTATTTTTCAGCAAACATAAAAGTAGAGAACAAGATCATTCTCGATCATCATCATCTTCAGCATCACCTTCTTCTCCCAGTTCTCGAGAAGAAAAGGAGAGTAAGAAGGAACGAGAAGAAGAGTTTAAAACTCACCATGAACTGAAAGAATACTCGGGATTTGCAGGAGTTAGCAGACCACGAGGAACTTTTGTAAGTAGTAGTTGGTTATAACATTTGAGGTACTGTCTTTTTGTTTAAAATTATTTTTATTTATGTTGTGGGGGCCCCCCAATGGTCTCTCCTCCAGCCACGGCAAACGAACTCCAGGCTCATGTGCCACTTTTTGCATCTGGCTTTATGTGGGTCCTTTGGCTTTGCAGGCAAGTGCCTAACTGCTAAGCCATCTCTCCAGCCCCATAGTGTACCAAGAGATTGTGCAGTGACTATTCTGAAGTCACAGTTAGTCTTGAGAAATACAATGCCATTTGAAGGATGGGCTTCATTAAGGATTACTATTTTTGAGATCTTGAAGTATATGTATAACTTAGATACTTTTCTTGCCTTAAGATCAGTAACTATACATAGAATCAAAGTCACAAGAAGCCGGGTGTGGTGGCTCACGCCTATAATCCCAGCACTCGGGAGGCTGAGGTAGAGGAATCGCTTCAGATCTAGCCTGGACTACAGAGTGAGTTCCAGGTCAGCCTGGGATAGAGTGAGACCTTGCCTTAAAAGAAAACGTCAAAAGAAATTTACTGATTAAGCAATGTTTAACCATTAGATTTTTAAAAACCTGTCTTGAAACATTAAAACTTATTTGTTCACCTGTGTTATAGCTGTTACTTTTTTTCTTATTTTAAGCTCTTGCTTATATGGGTATCAGTCATAGAAATTATACACGTTTCTTTTTTATTATGTATAGCATACATCATACATCTTCCCCAAATTTCTATAAAGTTGTAATGATAGATTTTAGTGTCATATATTTTCTTGCTCTGATTTCTGAAATAATTTCTTCCCTTGAGCTATATCTAGTTGGGTCATTATAGGAAACAAGTTATTTTTCTGATGGGGTTATATTTTGGACACGTGGCTCAATGATAATTCAAAGAAATTATGTAAGTTGGAGCTAGTAAAAGGGGAGAAATGTTCATTACTTAAGAATGTTAGTTCAGGCTATGTTTTGTGGTCTTCCTTTTTGATTGTTTTTCTTAACCTTACTCAACTTCTGGTAGGCAGAATTTTTTTGCTACTAGTATTAATGACCATTGACTCCACAGTGACTGTAAGGTTGAGGTTTAGGTAGGAAATTAGGACATATATGTATATATATTGTTACTGCACTAAAAGTTAAGAGTTTGCATGTAACTAAATACTTTTGATTGTGCTATTAAACCACTTTGTTAATGTTAATCAGTTTCGAATTAGAGGCAGAGGAAGAGCCAGAGGAGTTTTTGCTGGGACAAATACTGGTCCAAACAACTCAAATACTACTTTTCAAAAGAGACCGAAGGAAGAGGAATGGGATCCAGAATATACCCCAAAGAGCAAGAAGTACTTCTTGGTGGGTGTTAGAAATCTGTTTATTTGGTTTGCATTAATTTTCAAAGCACACCAGGTGACTACATCAGAAAGCAGATATCCACTATTACAAGAAGAGTTCACTGTAACTTGGGATAACATTTTCAGAAATATTCTTTTACATTCTTTGAGGTCCCTTTAGTTCTTTTTGCACTTTTATTAGTATCATTTGTGGAATGATCAGGGTAAACTAAAAAAATACCTGATTTGATAACTCCATTCAGAGAACATCTGTCCATACAGCAACAATAAATGCAGAAATCTTCTCTTTGAGTTTCATCAGCTATTTAAGTGAAAGACAAATAACCTTTGTACTTGTAAAAAGGGTCTGAGCAGAGCTGTCTAATTGCTTTGAAGTAAAACGAAATTAGGTTTTATTTTATTATTAGAGTGTGCGAGATAAGAGGGAGTTACAGAGAATAGGAGCACAAGGGCCTCTAGCAATGGCAGATGAGCTCCAGATGCATGTGGCACCTTGTACATGTGTCTCACCTGGGTACTGGGGCATTGAACGTGGGTCCGGAGACTTCGCAGGCCTTAACTGCTAAACCATCTCTCCAGCTACATAGTGAGAACCTGTCTCAAAATACAATTTTTAAAGCCGAGAGTGATGGCGCATGCCTTTAATCGCAGCTCTCGGGAGACAGAGGTAGGAAGATTGCCATGAGTTCAAGGCCATCATGAGACTACATAGTGAATTCCAGGTCAGCCTGGACCAGAGTGAGACCCTACCTCAAAAAAGCAAACAAAAGTAATTGCTAACTATGTTGATTTTTGCTACATTAAGGTAGAGATGCTCATTCCATTCCAGTAGACGACTTCTTTTTTCTTTTTTTTTTTTTTTGGTTTATCAAGGTCTCTGTTGCTCAGGCTGACCTGGAATTCTCTGCCTTCTCAGGGTGGCCTGGATCTCACTACAATCCTCCTATCTCTGCCTCCCGAGTGCTGGGATTAAAAGCCACCACACCTGGCAACATTCAAGTAGCTTTCATTCATTCATTCATTCATTCATTCATTCATTCGTTTGTTTATTTGAGAGAGGATGGGCACACCAGGGTCTCTTGTCGATGCAAACGAACTTGAGTTGCATGAACTACCTTGTGCATCTGGCTTATTTGGTTGCTGGGGAATTGAACCTAGGTTCTCTGGCTTTGTAGGCAAAAGCCTTAAACACCAAACCATCTCTCCAGCACTTCCCCCCCCCCCCCCCATTCTAATAGCTTTCTCAGGATAAACATGGGAGGTAGTGAGCCCTGAATGCTATCTAGACAGGATGAACATATTTTGGTGTTTGCAGTTAAGATTGTATAGCCTTATTATAGAGGCAGATGACCCTAAATACCAAAATATACCAGAAGTACTTTTGTTTTGACTTAAACAATACTGGGTTAAGAAGGATTAAACTTGAAATGTTCCTAACAAATCTGCTTAATTAAATGGAAAAGCCATATTCTGAAGGAAATCTGTTAGGAAAATGGTCAGTGTACTTTTTCAAAAACAGATTTTTATATGTCTCCTGCCATCTTAATAATTACCAAGGATGTAACAGTTATAGAATGATACCTATTGTAATTAAATTTATTTCTCTGCTGAGAAGTTATGCTTGCATGAGTTGACAATATGGATAGAGTAAGATGTTTCATCTGTTGTGTATAAAAGGTCTATCTACTGTCTGACTTGAGCAACTATAATTAGGCTGGCAATTCTGTTATTGCCAATCCCACTGCCTCTCACAGAATACTAAATAAACTTTTCTTTCTGTTAAAAATCTTGATTGTAAAAAATATAATTATGTAACAAAGATTACAAATAATTTGAAATTAAACAGACTACTATTATTATGTTTTAGTACTAGGTGTGGAAAGATACTATGAGATGATTACAGTGCTGGGTTTCAAAACCTAATTAACTTTCTAGGGGCATATGATGAAAGTTTGTTAGGAAGTTAAGTTGGCATAGGCTTTTTTTGTTTGTTTGTTTGTTCTTGTTTTTCGAGGTAGAGTCTCACTAGTCCAGGCTGACCTGGAATTCACTCTGTATTCTCAGGGTGGCCTTGAATTCATGGTGATCCTCCTACCTCTGCTTCCCGAGTGCTGGGAGTGCTGGGATTAAAGGCGTGCGCCACCACGCCCGGCTGGATAGACTTTTTTTTGAAGAGGAATTTGGCTTGTATCTTAAAGATAAGCAGCTGTGCTATGATAGTACAAGACATGAAATGGCTTTGACATAAAGAACTCAAGATGATTGGGTGGTTTGTAGACATACATTTGGAAAATTGAGGAAAATCTGGAACCATCCTGGAAGGCCACAATACTTCAGTAATAAATTTAAGGTTCAGGTGGAGCTTAGGCTTTTAGACTACTTAGAAATTTTAAGAGCATGCTGAAGCTCAGGGGCTACAATTGGGAAAAAATTAGAAAGTATCAAATTTTTGGGGGGACATATATATCTTACATAATTTATTTTATTTTATTTATTAGAGTGTGTGAAGCAGATAGAGAGAATGGACATGCCCGGGCCTCTAGCCACTACAAACGAATTCCAGATGCATGCGTCACCTTCTGCATCTGGCTTATGTGGGTCCTAGGGAGTCAAACTTGGGTCCTCTGGCTTTGCAGGCAACTGCCTTAGCTGCCATCTTGCCAGCCACTTAATGGGATTTTGTTTGAAGAATGCTAAGATTGGGAATCTGGAAGGAAGATGCCCCTTTAAGGGGAAAATTTAAATGACTAGGAGAAATGAAGAACACATATCCAAGAGACAAGAATTGTTAATGCTGATTTAAAGGCTAGGAACCATCTATAGGTTGTGTACATGGTGATCAAATTACATAGAACATAAGAGATCAAAAGACTTGCATTTCAAAAGCTGTTTGAGAAAGTGGTAAAAATGTAGGCCAGTAAGGCTAAGAATGAAGGTCAAAAGGTTAAAAGATTAGAGGTAACAGTGGATAGTAATAGTAATTGTTTACCACCTTTAACAATTCTAAAAGCTTTATTGATCCATTGATTGTGTGTATTTTTTTTCCTCCTTTGAAGTAGGGTCTCACCCTTGCCCAGGCTGTCCTTGAAATAAAGTGATCCTCCTAACTCTGCCTCCCAAGTGCTGGGATTAAAGGCATGCACCACCATGCCTGTTTTTTTTTTTTTTTTTTTTTTTTTTTGAGGTAGGGTCTCACTCTAGCTCAGGCTAACCTGGAATTCATTATAGTCTCAGGGTGGCCTTGAACTCATGGTGATCCTCCTACCTTTGCCTCCTGAGTGCTGGGACTAAAGGCGTGTGCCACCAAGCCCCATCTTGGTTATGTTTTTAAGACAGTCTCAGGCCAGGTATGGTGGCACATGCCTTTAATTTCAGCACTCAGGAGACAAAGGTGGAGGACGACCTTGAGCACCTTGATCCACCTTCCAGTTCCTGGGATTGATTACAGGGCAGTTCCATTGGGTTTGACCATAAACATGATTTAGACCAGACCTTTTATTTTACTTTCAGAATTTGATACCGGATTTTATCTTAAATTGAGACATAATTATTTTAGGTTGGTTTATAACTAGTTTTATTCATGAGTATGTTTCTAAGAATTTAGCTACTTAAGTAGCAGCAATGCTTTGCTATTCGATATTATAGTTTACAAACTTGGCCTGGAGAGGTTGCTTAGCGGCTTGCCTGCAAAGCTAAAGGAGCCAGGTTTGATTCCCCAGTACCCACATAAGCCAGATGCAGAAGGTGGTGCATGAGTCTGGAGTTTGCTCATAGCAGCCGAAGGCCCTAACGTGCCCATTCTCTTATCTGCCTCAATCTCTCAAATACAGTAAATAAAGAAAAACAGCTTTGTTCTCATTTGTATCACAAACTGATGGTTACTTAAATTACCAGCTGAAATTAGCAAACAAATTCTCCATATAAATAATTCCCAGAATTACTTAGGTTCCTAAGAACAAGTGGTAACACATTTTTTTTTTCCTCCAATTTTATTTGAGAAACAATGAGACAGCATGGGCTTGCCATGGCCTCCTGCCAGAAAACCCTAGATCTAGGTGCCACTTTGTGCATCTGGCTTTATGTGGGTGCTGGGAAATTGAACCTGGCCATCATGCTTTTACAAGCAAGCACCCTTACCACTGAGTGACCTCTATGAACCCACAACATTGGTTTTTACGTCTTAATTTGAAGTATTTGCATCTTACATAAAGGTGCTGTGATTTTTTGTTTTTTTTTTTAAGACAGTGCTTAGGATAGAAGAAATGCGAGTGAAAGTATCAAGTCAGGGCTGGTGAGATGTGAGTGTGAGAAAACATGCTTGTGCATGTGTGGCTTACAAGACTGCTTAATTTTGGTCACCCAGTACCCATGTAAAAAGAACAGTTCAGAAGAAACAAGGTTTAAAACTATGTATTTTCAGGGCTGGGGAGAAGACGTAGCAGTTAAGGCACTTGTATACAAGTCTGAAGGTTCCAGGCTTAAATGGCCAGTACTCATGTAAAGCCAGATGCACAAAGGGGTGCCTGCATCTGAAGTTTATTTGCAGTGGCAAGAGGTCCTGGTGTGCCCCTCCTCTTTGATTTCCCCCTCTCCCTGCTTGCAAATAGTAAATTTAAAATAACCTACATATTTTCTTAGTGTCTTTAGAGTAATCAAACGTAGAAAATTTTGCCACAGTTAAATATTAATACTAACATTAAAGCTGAATATGGTAGTTCAATGCCTGTAACTCCAGCTTGTGGAGGCCAGAGCCAGGAGGACTGTCATAAGTTTAAGGCCAACCTCTGAACTATTGTGTGAGAGCCTGTCACAAAAACAAAACAAGGGCTGGAGAGATGGCTTAGTGGTTAAGCGCTTGCCTGTGAAGCCTAAGGACCCCGGTTCGAGGCTCGGTTTCCCAGGTCCCATGTTAGCCAGATGCACAAGGGGCGCACGCGTCTGGAGTTCGTTTGTAGAGGCTGGAAGCCCTGGCGCGCCCATTCTCTCTCTCTCTCTCCCTCTATCTGTCTTTCTCTGTGTGTCTGTCGCTCTCAAATAAAATAAATTTAAAAAACAAAACAAAACATTGTTTCATTTACTACTAGGTACAGTAAAGTGAATGGTATTCTAAATGATTGATAAAATCCTTTTGAGGTGGGGTTATTTTTTTTTATTTTATTTTTTCCAAGGTAGGGTCTCACTCTAGCTCAGGCTGACTTGGAATTCACTCTGTAGTCTCAGGGTGGCTTTGAACTCACAGTGGTCCTCCTACCTCTGCCTCCTGAGTGCTGGGATTAAAGGTGCGCACCACCATGCCAGGCTATTATTCTGTTTTTATTGCTTAAAATGAGGTTTGTATTAGAGTTCATGCCCAGGGTGCCAAGCCAGAGTTCTAAAAGTACTATAGACTTCATCTTTCTTTCTTTCTTTTTTTTTCCCAAGGGAAGCTGCCTATATATCTAAGCAGACGGTATTTTTTTAAAAATACTTTGTTCATCTTTTATTTATTTTGAGAGTGACAGAGAGAAAGACAGATAGAGGGGGGGGAGAGAATGGGCGAGCCAGGGCTTACAGCCACTGCAAACGAACTCCAGACGCGTGCGCCCCCTTGTGCATCTGGCTACGTGGGACCTGGGGAACCGAGCCTCGAACCGGGGTCCTTAGGTTTCACAGGCAAGCACTTAACCGCTAAGCCATCTCTCCAGCCCAGACTTCATCTTTCAAAACAGAGTTATAGTAGCGTTTTGTTGGATTCTTTTCTAAAACTCATTTCAAAATTTGGGTTCATGCAAGGGGATGGTAATCAGTAGTAAAAGTTCCAGGAAAGAATTGTTTTTAAGTAGAACCTGAGTGAAGAATAAACAGTTGGGACAAGTGGGAAAATAAACAAAGTTGGTGAGTTGTTAGTTTTCAGAGGAAGAATAAATGATTATACCCTTGTAAGGAATGGCTTGGTGTGGGGGAGGATGAAGAGTCAGGATTTCGACTGGGCTCTGAAACTTGCTGTTTTGAAATCCTTGATACTTGATTATTAAAATTAATGGGGGTTGGGGTGTGTTGCAGTCAGGATCATATTGCTGATAGAAATCACCCAACAGAGCAGCTTGTGGGAAAAAAGAGGTTTATTTTGGCTTATAGGCTTGAGGGGGAAGCTCCATGATGGCAGGGAAAATGATGGCATGAGCAGAGGGTGGACATCACCTCCTGGCCAACATAAGGTGGACATAGCAACAGGAGAGTGTGCCAAACACTGGCAAGGGGGAAACTGGCTATAACACCCATAAGCCTGCCCCTGACAATATACTCCCTCCAGGAGGCATTAATTCCCAAATCTCCATCAGCTGGGAACCTAGCATTCAGAACACCTAAGTTTATGGTGGGCACCTGAATCAAACCACCACAGGGTGGGTGACATAGGATCTATGTAAACAGGCTGGTCTTGAACTAGAGATCCTCCTGCAGACGGCTTGATTCCTGAATGCTGGGATTCCAGGCATGTATGCATGTGTAAACTTGGAGATCTTTGTGTTCTATATGGACTGTTGTTAACACAGTTTAGTTGTGTATGAATATCTACTTCTGGTTTCTTATCTGTAGATAATTTAATTAAAATTACGAGATTGAAATCTTGGACCAGAAGAATGTGAAGATAGAGTATCTTTAGCACCCAAAATTTCACTTAGTTCATATGAGGACACCCTCTGAGAGACACAACTTAAGTCTCATCTAAGTTGCTGTTTCCTTTACCTAAGTCTTCAGATAATCATGAGTTTGAAAGTAATAGTACTTTAACATTGGCATCCAGCCGTTCCACAGCCTTTCATTTCTACTAACTCTCAGCTGCTTGGTGTGGTTAATTATTTACTGCTCCCAGGACAGCCATGGGTAATGTTCAGAGGATTTTAATTTCCATATGTATGCTTTTATGGTAAAAGAACAGATAATAACAGTATTTGAGCAGTTGTGAAGATTAGATGAGTAAATACATATGCTCAGAACAGTGTCCCATGTCTTACCTATAGGAAGTACTATAGAAATAAGTACTTGTTTGTCAGACACTGGCGCAGGTACTTTTTCAGTTCTATATTCCCTCAATGTTTCCCTTTATTATAAAATGGGAAGATAAGTTCGATTTCTGTTAAGACTTAAAGCCATGAAAAAATAGCTCAGTTTGTAAATTGCTTGCCTTGCAAGCATGAGGGCCCTGGGTTTGATCCTAGTACACAAGTTAACCAAAAGCTGGGTGTTAGTGACGTGTGCTTTTACAGCATGAAATCCATCCTGGGCTTTCTGGAGATCCACTTTAGCCTACTTGGCAAGTTTCGGGCCAGTGAGAGAGCTTGACTCTTGGGACAATTAGGAGGCAGAAGTTTGAGCTTGAAGCCAGCTTCAGACTACAGTGCGAATTCCAGGTCAGCCTGGGTTAGAATGAAATCCTACCTCGGAAAAAACCAAAACCAACCAACCAACCAACCAAGGTGGTACCTAAATAAGATGCGTTATTTGACCTGTGCTGAACACACATACATGAACATACACGCCCATACAGAGACTTCAAAACATGTCTATACTCTGATGTTTGTCTTTCTACAAATCCATGGAATGAATGCTATGTAAATATGATAGACAAAATGAGGCTCTGAAAAATTGGTTATTAATAGTATTTGAAAAGTGTACTTTCAAACTAACATTTTTAAGTTTTAAGCTATGCAAGTGGTTGATCTTCATTAAATGGTTATAAACAAAGGCATTTTCTGTGTTTTGAAAACTATATGACATAAAAGTTTTACTGACTTGGTAGTTGGTATCAGTAGTTCATAGGCTGCACAATTGTTTTAATTATGCCATTTTCCTTATAAAGGGGTATTGTCTTATTTCCCAGTTTATAGTTGGCAGATTTGGAGTTAAATTAGTAAGAGACTTTTGGAATATGATACTCATCTACAAAATTGTAGATTGATTTGCTTAATAGAGCAATTTGTAATTTTTTTAAACTTATTTGCAAACACAGAGATAGGAGAGAGACAGAACGTGTGCGCCAGGGCCTCTAGCCATTGTAGACAAACTCCAAATGAATGCATCTCTTTGTATTTGGCTTTACTTGGGTACCGGGGAATTGAACCTAGGTGGTTAGACTTTGCAAGCAAGTGCCTTAACTGATAAGCCATCTCTCTAGCCTGAGCAATTTGTAATTTAAGTACCTTTTTCAATGTAGTTAATGAAAAGTTCAGCTTGGAATGTGATAGCTACAGTACCTTAGATTGATGAAAAAGAAAATAGCTGACATATATTGTCCTAGGGATGTCATCATAATTTGTCATTGAAACTCCTTTGCCTAGAAGACTTAAAATTGTGTTGACAGATTTTAAATCTTAATGTAGGATTTTAAAATCTGTCTTATGTTCAAGGAATAATTCATTATATCAATTTTAATATAATGTTCTGTGGTTTTTTTTGCCACATCTTTATGATTGAGGGGAATTTTTTAATTAATCTGATTACCTGCAGTGTTTTATAACAAGTTAGAAAAGTCACAGTTCTGAAAATCAGTAAGTTGCTGTTGGAATTCTTTAAGCAGTTGTGTGGGCAAGCATTGCTTGCATCATCACTAAGTAATAAGATGCAATTCTTCATTGACAATAGAATGTCTTTGCTGAAAAATGTTGATTTTATTGTGTTTTAGAGCATGTGCCCAGTGTTCATATGATCAATTTCATGATTTATGATTAGAGAAGTGATCATTTTTATCAGAAAGCCATTTCATTGACTTTTCTTTTAACCCTTCTTTAGCATGATGACAGAGATGATGGTGTGGATTATTGGGCCAAGAGAGGAAGAGGTCGTGGTACTTTCCAGCGTGGCCGAGGACGCTTTAATTTCAAAAAATCAGGTAGCAGTCCAAAGTGGACTCATGACAAATACCAAGGGGATGGGATTGTTGAAGATGAAGAAGAGACTATGGAGAATAATGAAGAAAAGAAGGACAGACGCAAAGAAGAAAAGGTAGAAATTTTCACTTTGCGATTTTGACAGATTTTATTTAGTATGGGTTTGGTGGGTGGGCAAGTTAACTTTAAGAAACATTGTGGTTGATTTTTACTGTTCACATCTTTCTTAATCTTTGTTTCCTTTTCTTTTTTAGGAGTAGTAAGTGAAGAGTGCAGCAGAGAGCAGAACTTGGCATTCACCATTTTTTTAACCTGATTTTTGTTTCATTTTCAAATAAGAATGTAAGCATTTTACTTAAATTTTACTGTTTGCAAGTAGTCTATAGAAATTTTGTTTTAAGTCTTCAAATATCTTGAAAAAATAGTAGACTGTATGTTGACAATTGTACTGAAATAAAATAGAAAATTGTTACGTACCATATTTGTAACTATCATAACTTTTAAAAATCCTTATACTCTTTTTGTTACATGCATTGTATTTCTGCTTTGTCTATAATATGGTCAAGAACAGCTCTGTGAAAGTTCTGATTCTCTTCCTCCCTGTTTGTTAGTGTTTTATTCTGAAGTAAACGTTAGCTGTACACACAAATCCTTGAACAGAAATTTATACCTACCACACTAATTATCTTAACTGGTTTGCATCTGTTTAGTATGTTCCTTAATTTGAACACTACATTGTAGGGTGACTAATTTTGAAGTATTTCACAAAGTTGTTACTTTGGTAAACTTAAGTTAGTTTTACACATCAGCAAATATTAAGGACAGTAGCATTGCCAAGTGCTAAAAAGTACAGACTATTTAAAATTAGGTTTAAAGGATTGAGAACATGATATTTTTACTGAAAGCAAGCAATGGCCTACCAAACATTTTTAGGAACCTTTCTTATTTGGGTTCAAAATTGAGTATTTGTTTTCCATTCTTGTTAGATTGAGTCATGGTCTTAGATATCAGCTATTTGAGAGAATGAAACTGGTTTTCTATTAACACTGTAAATAATGATTCTAGTTCCACATAACCAGATTTAAGTATTAAAACAACCCAAGCAGTGCAAAATTATGTGATCCTGTTTCTGCAGGAGGATTATATTGTAAAATAATTGGATGCATTTGGGACCAGATTTGATTGCTTATATTTTTGGGGGCTTTTGAACAGCTGTAGATTAGTTTGTAGTTTAGCCAGGAGGAGGAACAGATACATAGCATATACTACTGTCCAATTGTATTTTAAGTAGCTTGTTTTCTGTAGTGTCACCAGGAAAAAAATTTGGCAGGAAACTTACAGCATTGATTTAAGTGCCCCCCCCCCCCACTGTTGACTTTTGTAAAATGACCTATTTCTTTCAAGGGTTCTGTTTAAGTAGATAATCTTTCTTTGCTTGTTATGTTTAATACCCCTTAAAAGAATAAAATAGTAAACTTAGTGTTAAGTCTGGTTTCTACACGTTAAACTAGCCACATTGCATGTAATTCAGCAACTGAATTGTGTTTTTTTCATTTTAAAGGAGAAAATACTTATCCTATTAATGTAAATTGTTGAAGCTCTTGAATGTGTGGTTCTTCCACACATGTTGTTGATTTGCAGTGCATTGTGCGCCGTAATTACAGCCAGGGACATTTGGTAAGAGATACTGTCAACAAAACAAAACTAAAACCAAAGTTAACACACCAAATGTTTTTCCTAAGATTCTTACTCATTATTGTGTGCTTTCTCTCATTATTTCTTTCTGAAGTTAATTTGAGTCAGAGGAAATTCCTGCCAAAGCGGGTATATTGCATTTGTTTGGACATAACTCACAATCCTGGTCAGAATGATACTTAAATGTAAATGCAATATGGATTGGCTCCTCCAACCCAGAATTTGATTCTCATTATTACATGTAAACATATGTAGCTTTTTAAATTTTAAGACCTTTTGCTTGGACTCTGAATCTCAGTGAGTTTTATGTGTAGTTTTTCTAAGGGGGATTTGATGAGAAATCGCTTATGGAGTTGGCAGATGGTAGTTTTATGTGCTGATGGGATGTAACCTTCAGTTACTTTTATTGAAGGCAAAGTAGTACTAGTACTGTTTAGTACATTAGGAGGGTTGTGAGAATTCTGCAGTAGAACATCATTGTGCTTTTATCGTTTTCAGAGCCAAACATAAAAATCTGCGTTTTTTTTTTTTTTTTTTTTTTGGAAACTGACATTTAATTTCATACTAAATGAAATGTTTAAAAAACAGAATGGTCCTCCTGTTAAGTTTGCTAGACTACAGGTACCAGGACATTACTCTGATCAACCCCAGTTTGCCCAGATGAAAGAAGTAGAAATGAACCAAAGGATATATCTTGAAAAAGTAACAAAGCCGCTTAAGAAGGCCATGACTCAGTTAGGTGTGTGCTCTTCAACATCCTAGGAATTTTCATATAAGAAGCATTTTTTTTTCCAGTTGCACTCTACTTCAAGGAATTGCTGTTGTTCCCTTTTGTCAGAGTTAAAATCAAGTGTTGGCAATTCAATTACAATTTGAGAAAAAAAATACTACCCAATAAGAATGAATGTAGATGGCTAAACGATTCTTACTCAGTGTGATGTACAATACAACAGGGACTCTTGTAAATTGTCATATGCCAATAAAATGTCATAAGTGGTAATAACTGTTGTTCGTTTACCTGATTTTGAGATGATTCTTTGTGTATTCTACCGTGCTGATTTCTGTGTGGCCTTTTTCTAGACTTTGAAACATAACTCATCTGTCAGTAAATTTGATGTGGTTTGATAAATATTTTCAAAAATTCTTCAAACCTGTCTTGTTTTCTCTTATACCCCTAATGCTGGAGTTGTAGCTATCAGCCCTGGCAGGAATCAGGAGTTTCTATTTATTTTTAGGAATTTATTTGCTGCATGTGGACATGAGCGTCTGTGTACACTAGGATCTCTCTTTCCTGCTAACAAATGTCTGGCTTTACATGATTTCCTGCAAATTTGAACCCAGGTTCCAGGCTTTGCAAGCCAGTACCTTAACTGCTGAGCCTTCTCCCCAGTCTCTTAATTTATTTAAAAAATTGTTTGAATGTGCTTTCTAAGTGTTGGAATTAAAGGTGTGTGCCACCCTGCCCGTGCAAGGAGAGTAGTTATTTTTAGGAACGGGGCGCCCCCAAACCAGTCACTTTGAGCGAGGTCAAGGTTACTACTTGGATGCTCCTCCCTCAGCCTCAGGGTGAGGACTTCACTTACAGAGCATGGAAACTCCAAAGCAGCGCTGCCACAGAGAAGTCCCGTCTACTCTGAATGACAACTTCTCTGTGGCCACTGACAGACGCTCTTTCTCCCTGTGCAGGAGTATGTATGAGACCACAAAGCAGCACTTGAGTGGTGCGCACTCTCAGGTTTACTGTGCGATGCATCTCCCTCAACCCCTATTGAGGTCTTACAGAGCATGAGACCCCAAAGCAGCACTTCAGTGGGGCTCACTATTTACTCCTACTACCCCTTCAGATGCTCCTCCCTCAAGACTTGGAGTGAGGGCTTCCTTAGAGAGTACGGAGACTGGAAAGAAACCACCTACGTGGAGCTCATTGTTACTTGATCTTTTACCCTCTACTCTTGTCTCTCCCTGAGGTCATGAGACCTTGTGCATTTATTGTATGCAGCTGGTGCAGGGGACACTTGAATCTTAGGTCCCTGTCTAATGACCCTCCCCACTTCTCCCATGAGTATTCCCAGCTGCTTTTCATAAAGCTCGCAATAGTTACTGTTTCTGGTGCAGAGGAATTTTGGGATTCAGGACAAGGTCCCTTGCCACTGCAAATGAATGGCCATCTGTTACTGGCTGGCATACATACAGTCTGAGACCCTGTCCCCTCCTCTGCCACTAAAAAATACCCTGCCACTAAAAAATAAATTGCAGCAGATTTCTCAGTAGTAGAGATAATGTTCAAAGACTCAAGTGTCTGCAGCTGTGAGAAAGGATTATTTTTGTTTAATTTTTTTTTATTTGAAAGAGCACATGCCAGGGCTTTTAACCACTGCAAACAAACTCTGGATGCCTACACTCTAGATGTGTGCATCTGTCTTATATGCATACCAGGGAATTGAACCTGAGTCCTTTGGCTTTGTAGGCAAGCACCTTAACTGCTAAGTCATCTCTCCAGCCCTTTTAATTTATAGCTGGACATGGTAGTATGTGTCTGTAACCAGCGGTGAAGGCTGAAGATGGAGAGCATGAGTTTGAGGCCAGTTTGGATTACCTGGTGAGACAGGATCTCCTGTATTTAGGATGATCTTGAGCTCCTGATTCTCCTTTGTCTACCTCTCCTGCAGAGATTATAAACCCGAGCCACTATGCCTGTCTACTAAAAACAGTTGTGTGTTTTTTTTTAAGTTTTTTGTGCACTGAAAATGAGTTCTAAGAGACATGAAAATATGTGGGAGGATTTGGAACAAAAAAATGGTAAATTTTATTGATTACAATGATCTACTCATTTTCTTAGAAATTAGTCACATTATCTTTAGTGTTCTTATCAGTTTTCAAAATAGTCTTTATCTTGACTCTTGTTTGTTTTTTGAAGTAGAATCCCAGTCTAGCCCAGGGTGGCCTTGACCTCAATGGTGATCCACTTCTGCCTCCCTAGGGCTGAAAGTAAAGGCCTGCACCACCACACCTGGTTGAAGAAACATTTTAAAATCAGGAAAAAATGGGCCAGGTTAACCTGGATAAGCACAACTTTCTTAAAAAAAATACTTATTTGGGAGCGGGACAGGCACATAGAATGGGCAGGGGCTCCAGCCACTGCAATGAATGAACTCCAGATGCATGTGCCAACTTGCGTATCTGGCATTATGTGGGTATTGGGGAATCAAACTGGGGTCCCTTAGGCTTTGCAGGCAAGTGACTTAACCACCGAACTATCTAACTTCTCTTTTTTTTTGAGGGGGGCATTCTCTGGCCAGAAACTATGTATCAGATGTTTTTGAAATTAAGCTGTCTTGCCTCAGCCTCTTAATGCTGGGATTGTAAGTAAGGGCCACCATGCCTGGCTACATTTTTTTGTTTTTGTTTTTTTGAGGTAGGTGTCAGGCCTGGGCTGACCTGGAATTCACTATGTGGTCTCAGGGTGGCCTCAAACTTGATCCTTCTACCTCGGCCTCCCGAGTGCTGGGATTACAGGCGTGTGCCACCACATCTGACTTCTCATTTTCTCTCTTTTAAAATATTTTATTATTTATTTAGTTAACAGAGAGAATGGCTGTGCTAGGACCTCCAGCCACGGCAAATAAACTCCAGACACATGCACCCCCTAGTGCATCTGGCTAATGTGGGCCCTGGGTAATCAAACCGAGGCCCTTTATAGGCAAACACCTTAACCGCTAAGGCGTGTGCCAGCACATTCGGCTACATTCATTTTTAATTATGGTTTTTTTTTTTTTTGGTTTTTCGAGGTAGGGTCTCACTCTGGTCCAGGCTGACCTGGAACTAACTCTGTCATCTCAGGGTGGCCTTGAACTATGGCAATCCTCCTACCTCTGCCTCCTGAGTGCTTGGATTAAAGGCATGCGCCACCACGCCCGGCTATGTTTTTAATTTTTTTTTTTTTTTGGTTATTCGAGGTAGGGTTTCGCTAGGTAGTCTCAGGGTGGCCTCAAACTCATGGTGATCCTCCTACCTGTGCCTCCCTAGTGCTGGGATTAAAAGTGTGCACCACCACACTGGCCTGTTTTTCTCTTTTTAGTGTTTATTTGAATATATGTCGGTTTATGGATGTGTCAACTAGGATCTTTTGCTGCTGCAAGTGACCATCAGATGCTTGTGCCTCCTTTGTCTGGTTTTACATAGGTGGCTGGGGAACTGAACCCATGGAAGCACCTTTAACGGCTGAGCCATCTCCCTGGCCCTCGTTATTGAGGTCTTCTGAAAACTTCCCTCTGAGCTGTGTTTAGTCTTCTCTTCATCTCTTGGATCTGTTGCTGTTGGCTTGCCCTAGGCTCATTGAACACAACAAACAGTCCCTGCCTCATTGCACTTCTGGGCCAGTATAAAAATGTGTGGTACAAGAGGATGCAGATTACAATGGGTAGGAAAGCTAGTTTATGATTGCCTAAACTTGAGTGTGCTTAAAGACCAGAAATGATCATGTGCTCGAGGTCTAAGTTGGTTTCATGTGGATACTTGGGAGAGGTTAAGTTTACAGTCATAAGGTAGGTCTGGTATAGCAAAATTTTATTACCTTTTCACAAAATCTTTTTCCAGAAAAGAGAAAGTAAATGAAATTCAAGTCACAGAGGACCCAGGAAAAGAATTTGATATCATGTCCAGTGTTATTTTAACATTCAGAATTAGAGGACAGAACTGGAGTCCGATAAAAATCAGGCTACAGCCGGGCGTGGTAGCACATACCTTTAATCCCAGCAGAATTAGGTTTGCTGTGACTTTGAAGCCATCCTGGGACTACAGAGTTCCAGGTCAGCCTGGGCTAGACAGACTCGAAGAAAGAAAAACAAGATTGAGATCGGGAGGGGATATGATGGAAAATGGAGGTTCAAAGGGGAAAGTGTGTGGGGGGGAGGGTATTACCACGAGATTTTTTTTTATAATCATGGAAGTTATTAATAAAAAAAAATCTGAAAAGGAAAAAAAAAATCAGGTTACATGGACTTTGTTCTTTTTAATTTTAGTGGTTCTGGTAGTACAGCCAGAGGACTAGTTTGCATTTTCATTTTGGCTCTTTCTGTTAGTTACTGTGACAGGTTGCTGGAAAGCGATGAGGTTATTGTAGAAGTAAAAAGATTGAAAAGAAGCCGGGTGTGGTGGCGCGCGCCTTTAATCCCAGCACTCGGGAGGCAGAGGTAGGAGGATCACTGTGAGCTCCAGGCCACTCACTCTGAGACTACAGAGTGAATTCCAGGTCAGCCTGCGCTAGAGTGAGACCCTACCTCGAAAAAACCAAAAAACAAACAAACAAAAAAGATTGAAAAGACTGCTTTAGTAAAGCTGAGATGGATTTATTCTGGGGGAAATGTTTATTGTAGGGATTTAGCCCATCATGGAAAAGCATATAAAGTAAAGAATAAAGCAAACTTCTTGCTTTTACCTTCAGGAGAGAAGGAAGTCGTACTCCCTGCAAATCAGCCTCTAGATAGGACCCAAGGCCATGAGGTAGCCTCTGGGTTCCCCTGGCAGCAAGGGTGGGAGTTGGATGAGGCAGGAAGACCCGTGTTTGTAAATTGTAATTCAAGGCTACCACAGTGGACCCCTAGAATGGCCACATGTGTTCTAACAGTTCACTGAAGGGCAAGGAGCTGTAGAAAATGGTGTGTGCTTTCCACCCAGGTGGGGTTTCTGACCCATCTGCGGAGTGCTTTTTACCGTCCATTCTCTCAGGCTGCTACTTTGACTACACTGCCACTACCGTTTCCTCCCTCCCACCTGGTCTTGACCACGTTTTTTCTCATACCTAGTTAGTTATTCAACAAATGGACTGAGTGCTTGCTGTATGCCAGAGGGCTACGTTTTCTATATGGTATTCAGAAAACTTCTGTTTTCTTCACTAACATGTGAGGAAAGGGAGGTGCTTGTACAGCTTACGACATCTTAGCTTAAGGTGGTGCCTGGCTCATAATAACTACCCAATATATTTGAATGAATAAAGTCAATCCCAGAGAAATGAAAAGCTCCCATATTTGAACGTAGGTCACTCAGCAGGAACAGGTACCTTTATCTTCATGTAACTCCCAATGCAACTTTTGCTGAAAGGAGACGAGGAAGCTGTGGTCGTGTATGAAGCTAATAAGCTGCAGTGGAAAGTTGGGGTGTCACTTCTCATGACAGTCATTTTACCATCTTTGGCCCGGTTTTGGTGCCCTGGGTAGCCAGGAACTTTTTTTGTGAAGAAACGGACGAATGAAAGATCTCAAAGCTAAAAGCTCCTCCACAGCAGTGCTTAATGACCGAAAGGTAAATCTCCACTCGGCGGGAACTTTGTCACAACTTGGCCAGGCCTCTTTCTCGCGGGCAGGAGGCGACACACCACGGAAATGGGTTCCAACACCTTTCCCTACCCTCTTAACAACCCTCTGTCCTCAAGTCCCGGGAACCTAGACGACCCTCCTGCGCGTGCGGCGTCCAATGGCTGCTATTGGCTGCCTCGCGAATGACGCAATTAGCTGACGCCAGCCGTCAGCCAATCAGCAAGAGCGATCTTCGCCCTTGTCCAGCGGCGCGCCGAGTTTGATCTGCGTCCCGGGACGCGGAAGCGGAGCGCTGGTCTGCGGCGGCGGTGGCGACGGAGGCGACGGAGCTGCCTCCCGCTGTTATCCCGGCCACCGCGAGCCCCGTCCACTCGCAGCCCGAGCGCCGCCGACCGGCTCCCGCAGCTCCCGGCCCGCGCGGCGCCCTCCCTCCCTGGGTGGCACGAGGCTGGGCGTCGGAGGGTGGGTGTCAAAGTGGCGTTTCCCGTCGCACCCTCTGTCCTTATCTTGGACGGGTGACATCCCTGCGTTCTCTTAAGTCTTTTAAAGCCGGCTCCTGCCTGCTTTCCACGGGCGCCTGCACCCCTCACCCTTCTGAACGGCTTTGCTCTCGCAGATTGACCTCACGCCCTCCTGGTGAGACCCCCTTCACAGACACACACTTCGGAAGATTTTCATGTGTCTTAGGAGATAGAGTTTTATTGTCAACCGCCCCCCCCCCTTTCTCTTTCGCTTTCTTCAGAACAGTTGGCCAGGAGAAACCACTGGACGGTGTCATATGGAATGAAAGGTTGCAATTTATGTGGTAGTTACTTGTTCAGAGTTAATAGTTTCTAAACTTTTTCCTTAAGGTACCTACTGACAATGTTTCTTTGAATTCACCACATCCATGTCTCTCATACTGAATATTTTAAGAAAGATGCTGGCTTACTTTGGTGTCCCCATAGACCAGGTAATTGTCTTTTATTACTGTCTTCACTTGGAGGTTGGGATGGGAGTCACAGTATTGTTTTGAGCTAGGGCCTCATGTAGGTCAAATTCTATATAATGGAGACTGGTCTTGAATTCCTTTTGTCTGCAACTCCGGCGTGCTGGTATTACAGGCGTGGAATGTAATTCATTAAGTCATTTGTGCAGGGACCTGGTGGTGCAAGCCTGTAATCCCAGCCACTGGGGAAACTGAGGCAGGAAGATCTGAAATTCAAGGCCTGCCTCTGCTACAGAGTGAGAATGAGTGCGGATCGCATGGAAGATATTAATGGAGACTGAGCTGGCAGACATGATGCCAGTTGGTACAGCATGTACTTAGACTCGAATCAAGTGTTTGTTTATTATGTTTTTGAGGTAGCGTCTCTACCCCAGGCTGGCCTGGAACTCACAGCAATCCTCCTACCTCTGTCTCCCAAGTGCTGGGATTAAAGGTGCGAGCCACCACACTCGGCTTCCTTTCACCTTATATATATATATATATTATTTATTTATTTATTTGTTTGTTTGAGAGCGACAGACACAGAGAGAAAGACAGATAGAGGGAGAGAGAGAGAATGGGCGCGCCAGGGCTTCCAGCCTCTGCAAAGGAACTCCAGACGCGTGCGCCCCCTTGTGCATCTGGCTAACGTGGGACCTGGTGAACCGAGCCTCGAACCGGGGTCCTTAGGCTTCACAGGCAAGCGCTTAACCGCTAAGCCATCTCTCCAGCCCGAATTACAAGGCTTTTCAATTACATCTTTCCTCTCCCCAGAAAGTCTTAAAAATTGCTCAGATTAGTCTTAATTTCTGGGCTCAAGTAATTGTGCTACCTCACTCTCCTGGTATCTGGGATTATAAGACACCCATGGTAGCTGAAATTTTTGATTTTGGGGTCAAAAGGTAGAAATTTTAGCTAGGAGAGGGGAGGTAATTTTTCTGAATAAAATTTCCCAAGGTGTTTAGGTATTTGAGCTGTCTCTGTTGTATAGCCCTAACAGGTCTTAAACTTGAGATCATCCTGTCTCTGCCTCCTGAATGCTGGGATTACAAATGTAAACTACCATGTCCAGTTGCCACTGTGCTTTGCTTTTTTAAGTTTTTTTTTTTGGAATGATGTTTATTTGAATCTTTTCTTCAAAATAAATAATGAAGCTTAATTCTATAAGAAGACCCTGGCCGGGCGTGGTGGCGCACGTCTTTAATCCCAGCACTCAGGAGGCAGAGGTAGGAGGATCGCTGAGAGTTCGAGGCCACCCTGAGACTACAGCGTTAATTCCAGGTCAGCCTGGACCAGAGTGAGACCCTACCTCGAAAAACCAAAAAAAAAAAGACCCTGTCTTCTTATATGTTATTGCATTATGTCTCTTTTTTTTCTTAGTTATATAATGATATTTAGGCTAGGTATAGTGGTGCATGCCTTTATTCACAGCACTTGGGAGGCCAAGGTAGGAGGAGGATCTCTGTGAGTTCAAGGCCAGCCTGGGCTAGAGCAAGACCCTACCTCGGAACACCAAAAAAAAAAAAAAAAAAAAAAAAAAAGAAAAAGAAAAGTTAGGGTGTATGCATATATAAATGTATTTTATTTATTTGCACTTGCTTGTGCGCATGTATGGGGTTGTGGGCGGGTTCCACAGTCTTCTCACTGCTGCGAGTGAATGCATGATGGATGTACCATTTTGCATCTGGCTTTATGTGGGCGCTAAGGAATTGACCCTGGGCTGGCAGGCTTTGCAGGCGAGTACTTTGAGCCATTGAGACATCTTCTCAGCCCCTTAATCAGAGCTTTCTTTGTAGGTTTTGCTCACGTGGAAAAATAAAGATTATGGCTCGACTCGGAGTATCATTCGTGCTATTGGGAAAATGCTTCCTTTAGAACCTTGCCGTAGACCTAATTTTGAGGTAAGTCAGTCACCACACATGGTTTAAGCCCTGTGTATAAAATAGCCCAAGTTACTCTAAACATATAGGACCGAATGACAAAGGAAGAAACCCATTTTGCAAGCCAGGAACCTTTACTTTGCCCCTGGAAACAAATCATTTAACACGTATTCAGATTGGCAGGTACTGAGAGCACCTGAGGATCTTTGAACCATCATCTTTTCTTTCTTTTTTTGGTTTTTGGAAGTAGGGAGGGTCTCACTTTAGCTCAGGCTGCGCTGGAATTCACTATGTAGTCTCAGGCTGACCTCAAACTCGTGTTGATCCGCCTACCTCTGCCTCCTGAGTGCTGGGATTAAAGGCGTGCGCCACCACGCCCAGCTTCATCTTTTTCTTAGGTTTTGTGATACATGAGACTAACGGGGGGGGGGGGGGGGGGGGGGGGGGGGGAATTACCACCTGCTTAGACTAGACTAGCCTTTTCCTTGGCATGTTTTCTTTCTAATGAGGGAACACTGCTGTTGAGTGTTTGCTTTCCCCCTTTTCTGTTTTGCATTGTTAATGGATTCAGTGCAATGTGGCATGAGGCCTGTGTCTTCTGACTCCCTTCAGGGCTCTGACTTTCTTTTCCTCCCATTCCTTTAGTTGATCGCACACTTGAGCTCTGTGGAGTCTGATCATTGTGAGTCTACGGTTCCATCTTTTGCTGATGTTTTGAGTGTGGCAGGTGGTGAAGAAGCCAGTCCCCTCAGATGTCGGTAATTTCATATGCTTACCTTGGGAAGTGGGATACAGTGTGTTGAAGTTTGTTCCTAGCAATTGAGCTTTTATATTCTGTCTTAGTGAGGTGCTGTGTCGTTGCATCTTCCTCACCTGGTTTACTGCTAGTTTCTCGTGTTTTTAGCCTTTTTTCTTTTCTTTTGAGGTAAGGAGGGTCTCTTGCTTCTAGCTCTGGCTGACCTGGAATTCACTATATAGTCTTAGACTGGCCTTGAACTCACAGCGATGCTCATACCTCAGCCTCCTGTGTTCTGGGATTTAACTCGTGTGCTACCACGCCTGGCCTAGCCATGTTTTCTTAGTGCACATTTAAACTAACACCAGGCCCAACATGCAGTGATTATACTTGCAGCTATCTTTAAAATATATATATTTTTTATTTCTTTCTTTCTTTTTTTTTTTTTTTTTTTTTTTTTTGAGGTAGGGTCTCATTCTAGCTTGGGCTGTCCTGGAATTCACTTTGTAGCCCAAGCTGGCTTTACATTGATGATGATCCTTCTACCTCAGCTTCCTGAGTGCTAGGATTATATGTATGACTTGCCACGTCCAGCTCATTTTTTTTTCTGAGTTATATTTGTACAAAATAAATATTAGGTTTATGCTACCTATTTAGCCAAAATTTACACAGGCCTTAACTGTACAAAACATGGTGTTAAATAGACATTCATCTCTCTGTATGAATAGGTTGTATTTTATGAATTCAGATAATTTTGGATACAGAATACTTGAAAAACTAGGTGTGGTGGCACATCCCTTCAATCCCAGCACTCAGGAGGCTGAGGTAGAAGGATCACTGTGAGTTCAAGGCTACCCTGAGACTACAGAGTGAATTCCAGATCAGCCTGGGCTCAAGTGAGACCCTACCTCAAAAGAAAAAAAAAAAATCCAGAAATTTCCCCAAAGCAAAAACTTGAATTTCTGCATTACAAGTATTGCACTGAATTTATAAGATTAAAGTAACCTAAAGGTGTTTCAGAGATGGCTTAAAGTAACAGGAGAATGCAGAGGTTAAATGCAAATACTGTACTTTAAAAACAAATGTTATTTTAATTTATTTATTTGAGAGTGACAGACAGAGAGAGAGAGAGAGAGAATGGGCATGCCAGGGCCTCCAGCCACTGCAAACAAACTCCAGATGCATGCGCCCCCTTGTGCATCTGGCTAACGTGGGTCCTGGGGAACCGAGCCTCGAACCTGGTCCTTAGGCTTCACAGGCAAGCGCTTAACCACCTCTGGAAACAAACTCCAGACACATGTGCCACTTTGAGCATTTGGCTTTACATGGGGAATTGAACATGGGCCTGCAGGCTTTGCAATCAAGCACCTTCAACTGCTGTGCCATATCTCCAGCCCCTACTGTACCATTTAATAAGAGAGACTTGAACATGCTTGGAGCTTGGTCTCTGCAGGGTTCCTGGCCCATCCCCAGACCCCCATTAATACTGATGGGTGAGCTGTATTTCCAAATGTGGGAACTGCTGACTTAGGTGTTATGCTATTCAGATGTCGGCTCTAAGCTAGACTATAAATCACAATTAGTCAAAGACTCTCGCTAAATTTATTATGTGTTAAACTGCTGTATTGATTTTTAAAATATGACATTGTAAAATGACCACTCACAATACTCTGAAAGTAAGGCCTTTCAGTACCTTAAAGTAGATTTTTTTTTTTTTTTAATTTTTGTTTTTCGAGGTAGGGTTTTGCTCTAGCCCAGGCTGACCTGGAATTCACTATGGAGTCTCAGGCTGGCCTTCAACTCATGGCGATCCTCCTATCTCTGCTTCCCGAGTGCTGGGATTAAAGGCGTGTGCCTCCATGCCTGACTTTATTTTTTTATTTATTCTTTTTTATTTTTGTTTTTTTTCAAAGTAGGGTCTTGCTCCAGCCCAGGCCAACCTGGAATCCACTATGTAGTCTCAGGCTGGCCTCAAACTCACAGCGATCATCCTGCCTTGGCCTCCCGAGTGCTGGGGTTAAAGGTATGTGCTACCATGCATGGCAGAATTTATTATTTTGTTTTAAATTTTATTTATTAGAGAGAGAGAATATGGGTGCTCCTGGACTCTAGCCACTGCAAATCAGCTATAAATGGATACAGCACTTTTGCAGAATTAATCCTAGGTCCTTTGGTTTTGTAGGCAAGCACCTTAACCACTGAGCCATCTCTCCGACCCTAAGAACTTATTATTTAAAAATATTTTTTATTTATTTTCAAGGAAAAATACAGCTACACAGTATATGTCTACCCCTTTTGCTGCTGCATAGGAACTCCAGATGCATCTAGTTTTACATTGGTACTAAGGAATCAAACCTGTATCACAGGCATTGCATAAACGTGCCTTTAGCTATTGAACCATCTTTCCATCCCTAGGATTTTTTTTTCTTCCTTTTGAAGTTAGGTCTCACTGTAGCCGAGGCTGACCTGGTACTCACTCTGTAGTCCCAGGCTGGCTTTGAATTTACAACAGTTCTCCTATCTCTGTCTTCTGAGTGCTGAGATTAAAGGCTGTACCACCAAGCTCGGCTTTAGAATTTCTTTTTTTTTTCTACTGTTTTTTTAAGGTAGGGTATTTTTTTTAAATATGTATATTTAATTTGTTTATTTGAGAGAGTGATAAGAGAGAAAAAGTGAAAGAGACAGAGAGAATGAACTCTAGACACATGTGCTACCTTGTGCATCTGGCTTATGAGGGTCCTGAGGAATCAAACCAGGGTCCTTTGGTTTTGCAGGCCAATGCCTTAACCGATAAGCCATCTCTCCAGCCCCTCCAGGTAGGTTTTGATCTAGCCCAAGCTGACCTGGAATTCACTATGTACTCCCAGGCTGGCCTCAAACTCACAGTGACTCTCCTTCCTCTGCCTCCCGAGTGCTGGGATTAAAGGCGTATGCCACCACACCTGGCTTAGAATTTCTTTTTTAAAAACATATTATCTAGGGCGTGGTGGCGCACGCCTTTAATCCCAGCACTCAGGAGGTAGAGATGGGAGGATCGCCATGAGTTGAAGGCCAGCCTGAGACTACATAGTGAATTCCAGGTCAGCCTGAGCTAAAGTGAGACCCTACCTCAAAAAACAAAACAAAGCAACAACAAAAAAGTCATGTTTAAGAAATTAATTATTAAATATTATTAAATAAATTATTATTTATTGGTATATGTGACAGGCAGGGTCTCACTGTAACTCAGGCTGATCTGGAATTCACTTTGTAATCTTAGGCCGGCCTGGAACTCACAGCATTCCTCCTACCTCTGTCTCCCGAGTGCTGGGATTTAAGGTGTGTGCTTAAGTGAGAACTTTATTGTATGAACATATTGCATATTGGTCATTCCAATCTGGTTATACTCTTATGTTCCCTTCCCCTTTAAATTTTTGAGATAGGGTTTCTCACTGAACCAAGAGCTTGCTGACTGGGCTATTCCGGCTTTGCATTAAGCCCCAAGAGTTGACTTCAGCTTGAGCAGCAAGCACTTTGCCCACTGGGCCTTCTCCTCAGCCTCTTTTCTTGTCTCCTCTCTCCCTCTGTCTCCCCCCACCCCCGCCTTCCTCCTTCCCTTATTTTTTGCTTTTTCTTTTTCTTTTTTTTTTGGTTTTTCGAGGTAGGGTCTCACTTTAGCCCAGGTTTTCCTGGAATTCACTATGTAGACTCAGGGTGGCCTCCAAATCACAGCGATCCTCCTACCTCTGCCTCCTGGGTGCTGAGATTAAAGGCATGCGCCACCATGCCTTTTTTTTTTTTTTTTTATGGTAGTGTCTTGCTCTAGCCCAGACAGATCTGAAATTCACTGTGTAGTCTCAGGGTGGCCTCAAACTCACAGTGATCCTCCTACCTCAGCCTCCCAGGTGCTAGGATTAAAGGCATACATCACCATTTCTGAAGTTTTTTTTTTTTTTTTTTTTTTTTTGAGATAGGGCCTCTAGCCAAGGCTGACCTGGAATTCACTATATAGTCTCAGGGTGGCTTTGAACTCACGGTGATCCTCCTACCACTGCCTCCCAAGTGCTGGCATTAAAGATGTGTGCCACCACGCCTGGCTCCTTACTTCTTTTTTCATTGAACATTTTCCTCTTGTGATTTCTTTTCTCTGCCCACAGAAATAACATACGGAGAAATTGGGGAGAGGAAAAAATTGATCTTTTCCACCCATCACATGTTTGGGATCCATTGTCACCTGCTGAAAGACAGCACAAACCAATGAAAAATGATGTGCCTGTAAGTGAAGCTGCAGTTAAAAAAATAGCTGCCCTTGAAGATGAGCTCGCTTCGCTTCGGTCTCAGATTGCTGCCATCGTGAAAATGCAGGGACTGCGGAGCAGCCCAGCATCTGGTACGCAGCATTAAGAGTTTTGTTCCAGCTAGGGCATACTTATCTGCTTCTTTTTTAGGTTTTTCGAGGTAGGGTCTCACTCTGGCCCAGGCTGACCTGTAATTCACTATGTACTCTCAGGGTGGCCTTGAACTCACTGCGATCCTCCTACCTCTGCAAATCAGTACAGTTCAGAGTAAGAACTGTGGAAGACACTAAAAGCAACATAAAAGGATAATTGGCATATAAGGTTATCATGTCTGATGTTTATACGGAGTAAATCAAGATGTAGTGAAAAGAATGGCTGTGGTGTGAGGAGCCCTCTGTACCAGTGACAATTATATGTGTTAAAAAGTGTCACATCTTTTAAGTAAGCTAGTTTCTAGTTCTTCAGCAAAGATTGGAAGTCTGGCATAGTACAGTGGCTCATGCGTAGTATCAGTTTTGAGAAGGCTGAGACAGGAGGGTGACCACACATTCAAGGCCTGCTTGAGCTGCAGTAGTGAGTGTTAAGGCAGCCTTGACTGTAGACTGAGACTTTGTTTCAAAAATGAATGGATGAGGGAAGGGGAAATGCAGAGAGGTAGGGTCTCTCTGTAGCCCAGGCTAGCCTGGAACTCATGGCAGTCTTCCTACCTCTGTTTCCTGAGTGCTGGGATCAAAGGCACATACCACACCTGGTTTGAGTTTTAGTGTTTCTAATTATAAGTTTTGTTTTTTTTTTTAATTTTTAAAATTTTTTGAGGTAGTTTCATTCTAGCTCAGGCTGACCTGGAATATTCACTATGTAGTGTCAGGGTGGCCTAGAATTCATGGTGCTCCTCCTACTTTTGTCTCCCGAGTGCTGGGATTAAAGGCATGTGCCACCATGCCCAGTCTAATTATAAGTTTTCTGTTTGTTGGTTTTTGCTTTTGTTTTTTGAGGTAGGGTCTCACTCTAGCCCAGGCTGACCTGGAATTCACTCGGTGGCCTTGAACTCATGGTGATCCTCCTACCTCTGCCTCCCAAGTGCTGGAGTTAAAGGTATGCATCACTACTCACAGCTTAATTATAGGTTTTTAAAATCTTTTTGTTGTTTGTTTGAGAGCGACAGACGGACAGAGAAAGAGAGGGGAAGAGAGAGAGAGAGAATGGGCGTGCCAGGGCTTCCAGCCACTGCAAATGAACTCCAGATGTGTGCGCCCCCTTGTTCATCTGGCTAATGTGGGTCCTGGGGAATCGAGCCTTGAACCGGGGTCCTTAGGCTTCACAGGCAAGCGCTTAACCGCTAAGCCATCTCTCCAGCCCAGCTTAATTATAGTTTAAAAAAATTGTTTATTTGAGAGAGATTGAGAGCAACAGTGAGGTAAAGAGTGAGTGAGTATCAGCATGTCAGGGCCTCCTGCCATTGAAAATGAACTCCAGATGCATGCACCACTTTGTGTATCTGGCTTTACGTGGGTACTGGAGGATTGAACCTGGGCCTTCAGGCTTTGCAAGCCAGCACCTTTTAATTGCTGAGCCATTGCTCCAGCCTCTGTTGATAAGGTTTTTTTTCTGGTTGTTGTTGGGTTTTTGAGGTAGGGTCTCACTCTAGCCCAGGCTGACTTGGAACTCACTATGTAGTGTCAGGGTGTCCTCAACTCATGGTGATCCTCCTACTTTAGCTTCCCAAGTGCTAGTATTAAAGATATGAGCCACTTCTCCCAGTTGGTTTTTGATTTTAAGCATGGATAACAAGGGCTGGGAAGATTGCTCAGTGGTTAAGATGCTTCTTGCAAGCCTGATGGCCTGGGTTCTATTCCCTGGCATCCATGTAAAAGCCAGAGACAAAAAGTGGTGCAAACATCTGGTGTGTGTTTGCAGCAGCAGGAGACCCTAGTGTGCTGACACGCAGAAACACTCAGGCATGCACACACATGCTAATGAATAAGTAAAAATGGATAATGTTTAGATTATATATGATTTACTGGAAAACTATTTTATGGTTAAAAGGCAGTTTTTAGGGGGTTGGGAAGATGACTCAGTGGTTAAAGGTGCTTGCTTGCAAAGCCTGACAGCCTGGGTTCCATTCCCCTTTATCCATGTAAAGCCACATGCACAAAGTGACACATGCATCTGCAGTTCATTTTCAGTGGCTAGATGCCCTGGCAAACATATGTTCTCTTTCTCTCACATACACAAACACTCTTTTCTCTCAAATTTTTGAAAAGAGCAGCTTTTGGGCTGGAGAGATGGCTTAGTGGTTCCTTGTGCTTCCTGCCCAAGCATGAGGGTTTGAGTGGGCCTGAAACTTCCAGAGTTCAAATCTCCATCTCTCACTTAAACAGCTGGGTGTAGCCGTGGAGGACTGCAAGGGCACGTCGACACACTCACATCGTACATATAAACAAGCAAAAAGGAGCAACAGATTTGGACATTAGAAAATAATGCATCTTTTAGGATATACCCTGATATGGCCTAGTTGGATTAGGGAAGAGCTTCAAGCAGAGGAGTATAGATCAGTGGTAGAGCAGTTGTCTAGAGATGACTTAAAAATTCAGATTAGGGGCTGGAGAGAGGGCTCAGTGATTAAGGTGTCTGCCTGCAAAGTCTTAAGAACCTAGGTTCAGTTGCACAAAGTCTGGAGTTTGTTTACAGCCTCTACAGGCTCTGGCACACCTATTCTCTTTCTTTCTCTCTCTCTCTCTGCTTGCAACTAAATAAGTAAATAAAAATTCAGGGCTCGGGCTGGAGAGATGGCTTAGCGTTTAAGTGCTTGCCTGTGAAGCCTAAGGACCCCAGTTTGAGGCTCGATTTCCCAGGACCCACGTTTGCCAGATGCACAAGGGGGCGCACGCTTCTGGAGTTCGTTTGCAGTGACTGGAAGCCCTGGCGCGCCCATTCTCTCTGTCTCTATCTGCCTCTTTATCTCTCTGTCACTTTCAAATAAATAAATAAAAATAATTTAAAAATTCAGGGCTGGGTGTGGTGGCACACACCTGTAATCCCAGCACTTGGGAGGCAGAAGTAGGTGGATCTCTGTGAGTTTGAGGCCACTCTGAGACTAATTCCAGGTTTGCCTGGACTAGAATGAGACCCTACCTCAAAAAACAAAACAAAACCAATCAACCAACCAAACAAACAAAAATTCAGATAGAGAATCTTAGAGAATCACTGAGCAGATGGGGTTGATTTTCTTTCCTGGCCACCATAGCACGAGCTTAGCAGCATTATAGAGTTCTTGCTTTGATTCTCAGTAGTGTTAGGTTAGAATTTGGAATGAGTTTTCAATAGACTTCTTTGTTTTTAGGCTTCATTGACATGAATGAGCAACCTAGTGGTGTGGGACGATTTCTGTCGTCGGGGACTGGTAAGCTGATTGTGGAACCAGATCACTTTCCAAGTTCGAAGCTTCCTTCTCCTCCTCTGCCACCACCACCACCACCGCCGCTTCCTCTTCAGTTCTCTTCTGTCCAGCCTCAGTGTTTTCCTCCCACACTACGAAGGTCTACTAATAGTGGTGGCTTAGATAATCCAGCAACTGAAATGAAAGAGCAACACTCGGATGCTAGAAAGAACATTTGTGGTCATCATTCAAAAAGCCAGAGAAATAATGCTGTTCCGAACATGTTGGATGTTCTAAAGGACATGAATAAGGTTAAGCTTCGTGCTGTTGAAAGGTATGTTGTCAAAACTTTGAAAAAGAGTAGCTCGGTGGTTAAGAGTATTTACTATATAAGCACGAGGACCTGAATTTGATCCCCATAAAATAAAAACATAAAAACCCAAGTGTGGCCACATATGCCTGAAACCCTAGCATTGAGTGAGGTGGAGATGGGATTGCTGTGACTCACTGGCTAGCGAGTCTAGCAGAAAAACAGCTCCAGGGTTAGCAAGAAAGTCTCTCTCAAGGAAATAAGGTGGAAGGACAATAGAGAAGCCCTTGCCTCCATAGACACCGCCCCCCCCCCCCATACATGTGCACACACACTAGGAAATTGGGAAAGGAACTGAAATTTTGTTAATCCTGTTTTAAAAGAGATATTTGTGATAGTTGACTTATACATCTTATTTATTATTCCTCCTCATCAGAATCCCTTCCCAGAGATAATTTCCAATTTCTTTAAAAATGTTTTAAAAATATTTTACTTATTTAAGAGAGAGAGTCAGATAGAGAATGGGTATGCCGGGACCTCGAGACACTGCAAATGAACTCCAGACACATGCACCACCTTGGCTTACATGAGTACTGGGTAATTGAACCTGGGTCCTTAGGCTTTGCAGGCTAAGTGCCTAACCACTAAGCAGTCTCTCCAGCCCCACTTTCAGTTCTTGATAATTTTGTCATATCATATTTGCTAGTCTTCATTTCATTTATTTATCTGAGAGGAGGCACACTAGGGCTGTAGCTAGTACAAATGAATTCCAAATGCATGCACCACCATGTGCATCTGGCTTAAGTGTGTTCTGGGGAGATAAACCTGGATCTTTTGGCTTAGCAGTCAGGTGTCTTATCCACCCAGCCCCATTACTATTTTTTTTTTTAAAGCAAGTTGTCTTTATTTGAGAAGGGGGGGTGCAGATAGAGAACAGGTGTGCCAGGGTCTCCCACGACTTGTACATCTGGCTTATGTGGGTACTGGAAAATTGAACCTGAGACCTTAAGCTTCCCAGGCAAGTGCCTTAACACTGAGCCAATTATCCAGCCCCCTTTTGCTATTTTTGATATATTATACTTTTTGTTGAAGATAAGGAATATAATACTTCCCAGTAGCAACAGTTTTGCTTTCTCTGGGGACAATTATGTATGGTCAGCTGCAATGTGGAAATATTAAAGGACAGTTTCAGAAACCATCCATAAGTTTTGAATTGTGTGCTCTTTTGAGCAGCACGATGGAGGCATGAATTAATGATGAGAGGAATAAACAGCCTAATGGTTTTTATTTTATTATTTATTTATTTATTTTTGAGCTAGCATCTCACTCTAGCCCAGGCTGACCTGGAATGCACTATGTAGTCTTAAGGTGGCCTCGCTCACGGTGATCCTCCTACCTCTGCCTCCCGAGTGCTGGGATTAAAGGCCTGTACCACCATGCCCAGCTCTGGTTTTTATGTTTTCATTTATGTTTTTTATTTCTTGTTTTTTTGAGGTAGGGTTTCACTGTAGCCCAGGCTGACCTGGAATTCACTACGTAGTCTTAGGCTGGCCTCAAACTCACAGTGACCCTCCTATTTCTGCCTCCTGAGTGATGGAATTAAAGGCATATGCCACTATACCTGGCTAATGTTCTTTTTTAAGGGGTGTGTGTGTGTGTATGTGGTCACACTAGAGTCTCTTGCAAATGAATGTCAGAAACATGCTCCATTTTTGTGTCTGGCTTTATGTGGGTGCTGGGGAATTAAATCCAAACTAGCTGGCTTTGCCTGCACCTCTACCACTGAGCCATCCCCATAGTGATTTGCTTTTTATGAAATGTAGTTGAGAAATTCTTGATTATTTATCTAAATCTTCTTGCTCCTGGTGCTGAGTATGTTGGCACATACTCATTTATAGTCCTAGCATTTGGGAGGTAGAGGTAGGTAGATTGCTCCTACATAGTAAGTTCCAGGCCCACCATGGCTGAAGAGTGAGAGACTGTTGAGGGTTTCTGCATGTTTATAGTAAGAAATCCTAAGTCCTAACCAGACTGCAGGAAGGCCCCAACCCACATGATTTCTTTCTCTTAAAAAAATTATATATGTTATTTGCTAGCAGAGAGATAGGGAACAGAGAGAGAGAGAGAGAGAGGGGACACGCCAAGGCCTCCAGCTGCTGCAAGTGAACTCACTTTATGCATCTGGCTTTATGTGGGTACTGGTCATTGAACGTGGGGTGGCAGACTTTGCAAGCAATCACCTTAACCTCTAAACCATCTCTCCAGCCCTTTCTCTTTAATAAAAAAAAAGTTTTGTAAATAAAAAAATGGACAAATAAAATCTAAGGGCTGGAGAGATGGCTTAGCAGTTAAGGCATATGCCTGTGAAGACTAAGGACCTAGGTTCGATTCTCTAGGTCCCGTGTAAGCCAGATGCACATGGTGGCACATGCATCTGGAGTTTGTTTGCAATGGCTAGAGCCCTGGTGTGCCCATTCTCACTCTCCTTCTCTGTCTCTAACAAGTAAATTAAGAAAAAGAAAAAGAAAAAAAATTGTGCGTTTGTATTTATGTGGTATGGGTGTGCCACTGCAAATGGATGCTAGACGCATGCACCACTTTTTGCATTTTATGTGGGTGCTGAGTACTCGAGTTTAGCAGGCTTTGCAAGCAAGTTCTTTTAGCTGCTGAGCCATCTCGTCAGCCTAATTTCTTGGTTATCTGGTTTTGAATTCATGGTGCCCTCTAGTTTCCTTAAAGCAAAAATCTCTGAAGACTAATTAGCTTGTATATTATGCTTGTCGTCAAAGAACTAAAATAGTGTCAGAGCTTTAATGTATTCAGTCTCCTTCCTTCCATAGATCACCTGGTGGTAGACCCATTCACAGAAGAAAAAGGCCAAGTTCTGACTGGGACCCAGTGTCTTTAATATCGCAGGCGCTTAAGCAGAAGTTTGCTTCTCAAGAAGATGAGTCCTTTGACAAAGAAAGCCAGTCTTGGGAGTCTTCCCCTTTTTCTAGTCCAGAGACCTCAAGGGTGAGTTACTGTGTGACTGGCAGGGTCTTTCAGGCGTGTGCTTTACCACTGAGCTGTGTATCTAGCTTGAGGAGTTCAGGTGGCTCATACATGGCTTTTCGTGTATTTCATAATTAACAGTAGTAGTTGTTTTTAGTTTTGTTTTTTTGTGGTAGGGTCTCACTCTAGCCCAGGCTGGCCTGGAATTCACTATGGAGTCTCAGGCTGGCCTTGAACTCACAGTAATCCTCCTACCTCTGCCTCCCAAGTGCTGGGATTAAAGGTATGTGCCAGCATGCTTGGCTAGTTGTATTTATTAAGAGAGAGAGAGAGGAAGAGACAGATAGAGAGAGGTTGGGCACACCAGGGCTTTCAGCTGCTGCAAATGAACTCCAGACGCATGTACCACCTTGCACATCTGGCTTATGTGGGTCCTGGGGAATTGAGCCTGGGTCCTTTGGCTTTGCAGGCAAATGCTTAACTGCTAAGCCATCTCTCCAGTCCTATTTATTTATTTATTTATTACTAGATTGTACTCTTTTATTCCCTGTCCCTGTTCCTTCTTCCCTGGGGGCCTCCTCTGTGGGGTTATGGGATTTACTGTGGGTCATGAAGGCCTCAGTCCGTCCCAGTGGGATAGCGGGGGAACCGTGCTTCAGGGTGTTCCCACCCACCCTGTGCTCTTCCAGTCTTCCGCCCCTCTTGCTGCAACATTCCCTGAGACATGGCAGGCCTCATTTAGTGTTGGCTACTTCTTTTTTTTTTAAAGTTAGGGTCTTGCCCTAGTCCAGGTTGTAGACTCAGGGTGGGCTTGAACTCACCACAATCCTCTTACCTCTGCTGGGATTAAAGGCATGCGCCACCTCACCTGGCAAGTGTTGAGTTCTTTGTAGCTTCTGGATTTCTGCTTTGATAGGTTGTCCTTGATCACTGTGTCTGCCACCATCACCCTGGAGCCGGTTGTCAGGTTAGCAGTAAGGGCAGTGTTCATGGCGCTGCTTCTGCTGGAGCTCCTCCTGGGCCCTGGCAGGTGCAGAAGAGGTGGTGAGTCTTGTTGGCAGTCGGTGATCTTCTTGTCTTACCGATGGGTCTCTTGGTCTGCAGGGTCCTCTGCTGTCAGCGACTGTTTTCTTCCAGCATGATGGGTCTAGCCAGGAGGGAGCTTATTTCCCTTTTGGTTCCAGCATGGTAATTTGATGTTCTGTGACCATAGCCTGTGGTGTCTTCAGCAATAGGGTCTTATCTTTTAGCTTTGGCAGGTAATCAAGTGTGTTGGCAATGGCCTACATTGTTTTGGGAACCTCACGGGTCTTCCTGGCCAACAGCTCACTATGTAGTCATAGTTTTTGAGGTATGGTCTCACCCTGTGTCCCAAGCTGGCCTGGAACTTGAAAATCCTCCTGCCTTAGTTTTCCAAGGGCTGGCATTCTAGGCATGAGTCACATGACAGACTCCCTCCCTCCCTCCTTCCCTTCCTTTTTTTCTTTCAAACAATTTTATTTATTTATTTATTTGAGAGCGACAGACACAGAGAGAAAGACAGGTAGAGGGGGAGAGAGAGAGAATGGGCGCGCCAGGGCTTCCAGCCTCTGCAAACGAACTCCAGATGCGTGCGCCCCCTTGTGCATCTGGCTAACGTGGGACCTGGGGAACCGAGCCTCGAACCGGGGTCCTTAGGCTTCACAGGCAAGCGCTTAACCGCTAAGCCATGTCTCCAGCCCTCAAACAATTTTTATTTTATTTGTGAGAAAGAAAAGGAGAGAATGTGTGAGTGAGTATATGGGTGTGCAGGCCCTCTTGCCACTGCACATGAACTCTGTAGCATGTGCCACTTTGCATCTGGCTTTATGTGTGGACTGGAGGAATCAAAACCATTCGGGCAAGCAAGCACCTTTAACCGCTGAGCCTTCTCCCTAGTCCTATAAATTGTTTTTCCTTTTTTTAAATTAAAAAAATTATTTATTGATTTATTTGGGAGTGAGATTGATGGAGGCTGACCACACAGAGAATGGGCATGCCAGGGCCTCTTGCCCCTGCAAACACACTGTAGATACTTGTGCCACATTGTCCATCTGGCTTTTTTGTGAGTACTGGGGAATTGAACCCAGGCCTGGCAAGCTTTGCAAGCATGCACCTTTAACCACCAAACCATCTCTTCAGTCTATGCAGTCTTTTTTAAAAAACTTATTTATTTATTTGAGAGCGACAGACAGAGAGAAAGAGGCAGAGAGAGAGAGAGAGAGAAAAAGAATGGGTGTGCCAGAGCCTCCAGCCACTGCACATAAACTCCACAGATGCATGTGTCCCCTTGTGCATCTGGCTAACGTGGGTCCTGGGGAATCAAGCCTCGAACCGGGATCCTCAGGCTTCACAGGCAAGCTCTTGACTGCTAAGCCATCCCTCTAGGCCTATGCAGTCTTTTTTAATGCTGTTGGTCTTTGTATTCTTGTCAGTTTTTCATGTTCACTTAGTTTACTAGGATATAAAAGGCTTGTTTGAAAAATAGAAATACATAAGTTTATAATGATTTGTCTTTAACAGATGCTAAGTCGATGTTGCTGTCTGTAGCATGAACCAGGTGGTCCAGGACAGCTGTGCAGTAGATCCAGCCCAACCATACTGCATGGGAACACACCAGTTTGTTTATAACATCAAATATAAGGACTTTTGGACTTTTCAGTTGAATGGAACCCTGCTTTAAAATACAAAAACAGGACTATAGTTATCTCTAAAGGCGATACTTACTGGCTGCCTGAAAGGAACTGTGTTTGGGGAGTGTTTATCACAGTTCATTTGAGATCGTGGAGGGACAAGTTAGGCGGGCAGCAGTGTGGAGTGTTGCGTAGCAGAGAGGGAGCTTGAACGATAGAGCAGGAGGTGTGTGTGTAGTGGGGGGTTGTTACGTATTACGGGGATACTGTGTGTGTGTCCCGTATCTTATGCCTAATATGTTGATTCAGGAAATAACACTCTTTTTTATTTATTTATTTATTTATTTTTATTTTTTGGTTTTTCAAGGTAGGGTCTCACTCTGGCTCTGGCTGACCTGGAATTCACTATGTAGTCTCAGGGTGGCCTCGAACTCACAGAGATCCTCCTACCTCTGCCTCCCGAGTGCTAGGATTAAAGGCGTGCGCCACCACGCCTGGCTCTAGGAAATAACACTCTTTAAAAAAGGCAGGTCTGGGGATACAGCTCAGCACAGTGGTAGTGTGCTTGCCTAAGCATGCATGAAGTCCTGGTTCAATCCCCAGTACTATACAACAAACAGTTCCTCCCCAGTCCTCCTCCTTCCAAAAAATACAATTTAAAAAAAGCAAAAGAATATGTAGTTCACTCCTGAATTATGACCACTAAAAATGTAAATGAATGGGCTGAGGAGATGGCTCAGCTGTTAAGGGTTAAAGGTGCTTGCTTGCAAAGCCTGTCAGACTGGGTTTCATTCCCCAGCGCCCACATAAAGCCAGATGCACAAAGTGGCTCTTGCATTTGGAGTTCATTTGCAGCAGGAAGAGGCCGTGGTGTGTCTGTTCTCTCTCTCTGTGCTTGCAAATAAATATTTACAAAATGTAAATATGTGTTAAATCCTTAATTCTCATATTTGTGTAGCACTTTAATTTGCAAAGTAAATGTGGCCCTCCATATCCGTGCATTTTGCTCCTGAATTTGAACTACTATGGATGGGAATATTTGAAAAACAAGCAGACAAACAACAGATGCCTGCAGATTTATACTGAGCACGTAGACATTTTTCTTGCCATTTTCCTTAATCAGTATAACATGACAGTTATTTACAGAGCATTTACAGTGAATTAAGTGATCTAGAGATAATTAAAGCATAAAGGAGAATGTACGTAGATTGTCTGTAAATATCATGCAATTTCATATGAAGGACTTGACATCCGTGGCTTTTGATATTTGTGGGAGTCATGGAATAAATCCTCTGTGGATGTAGCTGGATGACTGTTTAATCTTTATAGCAATATCCTAAACAATAATAAAAGGCCAAAACAAAAAAAAGGTAAATATTATTTGTTTTACATTTGAGGAAAAGAAACTGCATAATAACCACAGTCCCATGGCTACAGAGCAAAGCAGAGACTAGACCTTGGTTTAGTAAATTCTAGGGTGTTTGAAACACTCAGATATCTGAGAACAGGTGGAACACACTATTTCCCAGTGGCAATGAGTCAGTGGAAGTGGTGTTTGATGTTTGTTCCTGTGTCTGTATGTACTTTTTCTTTTTTCTTTTTTTTTGTTTTTCGAGGTAGGGTCTCACTCTCTAGCTCAGGCTGACCTGGAATTCACTATGTTGTCTCAGGGTGGCCTCGAACTTACGGCAATCCTCCTATCTCTGCCTCCCGAGTGCTGGGATTAAAGGCGTGGGCCACCATGCCTGGCTTGTATGCACTTTCTAACTGTGAACATTTTAAGAGAGGCATCATCTCCTTTTATATATTTTAATAGCACCTCCTTTCAGGCTGGACATGGGGAACCACACTAGGTCACTAGACCTCGTTCTGCTATGGTTGGGTGATTGCTGTCTCCTAAAGGTTCATGTGGTGAAAGGCTTGTCCAGAGTGCTGCTGTTAGGAGATGCGCAGGTGCTTGAAAGCACGTGTGGGCCTCTTCCTGGCCCGTGAGGCAATGCGTCTTGATCTGCTGTAATCTGTTCCCTTGCCGGAGCCTCTCCTCAGTGGCTTGGCAACCATGAGACAAACCGTTTCTCATCGGTTAATTCCCTGTGTCTTTCCTTGTCGTTCTACAGCCTGGTGTGTTCTGAGTGTCTTTGTTCACTTGTGTCCTCAATCTTGAGCACAGAGCTGGACATAGCAGATTCTCCAATTACGACTTATTGTTGAATAAATTGAACCTCAAAGGGTCATTTCATTTCTTTTTTGTTTTTTTTGAGGTAGAGTCCACTCTGGTCCAGGCTGACCTGGAATTCACTCTATAGTCTTAGGGTGGCCTCGAACTCACGGCGATCCTCCTACCTCTGCCTCCCGAGTGCTGGGATTAACGGCATGCGTCACCACGCCCAGCTTCATTTTTTTTTTTTTTAATTTAGGTTTTCAAGGTAGGGTTTCACTCTAGCTCAGGCTGACCTGGAATTCACTATGTAGTCTCAGGGCGGCCTCGAACTATCGGTGATCCTCCTACTTCTGCCTCCCAAGTGCTGGGATTAAAGGCGTGTACCACCACGCCCAGCTGGGTCATTTCATTTTTGTCTTGCCATTTTCCTTTTTACAAAAATATGAATAATATTTGTTTTAAACATTTGTTTTGTTTCAGTTTTGACATCACCTTTCCTCTTCAGAAAGACAGTGATCTAAAGGAAGAACTCATCAAAAGCATTTGACCAAGGAAGGGTTCAGCAACACAAGTTGTGTCTAGACTTGGAAGGAAAGATCCAGACGCCCTGTTACATCTTTCACTGCTCTTCAGGGAAGCAGGTCTGCCAGTGCTCAGCTACGGACAGCCCTGAAGAATATTGTCTCTGGCTTTGGGAGATCCGGTGGTTACTGCTGCTGAAGAAAACAGGCTTCACGCCTGTTTTTCTTCATTTGTTGGTGCTCCTGAAGACAGTGTGTACTTGAGTGATCTTACTAAGCAAGTGGGACTTCCCAGGTGATCTGTACTTAATCTTTTTAAAGTCAGCAATGATCTGGTTTATGTGGCCTTCAGCAAGTTGGAGCTTTTCAGAAGATAAAATGATAGTTTTCATTAAGGCAGCTATAATTTTAATCTTTCTAAAACTTCCCAAGGTAAATTATTCTTAGAAACTGATTTTGATTGTTAAGTGCTACAAATAGTGCAATCTTCTTGATAATTTTTGTCCATACTTGCTATGTAAATGTATATGCCTGACATTTGATTCCTTCCTTCCTTATTAGGTATAGCCTCTGTTCCTTTGTAAATAGATGGTGCAATAAATATCTTTTTAACTTGGCATTTTGTAACAATTCAACTGCTTTCTCACTGTTTCATGAAGTCTTAAGTCTGACATTTTAAAGTTTTATGTATTTATTTATTTGACAGAGGGGGAAGAGAGAAAATGGGCATGCCAGGACCTCCAACCACTGCAAACCAACTCTAGATGTGTGCACCCCCTTGTACATCTGGCTAATGTGGGTCCTGGGGAATCGAACCCGGGTCCTTTTGTTTTGCAGGCAAATGCCCTAACCGCTAAGCCATCCCTCCAGCCCTTAAGCCTGACATTTTGTTGTGAGAGGAATTTCTATAAATCATTTCTTGGGTCATACAAATGAGACATAATTTGCAGTGTTATTTTATATCTCTTTGGCCATATGCTAATGTTTTTAAACAAATTTCATACATATATACGTTTTGGCCACAGTTCCTTCCCTGTTTTCCTCTCCCACTCCTGCTGAATCCCTTTTCAGACCACCTTCTGCTTTTAGATATTTATTGAACCAGTGAGTTTAACTAGAGTTGGTTGCATGAACCTGGGTAGAATGTTGTTTACCTCAGCATAGGCTATATAAGGCTGAAGAAAATGTCTCCCCATTCCCAGACTTTAACCATTGACTCCAATGGCTCCTTAGGGAGCAGTCAGTTATTCTCAGCACTTTAACTGGTTAGGAGTCTGCATGGACTACCACTCGTTGGAAAACACGTGTGTGTGTGTGTGTGTGTGTAAGAGGCAGGCAGAGAGAATGGGCATGCCAGGGCCATCAGCTGCTGTAAATGAACTCCAGGTGCATACGCCACCTTGTACAGTTGGCTTATGTGGAGGTCCTGGGGGATCAAACCTGGATCCTTTGGATTTGCAGGCAAGCACCTTAACCGCTAAGCCATCTCTCCAGCCTGGAAAAAGCCTTTTGACCCAAGCAGAGAAGGGCACAAATATGTGGAAGACCATTTGATGTGTACAGCATGTCCATTTAGCAAATCAACAGTAGTAGTTTCCCCCTGGGACCTAAGACTTCTCCAGCCATAGGCTTTTAACCACATTTCCAGTGCCACACGTGCTCATGTGATAGGGGGATTTTGCATGTTTCTTTACATGCTTTAGCCTAGACAACAGCCATGATGATAGATATTCATGTCAGTGGACTCGGTACCCACTCATTTCGACAGATAGGAAAGTCCAGCTTGTCCTGTTTTCTAAATGCCGTAGTGTGAGAGGGTTTCTCTTTCCTTCCTTCCTTCCTTTTCCCCCCTTTGGTTTTTCAAGGTGGGGTCTCACTCTAGCCCATCTCATCTCAGGGTGGCCTCGAACTCATGGGCAGTTCTCCTACCTCTGCCTCCCGAGTGCTGGGATTAAAGGTGTGCACCATCATACCCGGCTCTTCCTTTCCTTCCCCTTCCCTCTCTTCTCCTTTCCCCTCCTCTTTCTTTCCTTCTTCCTTTCACCTCCTCTTTCTTTCCTTCTTCCCTTCCCTTCCCTTCCCTTCCCTTCCCTTCCCTTCCCTTCCCTTCCCTTCCCTTCCCTTCCCTTCCCTTCCCTTCCCTTCCCTTCCCTTCCCTTCCCTTCCCTTCCCTTCCCTTCCCTTCCCTTCCCTTCCCTTCCCTTCCCTTCCCTTCCCTTCCCTTCCCTTCCCTCCCCTCCCCTCCCCTCCCCTCCCCTCCCCTCCCCTCCCCTCCCCTCCCCTCCCCTCCCCTCCCCTCCCCTCCCCTCCCCTCCCCTCCCCTCCCCTCCCCTCCCCTCCCCTCTCCACTGCCCTCCCTTTCCCTCTCCCTTCCCCTGCCCTTTCCTTCCCTCTCCCTTCCCCTGCCCTTCCCTTCCCTCTCTCTCCCCTGCCCTTTTCTCCCCTCCCCTCTCCTCTCCTCTTCCCTCTTCTCTTTCTTTCTGGCCCCATCCTTTTTCAATTCTCTTTCTCACTGCACCAGCTGGGGGAGTGGTCACACAGCCATCATGGGAAGAGGCTTCGAGTCATGCAAACCCTGACATTGTTAAGCTTCTTTTTTTTTTTTTAAATTATTTATTTATTTATTTGAGAGCAACAGACACAGAGAGAAAGACAGATAGAGGGAGAAAGAGAGAGAATGGGCGTGCCAGGGCTTCCAGCCTCTGCAAAGGAACTCCAGACGCGTACGCCCCCTTGTGCATCTGGCTAACGTGGGACCTGGGGAACTGAGCCTTGAACCGGGGTCCTTAGGCTTCACAGGCAAGCGCTTAACCGCTAAGCCATCTCTCCAGCCCATTGTTAAGCTTCTTAACCAGCAGTAGCAAGACCTGATGACAGGCTTCTTACAAGATGTCAATGTGCCTCGTAGGTGTTACTTGCAACCAAGAGCACTGTTAATAGTGCAGCATGTGCAATAGTGCAGCAAGTGCCCGAGTTTGGTGCTCCCCGCTGACGTGCTTTCCTGTGTGTGCACGTGTGTGGGGACAGGGGTAAAATCTGCCCACCTCCTTTGAGGCAGGGACCTTCTCTGACTTGGAACTTGCCAAGTGGGCTTACAAGCATGCCACCATGCTTGACTTGAGAGCGAATGGATGCTCCAAGCCTTCTGCCACTGGGGATGAACTCCAGGTGCATGTGTCACTTTGTGCATTTGGCTGTATGTGGGTCTTGGGGAATCAAACCCAGGCTGTCGGGCTTTGCAAGCACCTGCATTTCTTTTGCATAAGGACTGAAGAGTGAACTCAGGTCCTCGTGCTTGCAAAGCCAGTACTTTACCAACTGAACTCTCTCCGCTGATGTGGTTTTCTATATTTCTTATCCTGCTATGCACAGTTCTCATGCCCGCCTCTTAGACATTCCCCCTTTCCCTTTTATTCTTCCTTCTTCCTCCCCTCTTTTCCTTCCTTCCCTCCCTCCCTTCCTTTCCTTTTTTCTTCCTTCCTTTCCTTCCTCTCTTCCTCCCTCCCTCCCTTCTCTCTCTCTCTTTCTTCCTTCTCTGACAGATCTCATGTAGCTCGGCCTGGCTTCCAACTCACTATGCAGCTAATGATGACCTTGAACTGATCACTTCTACTTCCACCACCTAAGTGCTGGAATTACAGACATGTGCCACCGCACGTGATCTACTCTCTTCATGGTAGGAGAGTTCCCTTGAGATAATTGCTGCTTATCCCCCAGAGTAGACTGTTTTCAGTTTTCTTGTGTCATTGTTCGACCAAATGTATGATCCACAGCCCCTCATGGGAAGGGCTTTGCCTTTATAAAAGCCCATCTCCTATTATCACCATCTGGGCAGGCGTGGTTGGGAGTATTTCAACATGGAATTTGGGAGGACATAAGCATTTACTCCATACTAATTTAGGTTTGGGAAGAAATCCATTCTCAAAGATTATAATTTAGATGGTATCAATGGGGAATGCTGTATATGGCTTTTGCTAGATAATTAGGCACACACTCCTTAAGATGAGAGAGGTTAAATACACAATTGAATTTATTTTAAGTTAAAACACCCTGTTTTCACTTAAAACTTGGGTCAAAGGGAATGAGATGTGATATTTTCCCTATCAAAAAAAAATAAAAAAAAAGACTTGCAGGTTGGGCTCTTTGGGCTGCTCAGGAACACTGTAACCAGAGAGATTGGCACATAGCAAGTGTTGGCGTTCTCAGAACAGTGCCCACCTGCAACAGGGAAGACACTGGGTTGCGATGAGAGCACTTGGAACGTGATGCCATCCCGGCAGAGCCAGCACAGGGCTCTGTCAGGCCTTGGATTTTCTCCCATTGCTCTGAGCAGGCATGGCCAACACAGGGCAGGGGCTTGAGCCATGACTGAGTGAAGGGATTGGTCGCTTGAGTCAAGGGTGGGTTCCAGAAAGGGCTGTGAGGTCTGAAGGTGGGTTGTGTCTGTACGTCACAGTCCATCACAGAACATGAGTTCCAAACACGCTGTAGAGGTCACTGCCAGTAGACTCTGAACTTGCTTGAAATACAAAGCCTGCGTCACAAGGCTGTTAGTGTGGATAATTTTATTATATTTTATTTATTTATTTATTTTTTCCCAAGGTAGCCTCTTGCTGTAGGCCCTGCTGACCTGGAATTCACTATGTGGTCTCAGGATAGTCTCAAACTCACAGCGATCCTCCTATCTCTGACTCCAGAGTGCTGGGTGATTTTATTTGCCCAGATTTCTCAGTTCTTTGCCCTGCCTACCTCCCCAGTTCTGCTTGAAAACAGTTGTATTCTTAAAGTCAATGGTAGAAAGGCCTTTCTGTCTAGAGACCTGCTCCCTTTTGGCTCCCCAGATTTCTGGGCCTGTGGGCTTCTATCTCAGCAGCTTCTATAGTGGTGTGGGAAAGCCAAGACAGTGGGTAGTCTGTGTCTGGCCTCACCTTTGTTCTTTTCTCCATGGTAGTTACTTGTGCTTACAAGGACTTGGAGCATCGGGCAGTTAGAATACCGTGAAACTGTCAGGAGAGTTGAATTATCACTTCTCTGGGTGTCTAGCTCCTCTGTAAAATGAACAAACCATGCATTCCGAGAAGCAGCAGTGTTAACGCCTGGTACTCACTGGTACTCTGCCAGCAAAGACAGTCGGAGCATTTGGGTTGTACAGTCAGTCTTGGTACTCAGGCCCACTGTTCTTACCAAAGTGATTTCATGTATATGTAGGCTGGACACAATGAGGAAACAGTATATGGGTCCTTGAGTACTTGTATTACACAATACTTGTGTCAGATGTGGTGGCTCAGACTGTTAATCCCAGCACTCTGGAGGCTGAGGTAGGAGGATTGCTGTGTTCGAGGCCAGCCTGGACTACTGAGTGAGTCCCAGGCCAGCCTGGGCTAGAGTGATACCTTGTCACCAAAATAAATAAGCACACAATACTTGAGGGGTTGACTGCAGTTTACAGGAGCACCCATCTTGAAGGGAGCTTATCAGTACCAGTGGCTTTTGATAAATATGTGCCTGCATCACCCAGTGCCTGCATCAGCACTAAAGGGTGTGGGCTTTGTTGGCCTTACTTGGTAGGTGAAGAACTGGCAGGAAAAGCCTCACTGGAGCCCAGGAGATCCCAGGTCCCCACGGCTCATTCAGTAGTTGAGGTAGAGTTTGAATCTAAGAAGATGGGCCACGTTTCAAATTGTGGGCAACACCACTGATCTTATAAAAATTCATGTTGCTTAAACGTCCAGTGATACTGACAGTATTTCAAATAGTTTCCAAATATACATAAAGCATGGGAAAACAGCATAACTGAAAAAAAAAAAAATAAGGCTGCAGTTTTCGATATTACCACTAGAGAGAAGTATGACATCTCCGCTGACAACAACCTGTTAACACGTTCAGATGGAAACTTCTGGGAAGTCACAAAGCAAGGTCAGAGCATGCATTAATTGTAAAATAAGCATATTTAGAGGGAGCTCATGAAAACTAAGACTACTCATGTCATTGGATTAATTCAACTCCCCAGTAAATAGATATTTTAAAAAATTTAATAATGAAAGTGGCAGATAGTATTGCTTAATTGTTAAAGTTCGACATTGCAGTAGGATTCTTTCAAACTTGTGTTTAAAAAAATATTTATTTGAGAGGGAGAGGAGAGAGAAAGGAAGAGGAAAAAAGAGAGGAGAGAGAGAGGGAGAGAATGGGTGCACCTGGGCCTCGGGCCACTGTAAACGGACTCTAGATACATCTACCACCTTGTGCACCTGGCTTGTGTGGGTGCTGGGAATCGAAACTGAGGCCTTAGGATTCACAAGCAAGTGCCTTAACTGCTAAGCATCTTTTTACTTTTCCCCTCTCCTTTAGTTTTGACTCAGAGTCTCACTTTAGCTCAGGTTGGCCTAGAACTCACAACAAATGTTCTTCTTATCTCTGCTTCCTAAGTGCTGGGATTAAAGGCGTGCGCCACCACGCCTGGCTCAAATTGTTAATCTTGACTGCAACTGCTTATTTCAGTACCAGGGAAAAGCACAGGCCTTGTTTTAAATACCGTGCTTTCCAGTTTTGTTTTATGTTTTGAGGCAGGGTCTCTTTCTAGCCCAGGCTGATAAGGCACTCTGCAGTTCCAGGCTGGCTTCACAGCCTCCCAAGTGCTTGGATTAAAGGTGTACACTACCAAGCCTGGTCCATACCCTTGCTTGTAGGTTTTTGCTTTTATCTCAGTAGAAATTAGGGTGTGTGGGGGGGGAGGTTAATAAAAAGGTGGGATATTTACTAGTTTTTGGTTTTACTTTTTTAACTGAAATACTTTCAAGGATATTATTATTGTGTAAAAGATCATTTTCCCTCCATGTTTCTTTCCTTGTTGCTAGCCCAGCGTCTTTCCAAAGCTCAGATAAACCCCATTCTCAGCTAACCTTGACTGGGGCCTGAGCGACTTGAGCTAGCCTCAGGGCCGTGTAATTATGAGGTGTGGTACAGAAGTCAGCATGGCAGGCATTATCCCCTGAGCTGACTGTGGCATCAGTTCACCCCTCTCTCAGGTTTCCAGCTTTGCCTTAAAAAGCTGGCAGCTGGGCTGAGGAGATGGCTTAGCGGTTAAGTGCTTGCCTGTGAAGCCTAAGGACCCCGGTTCAAGGCTCGATTCCCCAGTACCCACGTTAGCCAGATGCACAAGGGGGCGCACACATCTGGAGTTCTGCAGTGGCTGGAGGCCCTGATGCACCCATTCTCTCTCTCGACAGCTATGGGGTCTTGTGCTAATTTAGGCCTTCTATTCCCAGCCTGTTGTCAGCTCCATGTTGCTGGGATGAACTTCCAACCAGACACAGCTTTATGGAAGGATCGGGTTTATTGAGGGCTTACAGAACGTCCAGGGGGACGTTCCGTCAATGGCGGAAGAAGCTGGCCTTTCATAGACCCACCATGCAGCCAGCCCCGCAAGCAAGCATGAACTGCCAGCGCTCACTCTGCACCCTCTATGCCTTTAGGCTGGAATCCAGATCCACCCCCAAACATACCTTAGGGCTGGGCCTGTGACTGCCGCCCTCTAGCTGGAATCAGCCTGTTAGGTAAGGAGCTCAAGTAGGAAGTTATATCCAAAAAAATGTCTGAGTCACCCTATCATGGTGGTGCACGCCTTTAATCCCAGCACCGCGGAGGCAGAGGTAGGAAGATTATAGTGAGTTCGAGGCCATCCTGAGACTACTAGTTAATTCCAGATGCCTGGGTTGAAAAACAACAACATCCAAACAAAAATGTCTGGGGCAATACAAACTATCATGTTCAAACTACACAGCCCTTCTCTGAAAACTGTACCATGCTTTCTGCCTTCCATAGTCCTGCTGTCTGGTCAATGACTTTTTTTTTGTTTGTTTGTTTTTCGAGGTAGGGTCTCACTCTAGCCCAGGCTGCCCTCAAATTCACTATGGAGTCTCTGGGTGGCCTTGAACTCACAGCGATCCTCCTACCTCTGCCTCCCGAGTGCTGGGATTAAAAGCGTGCACTACCATGCCCAGCTACAATGACTAATTTAACCATTAAAGTCATTGAACATTTAATCTGCTGCAGCCACAGAACCAGACACTTGACAGGCTTTCCTTTATTAAAGCGTTCTGATAACCTTATGAGATAGGCCATCGTATTCCTTTTCTGAGAGAAGAGGTGAGCACCTCACCTAACTTCATACCACAGTAAGCCGTAGAGGCAGTCTGGCCCCAAAGTCTGAGTTTTTCACAAGCCACTCATGCCCGGTAGCTGCCGCCACTCCATGTGACTTCAAAAGTCTTAACTCAAGAGCAGCCTGAAGCTCTTGGTCCCCAAAAGGATGCTGTCGCATAGGCGCCTGTGTCTTGGCACTTGCCATTTCCACCATGAGGGAATCCTACTTCTCTTCTTAAATTTTTATTAAATTAAAAAAATATTAGTTCGAGGCCACCCTGAGACTCTGTAGTGAATTTCAGATCAGCCGGGACCAGAGTGAGACCCTACCTCGAAAAACTAAAAAAAAAATAAAAAATAAAAAAATTATTTATTAGGCTGGGCAGATGGCTTAGTGGTTAAGACAGTTGCCTGCAAAGCCTAAGGACCCAGGTTCAACTCCCCAGGACCCACCTAAGCCATATGCACAAGATTGTGCATGTGTCTTGAGTTTGTTTGTAGTGGCTAGAGGCACTGGCATGCCCAGTCTCTCTCCCTCTCTCTCATCTTCCTCTTACTCTGACTCAAATAAAATATTCTTTAAAATTATTTATTTATTTGAAAGAAGGAGGGAGAGAGAGAGAATGGGTACACCAGGGCCTCTAGCCACTGCAAACAAACTCCAGATGCATGTGCCGCTCCATGCATCTGGCTTTACATGGGTACTGGGGAATTGAACATGAGTCCTTTGGCTTTGCAAGCAAGCGCCTTAACCACTGAGCCATCTCTAAGCCTTCATACTACTCTTTTAAGACAATTTTCTCAAAAGCCTTGCAGAAGATGTGACCACTGCCTACTCTTTCACAAGGAATAAGGAACTTCTTCCCTATCTCTCCCTGTTACCCTTCATTCTTTTGAGCAAGTTGAGGAAAGAACTGGGTCATATTCACCTCACTTCCTTCTACATCTGAACAAAATCACAGCAACAACTGGAGTGCACTCTAATGTATCACTAAGAATGGTGCTGGGAGGGCCGGAAGTAGTGTCACAGGCCTTTGATCCCTGGATCTGGGAGGCTCAGGTAGGAGGATCACAAGGTCACCCTGAGACTACATAGTGAATTCCAGGTCAGCCTTCTCTAGAGGGAGACCCTACCTTGGAAAAACAAAAACAGAGAAGAATGGTGTTAGGAGCTGGAGCTCAGCTGGAAGCCTCCTCCCTGTTGACTAGCTGTCCCTGAAAGTGCTCTTCAGCCAGCTGGGGGAGAAAAGTCGACAGTCTTAACTTGCAATGGACCCTGAAAACTACATAACTGACCAGCCAGGTAACGGGTCTACTACTACAATAGTGGTATGTCTATAAAGGGGGTCTTCTGAATTAGAGAATGTATATATGTATATGTATATTTATATTCAATAAACTTTATTAAGGTTAAACAATTTAAAAAAAAAGAATGGTCTCTTGGTTTCTCACCAGAACTAGATGGTAAGACCCTATTCTAAGACTCCACATGCTTGGGCTGCAGGGCACTGAGAAATCAAGCTGGAGCTGAGCTGGAAGCCTTGTTTTTTTTTTTTAAAATATTTTATTTTTATTTATTTAAGAGTGAGAGAGATATACAGAAATAGGCATGTAGACAGAATGGGCACGCCAGGGCTTCCAGCCACTGCAAACGAACTCCAGAGGCGTGTGCCCCCTTGTGCATCTGGCTAACGTGGGTCCTGGGAATTGAGCCTCGAACCAAGTTCCTTAGGCTTCACATGCAAGTGCTGAATTGCTAAACCGTCTCTCCAGCCCAGCCTTGTTGACTAGCTATCATGGTACTAAAAAGTGCTACTCAGCCTGCTGGGGAGAGAAATCATCAAGGGTGTTAACCATCAGTGGACTCTAAGCTTTACAGCTGGCCGGCCAGGCCAAATGTACCAATTGATGCAATGGTGGCATGTCTGTTATGGGAGAAACCAGCTCTTTCCTGATCGGATTTGAGGCCTGCTCCCTGGGAAAGAATTCACGCCTGGTACTGAACACCTAATGAAAAGCTTATGGACTGGGAGGCCATAAACCCTAGGGCTAAACTACTACCGTTGTCTGGCTAAATGGATATAGTATGACCACCAAACTGCCCTTTAAACACTTATGTTTATGCCTGTATGTTAATGCCACTCTCAATTTTGTTAGAGAAGCTTCTCTTTTCAGATGGCAGTGACTGCTGGGGAACTCAAAGTGCTGAGAGGAAGTGACGATGGAGTGCTCAACACTAAATGAGCCATCGTTATCACATCCTCCAAGGCTCAGGGACCACTGAGGAAGAGGAGGTGGAAAGAATGAGGAGTCAAAGGAGAGGGAGGAGTGTTTACAATTGTGTCTTTAAGGCACAGAGTGGCCTCGATACTCATGACCTCACTGTGGCTTCCTATGCAAGGCCTGCATAATAGGAGGGCAAAAAAAATTGATGACATCAAAATAGAAGAGAGACTGGTTGGCATGTAGGGATTCAGTGGAGAAAAAGGGAGGGTGGTGGGAGGGGATCATGATCATGGTATAATGTTTATATTTATAGAATTGTGAATAAAAAAGTTAGAAAATGCATACCTTACTGGCTCACATGTTGCATCCTTGGTACCAACTGGTGGCGCTAGTTTGGGAAATGATGGAAACTTTCAGAGGTGGGTCCCCCAGATTGTTTAGATTGTCAATTTGACAGGACCTACAGTCACCTGTGAGGGTTATATAAATTATTAGGTAAGCCTCTGGATAGGACTGTGAGAGATTATGTTGATTAGATTAATCAAGTGGGAAGACCCACCTTAACTGTGGGCAGCAGCATTTCATGGGCTGGGGCCCTGGGCTGTATAAACAAAAAGAAAGAGAAAGTTGGGGGCTGGAGAGATGGATTAATGGTTAAGGTGTTTGTCTACAAAGCCTAAGGGCCCATGTTTGACTCTCCAGGTCCCACATAAGCCAGATGCACTTGGTGATGCAAGCGTGTAAGGTTGCACATGCGTCTGGAGTTTGATTACAGTGGCTGGAGACCCTGGTGCGCCAATTGTTTCTCTCTCTTTCTCTTGCTCTTTAACATTAAAAAAGCCAAACAAACAAACAAACAAACAACAACAACAACAAAACAGAGTTGGCTGAGCATATGGACTGAATCTGACTAGCTGCCTCAAGATTCTGCAATTGTGTCTTCCCTGCCATGATAGACTATAACCTGGAACTGTAATTTGAAATAAGCCCTTTCCCTTAAAAAGTAGTTCTAGGTATACAGTGTATCATTTAGTACATCTATTAAAGAGACAGTAGCTGCATTTTGTAGATGAAGACAGTGGAGAGCTTGTAGAGCTCAGGCAGCTTGCCTAAATTCAGTTGCTACTAAGTAACAAAAGCTGGCATTGAACCCAGGAGACTTGATTGATAACCTGGGCATTTCAGAATTAGAGTATACATTCTCTGTTGACATGTGAGATGGAAAACAGTTTTGATGTAAATGTGTTTTGTGAAATTAGTTTGGCCAGGTCTAATCAGGGCATGGAGCTGAAGGCAGGAGGATTAGGAGTTCAAGGCCAGCCTGGGCTACATGAGACCCTGTCTCAAAGAGCAAAAACAAACTAGTAGGTCTTAGTGGTGAAAGACTGTAATTCCAGTGACTTTGGAAGCTGAGGCAGGAGTATTGAAAGTTCAAGCCTGGCCTGGGAAATTTAGGGAGTCTATATAAAAAGCAAGGGCTAGAGAGATGGCTTAGCAGTTAAGGTGCTTGCTGTGAAACCCGAGGACTTGGATGGATAGCCCAAGACCCATGTAAGCTTGATGCACAAGGTGGCACATGCTTCTGGAGTTCATATGCAGTGACTAGAGGCCCTGTTGTGGCCATTTGCTCTCTTTATCTGCTTTTCTCTCTCTCTTAAATAAATAAATAAATAATAATATATAATATATATATATAAATATAATAAGATACATATAATTAATATATATATTAAGGTGGGTGTGGTGGTGAACACCTTTAATCTCAGCATTTGGGAGGCAGAGCTAGGAGGATCGCCATGAATTCGAGGCTGCCCTGAGACTACATAGTGAAAAACCAAAAATAAATAAATAAAAGTAAAAAGAAGCTTGGGGATATGGCTCACGGTCTAGTGCTTGCTCAGCATGTATGTAGCTCTGGGCTTAATTCCTCCAAAACCAAAACAACAACAATAACAACAACAAAATTCTCAAAACTAGACTTGTTATTTACTAACAGACTTTATCCAAGGAGATAAAATTTAATAATCCAAGTCAATCTCTCCAATTCACACAGCTAGACTCTTTTAGAGTTTGAGTTTAAACCCCTATTGCCTGGAGCTTTGTAGAAGGCCGGGCCTCCTTCGCTATGCTGGTCAGCCAGGAGTCATTCATGCCTGGACCGTGGGATGGCCCTTGGGACCTGACCAGGACTATAAGCTGGCCCTGGAGGGGGTGTGGTTGGCACCTTTTGACCCCACTGTGGACCTAATGAGCAGAGAGCCCTGCCAGGCCCAGGTTTCCCTCTTCTGCTCGTTTGTGTCTTCTCATGTGTCCTGGGAGTGCCTGCCCAAGCACTGCCTCAGACTCTTTGGAAAGTGACATCAGTAGGAGTGACCGTTCTTCCTTTGAGGATGTTTCCAAGTAGCCAAGCCAGGACCCAATCTGATGAATGAGTGGGTGAAGAAGCCGGATGATATGACTGGTTACAAATGAAGCGTGACTGTCGAGGAATTCAAGTGAATTCCGCCCCTCCCCACCCCAAGCACTGCATTCTAGCTCCGAAGGCATTTCCAGTGCCCTTGTTTTGGTTTCTTCTACAGTGTGGGTGTCCGCACAGTGCAGTCCTGTGCTCATTACATAAATGCTCTGCCACTGAGCTAAACCCCCAACTCCTGGGTCTGAAGGAATTTCTCAGGGTGGCCTCGAACTCACGGCGGTCCTCCTACCTCTGCCTCCCGAGTGCTGGGATTAAAGGCGTGCGCCACCACACCTGGCTTCCCAAAATATTATGACGGCTATATTGCATTTTGCTAATTTCAGAAATAATGTGTATGTATATTTGTGAGTATGTATGTGTGTGTATGATGTGTATATGTGTGGATGTGGTTTATTGTCTACTTATGGAAGCTATCAGCATAAAAAAGTTTTAAAAAGATGTCCACTGCTGTTTAACACCACTGATGGCTTCCCTTCCCCAAAAGGCTGCATGCGGCATAGCTCTTTCCAGCTTTCTGACAGCTGGTCAATAGGGAGGAGGTTTTCAGCTCAGCTCCAGCTTGATTTCTCAGTAACCTGCAGCCCAAGCATGTGGAGTCTTCAGCAATAGGGTCTTATTAAATGATGGCAAGCACCCAAGAGCCTTGGCAATGGCCTGTAATGTTTTGGGGGCATCAGGGAACTCCCTGGCCAACAACTCACTGGAAGGTATCCCACCATTGGCACTGAAGCTTTTCTAATAAGCATCTGCAGCTTCTGGGCACACTGCTATCCATGCCCACAGGATACTTCTGTCCATACTCTCAACCCATGCGTTTTGAATGCTTAGTTCCCAACTGATGGCATTTTGGGAGGTGGAGCCTTGCTGGAGGTATGTCACCGGGGATGGACCTTGGTGGTGTATTGGCCCTCGCTTGCTCATGCTTGTTCAGCTCACCCTGTTGTTTCCCACCTGCTATGGCACAGGTGATGTTCGGTCTCTGCTCAACCTCTTTCCCCTGCCACCGTGCAGCTTCCCCTAGAGGCGGTCAGCCAAAAGAAGCCACTTTCTTCTCACAAGCTACTTCTTGTTGATTGCAGGCAGTGTACCAGTAACGAGAAGAAAACGACAACACAGGGTTTCACTCGCTTGCTGCCGTGGACCCTGGACTAACTGATCCCCGCCCGCCTGCTGCTGTGGACCCTGGACTAGGTGACTCCCGCCCGCCTGCTGCCGTGGACCCTGGACTAGCTGACCCTTGATCTTCCAGATGCTCATGATTCGGCCTCCCATCGCCACAGGTGCATTGGGATTCCAGGCGGCTGTGCCATCTGCTTCTGACTCTCTGTGGGCCACGGGGATCTCAAGTCCAGCTGTGAAGCTTGTGCAAACGCTTTTGCTAATCCTTAATACTTTAATGGCTGCATTCTTGCTTTTGCCTAGGTTAAATACTGACTTTGTTTTGTTTTTTGTGGTTCTGCAGAGCAAACCCTGGGTCTTGCACATGCTAGGCTAAACACTTTAGTACTGAGTTATATCCTCAGCCCCACATACTCATTTAAATTAGATCATTTTTGTTCAGTGTCAGTAAGTCAGTCATATGATCTTAAAATCATTCAGCATATTTTGTAATTTATATTGCTTGGATAACCATTAGTTTTTTTTAACAATTTTTTAAATAATTTTTTTTTATTTATTTGAGAGTGACAGAGAGAGAGAGAGAGAGAGAGAGAGAGAGAGAGAGAGAATGGGCGCGCCAGGGCTTCCAGCCACTGCAAACGAACTCCAGATGCATGCGCCCCCTTGTGCATCTGGCTTACATGGGTCCTGGGGAATCGAGCCTCGAACCAGGATCCTTAGGCTTCACAGGCAAGCGCTTAACCGCTAAGCCATCTCTCCAGCCCCAGTTTTTTTTTTTTTAAACAATTTTGTTATCCATTTTATTATTTATTTGAGAGAAATAGAAAGAAGATAGAGAGAGAGAGAGGGAGAGAGAGAGGATGGGTGTACCATGGCCTTCAGCCTCTGCCACTAAACTCTAGAGGCATGTGCCACTCTGTGCATCTGGCTTACATAGGTCCTAGGGAATCGAACCTGGGACCTTTGGCTTTGTAGGCAAGTGCCTTAACTACTAAGCTATCTCCCTAGCCCACCACTTTATGTTTTGAGACAGTGTCTCTCATTGAACCTGGAGCTTGTTGATTTGCTTCAGCTAACTGATCAGCAAGTCCTTCTGTCTCTACCTCCCCAGGGCTTGGATTCAGGTGCACCCTAGAACACCCCAGCATTTATCTGGGTGCAGGGTACACAAACACAGGTCCTTGTGCTGTGTCAAGTGCTTCACTGACAGCCATTTTCCCAGACCGTAGGGCATTTTCATTTTTATTTTTCTCAGTACTAGGGATCCAACCTTGGGTGTCAAACATACCAGGCAACTACTCTATTACTGAGTCATATCCTTGGCCCCAGGACATCTAGGGCAGCTTGCTGTGTTTGGTTGGAAGAGGAGATGGATGAGGCGATCTCAAGCAATGCTCCAGATGGGAGTGTTAGACTTGTGGGTGGCGGAGGCTAAAGGAAAGCAGATCGGGGCTCAGTGTGAGGACGGGTTGAGCTGGAGTTGAATGCATTGTGAGTCTGTGAGCTCCAGGGCGACACCCCCAAACGCCCCCCGCCGGTCAGTTGGTGCTTTGCAGGGCCGAGACTTGGGTAGAGAGTTTGCAGTGTGACTGTGGACTGTGAGGGACCCCGGCTATCCCCTTTTCTGCTAATTTCCCTTTCAAAAGTCGCTTATTCAGTTTATTTTTCTGTGCAGGTGCTAGAAGTCAAACCCAGGGCCTCGAGTGTATTAGGCAGGTTGCTGTATTACCAAGCCATGTGCCAGCCTGGGTTTTCAATGTTTAAAGGGCCTTTATGTAAAAGAGAAATAAAGTTATCCCATTTTCCTTTAAGGTAGATTTGATTTATAAGTACATATGTGCATAAAATAAAAATGAAAAAGAAATATGGTTTCAAGTTTCCTAACACCATTTGAATTGCTAATGTGGTAAGGTAATATGTAAAAATTGTCTGTTTTAGCCAAGCATATTGCTTGGGGAGATTTTTCTCTATTTTCTGAAACAGTATAAGCTTTTCTCAAATCAGATAAAATAGTATCATAGAATGCTTTCTCACATTCATTGTCTCGCGGAATTTTCATAATAAACCCAAAGGGTAGGTATGGTTACCGTTCGCATTTATTGATAGAGATCCTGAGCCTTAGGGGCCTTACAAAAAGGACCAGTCATGCTTTGTTTAAATAACAGTCTTGGGCGCAATTATGGGCAGTGAATCCCGGGTTCCTTGGGCTTAGGAAGGGAAGTCTGAGGAAGCAGGGCTGGGGACGTAGCTCATTGTTGAGTGCTTGCCTAGTATGTGTGAAACTCTGGGCAGCTGGGGAAAAGGTTTACGTGAATAGCAGAGGTGAAAGGAGTAAGGAGATAAGTAGAAGCTATTAGTCACCCACCTACTTAGACGTCACCTGGTCACCTGTGTCCATGTCATGTGCTGCTTGAGGAAGCCATTCTTACAGGTATCTTTTTTTTTTTTTTTTTTCGAGGTAGGGTCTCACTCTGGTCCAGGCTGACCTGGAATTAACTCTGTCATCTCAGGGTGGCCTTGAACTCATGGCAATCCTCCTACCTCTGCCTCCCGAGTGCTGGGATTAAAGGCGTGCGCCACCACGCCCGGCTCTTACAGGTATCTTATTCACTCTGGGGAACGAAGCTAATCAGGGAAGATTTGTTGTTTATTATGTATTGAGCCTCATTTTCTTGTCAGCTCCAGTTATTGGAGATGCATTTTTTAAATGTGTTTTTTTTTTGTGTGTGTGTGTGCTTTTTTTGAGGTAGGGTCTCACTCCAGTCCAGGCTGACCTGGAATTCACTATGGAGTCTCAGGGTGGCCTTGAACTCACGGTGATCTTCCTACTCTGCCTCCCGAGTGCTGGGATTAAAGGTGTGCACCACCACACCCAGCTTGTTATTGATTCTTGATTATTCTCTTCTGTAAGATTTCTACTTACTGTTTAGAGCTTTCTGCTGCCTTTCTCTAGATATATCTAAACATTGATTTTTAAGTTTTTATTTTAGTTTTTCAAAGCAGGGTCTCATTCTAGCCCAGGCTGACCTGGAATTCACTATGTAGTCTCAGGGTAGCCTTGAACTCACAGCGATCCTCCTACCTCTGTCTCCAGAGGGCTGGGATTAAAGGTGTGCACCACAATGCCCAGATTTTTTTTTTCATTTTTATCTTTTTTCTTTCACTGCTTTTCCCTCTTGATAGGATGTAGCTATGTAGCTCAGCCTTACCTTGAATTCATATTTCTCCTGCGTCTCCCTCTTGAATGCTAGGATTACATGTACATGCCATGGTACTTAGCATCATTGATTTCCTTTCTTTTTCTTTTCTTTCTTTTCTTCTTCTTCTTCTTCTTCTTCTTCTTCTTCTTCTTCTTCTTCTTCTTCTTCTTCTTCTTCTTTTTTGTTGGCATACAGAAATTTAGGTATCATTCACTCTTGTGTTTGCTTTCTTTTATTTGGAGGGGTGGATTTTCAAGACAGGGTCTCACCCTACCTCAGGCTGACCTGGAACACACTTTGTGGCCCAGGTTGGCCTTGAATTCACAGTGATCCTCCTACCTCAGACTTCTGAATGCTGGGATTAAAGGTGTGCACCACCATGCCAGGCCCATTCTGGAATTCACTTTGTTTTTGTTGATTTCCATTCCACACTCCCTCAGTTCTCTTCTCCCCCAGCATCTGCCTGTGTATATTCTTTTACAAGTATTTTTTGTTTATTTATGAGAGAGAGAGAGAGAGAAAAAAATACGTGGGCATGTCAGGGCCTTTAGCTGCTGCAAACTCCAGATGGATGTACCACTCTGTGCATCTGGCTTTAAGTGGGAACCGAACCCAGCACATTAGGCTTTGCAGGCAAGCGCTTTAGCTGCTGATCCATCTTCCCAACCCCTCCGTCTGTTCTTTAGGTTCACTTTTGGTTATAGTCCCACCTTTGTAGGTTTTGTACACATTTGTTCCATATATATACATATATGTATATATATATACATATATATATACATATACATATATATATATGTATATATATATATATATTAGATATTACAAGCTAAGACCCACATATCATAAAGAACATTATGTTGTAAGTCCTTCTGAGTTTGAGTCCTTTCACTTAATATGATTCTCTCCAGTTCCATCCACTTTTCTGCAAATTTCATTAAGTTACCTTTTCTGTACTGTTGAATAAAATTCCATTATATATGTCACATTTAAAAATATTTTATTTATTTGAGAGGGAGAGAGAGACAGAGAGACAGAGAGAGAGAGAATGAGAAAGAGGCAGGTAGAGAGAATGGGTACGTCAAGTGCCTCTAGTGACTTGCAAACAAACTCCAGATGCACGCGCCACCTTGTGCATGTGGCTTACATGGGTACTGAGGAATTGAACCTGGGTCCTTAGGTTTTGCAGGAAAACACCTTACTTAACCTCTCAGCCATCTCTCCAGCTCATATATCTATATCACACTTTTATTATTTGTTCATCTGTTGATGAGTATCTAGGCTGGTTCCAGTTCTTAGGTATTGGAAATAGAGCCACAATTATCATGGATGCAATTGTCTCTGTAGTAGATTGTGGAGTCCTTAGGGTACAAGAAGTGGTATAGCAGGATTGTATTCTTAATTTTTTGGAGATAATTCCATATTAATTCCTACAATGCCTGTACCACTTGGCACTCCCACTGAAGTGGGTAAGGATTCCTCTTTCTCTGCATCCTCACCAGCATCTGTTGTCTGTTTTTTTTTTTTTTTTTTTTTTGTGGTATCCATTCTTACTGGGACAAAATGGACACTAAAAAGAGAAATCAAGCTGGGTGTGGTGGCGCACGCCTTTAATCCCAGCACTCGGGAGGCGGAGGTAGGAGGATTGGCGTGAGTTCAAGGCCACCCTGAGACTACATAGAGAATTCCAGGTCAGCCTGGACTAGAGTGAGACCCTACCTCGAAAAGCAAAAAAAAAAGAGAGAAATCAAAGACAATGTTACACAATGGACAGACCTTCTCCCTGGACTGGAAGAATAAACATTGCAGAAATGACTATCTTGCCAAAATTCAGATTCAATACCGATTCAATGCATTTCCCATCAAAATTCCAATGAATTTCGTTGAGCTGGAACAAAGGAATCCAGGACTTCACATGGGAGCGCAAACAGCCACCGATTGCCAGGAAGCCTAAGGAGAAGGACCCTGCCGGAGGCGCCACACCACTGCCTGGTCTTGAGTGATCCTCCAGGGTGATCGCCTGGTCTTGAGTGATCCTCCAGGGTGCTCGCCTGGTCTTGAGTGATCCTCCAGGGTGATCGTGAGAGAGGCAGTACGGGGCGGGCACCAAAGCAGAAATTCAGATGGATGGAACAGAACAGAGGACCCAGAAATAAATACATACTGCTTTGGCCACCTGATATTTGACAAATTCTCCAAAAACCCTGAATGGAAAAAGAGAATTTATTCCCCACATGGTGTGGGCAAAGCTGAATATCCAGGTGTGGGCAAAGCTGAACATCCACTCACAGAAGAATAAAATTAGTTCTCTTTCTCTCACTCTGGACAAATGTCAATTCAAAGGGGATCAAGGACCTTAGTCTAAAACCTGAAACGCAGAAAACACTACAGGAAGAAACAGGAAACATACTTCATGATACAGGCATAGGCAAGAACAGGACGCCAATAACATAGGAAATAGCCTCAAGAATAAACACACGGGGGGGGGGGAGTGGCCTGGAGAGATGGCTTAGCGGTTAAGCGCTTGCCTGTGAAGCCTAAGGACCCGGTTCGAGGCTCGGTTCCCCAGGTCCCACGTTAGCCAGATGCACAAGGGGGCGCACGCGTCTGGAGTTCGTTTGCAGAGGCTGGAAGCCCTGGCACGCACATTCTCTCTCTCTCCCTCTATCTGTCTTTCTCTCTGTGTCTGTCGCTCTCAAATAAATAAATAAAAAATTTTAAAAAAAGAATAAACACATGGGGCTACATGAAATTAAAAGGTTTCTGTACAGCCAGAAAAAACAAAAAACAAAGAAAAAAAACCCATCAGCAATGTGAACAGACAACTGACAGAATAGGAGAACGTCTTTGCCACCTATACTTCAGATAAGAGGGGTGTAATAACCAGAGTCTATAAAGAACTGCAAAAATTAAACACCCACCTTCCCCCAAACCTGCCAATCACCAAATGGGCTAATGAAATGAAGAGACAGTTCACACACTCATAAAAAAGGAACATAAATGGCCAGTAGCACTTAAAAAAGTGTTCAACAGGGCTGGAGAGATGGCTTAGCAGTTAAGCGCTTGCCTGTGAAGCCTAAGGACCGTGGTTCGAGGCTCGATTCCCCAGGACCCACATTAGCCAGATGCACAAGGGGGCACATGCGTCTGGAGTTCATTTGCAGTGGCTGAAGCCCTGGCGCACCCATTCTCTCTGTCTATCTTCCTATTTCTATCTCTCTCTCTCTCAAATAAATAAATAAAAATAAAATATTTTTTTAAAAAAGTGTTCAACATCCCTAGCTATCAGGGAAATACAAATCAAAACAACTTTGAGATAACATTAATTTTTTAAAATATATTTTTGTTTATTTATTTGAAAGATAGTGAGACAGAGACAGAGAAAGGCAAACAGAAAGAATGGGCATGCTAGGGCCTCTAGCCAGTGTCCATGAACTCCAGATGCATGTACCACCTTGTGTATCTGACTTATGTGGGTCCTGGGGAATCGAACCTGGGTCCTTTGACTTTTTAGGCAAGTGTCTTAACCGCTAAGCCATCTCTCCAGCCCAACATTGACTTTTTTCGAGGTAAGGTCTACTCTGGCCCAGGCTGACCTGGAATTCACTATTTAGTCTCAGGGTGACCTCGAACTCACGGCGATCTCCTACCTTTGCCTCCTGAGTGTGCCACCATGCCCAGCAACATTGATTTTTTTTAAAAGTGTGGTGGTAATAAAATGACATTACTAAAGTATGAGAAATTTTTAAAAAAGGATTCAATAATAATAAAAAAAATAAGTGGGGAAAAAAGGGCTGAGGAACTTGTTGCTGTGACTACTTAGCAATTTACCAGAGTTTATTTCTACCCTTACTTTCTGTTTTACTTATTTGCTATCCATTGTGGGATCTCCTAGGGTTAGCAGCCTCCTGTCTTTCTAGGTAGCATTAGTGAAATTAATCCACTTACTCTAAGCATCATGGGAGCAAGCAGATATTCCAGACTGTCTCCAGGGGTTGGGAGAAGCACCAAGGCTTCAGCTTCTGCCTCACAGGCCTTAGCAGACCATCTTTCCAGTAGAAAGAGGCTCCATCTCCACTGTTTGGAGAAATACCCATTCTAACTGCTAAGAGAGACAGTTTTGTTCACACAATTGTGGTTGTAATCACTTGAATACTAATTTGTTTTTCTAATTTTTTGACATAATCTAAATGCTTTTCTTGTTACTACATGTGGTAGTTTGATTCAGTTGTCCCCCATAAACTTAGGTGTTCTGAATGCTAGGTTACCAGTTGATGTAGATTTGGGAATTAACACCTCCTGGAGGGAGTGTATTGTTGGGGGTGGGCTTATGGGTGTTATAACCATTTTCCCCATGCCAGTGTTTGGCACACTCTCCTGTTGCTATTGCTCAGCTTATGTTGGCCACAAGGTGATATCCACTCTCTGCTCATGCCATCATTTTCCCTGCCATCGTGGAGCTTCCCCTCGAGTCTGTAAGATGAAATAAACCTCTTTTTTCTCACAAGCTGCTCTTGGTCAGGTGATTTCTACCAGCAATGCGAACCTGACTGCATCTGGCTAACATGGGTCCTGGGGAATTGAGCCTTGAACCAGGGTACTTAGGCTTCACAGGCAAGTATTTAACCGCTAAGCCATCTCTCCAGCCCCTAGTTTATTTTTTTAATTAAAAATATTTTTATTTATTTATTTGTAAACAGAGAGAGAGAGAGAGAGAGAGAGAGAGAGGGAGGGAGGGAGGGAGGGAGACTGGTCATGCCAGGACCTCCAGGTGCTGTAAAATAATTCCAGACAAATGCGCCACTTTGTGCATCTGGCTTTATGTGGAATTGAACCTGGTTGTTAGGCTTTGCAGGCAAGCACATTAAGTGCTGAGCAATCTCTCCAGCTCCGTGTTTGTTTTGGACAGGGTACCATATGTCCCAGGCTGGCTTTGAACATGCATGTAGACAAGGTTGATCTTGACATGTAGTCCCAAAGCCTAAATCTACCACCACACCTGGATTCTTTTAAAACACTGTACTTTTATTTATTTATTGACTTTTAAAAACTTTTTATTGACAACTTCCACAAATATAGACAATATACCATGATCATAACCCCTTCTCATCACCCTTCTTTCCCCCTCTCACATCCCCCTCCACTGAATCTCTTCTTTCCAACCAGTCTGTCTTCTATTTTTCAAAATTTTTACTTATTTATGTATAAGGGACAGATAGAGAAGGAGGCAGGGAGAGAGAGAGAGAGAGAGAGAGACTGGGCATGCCGTGGTCTCCAGCCACTGCAAATGAACTCCAAATACATGTGCCACTTTGTGCATCTGGCTTATGTGGATACTGGGGAACCCATCCTGGGTTCCTAAGCTTCTCAGGCAAGCTCCTTAAATGCTTCTGTTATACAAGTCTCGTGTAGGTAGCATTAGCCACAGTGGGGTCATGAATGCCATGGCCACTTTGTATCTGGAAGACAGCAGTGTAAGCATTCCTCCCCTTTCCTTGACCCTGACATTCCTTCAACCATCTCTTCCTCAGTGGTTCCTGAGCCCTGGACGGTGTGATAGAGATGTCTTACTTAGAGACGAACACTCCACTGTCACTTCCCAGCACTGTGGTGTTTTGAGTCACCCCAGTGGTCACCACCATCTGAAAAGAGAAACTTCTCTAGGCAAAAATGAGAGTAGTATTAATATGTGGACAAAAATCTAAGTGTAAAAACACGACTTTTAATTTGTCATTTTTAGAAAGGTAGTCTGGATTTATATACACATGTAAAAATGCAACTGTAACCAAAAAAAAAAAATACAGGGCTGGGGAGATGGCTTAGCGGTTAAGCGCTTGCCTGTGAAGCCGAAGGACCCTGGTTCGAGGCTCGGTTCCCCAGGTCCCACGTTAGCCAGATGCACAAGGGGGCGCACGCGTCTGGAGTTTGTTTGCAGAGGCTGGAAGCCCTGGCGCGCCCATTCTCTCTCTCTCCCTCTATCTGTCTTTTTCTCTGTGTCTGTCACTCTCAAATAAATAAATAAAAAATGAACAAAAAAATATTAAAAAAAAATACAAGTAAGTCATGCATCCCCAACCTCACTTCTCCAAGTTTCTTCAGAGGGGCTTTTGGTCATAGGTCCCCCAAATTTCTTGAGGTGGTGTACACATGCTCTGTGGAGGCATATGTCACCTCTTGTCTTTGGTACATGGGAATTCATCATGACACTCTGCAGCTGCCCCATGCAGTGTGTAGTGTGTGCAGTGCCCAGTCCATGAGCCAGCTTCATTTAGACACACAGATTTGGCAAGGTATGCCCTACTTAGCAAGCCACGTTCCTGCGAGGCGATACACAGAATTGAGAAGAAAGCCTTATAGTCTCAACCCTTGTATGGCTGTTGGATAATAAATTAGCCGTCTTGTTAAGTAGGTTATTCCTGAGCAAATGATCACCACTAACCAATAATTGTTTACATGCACATCTATATATTAAACTTCTGGAGGGGCTGGGGAGATGGCTCAGCAGTTAAAGGCGCTTGCTTGCAAAGCCTGATGGTCTGGGCTTAATTCCTCAGTACTCATGTAAAGCCAGATGCATAAAGTAGGGCATGTGTTTGGAGTTTGTTTGCAGTGGCAGGAGGCCCTGGCACACCCATTCTCTTTTTTTCTGTCTCCCACAAATAAAGAAGTATGTTCAAGTCTTGGAGATGCAGTCGTGCACTGAAAGGGCATGTTTGTACTGATAACAATGGCAGAGCCCATGGCCATTAGAGAGCTGACGCACAGAGGTGCGAGGGCAGAACGGATCTTTCGGGGGCATTGGAGAGGCCGTACAGTACTTCCCCGCTCTGCAACATGGACTCTATCAGCTGGTGTCATTAACCTGACAATGTTTTAACCTAAAGGGTTAAAACTAAAGGTGCTCACGTTTTTTTTTTTGTTTTTTTTTTTTTAAATTTTATTTATTTATTTGAGAGCGACAGACACAGAGAGAAAGACAGATAGAGGGAGAGAGAGAGAATGGGTGCGCCAGGGCTTCCAGCCTCTGCAAACGAACTCCAGACGCGTGCGCCCCCCTGTGCATCTGGCTAACGTGGGACCTGGGGAACCGAGCCTCGAACCGGGGTCCTTAGGCTTCACAGGCAAGCGCTTAACCGCCAAGCCATCTCTCCAGCCCGGTGCTCACGTTTTTTAAATATGTAAATTGGAAACAAAAAATAGTCTTCCCTCCATGGGCTTGTTCATCTCATTCTCTCTGACCAGACCATCTGCTCCAAGCCCCCACAGTGCTTATTAGAGAAGAAAAGACCTAGGGGGAAACTCCCTGTAACTTCCTTTTCTTACCCCAGATCAGCTGCATCTAGAGGAATGCTTTGGGGTCCTATCATCGAAAGCAGTAATTCCAAGGAAGGGGTATAGCTCAGTTGGAAGAATGCTTGTCTAGTATGCATGAGGCCCTGGGTTCAATTCTCAGCCCAAACAAACAAAAGAAGCAGCAGTCGTTTTCTTTCCTTCCTTCCCCCCCTTTCTCTCTTTCATTCTCTCCTGTTGTTGAGGCAAGGTCTCACTTTCCTCCAGGTTGCCCTGAAACTTACTCTGTAGCTTGTGCTGGCTTTGAACTCACAGTAATCATTGTTCTGCAGCCTTGAGTACTGGGATTAAAGAGCTAGTAGCTCTTTCCTCCTTTTTTTTTTTTTCTTTTTTGCCTTCTTTTTTTTAAAAAAAATATATCCTTTATTTTATTTATGTATTTTTTGAGGAAGAGTCTCATTCTAGCCAAGCCTGACCTGGAATTCACTCTGTAGTCCCAGGGTGGCCTTGAACTCATGGTGATCCTCCTACCTCTGCCTCCCAAGTGCTGGGATTAAAGGCGTGAACCACCATGCCTGGTTTATTTTTTATTTTTTTTAAATTTTATTTATTTATTTGGAAGCAGAGAGAGAGAGAGAGAGAGAGAGAGAGAGAATGGGTGCACCAGGGCCTCTAGCCACTGAAAATGAACTCCAGATGCATGTTCCCCTTGTGCATCTGGCTTATGTGGGTCTTGGGAAATTGAACCTGGATCCTTTGGCTTCGCAGGTAAATGCTTTAATCACTAAGCCATCTCTCCAGCCCTATATTTTATTTTTATTTATTTTTTGGAGAGAGGGGAGAGAGAGAGAGACAGAGAGAGAGAATGGGCATTTCAGGGCTTCCACCTGCTGTAAATGAAGTCCAGATACGTGTTCCACTTTGTGCATCTGCCTTACATGGGTCCTGGGGAATTGAGCGTGGGTCCTTTGGCTTTGCAGGCATGTGCCTTAACCACTAAGCCATCTCTCTATCCCCTATGCCTTCTTGCTTAGTCTGCACAAATATCTCGACCAGTACTTAATGCAAATGAGCTTTCTTTCCTCCTCTTCCTCCTCCTCTTCATGGTTTTGTAGTTCTGAATAGACAGTAGGCTCTTGTGAAGCCTGAGGAACTTTCCAGTCAAAGGCCCTTTGGATTTAGGTAGTGTATCACGTGGGTGGATTTCAGATTGTCATTTGTTCTTACTCTGCTTCCATGTGTCATTTGCCACTGACTCACTGCCAAACTTGGGACCCCCTTAGGTTCTTCTGTGTCCTTTCTCTGAGACAGAGTTCTTTCCTGCTTCTTACCAAGGCTCCATCAGTGCAGCTAGCTCCCGGTGTGTGTGTGTGTGTGCGTGTGTGCGCGTGCACGTGTGTGTATATGAGGACATTCGTGAGTGTGTCTGGGGCATAAAGTGGTGGCAGTTGTCTGTCCCATTCTCTAGATAGCCCACAGGCAAGATCCACAAGATCCAGTAGCGGGGCAGTCACAGGGACCTTGCCAGTGTCCTGCCCCGGGCAAGCAAGCAGGGGGAAGGAGGAGCAGGTGTCCCCATAACTCACTAATTGAGCCTGGCACTGGATCTCATTTTCCATGTTCTGGAAGGGTTTTGGCAGTGGTAGCAGCAGCTCCCAAAGTTATTTGAGTGTTGAATATGTATAAAATCATTAGCGGGTCCTTTGGCGCTTGAGAAAAATTTCCTTTCCTAAAGGCGCTGACAATTTTCAATGTTATAATGGGAACAAAGGCATTATTTGCAAATTAGCACGTCAGTTGAGTATCCCTATAAATATAACTTCAATCACCGAAACGGGCTGTGGGAGTCTGATCAATGACCCTGTCCACATGGGGACAGCATGTGTGTCAACCACGCTAGCCACTTGCTCCACTTACCCCAGAGCGTTTACATCTTGTGTCACTTTTTCAGGGTGAGCACTGATATTTGAAGTAATCAGGTTTTCTAGAGGACACGTCACAGACAGACTGTGACCATTTTGCGACATCGGGGCAGGTTCACGGAGCTGCCTTTGGCCAAAGGGGCCTATTTCAGCACCAAGTCACTCCCCACCTGAACTCATGTCTGGAGCAGAAGCAAGAATGTGCTTTTCCTGTAGGCTCTCTGGCTTCCTGCTACTTCCTTCCTTCTTTTCCTTTAAGAGGGCAAGAGCTCTGGCTTTTCTATCTGTATGTCTATATGTGAGACAGGTACGTCATCATTACAATTATCACCTAATGAATTACACAAATATTTCTAGATGACACAAAGATAGGTTTCCAGCAATGCGGAGTCTCCTTTCAAAATTGTTCCCCACATTGGCTGGAGTCTTAAGTAGGGCCATTTCTGTGGCTTGCTTTTGGTTTTGCTAGCTTTTCATGAATATATTTATTTATTTGCTGGGTTTAAGAAATTTATTTGAACAGAGAGAAAAGAGAGAGAGAGAGACAGGAGGGAGAGAGGGAGAGAGGGAGGGAGAGAACAGGCATGCCAGGGCCTCTAGCCACTGCAAATGAGCTCCAGATGCAGGTGCCACCCTGTGAATCTGGCATACGTGGGTCCTAGGGAATGGAACCTGGGTCCTTTGGCTTTACAGGCAAGCACCTTAAGCACTAAGCAATCCCTCCATCCCTTATCAGTATTTTTTTTTTCTTTTTGTATTATTGGCATTTTTTTGAAATAAGGTCTCACTCTAGCTGAGGCTGACCTGAAATTCAATCTGTAGTCTCGGGCTGGCCTCAAACTCAAGTGCTGTGCACGACCATGCCCAGCACTCATGAATATATTTATTTATTTCCATTGTAATACATATCTAAAGTGCAATTGAGAAATGTGCTCAGACTTTAGGAACAAACTGAATGCCAGAAGCCTTGGTTTTGTTGGTTTACTGTGGGATTATTTGATGGCTGATATGGTAGTTTGAATGGCTATTCCTCAATATGTACAGGAGTTTATTAAAGCTTGTAACTTAGATCTCCAGTCATGTGGCTGGAGGAGGTGTCACCGTGGGCAAATTCTAGGGTCCAGCCCTGAGGTATGTTTGGGGGACTCCAGTCTAAAGATATGCAAAGTGCTTGAGCTTTTCCTGGGGTTCCTGGGTGACATTTCCCCCCCTTACCCTCAGGAAGGGTCTCACTTTAGCTCAGGCTGACTTGGAATGCACTATGTATTCTCAGGGTGGCCTTGAACTCATGACGATCCTCCTACCTCTGCCTCCCAAGTGCTGGGATTAAAGGCATGCACCACCACGCCTGGCTTCGGGTGGTGTTTTTTTTTTTTTTTTCCCTCTCTCTCTCTTAGTGTGGACCTGTGAAAGTGGGCCCACTTCTTCTGCCATTATGGAACTTTCTCTCGATCTGTAGTTAGCTTCAGTAAGTCCCTTCCTCCATAACTGTGCCTGATTTGGAAGTTCATCCTAACAAACCAAAGCTGGCTGTTATAAAGTTGGTACCAGAGTGTGGGGTGGTTGCTGGATTCTGGTCTTTTGGAACTTGTGTGCTGGAGGAATAGAAAAATTTGGCACTTGCAACTGAAGATGTCTTCTGGAGTGATAGCGCAAGTATTATGGACTATTCTGATGAGAGTCTGAAAATGCAAAGTGCAGAGAGAGTTGTATTTGGAGGTGTGGCTTAGGAACTTTATATAGGGAAGAAAAGACTACATAGGATTTTGTTGATACTGGCATAAGGGCTGGCTGCATTCTGCTGCCCACACCTAGACAGTTTGATCAAAGTTAAATTTGTAATGGACTGATGTGCTTGGCTAAAGATATGGGACTGAAAAATTTAAGATTTAAGCTGAAGAAATTCAAACAATTCAAACAAGTTTCTGTGTTTACTAACACAGAAACTGTTTTTAACTTGTTACAGCTGCTATTGTCAAACACATTAGCAGTCTTGAGGAAGATGGCCCAATTGCTTTACATTCAAAAAATGAAGAGGATGCCTGAAGGAAGACTGAATTATAAAATATAAACTCTTTTGTAAGACACTGTCTCCTTACAAAAAGGGAAAACAAAATCTTGCTCTTCAAGTCCTAATTTATTTTGTTCCTTATATAAGAATATGGCTGTATCCTGCACAGCTGGTATTGATTTCAGAGACATGAAAAATACTTGGAGTGAATCATAAAGTTCATAGTGTTCCAGGAACCCCTGCCGAGATGTGGCATATAGGCAGCATGTGATGACCCTCATAGGCCAGTGGAGCTATTGGAAGATGGACTACGGTTTGCATGGAGATAAAAAGACGTTTTGGGTATACCAGGACTGTGCAAGGGCTACTATGTTGTCCTGTTGTCTCTGGATGGAAGTTTTCCCTGGTTATTTAGCCAAGCTAGAGGGGCAGAACTGGAAAAAAGTCTGAAGACTGTCAGTCACTGGTTATGATATTGGACTTGAACTGCAGAAGTTTGATGTTTGCTTGATGGTTATTGAGTTTGCTTTGTTCCAGTCTCTGCTTGTTATGTTTTACAGCAGTTGAAAATGTTTGGGCTGCAAGGTCACTGAGCTGGAAGCCTCCTCCCTGTTGACTAGCTGTCATGGTGCTAGAAAGTGCTATGCAGGGATGGAGAGATGGCTTAGTGGTTAAGGAGTTTGCCTACGAAGCCAAAGGACCTAGGTTCAATTCTCCAGGTCCCACATAAGCCAGATGCACATGGTAGCACATGCATCTGGAGTTTGTTTGCAGTGCCTAGAGGCCCTGGCACATCCATTCCCATGCTCTCTCTCTCACTCCCTTTCTCTGTCTCTAATACATAAATAAATAAAAATTAAAAAAAAAGAAAGAAATTTGTTTGGGACCAGGCATGGTGGCGCTCATGCGTTAAAAAAAAAAAAAAAAGTGCTATGCAGCTTGTTGGGGGAGAAAAGTCATCAAGGGTGTTAACCAGCAGTAGATCCTTCAAGCTTTATAGCTGAGTCATCTCTTCAGCTCAAGGCCCACATCTTGCATCCTAGCCCTCAGGTGGCTGAGGTAGGAGGATTGCTGTAAGTTCAAGGCCAGTCTGAAGCTGCAGGGTAAGTCAAGTCTTGGGGGAAAAGAAAAAGCAAAACAAAAAAATTGATAATATATTAGGCTCCTAGAATATGACCTATTCTGTGTTAAGTCATTTGATTGTGGGCGGCACTAAGATCATGATACTGATGCATCAGAGGCACAAACAGTAAGAAGCCAGTGGAAGCACAGCTAATGTGTGACTGAGTGAGAGCTTTGGTAGCCTGTAGCCACTTTCCATGCTGCTTCTCCAGTGATTTCTTCTAGAACCCACTGGTTAATTGTAACTGTTAATTTGTGCTAGAGTTGAGGAACAACTAGTGCTCAAAAACCTTTAATTCTTTTCGTGAAAAGCCCTTGAGACATTTTCACAACCGTAAGTAATAAGCGAGTCTCCAATTTCTTCTGAACATTTCTTGGACTAACTCAGTGAGTTAGTGTAACTTCAGTATGTCAGTATGTTTAGCACAACAGAGTTTAGAAATTTGGTATCTGTTGTTGGTAGTAAAAGCACCACATCACCCTTTTATTTTCTAGAAAAGATTGGATTGTGATTCTAGGAGGAAGAAGGTCTCTGCGTATAATGTTAGCAGGAGACGTGGTTGGATTTGAACATTTTCACAAAACTGTCTGGAATTCTAACCAGGGATTCCAAGAAGGCTCAAAGACTTCTGGACAGCCAGGTCGATTTCAGGGAAAAAGAAATATATAATTTTTAACAAGTTCTCAAATTCTAAGAATGGCCTCTGTCTAAAATTGAGTGTTAATAAGAAACCGCAGCACAGTGAGTATTTCTCAAAGTGATCTCTTTATTTTTCTTTAATGCTATCTGGGCTTTTTCTGGACCTCTCTCCCTCTCTTTTTTTCTTTCCGTACTGAGTGTGCCTGGGAACTAGACGCAAGACCCTGAAGGTAGGTTAAAACCTAGATCTGGCTGGGTTCCTAATTTTAGTATATGTGCTGCCTAAGCGAACACTTTTGCTGGACTTCTACCTCCCATTTCCAAGGTGTAATTGGAAATACTTATGAAAAGTCAATTACTTAGTACTTAACTTTGTCTTGTTGCTACGTGATGTTCTCTGTTATTAAAGAATGGTCCATTCAGGGGCTGGAGGGATGGCTTAGCAGTTAAGGCATTTGCCTGCAAAGCCAAAGGACACAGGTTTGATTCCCCAGGACCTACATTAGCCAGATGTACAAGGGGGCACACATGTCTGGAATTTGTTTGCAGTGGCTGGAGGCCCTGGCACGCCCATCCTCTCTTTCTCTCTCTCCTTTTTTCTCTGTCACATAAATAAATAAATACAAATAAAATATTAAAAAGATAGGATTGTCCATTTGAATAGTCAGAGGTAGATTTCTATTTTTAAAAATATTTTATTCTATTTTATAATAATTATTATCATTTTATTTTTTTGAGGTAGGGTCTCACTCTAGCCCAGGCTGACCTGGAATTCACTATGGAGTCTCAGAGTGGTCTTGAACTCACGGTGATCCTCCTACCTCTGCCTCCTGAGTGCTGGGATTACAGGCGTGTGCCACTACGCCTGGCTTAAAAATATTTTATTTTTTATTTATGTGTGGGGAGAAGGAGGGAGAGAAAGAGACAGATAGATATATATATATAGAGAGAATGGGAATGCCAGGGCCTTCTACCATTGCAAACAAATTCTAGATGTATGTGGCACCTGTGCATCTGGCTTTTTGTGGGTACTGGGGAATCAAACGTGGGACCTTTGGCTTTGCATATGAGTGCCTTAACCACTAAGCAATCTTTTCAGCCTTTCCTTTTTTTTTTTTTTTTTTTTTTTGAGGCAGGGTCTCACTCTAGCTCAGGCTGACCTGGAATTCACTCTGTATTCTCAGGGTGGCCTTGAACTCATGGCAATCCTCCTACCTCTGCCTCGCAAGTGCTGGGATTAAAGGTGTGCACCACCACACTGGTCACTTCCTTCTATTTTTAACACCTGTCAGGCCTCTCTATTTCTTTCAGAAAGTGACAGGTCTGTGGCGCCTCATGTAATAACAACAAGTGGCCTGGGCTCTCAGCTACCTCTGGGGACATGGTAGGAAGGGGAATTAACGTGTTAGTGATGGTTCCTTATGACTGCCTCCAGATGCCACACAGGATCTTACAGTGGTCCTGCTGCACCTAAAACACAGAGGAAGAAGCAGAGGGGTTCTGCCATCCCACTTCATCCACAGCGGCTGCCTCTCACTATTCCAGGCCAGGCTGTCAGGGTGAGGGTCTCAGGCCATTCTCTAGGTTCTGAGAACAAGTTGCCTCACACTCTGTCACCCTCTGGGGTGATCACAGGTCACTTCTCCCAAGAGCTCAGAGCTCCCCTTCCCCCTTTTTAAATTTTATTTTTATATTTGAGAAAGAGGCAGAGAGGGTGGGCAGATAAGATAGATAGATGATAGATAGATAGAGGGAGAGAATGGGCCCGCCAGAGCCTTCAGCCACTGCAAACAAACTCCAGGCGCATGCCCCACCTCCTTGCCTTTGTGGGTCCTGGGGAATCGAACCTGGGACCTTTAGCTTTGCAGGCTAGCGCCTTAACCGCTAAGCCATCCCCCCAAGCCTCCCCTTCTCTTTTAAAGGTTGGGAACTGCATCTAGTAGGAACGCTAGAGGCTCCTGATGTCTTCAGGAGAATGTGGGGACTAGCTCCCTGGATGTACTTGGCCTGCCTGCATAAGCAGTGGCTGGGGAAAAAGTGAGATACTTGCATGTTGAGGCCTTTAGGGGAATTGGTCTAGTGCTCCTGGAAGCATTTTCTCAGAGACTGGAAGGGGTAAACTGTTGTCTTCACAAACTATGTCCCTCACAATACTCAGAAATGTTCTATGGACCAGAGTTCAGTTATTCCAGTGGGATTTTATTTGTTTGAATTTGAATGTTTAACATATTATTCTGATATGGCTTTCTTTTATTATTATTTTTTTTATTTTTTAAGTTTTATTAACATTTTCCATGATTATAAAAAAAAAATCCCATGGTAATTCCCTCCCTCCCCCCGCCCCGACACTTTCCCCTTTGAAATTCCATTCTCCATCATATTGATATGACTTTCAATTTATCAATTGTATGTTGTTTTACGAATACTGCTGTTTATTTGTGACAGAAAGAGGAAGTCAGAAAGTGAACATGGGTGTGCATGGGCCTCCTGCCACTGCAAAGGAACTCCAGAGTTGCATGTGTCCCTTTGTGTACCTGGCTTTACTTGGGCATTCAGGAACTGAAAGTAGTCCACCAGGCTTTGCAAGCAAGTGTTTTTCACTGCTAAGGTATCTCTCCAGTCCAATCATGTGTTCTTTGTAAATATCTATTCATTACCTTTGTGAGGGTAATGGGGGTAGGGTTGTTTTGTTTAGTTATTTTTGCCAATATTTAATGAACAGAGCATTTCTATGTACATTGTTCAAAGTGTTTTCCATGAGCAAAGTCTTTGAATTTTCAAGTCCTTATGCTATAGATTATACTTTGCACCATCATTTTTTTTTTCTTTTCGAGATAAGGTCTCACTCTAGCCCAGGCTGACCTGGAATTCACTATGGAGTCTCAGTGTGGCCTCGAACTCGTGGTGATTCTCCTTCCTCTGCCTCCCGAGTGCTGGGATTAAAGGCGTGCGCCACCACGCCCAGCTCCCATCATTTTTTTTAAATGGAATATAAGCATTATTATTATTTTTTAAAATTTTGTTTATTTTTCTTTATTTATTTGAGAGCAACAGAGAGAGAGAGAGAGAGAGAGAGAGAATGGGTGCACCAGGGCCTCCAGCCTCTGCAAACAAACTCCAGATGCGTGCGTCCCCTTGTGCATCTGGCTAATGTGGGTCCTGGGGAATCGAGCCTCAAACCCAGGCTCTTGGGCTTCACAGGCAAGCACTTAACCGCTAAGCCATCTCTCCAGCCCCGCACCATAATTGTTTTATATTTCATTCTGTGGTCAATTTTAAATTAAGTTACTAATGAGAATATGCACACTTCTCACTTCACAACCCGGCCTACAAAGTCTGGTTTGCACTCCACTCCACAGCGGTCCCAGGGGCTGCATCCCAGCGTACGTGAGCCTGGGCCAGCCCGCGCAAGCGAGGAGACCAGGAAGGGCGACTGGTGACAGCTGCTGCACCATCATTTTATGGATGAAGTGACCAAGGCACAGGACATAAGGAAACTTGTCCGATCGTGGTAGGTGGTAAAGTCAAGCCACAAACTCAGCCAGCATTAAGTACAATGTTATATTACGACTCAAGCTGGACAGAAAACACAATTATAATTAATAATAATAATAAAAAACCCCAATATGAGCCATCAGTTATGAAAGCTGAGCATACCTGTAATCCCAAAATTTGGGAGACTCAGGCTAGAGGATGATGAGTTCAAGGCCAGCCTTGATCCTAGCACAGAGGAAGAAAACAAAAGGATAAATAGGGTGATCATCCTGGGTTGCGATAGTTAAGGAATGTTTCATGATTTAAAACCAAAGCTAGATCTGAGTAAATAATACCAGTAATGGGGTCTTGTCGATGCCGGTTAGTGCCTGAGAGCTCTGAAAGCATACAGGCGAGAAACCCATTGTAGATAGGTGTCCCCATTCCTTTTAAACTTCCTGGACAGTGAAGTGGTTCTTTTCACTGGGAACTCTTGACACAACTCTTTTGGCATACGGATTGTTGTCTGAGTCCAGAAATGTTGGTTCAATTCAGGAGCACTGATTGTATTGTCAAACTATTTGCTGAGCACCCTGGGGCCTTTTGCCGCTGACCATAACCACTGAGGATTCCATGAAGAATTTCCAGGGGGGAAGGGCTACTGAAAACCATAATGGACAGGATATGTAGAATGTGGGTGGAACTCATGTAAACTTGGCAGGTTATCAAGTTTTGCTTCTTTTGCTCAACATTCTCTCTAGCCCGAGTTGAATTCTTTTTTTTTTTTTTTTTTGGTTTATTGAGGTAGAGTCTCACACTAGTCCAGGCTGACCTGGAACTCACTCTGTCGTCTCAGGGTGGCCTTGAACTCACAGCGATCCTCCTACCTCTGCCTCCTGAGTGCTGGGATTAAAGGCATGTGCCACCACGCCCGGCCAGAGTTGAATTCTTATCAAATCTAGACTGGCTATCTGTAGTTAGAAAAGACAGTCTTTTTTTGGTTCATTATTTATTTATTTATTTGAGAGCAACAGGCTCAGAGAGAAAGGTAGAGAGAGAGAGAGAGAGAGAGAGAGAGAATGGGCACTCCAGGGCCTCCAGCCACTGCCAACGAATTCCAGATGCATGTGTCCCCTTGTATATCTGACTAACGTGGGTCCTGGGGAATCGAGCCTCGAACTGGAGTTTTTAGACTTCACAGGCAAGTGCTTAACCATGGAGCCATCTCTCCAGCCCTGTTTTTTTTTTTTGAGGTAGGGCTTCACTCTAGCTCAGGCTGACCTGGAATTCACTATGTAGTCTCAGGGTGGCCTCGAACTCATGGTGATCCTCCTATCTCTGCCTCCCGAGTGCTGGGATTAAAGGTGTGCGCCACCATGCCCGACGAGGCAGTCTTATTTTGTCCCTGGCCTTATCAATGTGTTTTTAAAACCCCAAGAACACTGTCTTCTTCCTTTAATCACTTCTAACAGGATTCTATCCTTAATATTACGGTTATTTTATGAGCAACCTGGTGATGTGCAGAATCAGTTATGCTCAGTGCCTATTGATGGGTCTTGTGTTTCATTTGCAAAAAAAAAAAAATGATGTATTCTTCAGAAAGGTACATCCTACTCCTCACTTTATAGATTTCTTCGCCCCTGAAATGATATAGGAAATTACATTTGTGTGTCAGCTTTTAGTCATTATGACAAAGTATTGGAGAAAATCAATTTATGGAGAAGAAGTATTATGGCTGCTGGTTTGGGAGGCATCAATCCTTGGTCCAATTAGTCCTATGCTCTTGGGACCAAGGCAAAGCTGCACATTATAGTTGGAACCCAAGACAGAGGAAGTTCCTCATTTCATGGCAGCTGGGAAATGAAAGAGAGAAAGACAGGAGTGGCTGGGATCGCCACATACCCCTCAAGACCATGTACATGCTCAGCCTGATGTCCTTCCACCAGGGCCTCCCTTCTTAGGGGTTCCACCTCAACCCAGTAGCCCCCAGATGAGGATTGAGCCTTTGGGTGGCCATTCAAGGTCCAAACCATAGCAACCCCCCTTTCTGCTGGAAATTGTGCTGTATTTGAACTGTTATTACTTGGTCTTGACCTCAATGACCCCAGGAGGTAGGTGTTACTGTTGTTTTATACCCAAGGGGATAGAGGTGTAGGAAGGTCAAATTATTTGTCTAGGTTTAAAGAGTGAGTGATAATAGGGCATTTGGAATTCTAGCCTATCTGGTTCTAAATCTCACACTTTTTTTTTTTTTTTTTTGAGGTAGGGTCTTGCTCTTGTCCAGGCTGACCTGGAATTCACCATGTAGTCTCAGGGTGACCTCGAACTCACTGCGATCCTCCCACTCTGTGTCCCAAAGTGCTGGGATTAAAGGGGCGTGCCAGCATGTCTGGCAATCCCACACTTTTAATACTCTCCTACATTGTTCTCCTAAAAGGAAAAAAAAACAATACTGAAGATTAAACCAGCACTTGCAATACCAGAATCTGGACCATTTGAGGTAATTAAATCAGTGACACCTTATTGCTTAGATAAGGAAGACAGGGCAAATTTTCAAATTATATTAGGAAAACTTAACATTTTTTTTTTCTAATAATCTCTTTGGCTTAATTGAAAAAAAAAAAAGTGTATTACGGACTGCCTTTGAGCTTAAAAGCTCCTTATTTAATCATTACTCAAAGATTTGACTGTCCAGGCACGACATTGCCCTGGAGGCAGTAGAGCAGTTTCTTTTCTTGAATAGGAAGTTTAGATGTGTCCTGCTGCAGGACGTGAACAGTGGCTGAGCACGTGTTTGAAAACATGTGAGCATAGGAACCTGGTGCATCCTGGGAGATGCCACACCTAGCCTGGGCTCATAGCACGCACTGGCCAAAAGTCCCTGAAAACGGCAGCGCCGGACAGCGAACCAGACCACAGCCCGTAAAAATGAGGACTTAGCGGAAATGATACACACGCAGGGACACATGAGTTTTATTTCTCTTTCACAGCAATATTTGCAGAACTGCAAAGAAAGGATATATTTATTGCCTTTTACTCTTGAATCTGGAGGGCTAAACCACCAAGTAGGCAATGGCTGGGAGAAAACTTGCATTAAGCAACAAGTTGAAAGGGTCATCTTTTTACCCAGCCTTGAAAACACACAAGTCCACAAATAAACTAATTTGTCAAATTGTCATTAGCATGTTTTTATTTTGTTGCTTATTTATTTGCATGCAGTGAGAGACAGAGCGAGGTGGTTGGGGGGCGGGGAAGAGATTGAGAGAGAAAGAGAGAGAAAGAGAATGTGCCAGGGCTTGTAGCCACTGCAAACGAACTCCAGATACATGCACCACTTTGTGCATCTGGATTTCTGGCTTTATGTGGGTACTGGGGAATCAAACCCAGGTTGTTAGGCTTTGCAGGCAAACACCTAAACCACCGAGCCATCTCTCCAGCTCTATTCTATTTTTTTTTTTTATAAAAAATTCTTGTGCATGTGTCTATCCTATGTTGAGTATACCCTCCCTTCCCCTACCCCCTCATTTCTTACTCCTCCCTCTTCCTGTTAATTTCCCTTGTTTCCTACATAGTTTTGCTTCCACTTCCACGGCACATAGGCATAGATGCTTTTATGTATCTTGTAAACTTGAGGAATCACAAATAAGAGGAAACATATGGTACCTGTCTTTCTTTTTTATTTACCTTTTAATTAATTAATTAATTTTTATGTTTTGGTTTTCTAAGGTAGGGTCTCACTCTAGCTTAGGCTGACCTGGAATTCACTGTGTAGTCTCAGGGTGACCTTGAACTCACAGCGATCCTTCTACCTCTGCCTCCCGAGTGCTGGGATTGAAGACACGCTCCACTATGCCCGGCTATCTTTCTTTTTTAAATTGTTATTATTTATTTATTTGAGAGAGAAAGGCAGATAGATAGAGGGCTAGAGGGAGGGAGAGAGAGAGAGACAGAGAAAGAGAGAGAGAGAAAGGGCATTCTAGGGCCTTCAGCCACTGCAAACAAACTCCAGACACATGTGTCACCTTGTGCAATTGCCTTATATGGGTACTGGGGAATCTAACCTAGGTCTTTAGGCTTTACAGGAAAGTGCCTTGACTGCTAAACCATCTCTCCAGGCCTGATATTCGTCTTTCTATGATTGGCTTAATTCACTTAATATGATTATCTTCTGTTGCATCCATTTTCTTGTAAGTATATGACTTCATTCTTTTCTATGCCTGAAAAACATCCTCAGGTTGGTCTTGAACTCACAGCAATCCTTCTACCTCTGCCTCCCAGTGCTGGGATTCAAGGCGTGTGCCACCACACTGGGCTCGGAAGATCTATTTCTAATGTTCTGAGAAATCTCTGTCCTGATTTAAACAATGTCTAAACTAGTTTACATTTTCATTAGTAGTGTACCAGGGTTACTTACATTTATATCCTCAACAGCATTTGTTTTGAATTAAGAACATTGTATGGATACAGCATGTGTTGGTACCCTCTTTTCCCTTCTCCTTGCCACCATTCCACAGAGGGCCCAGAGAGAGAGAGAGAATTGGGCATGCCAGGGCCTCCAGTCACTGCAGATGAACTCCAAATGCATGTGCCACCTTGTGCATCTGGCTTATGTGGGCTCTGGGGAATTGAGCCTTGAACGGGGGTCCTTGAGCTTCACAGGCAAGCGCTTAATCACTAAGCCATCTCTCCAGCTCCCTCAACATCATTTTTAAATTTGATTTTTTTAATGATTGCCATTCTGACTTGGGTAAGATGGAATCTCAGTGTAGTTTAATATGCATTTCTCTGGTGATTAGTGAAGTGAGCATTTTTTTTTTCATGCTTGTGAGCTATCTTTTCAGAGCTTTCTATTTCATGAGACCATTTATTGATTGAGCTAATTTGATTTCTTTAGGTTTTGAATTTTTTGGTCCATTCTAGATATTAATCCCCTGTTGGACATGGCTAGCAAAGGTTTTCTCCCACTGTGCAGGCTTAATTAGCTGTTAATTAGCTTTTTAATTTTGCGAGCACTCATTTGTCAATGGCTGACTTGTTTCCTAAGTGACTGAAGTCTTATTCAGAAATTTCTTGCCACTGCAAATGAACATCAGATACATGAGCTGCTTTGTGCATCTGGCTTGTGTGGGTATTAGATAATCAAACCTGGGTCCTTAAGCTTCTCAGGCTAGCACATTAACCACCAACCCATCTTTCCAGCCTGTGTTATTTTCCAGGCTTGTGTTATTTGTATCCCTTGTATTTCATTTTATTGTCTTGCTTCTCTAGCCAAGAGTTCAAACAGTATATTGAATAAGAAAGTATACATTCTTATCTTATTCTTGATCTCAGTGAAAATGCTTTGATTTTTTTTCTCCATTTAGAATAATGTTGGCTGTAGGCTTGCCCATGGGTTTGTTAATCTCAGTTATCTTTTCAAAGAACCATCGCTTAGTTTCACTGATTCTTTGTATGCTTTTTTCTTTTTAAATATTTTATTTTATTTTTATTTATTTGAGAGCGACAGACACAGAGAGAAAGACAGATAGAGGGAGAGAGAGAGAATGGGCGCGCCAGGGCTTCCAGCCTCTGCAAACGAACTCCAGACGCGTGCGCCCCCTTGTGCATCTGGCTAACGTGGGACCTGGGGAACCGAGCCTCGAACCGGGGTCCTTAGGCTTCACAGGCAAGCGCTCAACCGCTAAGCCATCTCTCCAGCCCTGAATACTGATTTTAATAAAGTGGGCATGAGAGATATAAAGATGGTTCTTCTTCATTTTAATATTTATGTTGCATTCTCAGTTATCTTGCCTGAATTTTTTTTTTTTTTTTTTTGGCGTCTAGTTCTGAAATATGTGACTACATTTTTCACAAGCAATTCTTGGATCTGGGCTGTTTTCATAACTTAAAACATTATATCTTATTCTCATTGCTGTATGTGTTTGAAAAATGTGAATCAGAAAAAATATCTGGACTTTGGTGACAGGTAAGCTTGAAGGGGTGGCCTGTTTCTCTAACTTGGTGCTAATTAGCAAGTGGCGTTGTTATTCACATGGGGATTACTACAAAGCCAGGTAGATAGAAGGAGTCACAAGGACCATGTGCGTCTGTGCCCTTCCCTTGAACGCTTCCTTTAATGGTCATTTCCATTTGGTCACATGTGACTTGGTGAGAATGAGGATCTTCTCATATTATGATATTTTAAAGAAATTATCTTTATTTTTAATTGTTCATCTAGATAGACATGCCAATGTATATTTAGGCCACATTTTGAGCAAAACTCACAAGTTTTTTTTTTTTTTTTTCTCCAAACCTTACATGTGTACACAAGATGACACAATTTTAAGGGCTCGCTTAAAAGAACCAAGCATGAGAAATACAGTGAGATACAAGCTCATAACCAAATTGGAACCAGTAAGCATATCTGATCCAACACAAGAAGAGATTATAAAAACAAAGTCTGGGTTTGTAGGAAGCGTTATCCGAAGACAAGGTTGCAGGATGCACTCCGAGGCCCTTTGTGGGAAACTAATCAGGGAGAAACACAACCAGGTTTTATTTCAACTAGCGTGGAACTGGGGATTCGTGAATCATGTCTATGAATTGGGCTGTTGCAAGGAATAGCAGGCTTTGCTTATCAAGCCCGACAGTGATTTTTCTCTTTCTCAATGTGATCATTACCTTCAGCTCAAACAGCCCTTTGAGTCCTTCCTTTGTAAGCAGTGAAAGAATTCGCTATGCTATGTCAACAAGTCAACGACTGATAACCTTCGGGCTAGGGGAATAAGACTGCCAAGACAAAAACCCATGGGTGGTCCAAATGCCACGTCTGTAGTACTAATTAATAGGCTTATCGCCATTGAAATTGACCAAGAGTGCCACTAACAGGCAAGAAGTAAGAATTTTCAGTCTTTTAACCTTTTTTTATTTTCCCTAAGAAATGAGGAATTCAGGATATCCCTAAGACAGTTGAAAGAGACTCATGCATCCAGTTTGTGCATCATGTCTTATTTTGCTTCAAAGTTTTCTTACACTTGAAGATAACGTCATATGCGTCATCCTCGGATGTTGGGTAGTCCTATATGTGATCTCTTTTTAAAGACTGAGTTGTAACATGAACACCTTTCTCCCTATCAACTTGGAACTATGAATGCCCTCAATTTTATTTAATCAAATTATGATATAACTTAAACAAACTCTACTTCCTAAACTCAAGGTAGAGGCTTCATTGGCTAAAGCCATGTTTTCTTTCCTATCACTGGTTTACTGTCCCGAGCAATTACTTTCCTTGATTTGATCTCATACATCAAAAACAGACTACTCCAAGGCCCTTGTTGCATCATCAAACCAAAGTAAGAGAGGTTCTGAAACAGGAATCCATCCAACATATTCCCTTTTGGGGTCTCATCAAGCCGAGAACTTCAGAATATTATAGCAATAGAGCAACTGTGTCCGCTCATTGTTGCCACAGAAAACAAAAGTTAGTTTCATATTTCTATAATTTCCCTTCATTACTCATATCAGTAATTTCAACTTGTCCCCCCGGATTCACAAGTTCTTCACACTTTCTTTAGCACCATCTGACAATCTTACCCACTTTAATGAAAACATAACCAATTTTACCCCAAATCTTAATTCTGTAAGCCCCAACCTCTGTAAGAACATAGAACAGGCTTGTTGAATTCCTAACTTTTTCACTCGTGTGTTAGGAGTTAAAACACCAAGAACCAAACCAGTTGCATTTAGGAAATGAGGGCTGGCTAGAAGCAACTTGATCATGGTAGAAATGCTCACGCTCTCACTATACACTGCTTAAGGTTAAGAGAAAGCCATCAGTATTGTTTATCTAACATTTTTAGTCAGGCTCGGGCTTACGAAGGGAAAGCTCAACGCACAGAGTTCAGCAGACTAGAAAAGAACGCTGTAACAAATTAAATTTTACAGCTAAGTGTCTACAGAAAAAAAAAAAAAAAAAAGGCAACAAAATTCCAAGGAGACTCTGGTAGTTACAGCCATAATGAACCACAATGACCTGCCAGGAAGGTAAAGTCTCTCGTAAAACTGAAAATAGTTTCTTTACTTAAATAATGTTAACTTCAGCTAAACAGTTGGGTAGTTGTTCACATGAAGCTATGGAAAAAGAAGTATCCAGTTACTATTAACAAGCATAGAAATGTATGCCATCCACCGACCAAAGGTACTTGGGTCCTGTAGCCGTAACAGACGTGTGTGGGAGGGAGCAGGGGAATCCCTGATGACGAGGGGACAGGGTCAGAAGGCTGTGGACACTCGGTCTCCCGTGGGGCTGATGCACGCAGGTCAGGAAACACAAGCTCATCAGCTGGCTGGGTGAAAGAAGTGTGCAACTTTGGCTGCGTTGCAAAGGGCTTTGCTTTGCTGAAGGGTACTCGTTCGGTGCCAGAGACTCTGCACTATGGTCTCAAATGGAATGCACGCGAGGTCTCCAAACGTCTCCTCGGAGACTTCACCCAGTTTTAGCCTGTGACCTTTAGCTGGAAAGCGTAAAGATGGTCGTGGAAGGGAGGCAGTTCAGAAAGACATCTGTGAGGATTTAAGTTGGGCAGCTTTCAGAAGATGAAAGATGTTCAAAGTTAAGGCCTTGATCTGCAAACAACAGTATATTAATAAACTCTACAACATATTTACAAATGCATTCTCTTGTATTAAAGCTAACAGTATTCTGTTCACAGTGCCATTGTTTATACAGGTAGCAATCCCATAATACTCATGTATTTTGGCATGGGAATCAGTAGCGGAAGGAATTTACAGACAATGTACATGTGTGAATATAAACAGGTCACTGAACCCATAAAAGACAGATTGGCTAACGGTGCAAAGGAATGAACTGTACAGCACCTTCTCCCGGATGGGACAGGAAATGTGGTTTTTCTTAAATTGTGAGAAGATGCGGGATCTCTGACCCAAAGTGGCATAAAGTCAACAGTAAAACAATGAACCCCCTGTTCAAGTTTGGGTACACTGAGTCATCTTAGTCCAAAGTTTTAGATCCACTGTGTAGTGCATAAAATATAAAAGTTAAAAAGATTTATTATTATTTTTTTATAATAATTATTATTAAAATAGAAGGTACTTTCTCTCACGCTCATTTTGTGCTCTTTGCACCGAAGACGACCCACATCCACGGAAATTCCAAATATGCTGGTGTTTTTGTCATGCAGACAAAGCAATCCGATGGCAAACCCTAAAATGCTCTGGACCTGGGCAGTGACAGCGTTACCCCAGGGCCAGAAGGGTGACATGGCACCTCTTTCTTTCCTCCTCCCAGTCTTCTGCATTGGGGCCAACCTGGCTCCACGTTACTGGATGGAGCTGCTCATTTCGGCAGCGAATGCTGAGGTGACAAATGGCTTCTGTACACTTGGAAAAAAAAACCCAAAAACCCCAAACCAAAAACAATAACAAAAAAAAAAAAAAAAACAAACCCAAAAAAACAAAACGAAGGGGAGGCAGGTAAGTGGCAGGTGGGTGGCGTTCAGAAGCCAGGACGGCTGGGCTTGTGGGCGACGACGCCCTCCGAGCAGGCCGCGTGGGGAGGGCGTGGGCTGCTAGGGCGCGTGGGCCTCGGCCGGCTCCGCGGGTTCGAGGCCCGGGCCTGCGGGTTCCTGGCCGCCGCCGCCGCGCCGGTGCTGCTTGGAGAGCAGGCTCTTCCACTGGGCCTTGTTGTGCGCCAGGTGGCTCAGCATGTTCTCGGACAGCGAACTGTTCCCGGTGAAGCGGGCCCATTCCCGGAAGAGCGGCTCCACGATGTAGGTCATGAAACCTGCAACACACGGAGAGCTGAGCCCCGCTGCCTGAGAGAGAGAGAGGGTGGGAGGGAAGGAGGGAAGGAGGGAAGGAGGGAAGGAGGGAAGGAGGAAAGGAAGGGAGGGAGGGAGGGAGGGAGGGAGGGAGGGAGGAAGGAAGGAAGGAAGGAAGGAAGGAAGGAAGGAAGGAAGGAAGGAAGGAAGGAAGGAAGGAAGGAAGGAAGGAAGGAAGGAAGGAAGGAAGGAAGGAAGGAAGGAAGGAAGGAAGGAAGGAGGTCCACTGGAGCTGAGGGAAGGTGCAGGAAGGCGGGTTGAGAGGGGAGGATCGCAGGAGGGTGTGCTTCGCTGATTTACACCATCTAAAGAATTCATTCTTAATACCCTGTAGGATGTTATTTTTAAAATTTTCATTTTGGCCGGGCGTGGTGGCGCACGCCTTTAATCCCAGCACTCGGGAGGCAGAGGTAGGAGGATCGCCATGAGTTCGAGGCCACCCTGAGACTACATAGTGAATTCCAGGTCAGCCTGAGCTAGAGTGAGACCCTACCTCGAAAAACAACAACACAAAACAAAACAAATTGTCATTTTGTAAAAAGTTTGTCTTGTCTTCAATTATGTTAGGCCACTAAGTTTAATGTAAATACAAATTTTCTCATTTCGTGGTTGTCTTTTGAGAAGCTCTTGAGTGTAGCTTAGGTTGGTCTCAGCCTTGTGATCCTCCAGTCTAGCATCCCAAGGGCAAGAATTGAAGCACGTTGTGTCATGATGCCCTGCCCAGCTCTCAAATTTTCAATACAGATTTAAAAGATATTTTTATTGATTTGCAAATAAATAAATGAGTGGCCACACCAGGGCCTCTACCCGCTGCAAAAGAACTCCAGATGCATGTGCCTTTCTGCATCTGGCTCATGTGGGTACTGGGGAATCAAAGCCTAGTGGTTAGGCTTTGCAGGGATGCGTCCCAAAAGCTGAGCCATCTCTGCAGCCCCAGTTTTTTTTTTTTTTTTTTAACCATGTTGGAAATAGAACACATAACTATGCACAGGCTAGAAAACTGCTCACAGCTGAGCTATATCCTCAGCTGCTCAATACAGTTTTTCTTAAAAAAATATTTTATTTATTTGAGACAGAGAGAAAGAGAGAGAGAGGAGACAGAGAGAGAATGGGCACACCAGGGCATCTAGAAACTGCAAATGGGCTAGAGTGAGACCCTACCTCAAAAAACAAAAAAAAATTGGATTAGAGATGGGGATGGCATGAGCATGAGAGAGGGGGCTATTAAGTATTAAGGGCCACTTCCTCTTGGGAAATATGAATGACTTAAACAGAAAATCTGACTTAACTTAAGACCTACACACAGGAAATTCTCATTTCGGATTGAGGCAGGAAAAAGAGAGGAGGCAGTCAAAAGAGCGGAAATAGCTGCGTGATGTAGGGCCCCGTGGAGCGGTGGTTGTGTGGGTGGAGGCTGATGCATGCAGCGTCCTCCAGACTCCATCCATCCCACTTAAGCGTAACCTCCCTTCCCAGCCCCGCACCTGTAAGAGCTGGTGGGTGTGAAACCAAGAGAGATTTATGAACTGAGTGCTGCCTTGTAATGACTTTCTCTTTGTCATTGTTAAGCTGGAGTAGCATTCATGGGATTTCCCTATTCTCCAAACTCCCATCCCATTTTTAAAATCGGTATCTATGGCAACCACATTTTCCTGAGCTGAAAATCAGGACATATGATCGGACAACATAAGTGTGTTCTCATGACAACAACAGGACAGAATCTCTGAATTCAGCCTGTCTTTCATTTCTGAGTGGCATTCTTGATGACTTAAATGCTTTTATCTGGTGGTGGTGGCGGTGGGGGGGGGGGTAAGGTGTGGTTCAACATGGTATTAACAGTTGTCTAGCAAAATTCTCCGGCCAGAGTTTAGCGCAGTGAGTCCCGGGCGTAGGAACCATATCTGTACCTTCATGACTAAAGCAGACGACAGGATTGAACCCAAGGAGGTCCAGGCTGCATGCTGAAACTCTCCCTGAAATTTCTGATTGCCCTCTGCTCTGAGTCTATTTAAAAAAAATTTTTTTGTTCATATTTATTTATTTATTTATTTGAGAGTGACAGACAGAGGGAGAAAGAGGCAGAGAGAGAGAGAGAGAGAGAGAGAGAGAGAGAGAGAGAGAGCAAGAGAGAGCAAGAGAGAGCGAGAGAGAATGGGCGCGCCAGGGCTTCCAGCCACTGCAACCGAACTCCAGATGCGTGCGCCCCCTTGTGCATCTGGCTAACGTGGGTCCTGGGGAACCGAGCCTCAAACCGGGGTCCTTAGTCTTCACAGGCAAGCGCTTAACCACTAAGCCATCCCTCCAGCCCCCGAGTCTATTTTTTAATATGCCCCTTCTGAATTGAGGGTGACAGCTTACTTGGGAAAACAGCACAAGAATATTAATGGCATTTTGGAAGAAGATGGATCATCTTTAACCTAATAATTCCAACGTACCTATTTGAATATGTGCACTTTCCATTCAGTTTACTATTATTATTATTATTTGGCTGGGTTTGCTTAGCTGCTGAGGATGACTTCATGACTATCATTTTTCTTTTTGTAGTTTATGTCCTTTTACTAACACACTTGTTTAGTTATATACAACTATGTAAAAATAAAAACAGATTGTTTCATGCCAAGTGTGCCCAGTATTTGCAGAATCTCAATACTTTGGAACTATCGTTTAAGACACACAAAGGGAAAATGTAAGGCAAACACAGCACTTTGCAACAGTGTAGTAATTTATGACATCACAGCAATGTCACAGCAGCGACATTTGTGCCATGCTAGGCAATGGTTTCTCAGTGTCCCATCAGAGATCTTATATGCAGGAATTCACATCTTGATAAAATTCATACTAAGAAAACTTGGCAAGTAAAGCTTTAGGCTGGAATTGGCATTTCTCTCTCGCTACTTTTCCTTCCCCAGTTTCTTTTGAGCGACCATCTTTATGAGTCTATGGATTCTTCAACAAGACCCTTACTGCTTGTCAGCAGAACATTTTAACTTGCTCTGATTTTCGTCATTTTTATTTTTATTTTTTTATTTTTTCAAGGTAGGCTCTCACTGTAGCCCTGGTTGACCTGGAACTTACTCTGTGGTCTCAGGTGGGCCTTGAACTCCCAGCGATCCTCCTACCTCTGTCTCTCAAGGGCTGTGATTAAAGGCACACGTCTCACCATGCCTGGCTTTTGCAGATTTCTCCTTCCCTCCCAATGTCAAGGCACAAAGCCTTGAGAGTTGCAGCCCTGTGAATGTAATAAGCTGCCTGAGATCTGTGGGAACTGGTCTATGTCAAGACCAGGGTATGCTAAAGAAGAGTTTTAAATTGTACTTTTGGTTTTTCAAGGTAGAGTCTCACTCTAGCCCAGGCTGTCCTGGAATTCACTATCAGTCTCAGGGTTGCCTCGAACTCATGGCAATCCTCCTACCTCTGCCTCTCAAGTGCTGGGATTAAAAATGTGCACCACCATACCTGGCTCGTTTTTTTTTTTTTTTTTGAGGGAGTGAGAGAAAGGAAGAGGCAGTGAGAAGAGAATAGGCACACCAGGGCCTCCAGCCACTGCAAACAAACTCCAGACTCATGCACTCCATTGTGCATCTGGCTTACATGGGTCCTGGGCAATTGAACTGGGGTCCTTAGGCTTTGCAGGCAAACACCTTAACCACTAAGCCATTTCCCCAACCCCTTCTCTTCCCTCCCCCCCTTTTTTTGTTTGTTTTTTCAAGGTAAGGTCTCACTCTGGCCCAGGCTGACCTGGAATTCACTATGGAGTCTCAGGGTGGCCTTGAACTCATGGCGATCCTCCTACCTCTGCCTCCCAAGTGCTGGGATTAAAGGCATGTGCTACCACACCTGGCTCCCCCCCTTTTTAAATTATTTTTATTTATTTATTTATTTATTTGAGAGCGACAGACACAGAAAGACAGATAGAGGGAGAGAGCGAGAATGGGCACGCCAGGGCTTCCAGCCTCTGCAAACGAATTCCAGACGCATGCACCCCCTTGTGCATCTGGCTAACGTGGGACCTGGGGAACTGAGCCTCGAACTGGGGTCCTTAGGCTTCACAGGCAAGCGCTTAACCGCTAAGCCATCTCTCCAACCCCCCCCCCATTTTTTTAAATGAGGATGGTTGACTTAGCACTTTTTGTTTGTTTCTGATTTTGTTGACCACTTAAAAAAATATTTTATTTTATTTTTATTTATTTGACAGAGCAAGGGGGGTGGGTGGAGAGAGAAACAGAAAGAGAGAGAGAGAGAGAGAGAGAGAGAATGAGAATGAGTGCACCAGTGTCTCCAGCCACTGCAAATGAACTCCAGATGCATGTGCCTCCTTGTGCATCTGGCTAACGTGGGTCCTGGGGAATTGAGCCTTGAACTGGGGTCCTTAGGCTTCACAGGCAAGCACTTAACCGCTAAACCATCTCTCCAGCCCTGAAAATAAGTTTTGAAGTGGAGACTAGTTGAACACTGGCCACAAGAGGTCAGCAAGGCTCTAGTATCTTAGGTCTGGGCACTAGGCCCCCTGGGCTTGAGTGCTGGGGATAAAGGGCTGGTTAGAGACCTAAACTGGAAGAGTCTTAAGCTGGATTCAGCTGAGTCTCTACTTCAAACCCTGAAGAGAGTATGAATCGTGAATGCAACTTGACTTAAATTCTGTTCTTTTTGCAGTGCTACACATTGAACCCAGGGTCTTAAACATGGCAAGCAAATGCTCTCCCACTGAGCTACATGCCTAGGAGGCTGACCTGGAATTCACTATGTAGTCTCAGGGTGGCCTCGAACTCACAGCAATCCTCCTACCTGTCTCCCGAGTGATGGGAATTAAAGGCGTGCGTCACCATGCCTGGTTCCCTAGCCACTGTTTTTTTTTTTTTTTTTTTTTTTTTTGAGACAGGATCCACTGTAGCTCAGGCTGGCTTTGCATTCCCTATGTAGTCCTTTTCAGGCTTTGAACTTGTGTCTTCTTGGCATAGTCTCCTAAGTTCTGGTGTGTGCCATCAGGCCTGGCTTGATTTGGATTCCATTCTAAATCACAAAGTTAACACTGTGACTTAATACAAAGTAACTTAAGGGTCTGTAGCAATGCTTGTGTCCTATTTCTCATGATTTCTCAATTGAGGATTATCTACATGATCAGTCATGATTAAAGTGTTTGTTGGGCTTCAGCCATTTGGACCTTTGGTGCTGGTCTCTGGATAGCTGAGTGTAGATCTTTCCTTTGCATCTCATGGCAGAGGTTCCAGACTATTTATTTTAAATATTTTATTTTTATTTATTTGAGAGAGAGACAGAAATAGGCAAGTACAGAGAGAGAAATAGAGAGAGAGAGAGAGAGAGAGAGAGAGAGAGAGAGAGAGAGGAAGGGAGGGAGGGAGGGAGGGAGAATGGGTGTGCCAGGCCTCCAGCTACTGTAAATGAACCCCAGATGCATGTGCCCCCTTATGTGGCTCCTGGGGAGTCAAACCTAGGTCCTTTGGCTTTGCAGGAAAGTGCCTTAACCATTAAGCCATCTCTGCAGCCCCAACCTATTCATTTTAAATTGACACAGAACTCAACTTACCAATTTGTATACTAGGGATGGAATCTTTCTGTTGATTACAAAGAGGACTGATTTCCAGTTCAAATTTCTGTTCAAGGTCACCTAAGAAGAAAGAAGAAGAAACACAATGGTAATGCAGAGTTTGTAGAATGTGTGTTAATAGCTTTAATGACCCTGTTGGAAGAAATTATTCTGTTGCCTGACTTATAACCATCAGGGACCCTTTAGTACTGGCTTGCTGTGGGGGCTTGCCTACAAATTTGAAACATCAGGGTATCAGTGACCATCACTAATGGGATCATTGTACAGAAGTGTTCTTTGAGACCAGAGCAAACTTTTGAATATGATTTATACCAGAAACAACTAGTGGTCAACTTTCAAACATGAGGTAAAAGCTCTGGCCTTAAGTTATAGGTTAAGAAAGGAGGTTTTGCCGAGTGTGGCGGTGTACACCTTTAATCCCAGCACTCAGGAGGCAGAGGTAAGTGGATTGCTCTGAGTTCGAGGCCAGCCTGAGACTACATAGTGAATTCCAGGTCAGCCTGGGCCAGAGTGAAACCCTACGTTGAAAAGCCCCCCCCCCCAAAAAAAAAAGATAAGAAGAGGTTTACTTTCCCTGTCTTCTTTCCTCACCAGCATGTTGCATGGCTGTACTCTGGGATAGAAGGGTTAGAACAATCTCCTGTGCTTGGGTCTCAGAATGCTCAGAAGACCATTTAGTATTAAAAACGAACTCTCTAAGTCAGCTCTGCTCCTCACCTCCAACTTTTTATTAATAGTGACTTTCAGTTGAGCCTGACACTCTGGAGTTGTCTATAAGGGGAGAACCCCTCCCTCTATCCTCCACCTCGACACATCTAATCTCGTTTCATCTCTTCTTAGCATGCCTTATTCCCCCCTCTCACTTTCCTAATCTTGTTTCTCAATAACTCATTCTTAGTTTTGGCATGTTAGTGAGTTGGCTTTCCCAGTACTTTTTCCATTGCAACAATACATGTTGTCTTGTGTATACTTTTTCTTCTCTTTCTTCCTCTCTCCCTGCCTCCCTCTCTCCCTCCCTCCCTCGCTCCCTTCCTTTTTGGTTTTTCGAGGTAGGGTCTCCCTGTAGCCCAGGCTGACCTGGAATTCACTATGTAGTCTCAGGCTGGCCTCGAACTCATAGCAATCCTCCTACCTCAGCCTTCTGAGTGCTGGGATTAAAGGGGTGCGCCACTATGCCTGGCCTCTGTACTCTTCCCTCCCTCCCTCTCTTCCTTCCTTTCTTCTCTCTCTCTCTCTTTCTTTCTTTCTAATTGAGAGAGAGAGAGAGAGAGAGAGAGCGCAAGCGTGAGAGAGAGACCGAGAATGGGCAATCCAGGCCTTCAGCTGCTGCAGATGAACTCCAGACACATGTGCCATCTCGTGCACTTGGATTACATGGCTCCTGGGGAATCAAACCTAGGTCATTTGACTTTACTGGCAAGTGCCTTAACCGCTGAGCCATTTCTGTAGCCCCTGTGTGCACTTTCTAAGATGATCACCATTGTTCTGTTCTATAGTTCTGTAGCTTGGCATACAGGAGCCTCCATAATCCTTTCATTCCTACCCTCCACAAGACTGTAGGAACACCACCCCACCTCAGTCAGTGCTTGTATCAGTTGCTATTGCCTTCATTTTTTTAAAAATTTTATTGACAATTTCCATATACAACATGTCCATTGCTTTCTGTCTGGACCAGTGTCGTTTGCAATGATACAAATGCTTTCTGCACTGCCTACTCTTGGCAGCTCCTTGCAACATGATCAATGCCACAAAGCATTAAAAATTTAATTTTATTCGATTTTAATTTAAATTTAGCTAGCCACGTGTGCCTCATGGATTAGATGGTGCAGAGCAGCCTATGTCCTTTACAACCTAGTTCAAACCTCACCTTCTCCCACGACCTCCACCATTAGAAGACTTCCATGTAGATCATTTAGTCTTGCATTGACAAAGCATTTGCAGGTTTTAAGCATTTTGCTAATCAATGCAGAGAGTAAAGAAGAAACTCAAATAGTCTCTCGCCTCCAGGAATGTAGCTGATTAGTATGTTAAAGGTGCAAAACACAAACAAGCTATTTTTTTTTTTTTGTGGCAAATGTAATACCCCTAGTGCAACATTGTTTATTGAAAAATCAGGGCTGGAGAGATGGCTTAGCGGTTAAGCGCTTGCCTGTGAAGCCTAAGGACCCCGGTTCGAGGCTCGGTTCCCCAGGACCCACGTTAGCCAGATGCACAAGGGGCGCACGCGTCTGGAGTTCGTTTGCAGAGGCTGGAAGCCCTGGTGCGCCCATTCTCTCTCTCTCCCTCTGTCTTTCTCTCTGTGTCTGTCGCTCTGAAATAAATAAAAATTAAAAAAAAAAAAAGAAAAATCAGTTTGCTGAGGCTTAGACAAGGCTGGGAGCGGATGTACAAGAAAAGCTCTTGGGAAACCAGGTTGACTGAGGAGACATCAATTTGTAGTTGCAACAGGTCACAAAGGCCACTTTCTTACGGTGTGAGGGATGTGGAGGGAGATACATGCCTGGAATCATAATTTTTGTTCCGAGAATTTGTTTTTCTCATTTATAAGAGGACTCATTTTTCTTTTTGTCATGTCTGAAAACTTGATTTTTTTTTTTTTTTTTTTTTTTTTTGTTTTTTCAAGGTAGGTTTTCACTCTAGCCTAGGCTAACCTGGCATCTACTATGTAGTCTTAGGTTGGCCTCAAGCTCATAGCGATCCTCCTACCTCTGCCTCCTGAGTGCTGGGATTAAAGGCGTGCGCCACCATGACTGGCTGAAACCTTGATTTTTTAATGATTTTCTTTGTCTTAACATCATGAATCGTATTCAAAGTGGCTGTCTTAGCTGGGCATGATGGCCCACGCCTGTAATCCCAGCACTCTGAAGGCTAAGGCAGGAGGATAGTGAGTTGCCAGCCAGTCTGTGCTATGTAAGACCCTATCTCGGAACAGCCACAGCAGCATTAATAGCAGGAGCTAAAAAGATGCTTGTCCAGGTCTTTTGGTAGAAGCAGGGTGTTGGTGGGGGACAGATGGACAGACGGGATTTGAGTCTAAATCCTGAACTGAAAGCCAGAACAGGATTAATCTAAACATTAGAAATCATTCCTATAGAACTAAAAAAAAAAATAATTGGATGATCTGAGTGTCTAGTTCTCTCAAAACAGGCAGGACTTCTGCTAGACTATAAGGCTATTAAATAAAAAGCAGCCGGTGTTCTTTCAGGTCCTGTGCTGCCACGAGACAGGCCAGAGCATGTAAACGCTCAAAGTGACTGGAGTTGCAAATGTTCTAGAGTTTTCCATCTTATTTGCTGCGTATCCTTATCTAATTAGGGAGAGGTTTTGCAAAGAGATTCCCAAGGTTATCTTTTGTGGTTGATGCCAGTTGCTCTCTTAGTTAACAACTTCAGCTCATGAACTTGATGGGCCTTAATTCTCTGCCCAAGTGACATGGTTCCTGACTCAAGTTACTCAGACTCTAAAGTGCTAGATGAGCCATTCAAAGAGTTAAGCCAGGGGCTGACGAGATGGCTCAGTGGTTAAGGTGCTTGCCTGCAAAGACTAACAACCCAGGTTTGTTTCCCCAGTTCCCACGTGAAGCCAGATGGACAAAGTGGCGCACGCGTCTGGAGTTCCTTGGTAGTGACTGGAGGCCACGGTGCACCTATTCTCTTCGTCTATCTGTCTCTGTCTGCTTGCAAATAAAGAAATAAAATATTAAAAAAAGGAGTTCAAACGGGAAAGTGTGGGGGTGGGGAGGGAGGGAATTACCATGGGATATATTTTATAATCATGGAAAATGTTAATAAAAATTTAAAAAAAAAAAAAAAAAAAAAAAAAAAGGAGTTCACTCATAATTGACACCAGCTGTAGTCTACAACCGAATCAAAACCAAATGGGACAGAATGGAATCTTTTCTCTGTCCCACTGATTGTCTTCTAAGGATGGAGATTTTAGACCTCCTTCTCTCTATTTTAGTACTTTATATATCACATAGTAAAACAAGGACTTACCCTACTATATCTAGATTCTTCTCTTCTGTCCTCAGGGGAGACTTCATATCACAGTCAGAACTAAGTTTTTGATTTTTTTTTTAATCGAACAGTTTTATTCCTGTTTCAGAGTAAACTCCTTGCTTTAATATTGTAAGGTGCACTGCAGGTATGTCATGCTGTCAGCTATTGTTGGGACAACAAATGCCCCAGTCAGTGACCCCAGAAAATGGGTGAGCTCATACTGTTGGGGCATGAAGTGGTATTTACAGCAGTGCTTTTTGAAACCGGCCTGGGACATCTCCATCTACAGAGGTATCAAGGCCGTAGCATGCGCCGTGATGCTCAGAGTGCCTCAGCAACGTGTTCAATATCATGATTTGTGGGTCTTCCAAAATGTTTGTTGTTAACGTGCAAGCAAATAGCATTAAACAATATGGTCTAAACTATGGCTGCCAAACGTTTCCTTGTAGATCTATACAAAAGATATGAAATTAAAGATATCAACCATCTTTATTTTTTTATTGTTTTATTGTTTATTTATTTATTTGAGAGCAACAGACACAGAGAGATAGAGAATGGGCGCGCCAGGGCTTCCAGCCACTGCAAACGAACTCCAGATGCATGCACCCCCTTGTGCATCTGGCTAATGTGGGTCCTGGGGAGTTGAGCCTCGAACTGGGGTCCTTAGGCTTCACAGGCAAGCGCTTACCCGCTAAGCCATCTCTCCAGCCTCAAACATCTTTAAATAGTCCAATTCTCCTACAATGTGGTTTTCTATACTCCTTATCACTACTCAATGTTTTAAGGAGAAAGTTAGCAAAAATCAAAATAGATAAAAAAGTATTTAAATCTTTGGATCTCTTTATTCCATGGCCTTCATGAAAACAAAAAGTGCCATTTTTTTCATGATAGCTTAAATATCAAATGATTTCTTATAATTTTATAATTAGCAATGAGCTATATATTGAGTCACTTGTGGGTCACAGGCCCAAGGGCTGTATTAATGGTGTTCTCAGTGTGAATGCTCATTCTCCATCTTCTTGAAACACAAAGGGAAGAGTCAATGTTGCCACAACAAAGTTCCAGGCATATTAAGACAAGGTTAAGGGCTGGAGAGATGGCTTAGCAGTTAAGCGCTTGCCTGTGAAGCCTAAGGACCCCGGTTCGAGGCTTGATTCCCCAGGTCCCACATTAGCCAGCTGCACAAGGGCGCACGCATCTGGAGTTCGTTTGCAGTGGCTGGAGGCCCTGGTGCGCCCATTCTCTCTCTGTCTTCCCCTTTCTCTCTCTCTGTCACTCTCAAATAAGTAAATAAAGATGAACAACAATAACAAAAAAGACAAGGTTAAATGATGCCTCGTTTAATGTCTCAAAAAAGGGGGAGGGTTACCTATTGGAAAATACAGCAAGGTACAATATTTTTTTTTTTTGGCAAGGACCATTCTTATCTATGATTATGTATATTCATATACTCAAAATATCTGTTATTTGGACATACACACACTGGGCATGAATAATTTATCCTTTTTAGATAAGGGAAGAATGTATCAAATTTTCATTTATGTTCCAAACATTATGAAAAAGATTTAAAAAATTCTTAAGCCTGGAAAACTAAGAAAAAAAAAAAAAAAAGAAAAGAAAAAGGAAAGGCTCACCCCTAACTCTGCTCCTCAGCACATTGACTTCTTCAAGGTCACAGTGTGTTTGCTGACTTTAAAATGTTAATTCTTTAAAAAATTAGTTGCTTCTTATATGTGTATACCAAGTTCTTAATGTTCCTTTGGCAATGGAATTTTACAACTATATAAAAAGTTACCTTTGCCTAAGAAACAGTATTTACTGTGTGTATATAGTTGACAAAATTCTTTACGATCCAGCACTCTAATTAGTTGACAAAACCAGCTACCTCAGATTGTAGCATTTCCAAGTAGAAAAAGAACCTCCTGCCCAGCACACCCTTTTGTGGCACACAGTATCATGGCCTGACCTGTAGGCAACCTGCAGTAATGTACAAGTACAACTTAGTGATGAAAACATCCTTAGGAGTCCCAATGAAGTACGGATCAAGTGTAATTATACATATGAAATTACTTAGCCTTCTGCTGTTGCAGATATAATCAGTGCTCATTTTCTTAAGACAAATTTTCCCCCCTTCCAAAGTAACTGCGTTCATTGTATCTTTGAAATTAAGCAGAAAACAGACAAAAGCCAGTGCTGGTGACCAATATAGAGTAAGGTCACTTCTTCATGCTTCACAAGACTGGACTCAATTTCCAGGACCAGGAAGGGCTAAGCCTTCACCATCTTCCAAAGCCTTGTTGGTAGACTATTCAGTGACTCTGTTGTCTTTCTTTCAGAAAGCAGTATGACCACTCTAGACCTTTTAGGGTCCAAAAACTGTGGTTTTTCTATGTTGGAAATCTGCAAACACCCTGTCCCCAGGGCCCCCATGGCTTCCTCTGAATCCACCATGAAATCCTTGCGGGACAGTGAAGGTCTCTGTTCAGCCACCGCCATGTCCTCTGGCACCAAGGATACCAAGACCCCCTTCGCCTCTCTGTACGTGCCACGACCACAGTTTGGATGAAGTGGGATCCCAAACATTTCAGCAGTTAACCTTCTTTCTTTAGCTCTTTTAAAGTTTTTATTTTATTTATTTGAGAGAGAGAGAGAGAGAAAGAGGCAGATAGATGGAGAGAGAATGGGTGCACCAGGGCCTCTAGCCACTACAAACAAACTCCAGACACATGCCCCACCTCGTGCATCCGGCTTACATGGGTCCTGTGGAATCGAACCTTAGTCCTTTGGCTTTGCAGGCAAGTGCCTTAGCTGCTAAGCCATCTCCCCAGCCCTTGATTTCTTCTTCTTTTTAAAAATATTTTAGTTATTAGATAGAGAGGTGAGGGGAGGACTCTCATAGCAATAGCAGATGAACTCCAGATGCATGCGCCATTTTATGTAGGTACTGGGGAATTGAACCTAGGCTGTCAGGCTTTGCAAGTAAGTGCATTTAGAACTGAGCCATCTCCCCAGCCTGAGTTTTTTTTTTTTTTTTTTTTTTTTTTTTTTTTTTTTTTTGTGAGACAGAGTCTCACTCTAGCCCAGGCTGACCTGGAATTCACTATGTAGTCTCAGGCTGGCCTTGAACTCATGGTGATCCTCCTACCTCAGCCTCCTAAGTACGAGATTAAAGGCGTGAACCACCATGCCTGGCCCAGCCTGAGTTTTTGATCTTTTTAAAAAATTTACTTTAAACTTTTATTTTATTTTATTTATTTACTGGAAAGAGAGAGAGAGAGAGCGAGAGAGAGAGAGAGAGAGAGAGTGAGAGAGAGAGTGAGGCAGGCAGATAGAAAGAGAATGGGTGCATCAGGGCCACTAGCCATTGCAAATGAACTCCAAAAACATGTGCCACCTTGTGCATCTGGCTTACATGGGTCCTAGGGAATCGAACCTTAGTCCTTTGGCTTTGCAGGCAAGTGCCTTAGCCGCTAAGCCATCTCCCCAGCCCTTGATTTCTTCTTCTTTTTAAAAATATTTTAGTTATTAGATAGAGAGGTGAGGGGAGGACTCTCATAGCAATAGCAAATGAACTCCAGATACATGCGCCATTTTATGTAGGTACTGGGGAATTGAACCTAGGCTGTCAGGTTTTGCAAGTAAGTGCATTTAGCAACTGAGCCATCTCCCCAGCCTGAGGTTTTTTTTTTTTTTTTTTTTTTGTGAGATAGTCTCAGGCTGACCTGGAATTCACTATGTAGTCTCAGGCCAGCCTCGAACTCATGGTGATCCTCCTACCTCAGCCTCCCAAGTGTGGGATTAAAGGCGTGCACCACCACGTCTGGCCCAGCCTGAGTTTTTGATTTTTTTTTAATTTACTTTAATCTTTTATTTTATTTTATTTATTTACTGGAAAGAGAGAGAGAGAGAGAGTGAGTGTGAGGCAGGCAGATAGAAAGAGAATGGGTGCATTAGGGCCACTAGCCATTGCAAATGAACTCCAAAAACATGTGCTACCTTGTACATCTGGTATTACATGGTACTGGGGAATCGAACTCAGGTCCTTAGGCTTTGCAGAGAAGTGCTGTAAGTGCTAAGCCATCTCTCTTGCCTGAGTTTTTGATTTCTAACTACTCACATTCAATTCAAATGAAATGATAGGAGATACAGGAGCATTCTTACTCGGAGTGTGAAGGACGGTGAGCAGAGCCTTCTGGCCCCGTGTGAACTCAGTTTGCCTTTGTCCTCTGTCTGTGGGGCCAGCACGATGTCATTGACACATCTTTCAATGAATGTTTCTCCAGAAGGCTCACTGTTGCTGTCTGACCTCCCCACAGAACTGGTATGTGGGACACTTCAAGCTTTATTTGTTCTCAGCCTCTTAAACCTGATCCTGTCACTAGTATGAGGGCACTGTTGATGCCCGAACAAACATCCTGGATGTTGAAACCCAGCCTGAAGAAACAAGGCTGTGTTTAAAGGCCGATATCCCACCCAGCATCGAGATCCTGCTTGCTAATTCATTGCCTTCCTTCTGAAGGATGATAATATTTGAAAAATTACACCCTGACTTAGGGCTGTTCATCTTTTCACAGAAAAAAAAATTCTTCTACTTTATGGTTGCAACTATACATGAAAGGTGAACTCAACTCTTGGCTAGCTGAATCCCGTTTTATTATGAACTTTGCTTAGGAAAGCAAGGGAAGGCAAAGAAAATCCAAGTCCTTCTGTCAGAGTGGAAGACATTAATCTCACAGAGCACCTCGCCTTTAGGCTGTGTTTAACTTGTTAAAATGAAGTCTGGGCAAAAATCAAATTGTCCATCACATTATTATATCTACAGAGGCAAGACACTATGGAAGAATGTATATCCATATCTGGCTAGATATCTGGAGGTGTGTTTGTATCTCCAGTTTTTATTCATCATTTTTATTGTGCCTCATGATGACTTGTTTTAACTGCAAGTCAGCATTATTTCTTAATTTTTTTTTTCCACCAAGGGGTTTGATGGTTTGCAAGAGAGTTAAAGAGAAAGGTTAGGATAATAAGAGTTGATGAAAGAGCAAATGTCATGACAGATTAGCCATTTCCTGTTTTAGTAGGAGAAGTGCCTAAAAGGAGAAGAAAAATCAACATCTCCGTAGACGGAGCTCTACTGACCTTGCCTGTAGAACTCTTCGCAGACCCTTTCACTCCATTGCTTGCTCATCTCCCAGATCCTACAGGGGTTGCAGATGTCAGCGCACTTCAGGGCGATCTGAGGATGGATGGGCAGGGCAGGGAGAGGCTGTCAGAGGCTGTCTCTTCAGGTACAATTGTACCCCACGCCAAAGAGGGCTGCCAGGCCCATCTACCTGCTGGGCCTCATGGTACCAGACCCATATTTACAGAGAGCCTTGCTGACATTGCTTCTTGTCAAAGCCCTTCATTCGGGGCTCCGGCTTTATAGCAATGAGGAGAAAGGAGCTATAGCCCGAAGACGTGGAGCTTCCTGGAGGAGACTCAGGGTAAGAAGGCCAATGAAAGCCATGCCCTGGCTCATTCTGTTGGCCCTCACCTCTCAGCCAGGGAAGCTTCATGGGTCTGGTCTGGCTCAAGTGAGATCCGAGGAAGCCCCTCTCATGTCGACCGATCCCATACATCACTTAAATGATGTGTTTTTATTTTCATGCCTATGTCTGTGTGAAGTAAGCTCAGACTGCCAGCTAGCGCACCAAACTAAGACTGCTGTGTTTCTTAAGCTACATACGGGATACTTGGCTTGCTTTATACAAGTCTGGAAGCAGTTTTACTTAAAAAATTTATATATTTATTTATTTGAAAGAGAGAGCTAAAGACTGAGATAGATAGATAGATAGATAGATAGATAGATAGATAGATAGATAGATAAATAGATTGAGAATGGGTGCGCCAGGACCTCTAGCTACTGCAAACATACTCTAGACACATGCGCCACCTAGTGCATCTGGTTTATGTGGGTACTGGGCAATCAAACCTGGGTCCTTAGGCTTCACAGGCAAATGCCTTTATTGCCAAGCCATCTCTCCAGCCCTTCTCCCCCAGTCTGGATCTGGGATACCAGCTCTGGTCACTAGCAATGACTATAGGGGCATTACCTTAAGTTCTCAAACAAGTAGGTTCTCATTTTTTTTTTTTTTTTTTTTGGTTTTTTGAAGCAGGGTCTCATTCTAGCCCAGGCTGACCTGGAATTCACTGTGGAGTCTCAGTGTGGCCTTGAACTCACGACAATCCTCCTACCTCTGCCTCCTGAGTGCTGGGATTAAAGGTGTGCGCCACCACGCCTGGCTACAGGTTCTCATTTTTGACCATAAACTTCCATGAGACTGCTGCCAGGAGACTTGCCCAGCATCAGTGTTCATTGTTTTGATCCAGTTCCTTGCATCATAGCACAGTTAGTCATGTTGGGGTCTGGGAGAGCCTTGGATCATATTAGGATATCAGATAGCAATTTAGCTGGTTTTTCCCTGCTAAGTAGAAGCACCAGTATGGTTGGGATGGGGGAGAAGTAGAAGTGTCTTCCAGAGACATTAGGAATTCAGTTGAGTTAACAACCCTTCCTTTTGAAATGAAGGGCTCAGGCCAAATCTTTCTGTTACAACGTGGCTTGAGTCATTTAAATCAACAACTGGTTCATGTTTTTTTTTTGGAGGGGGGTTGAGGTAGGGTCTCAATCTAGCTCAGGCTCTCCTGGAATTCACTATGTAGTCTCAGGGTGGCCTCCAACTCACGGTGATCCTCCTACCTCTGCCCCCCCGAGTGCTGGGATTAAAGGCGTGTGCCACCACGCCAGGCTAACTGGCTCATTTTTGAGTGTTCAGATATCAGAAGATTAGCATGGAAAGAAGGAAGAGGGAGGGAGCTCTCCAGCGGGGAGTAGGGTATTTCCCAACAAGGATGGAACACTTTCTCTAGCTCTGAGAGCAGCGTGAAGACCTGGGACAGAGGGACACCTAGGTTCAGTCTCCCATGGGCGGCTCCAGCTTCTTGTCTGTCCAGGGAGCTGGAAAGATGGCTCAGTAGTTAAAGAGTGGTTAAAGGTGTTCGTTGGCTCAACTCCCAAGCCACCCACTCAGGCTGCCCACAAGTAGCACAAGTGTGCAGTATTCATTTACAGTGGCAAAAGGGGCTGGTGACCCCATGAAAATAAATAAATAAAAATTCAAAACCCGTCAAACAAAACGACAACAAAATTTGTCTAGACAAATTCATGGGTCATGCATTCAGTCTTTCATGCCAAAAGGATAGGAAGAAGAGAGAAAATGGAAGACCAGAAAGAAGGCTCTGGTTTGGAAATCAGGTCAAGTATCATATTGCCATAGAGTAAAGCAAAAAGGGTTGGACTTAATCCAATCCAATCCAATTGTATCCTACTCAACTCGACTTGAAATTATTTATTGTTATCCAAAAGTGACAAGACTCCGAATAAAAGTCATTTAGGTAGAAAGGAAAGCAAAGTCTATTGTATAGGTTTTAGGTAAAGGAAAGTTATTTGATTTTTAGGTTTTTGAAAAAAATTTTTTAAGAGAGCTGGGCGTGGTGGCACACGCCTTTAATCCTAGCACTTGGGAGGCAGAGGGAGGAGGATCACCGTGAGTTGGAGGCCACCCTGAGACTCCATAGTAAATTCCAGGTCAGCCTGGGCTAGAGTGAGACCCTACCTCGAAAAACAAAAACAAAAACAAACAAACAAAAAAATTTAAGAGACTAATTGGAAGGGGGAGGAGATTTGATGGAGGGTGGATTTGAGAGGCAGAATGGGAGTGGAGGGAGGGAATTATGGTTTTATTGTCTGTACTTATGGAAGCTGTCAATAAAAAGTTAAAAAAGAATTTATTGAAATCAATATATATAATTTATTTGCAAGGCATAGGGACAGAATGAGAAAATGGGCACTCCAGAGCCTTTTACCACTGCAAACAAACTCCAGATTCATGCTCCACTTTGTGCATCTGGCTTAATGTGGGTGCTGGGGACTCAAACCCAGGCCACCAAGCTTTGTAAGCCCGTGTCTTTAACTGCCGAGCCACTTTCTCCAGCCTAACTTTTCAGCTTTTGATGGTGTTATACTTTCATGTTACCAAGACAGTTTTTTTTAAACATGGCATGGGTGTTCCACTGGTCAGTTTTACGTTAAGCCACATAAGTGGCTCACTAGGGTTAGGGTATAGCTTAGTGATAGAGCCTTTGCCTAGCATGTGTGGCAAGCCTAGGGCTCCTAGGTTTGCTACCTTGCAGGTAGCAGGTTGAGTATATGCAGTAAGAACTTCCAGTGAGTCTTCTTTGTGAGGAGGTAAGAAAAATTATCACCTGCTTTCTATCATGAAACCTGGAAACCACTTACCAATTTTCAAAATTTTATTTATTTATTTATTTATTTATGAGAGAGGCAGATAGATGATAGACAGAGAGAGAGAGATAGAGAGAGAGAGAGGGAGAGGGAGAGGGAGGGTGAGAGAGAGAATATGGGCATGCCAGGGCCTTCAGCCACTGCAAATGAACTCCAGATGCGTGTGCCACTTTATGCATCTGGCTTACGTGGGTACTGGGGAATCAAACTTGGGTCCTTAGGCTTTGTAGGCAAGCGCCTTAACCACTAAGCCATCTCCCCAGCCCCACTTACCAATTTCTTATGTCTCAAAGCTTTTAATAAAGTCAGCCACTACTCTAACTTACAGCATGGACTAGACCTCCTTCTCAAAAGTGCTGCAATCATCCATCCCGTCCCTAGCACTTTCACCCAGCAAGACCGATGGCTTCTTTTTACCTGAAGCATAAAGTGTCTGTCCTGTATGTCTTCCAGTCTCAGGTCTTTATTGTGGAGGTGAGCTTGCAATCGCGTCAGAAATTCATTCTGCCTGTTGATGTCCGTGGCCAAGATGAGGGAGCCCAGCTGCTGTTCAATGTCCTGTCTGCAGGCATCAGAACAAAGGGGAAGAGCACGTACTCACAAGTCAAATCCCTCTGAGGAAGATGACCGATCCTCACCACCAGGCTTCATCCTTTCATCTCAGCCTTGGATTCTACTTAATCACACAGCGTCTCAGGCCCTTGCCGACTAAGAGCAAGTCTCCCAGCCCCGGACAGGAGGCTGCTCAGAGCTGCGTGCAGAGTGACGGAGGCCTTAGGTGAACAAAGCTGGGGGCATTTTACATGGTTGCTGTGGGGGAATTTGAAAGCCAGATAGCACTCCATGACTAAGGTAGACCCACGAAGCCTTGCAGAGTCAAGCGGGTTGTGCTTTTTGGAGAGTTCAAAGTGGTTCGAACTTCAGTATGTGTGTGGCGCACGCTTTAATCCCAGCACTTGGGAGGCAGAGGTAGGAGGATCACTGTGAGTTCGAGGCCACCCTGAGACTACAGAGTGAATTCCAGGTCAGCCTGGGCTAGAGTGAGGCCCTACCTTGAAAAACTTAAAAAACAAAAAAAAGACAGCACTCAGGAGGCAGAGGTAGGAGGATCTCCGAGAGTTCGAGGCCACCCTGAGACTACATAGCGAATTCCAGGTCAGCCTGAGCCAGAGTGAGACCCTACCTCGAAAAACCAAAAAAAAAAAAAAAAAAAAAAAAAGATTTTCATGGAGAGAGAAAAGGGGATAACAAGAGTCATAATAAGGAAGACAGTAGTATTTTGGGTACCAGGGATGGAGTTAGCAAAAGCACGAAATAGGTCAGATAGAAATCACAGCACTCAAGCAAAAAAAAAAAAAAAAAAAAAGCAGTATCCAGACACCATTACAAACCAATGGGAAAGAGATCCATTAGTCAAAAAAAGGTACAGGAGAAATGGGATATTTTGTAAAAGTACTGTAAGTTAGAGCTTTATTTTCATATAGAAAGTAATCCGTGGGAGGAAGGAACTAAAACTATCTCAGAAACTCACTTGTAAATGAAATGTATTGAAGCAACGTGCATAGAGCAGACATCTACAGTGTAAGGAATAAGTGTGAGGTGGATACTTGTAATTTTCACTCAGTCCAGAACCTCCCAGAAAATCCCATTACCTCTCCCATATGTCCACTGAGCAAGCCTGAAGCCACCATTCTCTTATTTTTGTTTCCCTTCTTATATATATCCAAACAACATGGTTTAACTTTAATCACTTCTTGTGCTTTAAGTTCTTTTGTATATTTTATTTCTTCTCCTCTGGTTCCTCCTCCTTTTCTTTTCTTTTCAAACAAGGTTTTACATTGCCCAGGCTGGCTTAAAGTCACTATGTAGCCTAGAATGATCTTGAACTCCTGATCCTCCCACCTCCGCCTCCCAAGTCTTGGAGCTGCAGTCATGTGACGGCAAGTTTGCCTCATAATTCGCCTTTTTTTTTTAGCTTCAAATTATGTTTTTGAAATTTATTCATGTTGATGCATAGGCTGAAATCCATTCATTTGCATTATCATATCCTATTATAAGAATATATGATAATGTGCTTATCAGGTCTACGTTGTTTTGGTTTTTCTTTTTTTAAAAATATTTTTATTTACTTATTTATTTGACAAAGAGAAAGAGGGAGAGAGAGAGAGAGAGACAATGGGTGCGCCAGGGCCTCTAGCCACTACAAACGAACTCCAGATGTGTGTGCCCCCTTGTGCATCTGGCTAATGGGGGTCCTGGAGAATTGAACTTGGGTCCTTTGGCTTTGCAGGCAAATGCCTTAACTGCTAAGCCATCCCTCCAGCCTTTTTTTTTTTTAAGGTAGGATTTTGCTGTAGCCCAGGCTGGCCTGGAATGTACTATGTAGTCTCAGGGTGGCCTTGAACTCATGATGACCCTCTTACCTCTGCCTCCTGAGTACTGGGATTAAAGGCATGAACCACCATAGCCAGCTCTAATGTGCAATTTCTATGGTCATGGAAAAAACTAGAAGGATATGTAGCGGAATTATGGTTGAGTGTTCTCTTTTTATATTTTTAATATGAATATTCAGATCTGATTAATTATTAAGTTTATAATCAGAAAATATATTTAATGAGAAGAAATGTTTCCCAAATTAAACTAAAATGCAAACTAAAAACTTCAAGTAATATTTACAACGTATAAGAATTTGTTTCTGTACTTAATATACAGAGGGTTTTACAAATAACACTGATAAGATGATAGAAAAAGAGCAAAAAAATAAAAATCTCTACATAGGGCTGGGGAGATGCCTTAGTGGTTAAGGTACATACCTGCAAAGTCAAAGGACCCAGGTTCAATTTCCCAGTACCCAAGTAAAGCCAGATGCACAAGATGGCACATGTGTCTGGAGTTTGTTTGCAGTGGCTACAGACCCTTGTGCACCCATTCTCTCTTTCTCTATTTGCATCTTTCTCCCTCTGTCTCATGAATGAATGAATGAATGAATAAATAAACTATTTAAAAAATCTCTAAAACAGTAATAACCAGCAAATAAATGAAAAGTTTCAGTATTAAGTAAAAGATGCATAGTAATTGAACAAACAGCTTTCTTTTCTTTTCTTTTTATGAGAGAGAGAGGGAGAGAGAGAATTGGCATGCCAGGGCCTCTAGCCACTGCAATCAAACTCTAGATGTGTGCGCCACCTTGTGTGCATGTGTGACTGACCATGTGCACATGTATCACCTTGTCGTATGGCTTATGTGGGTTCTGGGGAGTTGAACCTGGGTCCTTAAGCTTCACAGGCAAGTGCCTTAACTATGAAGCCATCTCTTCAGCTCCTTTTTTTTCCTTTTTGTATACATATGTATATAGATGTGAAATGCAAACATTTAAGAAATGTAAAAATGGGCTGGAGAGATGGCTTAGCGGTTAAGCGCTTGCCTGTGAAGCCTAAGGACCCCGGTTTGAGGCTCGGTTCCCCAGGTCCCACGTTAGCCAGGTGCACAAGGGGGCGCACGCGTCTGGAGTTCGTTTGCAGAGGCTGGAAGCCCTGGCGCGCCCATTCTCTCTCTCTCCCTCTATCTGTCTTTCTCTCTGTGTCTGTCACTCTCAAATAAATAAATTAAAAAAAAAAAGAAATGTAAAAGATAATGCTTAATTTGGAGATGCTTCACAGGCAGATTTTCTTGTAAACCATTAATGGGAGCACCGGTAAATATAGCTGCTTTGAAAAACAATTTGACAATATATAACAAGGGTCTTTAGAATCTAGAGTGTCAGGAGTGGGATAAAATATATGTTATTTATAATAATAGTAATTTGGAAACCATTTAACTTCCAAACTACAATGATTCCATCTATTTGGCCACAATAATGCCGTATTGCCAGTGAAATAACTAAGTACCAGGTTTAATGGTGTGGAAAACAGCCTTTCTAGTAAGTGAGCAATATTAGGACTAAATTGTGACATAAGCCAAGCATTGTGACTCAAGCCTGTGACCCTATTGGCAGACAAGAAGCAGCAAGGACTGATGGGAGTTTGAAGTCAGCCTGGGTACAGAGTGAGACTCTATCTAAAAAAAAAACAAAAACAAACAAACAAAAAAAAACATACACACACAAACAATAACAACAAAAATAAACAGAGCTCTGTGATATAAAGCCCCCATCTGGTTAGAATACAGTTGTATTTTAAAAAAGACTAAAAGGATATATACTAGCCAGATGTGGTAGTTTGATTCAGGTGTCCCCCATAAGCTTAGGGGTTCTGAATGCTAGGTTCCCAGCTGATGGAGATTTGGGAATTAATGAATTAATGCCTCTAGGAGGCAGTGTATTTTTTGGGGGTAGACTTATGGGTGTTAAAGCCAGTTTCCCCTTGCCAGTGTTTGGCACACTCTCCTGTTGCTATGGTCCACCTTATGTGTGCCATGGGGTGATGCCCACGCTCTGCTCATGCTGTCGTTTTCCCTGCCATCGTGGAGCTTCCCCTCAATCCTGTAAGCCAAAATAAACCTCTTTTTCCCACAAGATGCTCTTGGTTGGGTGATTTCTATCAGCAAAGTGAACCTAACTGCAACACCAGGTTAACATCAACTATTCCTAGATGACAGAGTGACCAGTAATTACATTTACACTTTTCTCTTTCTTTCCTTTCTTTTTCTCTTTCTCTCTCCCTCTCTCTCTGTCTCCCTCCCTCCTTTCTTTCTCTCTCTCCTTCTTTCTTTCCTTCTTCCTTCCTTCCTTCCTTCCTTCCTTCCTTCCTTCCTTCCTTCCTTCCTTCCTCCCTCCCTCCCTCCCTCCCTCCCTCCCTCCCTCCCTCCCTCCCTCCCTCCCCCCTCCCTTCTTTCTTTCTTTCTTTCTTTCTTTCCTTCCTTCCTTCCTTCCTTCCTTCCTTCCTTCCTTCCTTCCTTCCTTCCTTCCTTCTTTCTTTCTTTCTTTCTTTCTTTCTTTCTTTCTTTCTTTCTTTCTTTCTTTCATTCAAGGTAGGGTCTTGCTCTAGCCTAGGCTGACCTGGAATTCACTATGTAGTTTCAGTCTGGCCTCAAACTTACAGTGATCCTCCTACTTCTGCCTCCCAAGTCCTGGTATTAGAAGCATGCCCCACCATATCTGGCTCCACTTTTCTTCTTCGTATCAGGTTGAACCACATGAACCTGCCAATATTTTTCATCTCATCCTTCATGTGGTTCAAATGAGTAGTGTTCTGTGTCTTCCTTAGTTTCTACAGCTAACCTGTGTTGGAAAGGTGACCATCTGCCTGAGGATAAGAAGAACTAATTATTGTGATTGTAACTTTTGTTACAAAGTCCTTTCACAATTATTGCTGCATAGTAATTGTGTTTCAAGCAACAGTAGTTTATAACCCACTAACTCACAAAGATACTGTGACATGAACACAGTATTTTATTTGGAAGCCATAGGAATGAGTGGGGTGCCTGAGGCAATGCCCACTAACTGAGCAGCAAGTGGGGTTGCTACTGGCATGGGGGGGGGGGCTGTGTTCTTCTTTGTCTATCTCTCATCCCTCCCCTCTTTCATTCTGTCTCCCTTCCTCCTTCCCCCTCTTCCTGCCTGCCTGCAACAGGATCCTGTCTGTATGCAGCCCAGGTAGGCCTCCAACTTGGGCTCCGCTTGCCTTACCCTCACTAGTGTTGATATTTGTTCCACCAAGCCTTCTTTCCCTCTTTCTCCTTCTTCATCTGTTTCTCCCTCTCACTTCCCCTACTCCTTAATTTCTTACTTTGAATTCTTTTGGTCTTTACAATTTATTATTCCAGTAAAAGGCATAAGGTTTTAGACCATGCACACAGCCTGGTTGACTTCCTGTAAATTCCACACTCCTCTGGGTGCCTGGACCCAGCAGGAGCTAGCGTCAGAGGGCCAGGAATAAATTTGCAAGCCCAGAGCATGCAGCCTGTCCTATGGGGAAAGAGAGCACTGACCTTGACCTCTGACTCAGTGTGTGCCATTAATACCACTCACCTAGCTCCCTTGGGTCCTGCACATTTTCATCAAACAGACTGGAATTAGTTGTGGCCTTGAAGACAGTATAGCAGCTAACTTGGAGCCATGAGGAGAAAAAGGAAATGGCCTTGAACTTAGTAAGATTCAGACTGACAAACAGTACACTAGAAAAGTAGTCATTGTCTCCTCTGTTTAAAATGCAGGCAACATTAACCAATTTATGATGAAAAAATTCCTGAGGCCAAATCAATGAATAATAACAACAGAAGATTTATGTCTTTGTTTTTGATTTTCTTTTGAGTCAAGTTTTCACTCGCTAGGCTGGGCTGCCTCTGGAGTGCTAGAATGAGAGCCCAAGCCACCATTCATGGCTTCACAAAAGAGCTCCTAACTATATTTGCTAAGACTGGTAGATGACAAAACACACTTTCTGGAACTAGCCCTAAATCTAGCTGCGAATTCCTGTGTTCCTTCTTGACAAATATTTATTCTTTGGATCTAAACGGGAGGACAGTTTTGCTAACATCACGGACAGGAACTTGGCACGGCAGAGCCCTGTTGCTGGAGCGGGAAAGCCGAGAGCTGCTCAGCGTCTTTCCCCTGACATTAGGTCACAGGCCAGCCAAGGCCCTTCCAAAAACGAACAGAGATTCTGGTTTCTGGGTTGGGGTACCTGATACCGCGTCTCCCACTAGACAAGCAAGTGCAGTCAAGAAACCCAGCAGCTGGCTCCCTGGCACTCGCCTGGGGTGGGGTGGGGGGTCCCCAGCGTGCCCTGGAGGACTCGGTTTATCTGTACTGCACGCACATCAACCTGGTTTCATCTCTGAAGCACTTACGTCATTTCCTTTGGCAAGTGAGCAAGAAGCCTAGATTCTCGGAGCATGCCAATTGTAGATCGCCAGTGATGATTCTCCAGCACAGACATATTCTGCAAAGAAAGAAAACAAAAGCTATAAAGGAGAGAAAGCCAGATAATGATCTTTCACAGCTGGACACAGCCCCAGGACAGCCAGTGTCTCCCCACCCCCCTGCCCACAGTCAGTTCAGACTTCAGGACTCAGAGGCAAACCCAAGCCCAAGCACATCACCAGGCCCGTCCTCATTGCCCTAGTGATGGCCCTGGGGACTCTCAGCTCTAGGTCGAGTAATTGTTTCCAGAATTGTTCACTGCCACCTCTGTCCCTCTTAACCAAAGTTTGCCCAGTGGACACTAAATATAGACAGCAAAAAGGGAAGCAGGGACTGGAGAGATGGCTTAGCAGTTAAGCTGCTTGCCAGCAAAGCCAAAGGACCCAGGTTCGATTCCCCAGTATACACATAAAGCCAGATGCACAAGGCGCATGCGTCTGGTTTGCAGAGACGAGTGGCCCTGGTGTCCCCATTCTCTGTCTCTCTCTGTTGGTCTGTCTCTTTCAAATAAATAAATAAATAAATAAATGATATATATTTTTTAAAGAAAGTCAAGTAGTACAAAACAGGTCATAACGGTATCATGACTCTCTAGTCACAACATCATCCAAGATTGTCTGACCACGCTGAGCTGAGACAGGTTTCCCAACTTCTGGTCTAATCTGTACTGACCAAGCGCCTCCACACTGATAACAAACACACGGTCCTAGGCCTGGACACCCAGGGAGGTTGGCAACGTAGTTGGACTTTGGAGTCCCAAACAGTACTGTTTTGATTCAGAAGTCTGGAGGTGATTAATTTTTATGTACACAGTGTCATGGAGTTAGCCATAGCTCTTCCACCCCCTGCCAGAATCCTGGAGTTTAGTCCAGCAGACCTATGAGCTGAAATTGGTCATTGCCTCTTACTCAGTTATCTAGATAATTCCTGCCTTATGGGGAAGCTTTCCTATGTCCAGTTTCTCCTTTGACATTATGATTACTGTAAGTCAGTTTGTCAGCCTTAAGCAGTATTTTGTTTTCCTTCTTCCCTTCTGTCTTCCCTTTCTCCCTCCCTTCCTTAGTCCTTTCCTCCCTTCCCCCTCTCCTTTATCTTTTTTCTTTTATTTTTTTCGAGGCAGGGTCTCACTCTAGCCCAAGCTGGCCTGGAATTCACTCTGTAGTCTCAGGGTGGCCTCGAACTCACAGAGATCCTCCTACCTCTGCCTCCCGAGTGCTGGGATTAAAGACATGCGCCCCTGTGCCCAGCTCTCTCTCCTTTATATTTGAGACAGGGTCTCATGTAGCCCATCCTGGCCTTGAACTCACCATGCAGTCGAGGCTGGTCCTGATCCTTTTGCCTCCACCTACTGAGTGCTAGGATTATATTTATATTACATCCAGCTCATGTGTATGTATGTGTGTGTATATATATATATATATATATGGACCTTCGCTAGTGTGTATGTATGTGTGTGGCATGCCTATGTGTTCACACCTGTGTGTAGGTTCACACAGGAACCCTCTATGGGACTTGTAGGCATGCCGCTGCATCCAGCTTTCCTTGTGTATACTGGGGATGTGAACTTGGCTCCTCATGCTTGTATAGCAAGCCCTTGACCTACAGAGCCATCTCCACACTACTGCTTTCTTTTTTCTTTTTAAAAATTTTATTTTGTAAAAGGTTACACTCAGGCTGGAGAGATGGCTTAGTGGTTGTTTGCCTGCGAAGTCAAAGGACCCAGGTTCGATTCTCCGGGACCCATGAAAGCCAGATGCACATGCATCTGGAGTTCATTTGCGGTGGCTACAGGCCCTGGCGTGCCCATTCTCTTTCGGTCCATCTCTCTTCTATCCCTCGCTCTCTGCTTGCAAATAAATAAATAAAATTTTTTTTAAAAAGGTTATACTCTTTTTATCCCCTTGCCCCTACTCTTTTTTCTTTGGGGCCTTCCTCAGTGGGGTTATGGTATTCACTGTGGAGTCACGAAGACCTCCGTCAGTCTCTGTGGGGAAAGGGGGGCATGCCTCACTGTATTCTTAACAACTTTGTGTCTTTGCTTTCCTTTCCTTTCCTTTCCTTTCCTTTCCTTTCCTTTCCTTTCCTTTCCTTTCCTTTCCTTTCCTTTCCTTTCCTTTCCTTTCCTTTCCTTTCCTTTCCTTTCCTTTCCTTTCCTTTCCTTTCCTTTTCCCTTCCCTTCTTCCTTCCTTCCTTTCTTCCTTCCTTCCTTTCTTCTTTTGGTTTTTTGAGGTAGAGTCTCACTCTAGGCCAGGCTGACCTGGAAGTCATTATGGAGTCTCAGGTGGCCTCCAACTCACGGTAATCCTCCTACCTCTGCCTCCCGAGTGCTGGGATTAAAGGTGTGCACTACCATATTCGGCTTTTTAATTTTCTTTCATAAAAATATTTTTATTATTTATTAGAGAGAGATATAGAAAGAGAAGAAGAAGGAGGAGGAGGAGAAAGAGAAAGAGAACAAACTCTAGATGCATGTGCCACTTTGTGCATGTGGCTTTCTGTTTGCCCTGGGAATTGAGCCCAGGCCATTAGGCTTTGTAAGCAAGCAACTTTAACCACTAACTCATCTCTCCAGTCCTGCTTTATTTTCTCAATTGTTTATTTATTCATTCTTATTTTTTGGTTTTTTTAAAAATTGTCTTCCTTCCACCTTTAATCCCAACACTCAGGAAGCAGAGGTAGGAGGATCCCTGAGAGTTCGAGGCCACCCTGACACTACATAGTTTTAATTCCTGGTTAGCCTGGACCAGAGTGAGACCCTACCTCGAAAAACAAAACAACAACAAAAAAATTGTCTTCCTTCCTTCCTTTATTTTTGACATTCTGAGACCGAGTTTCAGTATGTACGGGCTGCCCTTGAACTTTCTATATAACCCAAGTTGGCCTCCTAGCTCCCAGTCTTTCTGCCTCAGCCTCCTAAGTGCTGGGGTTATAAATGTGCACCACCATCCCTGGACTCTGAATTGATTCAAGAAGGCTTTTACATTTACAAAGAACTCAAAAGACAGCACTCTTTAAACTAGCGTAGCCAATAGTCATAGAGACAGAAAGGAGAACAGTCATTTCCAGGGGCTAGAGAGACAGAGGGTGGAGTGTGATCGCTTAATGGAAATAGAGTTTTGGTTTTACATGATGAAAAGTGTTATAGAGATGGAGGGTGGCCATGATTGCCCACCATTATAATGGTACGTAATACCACATGATAGAACACTTCAAAATGGCTAAGAGGGTACAAGTTTTACATTTTGTGCATTTTCACAGTGTAAAAACAGGTAAGGAAAAGAAATAAGGAAGGCGTATCTGCCCACTGAGTGGAGTAGGAGTGAGACTGCAAACCATCTACTCACGATGCCTTTATCTGAGTGACCTGGATACTCCTCAATCTTTTCAGCACATGATTGGGGTGGCCCCAGGGCTGACACCATCCAGGGTCTCTTAGGAAAACACAATATCGGGAAAAAGTGCGGCTATTTTTGATTCTAAAATTAAACAGTGACTTCTCCCCAGGACTTTGTTGGGGCGAGTTACCTCATGCTGCGCCTCATACCCATCCTTGGATAGATGGTTATATTGTATTTGTTGCTTTCTGCCAACGAGTCATTATTTTTTATTTACCACTTGACCATGTTTGAGCTGGTGATTAGATTTTATTACTTTCATCCACTGTCCTCTTCTTTCCTTTTGGGCACGAGCCACACTCAACAAAAGGGAATGTTTGGTGGAAATTATATGTTAGACTAATTTGTTCTGATTGTAAAGATTTATGAGCGCAGAGAGCGATAGGTTAGTATGGTGTAGCAGATGTTCCCTCCTGCAGTGACATTTAATTCAGTCTCTCATGAGTTCATTTGCCAGACTAATTCAAGCCGATAGAGACACATGGAACAACCACACATGAGTTTCTTCTCAAGGGTCTCCAAAACTGTAACAAGACCTAATGACAAATGACACTTACACCCCTGTTGAGTGGAACAGAAGTGTCAGGAGAATGGCCTGAGGCATTGTTATTTATGTCAGCCTGACTTAACATCTTCATTAATGATCTTCCTGCAGACAGAATCTACGGATCCTTGGGAGATAGGCGGGTGAAACCACATCTCCATGGAAGCACCAGGGAGGAGACTGAGGGGCCTGGCAGCTGAGACAGAATGAGAGATGGCAGAGCTGATCGCAAACACGTGTTTGTGGGAAGAGTCTTTATACGCGCAAACGTTGGTCAGAACCATGCTGGAAGTGGGGCCTTCTAGTGGCTTCCAGAAAGAAGGAAAGAAGGGCAGGATGGAGGGGGACAATAGCAAATACCATTTCTGGATCAGGTGCTTTATCTGGCCTCCTTTAGCCTAATCTTACCTACCCTTTGGATTTTTAAAAATATTTTATTTTATTTATTTATGAGAGAGAGAGAGAGAAAGAGAGAGAGAGAGAGAGGGAGGATGGGCACACTAGAGCCTGTAGCCCTGCAAGTGAACTTCAGATGCATGTGCTACCTTGTACATTTGTCTCTCATGGGTCCAGGGGAATCAAACTTCGGTCCTTTGGCTTTGTAGGCAAGTGCCTTAACCTCTAAGCCATCTCTCCAGCCTTCCTTTGGAAATTTTTGACAGGCATGATTAGACCTTGGGGTTACTGGAGAGGCCACTTGAGCTGACAGGCTGACATATGCTAAGGAGTGACTGAGGAACATCTTTAATTCAGGTCTGCCACAGTTAAAAACCTCAGCTTTGCATTTGCTCCTGGCTGCCTCCCAATAATTTTCTTTCTTTTTAAAAAATATTTATTTATTTGACAGAGAAAAAGGGAGAGAGAGCATGAATGGGCACACCAGGGTCTCCCGCCACTGCAAACGAACTCCGATGTGTGTGCCCCCTTGTGCATTTGGCTAACGTGGGCCCTGGGGGATCGAACCTGGGTCCCTCCAGCCCAATAATTTTCTTTCTTTCTTCTTTTTTTTTTTTTTTAGAAAAAATATATCTGTTTATTTGTGAGAGAGAGAGAGATAAAGGGAGAGGGAGACAGAGACAGACAGAAAGAGAGAGAGAGAGGGAGAATATGGGTATGCCAGGGCCTCCAGCCACTGCAAATGAACTCCAGATGCATGTACCATCTTGTGCATCTAGCTTTATGTGGGTACTGGGGAATCAAACTTGGGTCCTTAGACTTCTGCCTTAACTGCTAAGCAATCTCTCCAGCCCCTCCCAAGAATTTTCTGTTACCACATATGGGTATCCAAAAACTAGAATTTTCCAAGCTGTCAAATTCCCACAATTAGACTTAATATTGCCCACACTTTTCAGAATTGATACCTAAAAATATAAAAATCATTCATCTATGTTCTTAATATTTTTAACTTTTCTGTGTATGAATATAATGAAAGAGATGAAAATGCCAATGGCACCCAATGCCTCCCAATGCACCCAATGCGATCCTCCTACCTCTGCCTACTGAGTGCCAGGATTAAAGGTGTGCGCCACCATGCCTGGCTTTGTACCACTTTTTATGTCTGGCTTTTGTGAATGGCTTGGGAATTGAACCTGGCCTATAAGGGCTTTGCAAGCAAGCACCTTTAATTGCTGAGCCATCTTCCCGGTTGGTTTGGGTTAAAGTGAGACCTTACTTCCAAAAACAACAAAAGAAACCAACCCCCCCCCAAAGTATATGAATTGATATTTTAATTTAAAAGATTTCCCTAACATTAGGATATATGAATTAAATATTTTTAGTTTGAGTATATAGTGCAATTGTTATTAGTAATTAGCTGGTCAAAATACATGTGTATTGCAAATTTGGAAAATTTATTTTTAAATTAAAAAAATATATTGACAGTACATCATTTGATGAAATGGAAGGGAGAGTTATGGCATCTCAGTTACAGGAGACATGTTTTAAATTTGTAGTGATTGATGTGGTATTTGCATTTTTGGGGTAATGTGTCACATGACTCAGAATAGGCACGCGGTATGTCTTTCTTTGCAAAGTGGAAATAGGATGATTGGGAAAGGTGGATTGCAAAGCAAAACCGGTTTGAAGGCTCTCCAAGCACATTTCCAGGCATTTCAGTTTAAAGACCTGAGCCTGGAGTTTGCCAATACTGTTCATGACCCTTGGGAAGCCTTTACATGTGTCCATGAGCACACATACCCACCATTGCTATCGAGGGCAGGGAATATACCTTATTCATCTTTGTACCACAAAGTGTGGCACAGCACCACCTAGATAAGCAAATCTTTGTAGAATGAATAATGAACACTTTCCCAAACCCCGAAAGTCAGTAGCTGTAAAGGTTCAAAGAATGGTTAAAAGAAAAAGAATATAATTGAATTTTTGGTCAATATCTGTTAGAAGCAAGGCTTGGGATCATCTGTTGTGAATTCCTCAGACTTAGGTTCAAACCAAAGAAATTTTTAGATTATTATAATAATTGACTCTTGGGCTGGAGAGATGGCTTAGCAGTTAAGGCACTTGCCAACAAAGCCAAAGGACCTCAGTTCGATTTTCCAGCTTACCCACGTAAGCCAGATGCACAAGGGGGCTCACGCATCTGGAGTTCGTTTGCAGTGGCTGGAAGCCCTGGCACGCTCATTCTCTCTCTTTGTCTCTTTCTCTCTCTGCCTCTTTCCCTCTCTCAAAAAAATAAAAAATTTAAAAAAAAAAAGACTATCACTCCTTTTCTCTCTCTTTTTGTTTTTTCGAGGTAAGGTCTCACTCTAACCCAGGTTGCCCTGACATTCACTTGTATTCTCAGGGTGGCCTCAAACTCATGGTGATCCTCTTACCTCTGCTTCCTGAAGGCTGGGATTAAAGGTGTGCACCACCATGTGTGGTATTCTCTCTCCTTACTCATAGACAACCAGGATCAGACAAATGACTCCAGAAATTACATACCAGAAAGCCTCGGTCAATTACATGATGAAAATAAGATCCATATATAGAATTTTAAGATAATTTCTACTTGTTTGTCATAGCTTACTCTTGGTAATAATGCAATCACTAGCAGGAGTCACAATTAAACATTCACTGAACACCAGACCTGTGCTGGATGCAAAGGCTGTGGGAGAGACTGTAAGTGCTGGACACTTCCTTATTGTCCTTTGGAGACATGGGCATCCAATCAGGAAATGGAAATTTAGATTGGCCACTTGGGGATCAGGAAAGAGAAGACTGAAGTTGAAGGACTCAGGAACCAGAGGGACGCCATGACAAGCTTCAGAGTCACCAGTAGGCCTAAGTTTCTATTTCCCAGCAAGGTTTAAATAAGAATTTAACAGTTACTGAATAAAGAGCACAAATTGCTTATGCCATACATTTCTATAGTCATAAGACAAGTTGCTTAAGTTCCTCAAACACACATAGCCAATCACAATAAAGGTTGCTTAATCTGCTTGAAATTCTCCTAACCAGTGCCCACCAGCTCTGCCCCCCAGCATCCTAAGCCTATCAGAAAAATACAAGTGCAGTTACTACTTAAATCTACCAATCATGAAACCATTCCCCTGCTTCTTTGTTCAAATCCCTATAAAAACCTGCCCCCCCTGCTGCTCAGGGCTCTTGTACGGATCCACTGCATTGGTGAAGTCAAGAGTCCGAGCTTAAGCCCGAAATAAAGCTCCTTGCCTTTGCATACGTGCTTGATTCTCCTTGGTGGTCACTGGGGGCGCCGAGAACTGGGCATAGCAAAGTCATATAGGAGGCACATATGAGAGGGGTTTTTAGAGGGGGGAAAAATGCTTTCAGGAAAAAGAGGTACAAATTGAGATCAAAAGGATGAGTGGACTAGAACAAGTCAAAGTGTAGGCAGGGTATTACATCTGAGCAAACTGCACGCCGCAGTAGAGTATTTGTGAAAATGGACAGAAGTTGTGCTTGCTTCGGCAGCACATATCCTAAAATTGGGATGATATGGAGATTAGCATGGCCCCTGTGCGAGGCTGACACGCAAATTCGTGAAGCATTCCATATTTAAAAAAAAAAACAAACGTACACCTAGAGCTGAGAGACCCTTCGTGTCTTCCTGCGATTTGCTTGTGTATCTGTAGAAATGACCACATTCTAATGGACTGCATATTTTGCTCCATTCTTTTCCTTTTCCCCTGGGAGAAGTAGGGATTTTTATCGGTTTTGTCATCTTTTGTCATTCCTGGCACCTGCCACATCTGACGCACTCTGCAAATATTTGTTGAATGAATAAAGAAGTAAGTGATACATTTGGGAAACTGAAAGTATTTCTGGCTTGATGAGGCAGTCAGGCGTTGCTGGGAGGTGGGAGGAAGGGAGGCCAGCGGGGGTCAGATGAAAATCTTGAGGACGGGGCTGGCACATTAGCTTTGTCCATTCATTATCTCACCAGATTTCTTCTTTTTTTTTTTAAATTATTTATTTATTTATTTATTTATTTATTTATTTATTTATTTGAGAGTGACAGACACAGAGAGAAAGACAGATAGAGGGAGAGAGAGAGAATGGGCGCGCCAGGGCTTCCAGCCTCTGCAAACGAACTCCAGACGTGTGCGCCCCCTTGTGCATCTGGCTAACGTGGGACCTGGGGAACCGAGCCTCGAACCGGGGTCCTTAGGCTTCACAGGCAAGCGCTTAACCGCTAAGCCATCTCTCCAGTCCTTTTTTTTTTTTTTTTTAAAGTAGGAATCATGCATCTAGAAGTGTTTCTGGTTGCACAGTGGGGAAAGGGTTGAAGCCAGGCAAACCTGAGTGATGTGGATGTGAGGAGGCGGGAAGGAGGGAGGATCAGGGGATCAGGGGCAGGGGGCAGGCCAGGCTGTTCTCAGGGAACAGCCAAGAAGTGACAGTGTGCTGGCCCTTGTCCTCTGGCTCACCTAGGAGCTCAGCTCAGTGTCAGTGAAAGGTAGACCGAGGGAGAGAAGGAAGTCATGATCAGGAAGATGTGAACATATGGTCAAATTCCATCTGAACACACTCTAAAATCCCCACTAGTTGGGGAATATGCATTCGGCTGCACATCTATCCACCTGGAGGAAGCAGCAGCTTAGGAATTTCACATTAGCCCAGCACCAACGTGCTGTCGCCTCTGGCCCTGTGTGCTTGCAGTGTGCAGAATCATCTTCACTTTAAAGGTGAAAGCATAATCATCTGCCATTGTGGCCCCAAGACTTAATACATTTATTTATTTGAGAGAAAGAGGGAAGGGAGAGGGAGGGAGAGTACGCGAGAGTGATCACCAGGGCCTCCAGCCACTGCAAACGAACTCCAAGACGCATGTGCCACCTTGTGCATCTGACTTACGTGGGTCCTGAGGACTCAAACCCTTGGCTTTGCAGCTAAGTGACTTAACCACTAAGCTACCTCTCCAGCTCCTTTCTGTTTACTTTTTTTTTTCCTTTTTATTTTGAGACATGGTCTCACTAAGCTGTCTAGACTGGCCTTGAACTCACTCTGTAGCCCAGGCACGCCTTGAACTTATGATCCTTAGGCCTCAGCCTTCCAAGTAGTTGGTTTCTGATCTGTGGGATGCTTTCTTTGATTAAAATACTTAATGTTGATAAACTGAGTCTGAGACACTAAGGAATCAGAAGTCCTTATACCCTTGAATACAGAGCACATGGAAGGAAAAACAACAGCAAGAATGTTGTTTGTGTTTTCTTTTTATTTATTTATTTGTTTTTGGTTTTTTGAGGTAGGGTCTCACTCTAGCTCAGGTTGACCTGGAAGTCACTATGTAGTCTCATGGCAATCCTCCTACCTTTGCCTCCCGAGTGCCCGGATTAAAGGTGTGTGCCACCACGCCCGGCTGCGCTTTCATTTTTAAGTCCTGCTCCTGACTCAACTCTGGTCTCTGCCTACTTCTCTCCTAACAGACCAGGTCTCCTTGGCGTCACCCCAGAATGTCACCTAGAGATATCAGAAGAAGAGAAGCACCTTGAGCCTAAATAAGGCCTTGGTCCTAGAAGAATCTAGGGGTCTTATTTAATACCTACTTGATTATGTTTTTCCTTGTTTCCCAAGACTTGGATCAGAAAAAAAGTGTGAATTCACTTGCTGTCTAGGGGTCTGGTCTGTGCTAAGCTGAGGGCCCCCAGAAACTTGATAAAGTAGAAAAATGAATTTTGAGTGATCATTTTAGAATTTTAATACTCTGCCCCAAACACTTCATCCTGTAGACATTATGAGGATATGCATAATCTTTGCAAATGTTTGTTTGAGGAGAGGTGATAAGATTACATGGAAGGAACATTTCTCCTGGCCCTGTCTGCCTTATTTTTGAGTTCAGTGTCACTCAGAGTAAAAATTGGTTAAAAATGCTAACCTGGCTGGGTGTGGTGGCACATGCCTTTAATGCCAGCATTTAGGAGGCTGAGGTAGGAGGATCACTGTGAGTTTGAGGCCACCCTGGGACTACATAGTGAATTCCAGGTCAGCCTGGGCTAGAGCAAGACCTAACCTTGAAAACCCCACAAATAAATAAATGCGTACATGCTGACTGGCCTAACCCTGACAATTTCAAGTAACTTCAGCAAAATGATTAAGGAAAATGTGATAAACTTCTGTGAGACATCATAGAATTTTTTGTTTTTGTTTTTGTTTTTCTAGGCTGACATGGAATTCACTATGTAGCCTCAGGGTGGCCTTAAACTCATGGCAATCCACCTACCTTTGCTTCTTGAGTGCTGGGATTAAAGGCATAGGCCACCACGCCCAGCTCACATCATAGAATTTAATAAGCATAATGTTTTGTGGAACAATTAACTACTATTTTATTCTGTAGTTAATCAGTAATTGGATTCTTTCAAGAGGAATTAAAATTTAAATTAAACAGAGAGGCATTATTATATCTTTATGCCTTGCTGAGCCCACTCTGTGCGCATGGCAGAGGTGGGTCCTCTCTCTCACGTGCTAAACTCTTGATCCACTGTGACACCTGCACTGTTTCTAGTCTGATGGGTGAGGAGCCAGGTGGAAGTGTCAGCCAGACTTTCATGTTGAACTTGGTTGGTGGGTCAGCTCTTGTGTCCCAGTCAGACCCCAGACAATGAATGGGAGGGCAGCCTATGACCTGGCCTTCACTCCAGCTTCCCTGGCACTCTCTTTATCTCAGGGCAGAAACACATGCTGGGTGTTATGCAACGGTCTTCTTATTTATCAGAACTAAAAGGACGTAGCCAATAGAAGGAGGGAGAGGAAACCCTGTTCCATTTTATCTCATTTATAGCAAGTCTGCATTGTAGCGAAGTCACGCACAGGGTGTCCTCAGAGAATTCCTGGCTCCACCTCACTACCTTATTCTTCTTGGTTGAATGTGAATGTGAGTGTGTTATTTTGGGACATATTTGCATGTATTTTTATTTCATTCATTTCCATGGTTCTTATGATATTTTGAATATATGATTCATTAAAAAATATATTTTTTGGTTTATTGAGGTAGTGTCCTGCTTTAGCTCAGGCTGACCTGGAGTTTGCTATGTAGTTTCAGGGTGGCCTCAAACTCACAGCAATCCTCTTACCTCTGCCTGCCAACTGCTGGGATTAAAAGCTTATGCCACCATACTGGGTAAAAATATTTTTTAATAAATATTTTATTTATTTATTTGAGAGAGAGAAAAGAAAGAAGAAGAAGGAGAGAGAGAGAGACAGAGAGAGAGAGAGAGAGAGAGAGAGAGAGAGAGAGAGAGAGAGAGAATGGGTGTGCTAGGGCCTTTAGCCATTGCAAATAAATTCCAGATGCATGCACCACCTTGAGCATCTGGCTTACGTGGGTCCTGGGGAATTGAACCTGAGTCCTTTGGCTTTGCTGGCAGGTGTCTTAACCACTAAGCCATCTCTCCAGCCCATTTTAAAATTTCTTTTATGAGAGAGACAGAGAGAGAAAGAGAGAGGAAAAATTGGCATGCTAGGGCCTCCAGCCATTGTAATTGAATGCTAGATGTGTGTGCCACCTCGTGTGCATGTGTGACCTTGTGCATCTGTCATCTTGTTCATCTGGCTTATGTGGGTTCTGGGGAGCTGAACATGGGTCTTTAGGCTTCGCAGGCAAGTGCCTTAACTGCTAAGCAATCTCTCCAGCCTCTAATTTAAATTTTTAAAAATTAATTTATTTGAAAGAAAGGGAATGGCAGATAGAGAGAGAATGGGCATGCCAGCCGCTGCAAATGAACACCAGATGCATGTGCCACTTTGTGCATCTGACTTACATGGGCTCTGGGGAATTGAACCTGGGTCCTTTGGCTTTGCAGGCAAATGCTGTAACTGCTAAGCCATCTCTCCAGCCCAATTAAAAAAATTTAATGAGAGCAAATTATAAATCTTTTTCCTAGAAAAATATGTGTAGGTGTATCCTGTGAAAACTTGCATGTAATTTCCTGGAAGCCCATTCACAGCTCAAATGACAAATCCATGATAAACTTAACAAGGCTACGTTTCCAAAGATTTAGAAATGCCATGTGCTGTTGTCTTGTTTCGTGAATATAGTATTTAACATGCTTTGTTTTCTTTATGTGAAGCACTGTATCTAGGGAGGATCAGGAATGGAGGAAGGATAGGTGAACTTGGCCTTCAATTGTGAATAGTCATTTGATTTTTTTTTTTTTTCGGGGTAGGGTCTCACTCTGGTCCAGGCTGACCTGGAATTAACTCTGTCATCTCAGGGTGGCCTTGAACTCATGGCAATCCTCCTACCTCTGCCTCCCGAGTGCTGGGATTAAAGGCGTGCGCCACCACGCCTGGCTTGTGAGTAGTCATTTGAAAAGAGGACAGTGGAGGTCACAGGAGCCAGCATGCTTTGGACATTCAATCCTACAATTTCAGAGTAACTGAAAGTGGGATGTCTTCATAGCCTGGAGCTGAGCATGGCCCTGGTGTCTAGGGCCCCTGTCTCAGGTCACTGTCCTGGGCACATCACAATGAAGTACAGATTCTCTCTCTCTCTCTCTCTTTTCGAAGTAGGGTCTCACTCTAGCCCAGGCTGACCTGGAATTCACTATGTAGTCTCAGGGCGGCCTCGAATTCATGGTGATCCTCCTACCTCTGCCTTCCGAGTGCTGGGATTAAAGGCATGCACCACCACGCCTGGCTAGATCGTCTCTTTAGTAGAAACTTCAGGTTCCTTATACTGACTTTGGCAGCCATTAGTCCACTTTCAGCTCCTATCTGATTCCACATACAAAGGAGTTATGCAGCATTTATTTCATTTATCTTCCTGAAGAGAATTTTTCATAAGCAAATATCCTTACATGTTTGGAATTCCTTAATGTAGATGCTAAGCACTTATAGCCAATCATTCCAGTACTATCATAATTGGGCAAAATTAAAATCACATATGATTATTTTCAGGTCCTTTAAATTTTTGCTTTCAACCTGTACCATCTCAACTTGGCTGATTAACTTTCAGCTTTGATTCTTGCCAACTTTAGTACACTGAAAGTGGTTTTTTTTTTAATGAGACAATGTGCCACTGATTTGGCACTAACACTGTCCCCAAAACCGAATGACATGGGTTTCTAGCCTCCAGGAGACTCTGAGACCAGTTGAGCGGGTAGCTGATCTTCATCTTGAATGTGGATTTGACTCCTCCAAATTCTCCCTTGTCAGTATCCTCTTTCCTACCTGAGTGCAGACCAACCAGTTCAGATAGATAAATTTCCTTTTGGAGAAAACAATAGCTCACTTCACTGTACCAATTAACATCTTTGGATACAAAGCATAACACATATTTATTTCTTAACGATTTTAAAATAGATCTTTTTTTTTTCCCCTCTAGCTAACGTTCAAACTGGAATGAAGTGTTTTTTTTTTTTTTTGTTCATTTTGAGCAACTGAGTGTGAATTCTATTATGATTATATTGTATTGATGTTCCTAGGTCTTAGTACATTGCTGGTCTATGCAATAAGTACTTGCTGGTTAAAAATATTCAAGGCTGTACGTTGCACCAAAACCCGGTGAAATTTGGTTGAATTTTTTTTTGTTTGTTTTTATCGAGGTGGAGTCTCACTCTTAATTAACTCAGGCTGACCTGGAATTTACTATGCAGTCTCAGGGTGGCCTTGAACTCTCAGTGATCCTCCTACCTCTGCCTCCTGAGCGTTGGGATTAAAGGCGTGTGCCACCATGCCCGGCTTTGGTTGTATATGAATGTTATTATTATTATTTTTGTCTTTTTGAGGTAGGGTTTTGCTCTAGCCCAGGCTGACCTGGAATTCACTATGTAGTTTCAGGTTGGCCTGAAACTTATAGTGATCCTCCTATCTGCCTCCTGAGTGCTGGGATTAAAGGCTTGTACCGCATGCTTATCTTTTTGAATGCTACTTTAAAATAAGCAGTTTAAAATAAAAATATTAGGAATTATCAGAAGTTCAAAAATTTTCAGTAAGAAATTTATTATTCTGACAAAATCTTTAGTATCTGAATCAGATTGGAATATTTTTTTGTGAATCAATTTTAGTTAATTATCAGTGAGAACTTATTTCTTCACGATAAATATTTGACCTTTTATTTTTATGTCTTTGACACCTAATATATATATATCTAGGGAGCTGAACATTGGTTCTTAGGCTTCACAGGCATGTGAAATAAATTTTTATATCCAAATATATAATTTATTCACATTTTCAGAGACCATCAAATATTTAAATAATATATGGTTTAAAAGATATTCTCAGGCTGGAGAGATGGCTTAGAGGTTAAGTGCTTGCCTGTGAAGCCTAAGGACCCCAGTTTGAGGCTTGATTTCCTAGGACTCATGTAAGCCAGATGCACAAGGTGACACATGAGTCTGGAGTTTATTTGCAGTGGCTGGAGGCCCTGGTGTACCCATTCTGTCTCTCTCTCTCTCTGCCTCTTTCTCTCTCTGTCTGTCTGTTGCTCTCAAATAAATAAATAAAAATAAACAAAAAACATCTTTTAAAAAAAGGAGTGAGCTATCACCCATGGCTCCTCACTTAAAAAATTTATTTATTTGAGAGAGAGAAAAAGAGGCAGCTAGAAAGAGAATTGGCATTCTGGGGCCTCTAGTGACTACAAACAAGCTCCAGATGCACATGCCATCTTATGCATCTGGCTTTATGTGGGCATGTGAAAATATAGCTTAATGACTTTTCTTTTTACTTTTTTGTTAAGTATTTCATTTTATTTATTTATGAGAGAGAGAGAGAGAGAGAGAGAGAGAGAGAGAGAGGAAAAGAAGTAGATATCCAGAAAGAATGGGCATGCCAGAGCCTCTAGCCCTGCAAACGAACTCCAGGTTCACATGCTAAATTGTCTACCTGGCTTATGTGGGTCCTGGGGAATTGAACCTGGCTCCTTTGGCTTAACAGGCAAGCACCTTAACTGCAATGCCATCTCTCCAGCTCTATGATCCTTATTTTTATGTAGCAATCAGTCAATATCAGTAGATAGTTCTTGAGGATTTATTTGATAATGAGAAATTAGAAATATATAAGTATTTACATTATATGACAATGGATCAAGCAGCCAAAATTGTTGATTAGTTTGTTTCGTTTGATAACAGACATTTGAAAAGGCCAGTGAATAGAAAGTCTACTTGGGGACTCACAGAATCATCATTCCTTTTTTTTCCGAATCAAATGTTTTTCTCAAGCAATATGTTTAACTTCTAAGATGGATTGGGAAAATTGGTTTTTATGTTGTATTTTAATTTGTTTATTTTTTAGCTCATCATAAAAAGTCCCTCCACCTGTCATACCCAACTAGCTGCAGAGGACCCCACCCTGGAGGCATGCTAGGTGGTTCCTTCCACCTTGGAACCACAGTTCTGCCTAAAGCCAACAGTTTGGATGGAGAAAGGCTTTTCTCTGTTCCAGTGGTACTTTATTGGAAAGAAATAACATGCTTAAGCTGAAAAAATTAAAACTTGTTTAATACAGCTGTTTTTAAAATTTTTTTTTGTTCATTTTTTATTTATTTATTTGAGAGCGACAGACACAGAGAGAAAGACAGATAGAGGGAGAGAGAGAGAATGGGCACGCCAGGGCTTCCAGCCTCTGCAAACGAACTCCAGACGCGTGCGCCCCCTTGTGCATCTGGCTAACGTGGACCTGGGGAACCGAGCCTCGAACCGGGGTCCTTAGGCTTCACAGGCAAGCGCTTAACCGTTAAGCCATCTCTCCAGCCCTACGGCTGTTTTTTAAAGGGATCTATCAATAATTATTTTAGCACACACACATTTACTTTATTTTATTTTGTGTTTTTTGAGGCAGGGTCTCAATGTATCCTAGGCTGACCTGGAACTCACTGTGTAGCCCAGGCTGGCCTAGAACTCATGGTGATCCTCCTATCTCAGCCTCCCAAGTGCTGACGGGATTAAAGGCGTGTGCTACCACACTTGGCTAGCATGCATTTTTTCTTAAAGATCTACTAAAATTAAAAATTGAAAGCCAGGCGTGGTGGCACACGCCTTTAATCCCAGCACTCGGGAGGCAGAGGTAGGAGGATTGCTGTGAGTTCGAGGCCACCCTGAGATGACAGAGTTAATTCCAGGTCAGCCTGGACCAGAGTGAGACCCTACTCGAAAAACCAAAAAAAAACAAAAAAAATTGAGACAGATGACTCCATTGTATAAAATGACTTTGTTAAGAGGGCTGGAGAGATGGCTTAGTGGTTAAGTGCTTGCTTGTGAAGCCTAAGGACCCTGGTTCAAGGCTTGATTCTCCAGGACCCACGTTACCCAGATGCACAAGTGTGTGCACGCGTCTGGAGTTCGTTTGCAGTGGCTGGAGGCCCTGGCACACCCATTCTCTCTCTCTCTCTATCTGCCTCTTTCTCTCTCACTGTCCATCGCTTTCAAATAAATAAATAAAAGTATACAAAAAAATTTAAAAAATGACTTTGTTAAGAAACTGAAGCATTTGAAAAAAAATTAATGTTGACACAGGTAATCCCAACACTTGGGAGGCTGAGGCAGGAAGATCATGAGTTTGAGGCCAGCCTGGGTTATGTAAGGAGACCCTGACTCAACTTCCCCAACCAAACCAAGACAAAATAAAGAATATTTTGAGACTAAAGATATAGGGCTTAGTATCTGTAATGATATCACATATAAGAGTCTTTCAGGTCAGCTAGTGCATGTGAAACTATTTTATAACAATAAAATGCCTTTTTTCTTTAATAACATATTTGTGACTCAGAGGCTGATAAAGTTCAGAGATAGTCCCAGAGACTCAATAATTTATTGGAATTACATCTGGGAAATAGCTATGGAAGCTGTGTAAGAATTAGCCTCAAGTATAAAAGTCTCCATGAAGACACATACTTTAAACCCTGAGAGGGGAGGTTCGTACATCCTGTTGACTTTGGACAAGTTGAAACCTAATTTAGAAAAATTCAATTCCTTGGATATCCTTGCACATTAATTCCCATGGCGGGGGGGGGGGGTACTGATTCTAGTATAAACCCAGGTTCTTTGAATGTCATCTGCATCACGGACGTTGAAGGGTATTTCCCTGGGCACGAGTCAGGCGCAAGGCCCGCACAAAAGTCACTGACTGCAGTGGGTCCGCATTGCTCTACATTGGGGTCCTTTACCTGATACAGGTTGGCAAGATGGTGGTTGGTTTTGATCAAAAATGGCTGGTTCACTCCTGGGTGGTCAACATCATGTGCTGCTGCAGCCAGTAGTCCAAGCATGATGTCCAGAGGTGTGAGGAAGCTGGCCAGCTGTTAAAAGACCACATTGGGAGATTGAGATAGGCTTCTCTTCTGGCCAAGCCAAGCAGAAGGAAGCACTGTTCAGGCCTGCCAGCCATACCTTTGCCCTTGGAGGCTTTCTTTTCTTTTTCGTTTTAAAAGATTTATTTTTCACGTGTGTGTGTGTGTGTGTACACACCAAGGTCTCTCACTACTTCAAATGAATAACTGTCCAGCTTTATGTGAGGACTGGGGAATTGAACGTGGGCCATCATGCTTTGCAAGCAAGTACCTTTAACCATTGAGCCATTTCCTCAGCCTTCTGAGGTTTTCAATGGGGTGACATGCACATAGAATTGCAAGAACAAGAGAAAGGGTTAAGCGGCAAGTAACGGTGCCCACTGAAGGTGTGCAGATCACCCAGGCGTTCTCTACCGCCACAGCTTTTATTGCAATCACATTGCTTGTTGGCCACACTGCTCCTTGGAAAGCAAGGAGAAGGCAGGGACAAAATCTAGTCTTGCTCCCAGAGAAGCAGTGGACACATTAAAGGAATCATTTGTGCATTTGAACAACAGATCTCTGCCATTTGTTTGAAAGAAGGAGGGCGAATTAAAAAATTTGCATACTTCTTTGGCATACTTGCATACTGTCCTTAAAGGGAGGAGAATGTGTGAGAAGCTTTAACTCTTTGGTCAGCCAGGATGATGAGCAGGCAAATGGGAAATGCGGGTCAAACATAAAGCAATACAATGGTCATATGTTGCAACTTTCAATTACTTAGAGCTCAAAAACACAAAACTACTAACAATTTTGGGATATATTCAGGTATAAGGGATCTATCCAGTTTTGTCTTGGGAATACTTATTTGATATGTGTTTATTGGTTTATGTTAAGGCATCTATATATTTAGTGGGTAACTAAAATTAATTAAATTAAGCAGAATCTTGGATGAGAGTATCATTTTCCACAATCATTAAGACAAACTCATTCTGTACATTAAATTCACTCTAACTTTTTTACAACTAAGAACTGTCTTAGAGCCAGGCATAGTGGTGCACGCCTTTAATCCCAGCACTTGGGAGGCAGAGGTAGGTGGATCGCTGTGAGTTCAAGGCCACCCTGAGACTGCATAGTGAGTTCCAGGTCAGCCTGGACTAGAGTGAAACCCTACCACGAAAAATAAAAACAAAAGGACTGTCTTGATTTTGATTAGTGATTAATTATATGGCATAATTACTATATTCTAACCTTGGATTGGTTTATTGTGTGAAAGCATTCTTGCCGAGAAGTCTTTGACAATGTTTTCTTGGATTCTGAATCAGGCTCTCCCATTGGCCCAGGAGAAATAAATGGAGTTTGAAACTTGAGGAGTTCTGATTCCACATTTTGATCAAAGACCACAAGGCAGGTGGAAGCTTTGCCAGGAAAGCTCAGTGCTAGTGATATTTGTGGTAATTGAGTCAATAAGTGGCCTTTGGGACCATTTGAGGGTATCTAGGAGGCAGATTGCCATAGACAGCTCTGGTAATCAATCTGGTAATCATCTGGCAATCTGGCCTCATGTTTCCTTGAGAATAAAATTCGAAAGGGAAACCTTCAAAAATTCACACCCCTTTTCATGAATGTGATACCATTTTTCAGTGCTAATGCTAAAACCTTAGTATAAGTGAGTTGTCGGACAGCAATAAGTTGAGTTGATGTTTCCAGATGGCTGAGGAGTTAGCTGGGTCTCGTGTTACCTTTGGCTCCTTCAGGTAGCAGTGCATGGCCTGGGTGACATCGGCTGCGTGAACGGCATTGTGGTAGGGGTTTTGGCCATGATAATCTTCCTGAACCATGACTAGAAGGAAAACAAGATAGCTCAGTCAACTAAGATGCTTGAAACAGGAATGGCATAGTCGATGAGACTTATCGAAGTTACTTTTGGCTTCAGAATATCTGTGCATAGTCTGGGAGTACTTTAAGATTGAAGGTGGGGGCTGGAGAGATGGCTTAGCGGTTAAGCGCTTGCCTGTGAAGCCTAAGGACCCCGGTTCGAGGCTCGCTTCCCCAGGACCCACGTTAGCCAGATGCACAAGGGGTGGCACACACGTCTGGAGTTCGTTTGCAGAGGCTGGAAGCCCTGACGCGCCCATTCTCTCTCTCTCCCTCTATCTGTCTTTCTCTCTGTGTCTGTCACTCTCAAATAAATAAATTAAAAATAAATAAATAAAAAATTAAAAAAAAAAGATTGAAGGTGGTTTGTGGGCTACCCACTTCCACTGGGCTGCTTGTAGCGGGGAGGAGGGGAAGAGCAGGGCAGAAAAAGGCCAGAAGGATTTGGGAGGCATTTGGGATTCCTCACCTCTTCCATAAATCACCCTTTTCTGGCATTCATGAAGGCCCTCATTCATGGGAAAAATAAATACGTAGGAAAAGGACAACTTTATTTCACACCATCGTTTAATTATTTAAGTTTGCTGCTATTTATTAATAAGATGCCACGAGTGAAGCTTTCTTTCAGAGTCCTTGTGCTAACTGACTCCTGCTGCCCAGTGATTGCATGACCACTTGCATAAAAGATACTGACCCAAGCCCTCTGGGCCTTCTTCAGGTAGAAATTCAAGAACTGCATTGATCCAGGGCAGACCTCCGTGGATTTATTCCTCCCTCAGTTAAGGGTATCATCTTTCATGCCCCTTCGATTTAATGCAAGGCTTAAGAGTGCTCTTGGGCCCATGTCCAATAATAGGGAACACAATTCTGACTTGTTGCTTGCAGGAGCCACGAACCTGCTGCAGCAGCTAACCAAGTTGTTTCTTAGGATGTGGCTTGTTCAGTGGGCACAGAACGTCCAGATTTACAAGGGCCATGTTCCTTCAGCCCATGCTTATGATTCTGCCTCCGGACTTGGGTGTTGATTCGGTTGTGAAGGCGGTACTTATTATATGTTTTGGGGGCACACACATGTGTCCAAATAATCTGTATCTCTTTAGACAAATAAAAGCGATTTGATCCTTTTCATGGCCCTTACTCTGCTCAAGCAATTAAAATGAAATCAGCCTGAGGCTTTTCATGTTTCTGGAAAGGAGCCACATTGTGGCTGGCTTCACATATCGCACCTCTATTCAGCAGGCTTGTTTTACAATTGGGTTTAGATTCTAGCTCCGTCACTGATCTGTAGTGGGCAAGGTGCTTAACCACAGGTCTCTCTGCTCCCTGCTCTTTGACTGAGGGGTGACAAGAGCTCTAGCTTTGAGGTGGTGCTGCACGGATTCTCTGGAAAAGGTTCCAGGATGTGTAAGCACCCTCCAAGCCTCTTATTTCACACCTGATGGCATTGAGTTAACCTCCAAGCCCAAAGTACAGCCAAAACAAATCAAAGGATCCAGGACCATGCTAAGTAGTAGAGGCAAGCCCCTGGGTGATTAGCAATCGTCCCTGGATAATTCACTGGTCAATAAACAAGAGCATCACAGAAGGACTGGGTTGCTTCAGCGTTGAGTACAGAGATGGTGGCCTTCCACTCAGACGTGCCTGTGTGAACTGAGGTTCTTCCACTTACTAATCATGGACCTTGGAAAAGTAATGCAATCTCTTTGCAGCTCTCAACAGTGGGCCAAATGGTGCACATTAAATAATATACAACTTGTAGGCTTGTCCAAATGGTTGCAAATAACTTACCTAAAGTACCCTTGCCCTGCCCATAGAGTGTGTGGCATGTAAGTAGTGGTCCTGATCAGTTTTAAAGATTTTCAGTAACGCATTTTTCTAATTAGTTATTTGAGGCATAACTTGCTGGGATTTCGTTATGTGAGAACATACCAGAATTTTCTGTGCTTTATATTTTTGATGGCTTTCGTTTTTAAAATTTTATTCCTATTCACATATGGGAGAGAGAGAGAGAGAGAGAGAGAGAGAGAGAGAGAGAGAGAGAATAGGCACACCAGGGTCTCCAGCCACTGCAAATGAATTCCAGACGCTTGCGCCATCTTGAGCATCTATCTGGCTTTCGTGGGTCCTGGGGAATTGAACCTGGGTCCTTTGGCTTTTCAGGATAATGCCTTAACTGCTGAGCCATCCCTCCAGCCCCTTCATGGTTTTCTTTATAGACCCGTAGTGTATTACTCAGGTAAATGATTTAGCAATGTCCCAGGAGAGGTGAGCTATATTTAACAACCATGATTAAATCATTTCGGAATAATTTGAGGTCTTTGTCCATCAGGGTTCTTGATACATTAGAGAGTGATTCTCTACCATTATTTAGGGGGGTGGGGTAGCAATATGGAACAAAAAAGACTTACCTAAAAACCGGTGCAAGGTCACCATATCCAACTTGAAATGGTGAATGAGCCCATGGGTGTTGAAGAGGTGGCACAACAGTGTCACCAGGCTGTTTCCTAGAGAGAAGCGGTCACTTACTGTAACTTGTCATTTTCTCAAATCACATTAAAAAAGCAAGATTGACAATGAGATCCAAAGCCTCTGAACTAAAGGTTCCTCTGAGAGAATAGCTCCTCCACCTCTGGATTTGAAATTATCCAAGAATAGAGGATGTTATTCTTATGATCTTGTCTTATGTTTTCTCTTGTACAAATAAAATTAGCTCAGGCCTTCTCCTTACACCATAGGCAAAGGAAGGATCAAACGTAGGAATCTGTCTGCTAACTTATCAGGGACACACATATTTGTGTGGATCATTTAAAAAACACAGCTACTGGCCGCTTGAGTCACTTCCAACTGACTCCTCTTTACAGGGGTATTTATACCAACATAGTGCTCAATGTGGGGAAATTATTCTTACTATGAAAACTTATTCAAGAGGAGTTTAACTATGAGATGTTTTAAAACTCAAATTATCAGAGATGCAAAATCAAGGCCACGATAACATAAACATTCACAAAGCATGTAAATTTATTGGGCTGGGGTGTAGCTCAGTTGGCAAAATGCTTACCTAGCACACACAAGGTCCCAAGACTGACTCTCCAGCACTGGATAAAACCAAGAATCAGGGTGCACACTTGCAATCTTGGCACTGGAGGCAGGAGGATCAGTAGATCTTGGCTGCCTACTTTTGTCTACATAGTGGATTTGAGGGCAGCCTAGGCTACATGAGACCTTGTCTCCAAAAAAACAAAAACAACAACAGAACAGAAAAGATAAAAAGAAAGATTATCTACTTAAGAATAGTGATTTTAGGCACTGGAGAGATGGCTTAGAGGTTAAGGCCCTTGCTTGAAGAGCCAAAGGACCCAGGTTCAAGTTCCCACTAGCCATGTAAGCCAGCTGACAAGATGGCAATGTGTCTGGAGTTTGTTTGCAGTGGCTAGAGGCCCTGGCACACCCATTCTCTCTCTCTTTCTGCCTCTCTCTCTCAAATGAATAAATAAACAAAAATGAAATGTTTAAAAAACAATAATGGTTTTAAATTAAAAATTATATATTTTTTAGGTGTTTTGTTTTGTTTTTCGAGGCAAGGTCTTACTCTAGCTCAGGCTGACCTGGAATTCACTGCGTATTCTCAGGATGGCCTTGAACTCACGGCAATCCTCCTACCTCTGCCTCCTGAGTGCTGGGATTAAAGGCATGCACCATCACGCCCAGCTTTAAAAGTTATATTTTGAGACAGGTTCTCACTATGTAGCTCAGGAGGGCCTCAAGCCCGTTATCCCCCTGCCTCAGACTCTTGAGTCAGCTGAGGTTACAGGTATGCACCTCCAGGACTGGCTGAATTTTAAAAGTAATATATAGTTAAGGCTGTGCAATGGGCCCAAAAGATGCCTGGGTATTTGAATCAAATTTAGGAGTTTCCTAAGTACATCTTTCTAGGGTTCCTGATTCCATGGGTCTCACTGAATTTCACTGTCATTGGGCTATTTTGGAAGTGTCTAAGTTAGAGATAAATGAAACCATTGCAAACTTCTTGTGTAGACTTGTGAATCCAACTAGCCTGGTGGAGTATAGCTGACTTTCCCCCTTCCTTTTAAGGCTGTTTACCTATTCACTCCAGCATGCCTTGCTGCATATATGTGTGTCCTTTGAAGTTTCCTTTTGAACAGTTGTGATGGCTTACTGGACCTCTAATAATTGAGTCAAACAAGACTTTGATGTGCTTATTTCACATTTCTATAACTGTTATGATTATACTTTCTTTCAAACAAACATCACTTAACAAATGCTTTTATCATAGTTAATTTCATCTATCGGTACCAATTTCAAGTTGATTTGGGCCAAAGTGAGAGGCAACATTATGGGCTCCACCCATATCATCCACATTCTAACCAGCTTTCCACAGCGTAAAGATCTGGGTGATGATCTTACACTGCGTATCTACTGCACGCCATTTACCTGGTCACACAATGGTGACAAAACCATCCTTGATGACTTACTGCACAAATCTAGTAGGTGACAGGCCAGACCGACAGCAATCTTAGATGGGTATCTTTCATCAGCTCCCTAAGGTTATCTACCTTTGTTTATGGTTGGAGGAAAATATTATGTGCTTTTAGATTTTATTATTTTGTTGAAGAGAGCTTTAATAGGCAGAAGAAAAGCCGGTGGGAATGTTTGTTTTTCAGCTGCAGCCGAAGCTTTCACAAATTCTCTCTTTAGCAATTGTTTTCTTGATGACATTAACCACCCGAGCAGTACCTGCAATGGCGAACTCAGCTTGCTTAGACTGCACAAACACCTTGTCCTGTAAGAGTCACGACTGCTTATACGTGCTTTTTGTAGTTTTCATCAACTACCAATGAACTTCCTTCTTTTGGGCGTGGTCAGAATCTTGTGCAAGGACAGACTCTAATGGGTAGTTTCCTAATGCCTTGGGGATGATAGATCATAGATCAGAAGGAAACTGTCCTAACATGCTAAGGTCAAATTCAGACCTTACTTTAAAAAATTAATATTTTATTTATTAGAGAGAGAGAGAGAGAGAGAGAGAGAAGAGGCAGATAGAGAATGGGCACACCATGGCATCTAGCCACTCCAAACAAACTCCAGATGTATGTGCCACCTTGTACATCTGGCTTTACATGGGTACTGGGCAATCAAGCCTGGGTCCTTTGGCTTTGCAGGCAAGCACCTTAACTGCTTAGCCATCTCTCCAACCCTGACCTTATTTCTCAGCTGAATTGATTTTCTGTCATCCTTGTCCTTCATAAGTGGCTTTGTAGAGTTAAGAACATGGGGAAAGAAGGGAAAAAAAATGAGTAACTATTTTTAAACGCAAATTTTGTTTCTCATCAAATGAATCTCTTCAAATGAACCACGACTTCACGGCGTGCATTTTCATGGGGATCGATTTCAGTAACTTACCATTTGTCAAGCGATCAAACAAGAAAATGTCAAAGTCCCACGTTCCCACTTTGGCGAGCATATGCTGAAAGACAAACAAAAGAATCGCACCCAAATGAATCAGATCAAGGCGCAAGTATTTAGTCTGAGACAGTGAAAAAGCAGGAAATACTAGTATGCTATTCTTTGCTTTCTATAAAGCAAATCTTATTCTCATCCCTCATGATAGCTCGAGGGACAGTCTCTGGAGTTAAACTACCCCATCCAGTGTCAACCACTTCTCTTCTTGGCTGTAGGACTTTGGCAACACGCCTTAACTTATCTGTGCCTTACTTTCCTCATTTGAAGAATGTGTGTGGCAGTACTGTTTGCCTCAGAGGGTTGTTTGTGAGGGTGAAGGGTGGAAATGCTGGGCGTAATGTGCTTGGCAGGGCACTCCGTCACGGGCAGCGCCGAGGCATCTGTCATGCCAGTGCTCCGTGAAGGATTTCAGGGAGGAAGTTCGCCGCCAGTTTTTGTTGTTTGTGTTTGTGGTGCTGAGGATTGAACTTGTGGTCTTGTTAATGCTAGGCAAGCACCCTACCACTGAACTACACCCCCAGCTCTTACAACAGAATTAAAAAAAAACAAAAACAAAAGCAAAGCATGAGCCAGGTGTGGTGGCGCATGCCTTTAATCCCATCACTCAGGAGGCAGAGGTAGGAGGATCTCCATGAGTTCGAGGCCACCCTGAGGCTCCATAGTGAATTCCAGGTCAGCCTTAGCTAGAGTGAGACCCTACCTCAAGAACAAAAAAGGAAGCACCAACCATTACTGAACACATTATTCTACTCCCTAAGAACAGAATGTCAAATGAATTTCTGCGAAGAAAACAACAGCAGGTAACTGAAAATACTGGGTAATTAAAAGACTTAATGTGTGATATAGATTATTTTGTTTTTTTCTTTTATTTATTTAAATTAATTAATTAATTTTTAAAATTTATTTATTTATTTATTTAGTTGAGAGAGAGAGAGACAAAATGGGTGCTCCAGGTCCTCTAGCCACTGCAAACCAACTCCAGACGCATGCCTCCCCGCAACTTGAGCAACTGACTTACGTGAGTCCTGAAGAATTGAACTGGGATCCTTTGGCTTTGCAGGCAAACACCTTAACCACTAAGCCATCTCTCCAGTCTCTTCCTTTTTATTTTTGTTATTTTTGGAGGTAGGGTCTCGCTCTAGCCCAGGCTGACCTGGAATTCACTATGTAGTCTCAAGGTGGCTTTGAACTCATGGAAATCCTCCTACCTCTGTTTCCCAAGTGCTGGGATTAAAGGCGTGTGCCACCATGCCCGGCCTTCTTTTCTTCTTAACAATAAGCCACACTTAGATATTGCCCTGAAAGTTGCAGTACTTTTTCCTGTGCCACAGCTCCTGCAAGTTCACCTGCCTCTCTTGTAACACAAAGCCAATGACCCATGTGAGAACTGGCTCCTCTTCCTCTCTCTGCCTCTGTATGGCTTCTCTTGTGTTCTATGATAACATCCAAATGCCTCACATGGCACAAAGGGCTCACAACATATTAGAGAAATGAAGAGATGCCTGGTTATTTTTGAGTGAACCTTTCCCCAAATCACACACTCTGAAAGCAGACCCAGGACCTCACCTCTCACATTCAGACTCCTGGTCTATGGTTCCTTCTATGACTCAATGTCACCTTTCTTAAATGTGGCTGCTTAGAGGGGAGAAGCCACCATGGTACTCTGTCATTGATACAACAATGTCATGGGAGCTTAGTCTTGATCTCCTTTCAAACACACAACTACCCACCAGCCAGGCAACCCTCACTCAATCAGCTGACCACAACCAACCCACTAGCCACCCATCATCAACTCATTAACTAACCAAGAACCAACAACCAACTAACCTACCAACCATCAACCAATAACCAACCTACCATTGTCTACCGACCAGTCAATGGTTAACCAACCAACCAATCAATGGACCAACCAACCAGCAATTCATCTCATCTCAGCTTTGGTTTGTTGGAAGGAGTGAGGTTCCTCCCTCTTTTTGTAGTCCTAATATGGGGAACTAGTTCTGACATTACTGCTGCTCATTTTTAATGGCATATGTGTATGTATGTGTGTACAAATATACACGTGATTTATATAATATAAACATATGAGATAATATACTACTACTTAGTATATGAGCTATAAAATACTGCTTTTGACTTCTGTTTAAATCATTGCAGTTTATTCCAGACATTTAAGTCCTTTTGGAAATTTAGATTATTTTTAGATTATCCCACATTAATTTTAATCTTTGGTCAGATCAGTGTAGAGTGAAAATAGATGTAAAATTATTTAAAAAATTTTGAATAAATTACAAGTACTAAAAGACCAATATATTCATTAATGGCCTACTATGGAATTAACAGTTGGCAATTATTGAGTTATTTTTCAGAGTCATTATTGCAATGAGATAATTTAATAGACTGAAAGTGAAGTTATTCTCTTAGTAATCTTTCACTCTAAAGTTTTACTTTGCTTAGTATAGTATAAATATGATTTGCACATCTATAAAAGTGAAAATAACTAGTATGTGCTGAGCAGGAGTACATTAAGCATGTGAGCATGTCTTACTTCAGGGTCAAGGATATAGCTCAGTGGTGATATATATATATATATATATATATATATATATATATATATATATATATATATATATACACACACATACATATATATATCTTCAGTCTGTATGAGGCCAGACTCTGGGTTTAACCCCCAGTATCTCCTGAAACATCAATGTGAACACACCAGCATGGTTTTCCTCATTAATTCTTGTATTACCCTTATGAGGTGGATGGTTCTATTATATTCAATTTATATTTGAGGGGAAAGTCCAGATGCATTGAATAACTAACCCATAGTCACACAGCTCCCTCGGGGTAGAGTGGGACCCGAACCCAGTTGCTGTCACTGGTGCGCAGGCTCTAGGTCATTGGCCTGCTGCAGCGAGACCTAGGGGCACCTGGCTTACCCTTGCTTGTCCAAGGTAGTCTTCATCCAGCAGGTGGAGGGGGGCTTGTGGGATAATTCCACGAAGCAGCCTCGATGCATGGAAGTATCTTTGGAAACTTAACAGTCTTTTCACCTTTTTCTTGGTGCCAATTTCCCCTGAGTGTGTTGTATCTGGGCAAAGAAAACACAGGAAGAAGCTTAGATGTTTATAAGAGGGTCTGCTGTCTCCACTGTAGGACCACGGACGTGTTGAAAAGGAGAAGAGTTTAAAAGATGCTCTCAATACTTTGAGGACTAAATTGAGTTGAGTATGGACTATTTAACTCTGCTTGAAATTCTTCTCATAAATGAAATGGATAAATTGCTTCCTCTGCTCTCTCTTTTCTTTCTTTCTGTTTTTTTTTTTTCTGGTTTTTCAAGGTAGGGTCTCACTATGGTCCAGGCTGACCTGGAATTAACTATGTAGTCTCAGGGTGGCCTTGAACTGTCCATGATCCTCCTACCTCTGCCTCCCGAGTGCTGGGATTGAAGGCATGCGCCACCACGCCCAACACTGTTCTTTTTTTAAAAAAATATTTTCATTATTTATTTGAGAGACAGAGAGAGAGAGAGGCACAGAAAATGAGGCACAGAGAGAGAATGGGCATGCCAGGGCCACTAGCCACTGCAAACGAACTCCATATGTATCTACCTTGTGCATCTGGCTCACATGGGTACTGGGGAATTGAACCCAGGCCATTAGAATTTGTAGCTATGCACCTTAACTCCTGAGCTATCTCTCCAGTCCTTGCAGTTAAATTTTGATAGAATCTCAAGAATTTAAGTCATTAGCCTACGGTGTTTCCAGAGTCAGAAGATTGTGAGGAAAATGTTTCCTAAGGTTTCAGGACCACGATGGACAAAGGAATCCATCACAGCAGTACAACGCCCCAGCTAAGAGGAACAAGGACATGTGCTTTCTAATGGTGTGTGTTCTCTTTTGGCGGTGGCTACAATTGTCTAATCTTGGCTGAAGAGATGATTTAAAACTCATGTCACATGTACCTTTCAAAACTTGGCTATTGACATCACGGTGATTATGCAGAAATGTGCCAGGTCCATTATCTGAATTGCCTGTCAAGGCATATTTTTATCTTAGTTGAAAATCGGAATCACTTCAAGGCCACTTAAGTAATGTCTCCTCCAATTTTGAATGTAGAGCCAAGTTAATAGTCAACTTAATAGTCAAGTAAATAGCAAAGTAGGAAAATATTTATCTTATGTATAAAGTAATTTGGTTTCTGTCATGTCTTCTCCCATCTCATATAGAACTAAACAAATTAAAACAAATTACCAAAACAACCCCCACAGGAAACACTGGGCACCCCCTGATGGCTGTGAATGACCAATAACTGTAACTTTACTTAGTCTGCATTATGCATGCACAGGCATAAGTCAGGGCTGGCAAGACCTTCTGCACTTTGGAAATGCTGCCTGATTAACATTATTTGTATTTTACTTTTATTTATTTATTTGACAGAGAAAGATGGAAAGAGAGAGAATGGGCATGCCAGGGCCTCCAGCCACTGCATACGAACTCGAGACATGTGCGCCCCCTTGTGCATCTGAATAACGTGGGTCTTGGGGAATCAAACCTGGGTCCTTTGACCTTGCAGGCAAATGCCTTAACCACAAAGCCATCCCTCCAGCCCCATTATTTGTATTTTAGAATGGATCTAGATTCCACCCATGAAAAGAAGCAAATACACACACATTGAGAGAAGTCGAGGGTGTCTAAAGTTGTGGCTTGGCACACATCATTGTTAAGAGTGGACTATGTGGGCTGAAGAGATGGCCTAGCCATTAAGGCACTTGCCTGTGAAGCCTAAAGATCTGTGCTCTACTCTCCAGGTTCCACTTAAGCCAGACACACAAGGTGGCGCAAGTGCACAGGTCACACAGGCACATAAGGTGGCGCATGCCTCTGGAGTTTGATTGATGTGGCTGGAGGCCCTGGCATGCCAATTTATTCTCTCTCTCTCATAAAATAATAATAGTAATAAAAAACAATGGAATATGTGGAGACCATTCTCCTGGTGATCTCTTACTTATTCCCACAAGCTTGTTCAATCAAAGTACTAGATAAAGTGAAGTGGCTCATTTGCTAATTAAAAAAGTGGAATGCTGGGCTGGAGTAATGGCTTAGCAGTTAAGGCATCTGCCTGTAAAGTCAAAGGACCCTGTTTTGATTCCCCAGTATCCATATGAAGCCAGGTGCACAAGGTGGTACATGAATCTGGAGTTCATTTTCAGTGGCTAGAAGCCCTCTTAAATAAATAATACCTAGCTAAATAAAGAATTGGACTGCCTACTATGGAACATGCAATGTTCTAGATACTTCAATGAGCAAAGCCAAAATCCCTGCTGTTGTAGAACTGACGTTTTGGCAGAGGGAGACTGAGAATAAGCACGTAAAAATAGGGAAACAGGCCTGGAGAGATGGCTTAGTGGTTAAGGCCCTTGCCTACAAAACCAAAGGACCACAGTTTGATTCCCCAGTACCCATGTAAGCCAGATACACAAGGTGGCGCATACATCTGGAGTTCATTTGCAGTGGTTGGAAGCTCCGGCACACTCGTTCTCTCTTTCTATCCCTCTCTCAAATAAATAAATAAAAATAAAATATTTAGAAAATATGGAAACAATATCATGTGGGAATGGAGAACAGGAGTTAGATGTTTTGTATTGGTGGTGGCAATGATTTCCAAGGAAGGTCAATTTCACACAGCTAGAAGGAGATGAAGGAGTTAGCCAAGCAAATGTCTGGGGATGCACCTGCCATGCATAAGAACCAGAGGAAGCTTAACCACCAGCAATGGGAATGTGCCTGAGCTCGTGGCGTGCCCAAGGAACAGCCATGTTAACAGTCAGTGTTAGTGGAGACAAGGGAAAAGTTGGGGGGGGGGTGAGAGAAGAGCTCAAAAAGCAGAGGAAGACATGAAATGGAGACCGGATTGAGATGACCCAGTCAAGAGTGATGGTCGCTTCGATCACAGTGGGAGCGGGGCAGTGGAAGGAGGATTTTGAGTATATGTCAGGTACCTTCAAGTTTTTGAAGTTTTTGAACAACTAGAAGAACAAAGCTTGCCATCGCCTGAGATAGGGGAGGCTATAATGGACCAGGTTGAGGAGTGGCTGTTTTGTATATACTGAATATGGATGTTCGTAGGAGTTCAGGTAAAGATGCCAAGCAGAAATAAATGGGTATAACAACCCCGAGCTTGCTGGCTGAGGCTAGGTTAGAGAAAAGCAAGTCCAACAAGGTTATCCAGGGACTAAATGTTCATACAGATGAGACAAGGCTCCAAGTACGAGGTCTGGAGTAACTACACTTCAACTTCAGAGTGGTACAGAGAACAGGGAAACTACTGGAACTAGAGGAGTGGAGGAACCCCTCGGGGACATTTCCTAGAAGCCTCTGGAACAGAACAAGATGTGGCCTAAGAATCAAATACTGCTAATGCATCAGGTACACCAAACACTGACAGTTACCTGAGAACTGTGCACTTAGAAGCAGCACGTGTTACCATATGCACAACATACCTGGTAGCAATGAACACATCTAACCCAGAACTGGTGTTTTACATAAGTTTTCACAGACAGGAACCAGACTTCAAGAGGGGAAATGACCAACTCTAGGCCTGGGACAGAAAAGGTTCAAGATGAACTCTGACATGTCAATAGACTAGAAGATAGGTGAGAGTTTAAAAACTGAGAGGATCATTTGAAAATGACAGAAGAGAGACTATAACATTGAGAAAATAGCATTTAAGGGGCTCCTATAAGCAAATGGGAAAACTGGAGCCTCAAAATAAATGAAGAAGGGATGGATTTTAGACCATTGACTGAAATAAAAATGGCACTCTGGCGCAGTAAGTTAGTACCGAGTAAAGGAAACGCTCTTCCTTGCAGGGGAAGCTGATCAGTAAATGTAGAAGAAATAATAGAGGTGGAACATCACCATTTCACAGCCATCATAGGAATAACAGATTCAGGCCAGAATTCTCAGTGGATACTAAAGTGATTAAGGAAAATTTAAAAAGCAGCAGGTAGTTACATACTACCAAGCATCCCCCCTACTTATTAATTGTAGAGAGAAAGAAGGGCAGATTTTAGTGGACAAATGTAGAAGGGACACTATCTTCATTAAGTATTCAACATCCACTAGTAATGGGAGAAATTTACATTTTGTACTTTCTTACATGATGCACTGATGTTATAATATTGCAGAAATAGTGTTCCTGCCCCAAATGTACATGAGACTTCAAGAAAGAGGAATCATCAGGAAAATTCAGAATGAAGGCCACTCTACAAAACAACTGGCTTATTCTCTTAAAAAAATTCTCAGTGGGATGGAGAGATGGTGCAGTGGTTAAAGGCTCTTGCTTGCAAAGCCTGATGGTCTGGGTTTGACCCCTCAGTACCCACATAAAGCCAGATGCTCAAAGTGGCACATGTATCTGGAGTTTGTTTGCAGTGGCAAGATGTCCTGGAGTGCCCAATTTTCATCTTCTGTTTCTCCTCTTTAGTTCAGTAGGCACGATCTTAAATTAACCTGAAATTTCTCGTTTTGGGAATTAGTTGGTTTTTAAAAATTTTAATAATTTTAGTTATGGTAAAATAGAAATAACATACAGTTGTGCAAACAATCTTCAGGATATCTTCATCCGGCAAAACTGAACTTCTGTACCCATTAAACTCCTGAATTTGTTTTTAAGAATGAGAATTATTGTTTAGGTATTTTATATACTGGAGGAAGAACCAATACAATGAATTCAAGGTGTGAAACAATGTTTTAATTATAGAACAACTTAATTCTTTAAAAAGGTAATTAAAAATTTGGTTTCAAAAATATTCAAGGGCTGGGGACATGGTTCAGCATAAGAGTGCTTGCTTAGAATGCACAAAGCCCTAAGAAAAGACAATGGGAAGAGCAAACTTTGAAACGAAAAGAGACAACTGTAAGATTTCATAGGATCCTGAGCAGGCTGAGGGTAGTTCCCTAGAGAACAGAGCTAGTTATTCCAGTATATAAAGAAAACAATTATTCTAATGTATAAGACGAATCTAAAATGAAGCATTCATGTTACAATACATTCCTTTTTTATATTCTGTGGGAAAAGTTTCCATTTTCAGACACAAGCAAGAAAATTTTCTTGTAATTTACAACATACCTTCATTTACATGATAGAAACAGAAGTAAACAAATCAGAAGCTTAGAACGATGGAAATATGCCAAAAACAGCAAATTGAGTTTATGGAAATTTTGTTTTAATCTTCTATCTAGTTTCCCATAGTATGATGCTTTAGGCAGATTCATGGTAAAATAATGACATTTAGGGCTGCAAGATGCTCACTGGGTAAAGTGCATGCAGCAAAAGCATGGGTTTGGATCCCTAGCACCCACATAAAAAGTGGGGCGTGGTAGTGTGTGCCTGTACTTCCAATGCAGAAGAGATACCCTTGGGGCTTTTTGGCTAGATAATCTAGCCATCTTGGTGAACTCTAAGTTCAGCAAGAGACACTCTCAAGAAAATAAGGTAGAGGGCTAGAGAGATGATTTAGCAGTTAAGGTGCTTGCCTATGAAGCCTAAGGACCCAGGTTTGATTCCCTAGTACCTACGTAAGCCGGATACACAAGGTGGCACATGCATCTGTGGTTCGTTTGCAGTGGCCAGAGGCCCTGGTGTGCCCATCCTCTCTCTTTTCTATCTGCCTCTCTCTCTCTCAAAATAAATAAGGCTGGAGAGATAGCTTAGCAGTTAAGACACTTGCCTGCGAAACCTAAGGACCCATGTTTGACTCTCCAGATCTCATGTAAGCCAGACACACAAGTTGATGCACGTGCATCTGGAGTTCAATTACAGTGGCTTGAGGCCCTGGTGTGCCATTTCTTTCTTTTTCTCTCTCTCTTGCTTTCTTGCATAAAAAAGGGCCAGTCTGATGGGCTTGCCTAAAAAAAAAATGTTAAAAATAAAAAAGGTAAAGAGCAGTAGAGAAAGACACTTGACATCGATCACTGGCCTCCACACCCATGTGCCCAGATTTAATTCCTTAATAGAGAAAATGTATATATGACCATATATATATATATATATATATATATATATATATATATATATATGCATGTGTGTGTATATATATATATATATATATATATATATATATATATATATATATATATGACTAAAATGGGAAAAATCTTCAAGGTGGAACATGCAACAATGCCAGAAAAATAATTTTCTTTTGAGTTTCAATTTATTTATTTGCAAGAGAGAAAGGTACAGAGGAGACAGAGAGAAAGAATGGGTGAGCCAGGACCTTCAGCCACTACAAATGAACTCCAGCTGCACATGCCACTTTGTGTGTCTGGCTTTATGTGGGTACTGGGGAATTGAACCCTGGTTGTTAGGCTCTGCAGGCAGGTCCTTAACTGCTGAGCCATCTCTCCAGCTCTGAGAAAACTAATTTGAATTAACGTTAATTACTTATTTATCAACTGCCATTTAGGGAACATATTGTGTTATGAAAGATAATGAAAAATTAACCCATAAGAAGCTTACAAATATAGTTTGAAGGAAAAAAATACATATAAGAAACTATCAGTAAATAAATACTAGGCACTGCTTTTTACAGTATTTACTTTGAGTGAGAAGGTGACATATTTATTTTGGTAATTAGGGAGTGGGCTTATATGCAAATCTGGGTAGAAATTTAAATGACTAGCTAAGTCTTACATAACTCATCTAAATTCAGTTTAGGAAAGTCTAGGGAACTTGAATAAAATATCTAGCCATGAAATGTCAGGTTTACTTAAGCAGTTGATGTCATAAAAATCATCACTTAAAGGCACCCACAGTTATCCCAATGCATCTCTGTCTGCATTTTATTGTTTGCTGGTCCCCAGCTTCTCATTTGGAATAGTTAAACGAAGGTGTGTTCCAGAATGTTTCATCACCTAATCTGTGTAAGCATTGACCAGAAGTGTGAAATTCATTTTCTGTTCCTTCATTCCTTTCTGAATACTACAAATATGTATATATTAACACATTTTTGTATTACTTGGTACTAATTTTAGAGCCATAAAATTTGTATTGGCACTGCCAGTATGATAATTTAAAAATTTTACAAGTTGGGATTGGCTTAAGTGAAAACACTTTTTAATACAGTCTTTTCATTTTTGGGTACTTTTTCTATGGCAGGTTCTCTTTATAGGGGGTTGGTATATGTTGGTACTAGGGTAAAGCTTAATCCTGGTGTATTATCTGAGGTTTTTATAAAGGCCATAAGCATGCCCAGATGATGGTGTCTACTGTCTACTTGTCCTCCTGAACAGATCTGCATCACTATCTCTAGAAGCCGAGCAGTTACGAACTGGTGCCGAAGCCGCTCAGGCGGTACCACGGACAAAGAGAGCTTTCAGTGGAAGTGCGCAGAGCCGAGCGCAAGCAGACGTCGGCATCCAGCCACATTCATCCAGCACCAGCACTTTGGAGCATTAAATGGACTGAACCTCTTAAATAACGCATTAACAAATGCCCTCTTCTGCTAGTTATTATACAAATCATTATTATAATGAAATTCCTTGCTGGGTTACAATTCCTTGCTGGGTTACTGGCTATTCATAGCCTTTTATATTCCTCTCAGAATAGGATTTTACTGTAATGGAGTTATTGGGGTGACTGGCCAATCACACTCACGGCCAGAAACCATTTATTCAAAATTTATCAAGAAAATATCTCGTGCAAAAATCTTACATGTAATGGAAATTGTCAAAAATTTGTTAGCATTCTACTCTCCTTATTTCTTTAAGTTGGAAGTTTTTGAGCTTTTCTGGTCCAGATCTTTATAAAATAGATAACAGGTTATTGAATAGCATCCAACTATATGCACACGTTGAATGATTACAAAAATAATATTAAATTAAAAATTTGAGGGCTGGAGAATGGCTTAGTGGTTAAGGTGCTTACTTGCAAGCCTGACAGCTCAGGTTCAAATCCCCAGTGACACCAGACGCACAAGGTAGTGCATGCATCTAGAGTTTGTTTGCAGTGGCAAGAAACTTGTGCACTTCTGTTCTCTTTCAACTCTGCTTGCAAATAAAAAGAAATTAAAAAATTGAACAAGTGCCATAAAGAAAACCAACTATTTATATGCTAATAAAACTTTAAATTAAAAAAATAGTTGATTCAATTTGGATAAGCTCAGTTAAATTATTCTTATTTTTTTTTATGAATAAAAGAGCAAGAGAGCGAGGGAGAGCGAGAGAATGCATTGGCATGCCAGGGTTCCAGCCAACTGTAATTGAACTCCAGATGTGTGTGCCACCTTGTGTACATGTGCGACCTTGTGCACTTGCATGACCTTGTGTGCCTGGCTTATGTGGGACCTTAGATGGGTCCTTAGCTTCCACAGGCATGTGACTTAACTGCCAGACCAGCTCAATTCGTTTATAAGAACACCACCATTGAATGGCCTTTTTCGAATCATAAGCCAACTAATAAAGATAAGATGTTAAAAATTATGTTAGATTTTGAAATAGTTTACTCAATGAAGCCCAAAGGCCAGGTGCCAGGTCCAGCTCCTCTTGCCAGGACTCCTTACTTTAACTGACCTTTGTGATGATGCTCAGGGATGCCCCTGTGGCGCAACATTCATTCTTACTCTTAGCTCTTACTTTCTAATTAGGCTTTTTGGAGTTTTGGAGACCGGGTTCTTGGTACTTTTTTTTTTTTTCCCCAGTGTCCTACAAATTGTAGGTGTGGATGATATGTTGGTGGAATTAAATAACTTTTCTGCTATATATGATACCATCCAAGTTCCAAGACAGAGACGTGGGATCCGGAGAGAACATGGGTCCTTAGGCTTCACAGGCAAGCATGGTAATCACGAAGCCACCTCTCCAGGCCAGGGATGCCAGTTTTCAAAGTGCTGCTTTAACATAGGTGAGACACAGTGGATTTGTTGGACAGGAAGGGTTCCAAAGCAAGAGTCACGGATTTATAGTAGAGATGCCCCTATTACTACACACACCCCTAGTCCAGGGTTTAGGACCCCTGCAAAAAGTGAAAGAATAATGGCATAGTCGAGGAATTCAGTGTTCTTGAAAGCAGGTACAAATATTTGAAGATGGAAGCTGTCTAGTCTAAAAGGCAGTTTCCCTGTAGAAATAATTTTTTAAAATTGTTTTGTTATTTTTACTTATTTGAGAGCGACAGACAGAAAGAAAGAGGGAGGGAGGGAGGGGAGAGAGAGAGAGACAGAGAGAGATAGAGAGAGAATGGGCACGGGCACTCCAGGGCCACCAGCCACTGCAACTGAACTCCAGATGTGTGCGTCCCCTTGTGCATCTAGCTAACATGGGTCCTGGGGAATTGAGCCTCGAACCAGGGTCCTTAGGTTTCACAGGCAAGCACTTAACCTCTAAGCCACCTCTCCAGCCTTAGAAATAATTTTTTAAAAAATGTTTTATTCATTTATTTGAGATCGAGAGCGAGGGCGAGAGAGAGAGAGTGATAATGGGCATGCCAGGGCCTCTAGCCATTGCAAACGAACTCCAGATGCATGCGTCATCTTGTGCATCTGGTTTATGTGGGTACCGAGGAGTGGGTCCTTAGGCTTCTTAGCCATCTCTGCAGCCCAAAATAAATTTTAAGTTGTGCATATAAAATCGTATTGGTGGATTTCCAGAACTTATACTCTAGGCTTCTTTTCATCTCTTTGACGAGGTACCAAAGATGTCAGTTGCTGAGACAAGTGCTCAATTTAAATTATTAAACACTTTGGTTCATTTTCATGTGCTTTAAGTGAATTTCATGATTTGGTTTTGGCTGTCATGACTGCCACATTCAAATACTCCCTTTCACAGTTTAGCATCTCTAGACATTGAAGTTTCCATTTATTCATGAAAAGAACCAGCTGCCAGAAATCCCTTTAAAAATAAAATCTGACAGCTCTGTCCCTTCCAGCCTCTCAGAAATCATCAGTAGTCACTAATGGCTATATTTGTTTATATTCCCCTATGAATACTCTCAGAGTCAGAACCCAGTGGGTAGAGACCAATAACAACTGGATATACCATCTGGCTTGTAATGTCATCGAACAAGGAGATTTTCTTACATGAATGGACATACTTTTAAGGCAAATTCATTTCCAGTGACTTTTAAGATCCTGAGCAATTTTATTGAGACAAAATAAGAATTAGATTCCTTTATACAAAGCACATTTGCCAGGCTCAAACCTTAACAGAAACGTAAGAAGACAGTTGTGAATATTGAAAAGCAAAGAAATAAAGATATTTACAAAACATCAGAATAATAACAAAAATATGAGAGAGAAAAAGAATAAAAAAAGAAAAAAAAAAAAAAAGAAACCCAAACCAAAAGAAGACACATCATTGCTTTAAAATTTAACTTCAAATTGGGGAACAGAATTGAGTTTAAAGGATTTCAGAAGTTATTTTAAGTTCTCAAACTCAGGTCTTGAATAGAATGTATTCAAGCCCCATGACATTAGCTCTTCTGTGTACAAAACCACTCACGACTCCTTGATGGCTGTCAGGGGGAGAAGAGCTTTGTTTCAACATCGCCATGGTGTGGGAGGAGGAGGAGGAGGATGAAAGGGTAAAATTGTTTCTCTAGATCTAAATTTTTTAACATTTAATTTTTTTTTTTTTTTGGCTGCTATTTTCTTTTATGTTCTCGACAGTGATGAGAAATCAACACGGCTGACCTGAGTCACAGTAGTAGGGACTTTTCCTTCCCCACCTGACTCTTTCCACACCTGCTGCACTAGCAGCAGGAAAGGAGTCAATGCTGTCTTCCTCAGCCACACAGCACACTACTGCCTTTAGCCTATTATTTTGCCCACCATAAAAAACTCCATTCTAACCAATGCAGTACGAATCTCCAACTTCCGGGGTCAGGAATGGCTGGGAAATTATTGGTTTCTTTTCGCAAGGAGGGAAAAAGTCCTCAAAAGTAAGCTCTTAAGACAACTTTGGGCACCAGGAAGGCTTTTTTCAAAATCCCAGTTTGAATGAAATTTAAATGAATTAGTATGAAGCAGATCAAATTTCTTCAGTCCTGAAGTCTAAGAAATCCACTCCAGGCATGATGAGGTTTTATAGAACCCTGTGCTTCTGAGATTGAAATGTTTAGCATTAGAGTTTTGAGGGCAAAGCTTTGTGGTAAGCAAATTGAGGTGACCAAACTTTCAGTTGAGTCTGAGTCTCCAGAGGCTAAACACTGCTGCATTAACTCTCTAGGTCTCAACATATGTTTTAAAGAAGTGTGGTGTTTTATCTGGGGTTATATGTTTGTACTGTGAACTTTGGGAACAAAACTTCCAAATGTGTGCTGCAACGCACCTCTAGTTCTCTGCTTTCCTTCTGTCTGTTACTTGATGCCCCCATTCCAGAATATTCGATTAACCCCTTACCTCTAGCCTTCTCCTCTAGTCCATCTCACCTACCACTGACAGATTTATTTCTCAAGTACAAGCCCTCCATGTCAGTCCTCTGCCCCACACCCTGCCCTGGCTCCCTGATGTCTACTTAATTCAGTTTATATTCCTATTTTGGCATTCTTGGCCTTCCACACTACAATGTCAACTTCTTTTTCTTTTTTTTTTAAGTTTTAAAATTTATTTTTATTTAATTATTTATGTATTTTTATTTACTTAATTTTTATTTATTCATTTGAAATAGAGATAGAGAGAGAGAGAGATTGATTGGACATGCCAGGGCCTTCAGTCACTGCAAATAAACTCCAGATGCATGTGCCGCCTTATACAATTGCCTTATGGGGTTCCTGGGGAATTGAACCTGGGTCCTTTGGCTTTGCAGGCAAACATCTTAACAGCTGAACCATTTTGCCAGCCCTCGTTATTTTTCCATTTTTATCTCCTCACTGGTCCCCTGCAGACACACATGTCTCTGCTTTTGCTTGAACATGATCTCCACCTGTTGAAGGGCCATCAACACTTTAGTAGTTCACTTCAAGTCTTGCCTCCCGACCTCCTGGTCAGATGCATTCAGAGGTCTTTGTGAGTGCTCATATTTTATAGTCAGTACTGCAGTAACTTGGCTTACCTTAGTAGCAAACGTTGCCCCCTACTGTGAGACCTAGGGGGCAGAGCATGGCTTGTTACCGTGCCTGGCTTAAAAAGTCCTTATTGAGGGGCTGGAGAGATGGCTTAGCGGTTAAGGTGCTTGCCTGTGAAGCCAAAAGACCCAGGTTTGATTCCCCAGTATCCATGTAAGCCAGATGCACAAGGGGGCACATGTGTCTGGAGTTCATGGCTGGAGGCCCTGGCGCGCCCATTCTCTCTGTGTCTGTCTCTCTTCTTTCTATCTCTGTTTCTCTCTGCTTGCAAATAAATAAATAAAAATTTAAAAAGTCCTTATTGAAGGAAGGAACCAAGATATGGAGTGGGGGGAAGGATTGATTCCAGTGCTAGTTTTATTATTCGTGACCATAGCACACATTGCTCAGTCACACTGTAGCTGTTGGACTGGATTAACTGCAGCACAGGTAAGGTTCATTAGCAAAGCAAACAGGTGACAGAAGTGATCTGTTGAGCAGAAGAACTTAAAACTTTGTTTTCTGAGTTTGTTGGATTTCCTGAAATGACTATAAATATATATTATAGTCACACACATAGTATATATTTATTCAATATATTCATAATATTTATATATTATATAAATTTATTAAATATCATCATATTATTTATATATTATATAAACACATGCATAATATGGTCAATATATTCATAACATATACACTATATATAAACACATAATATATATGTTTATTCAATATATTGTATATATATATATAAATAAAATAGTGGTGGGTTAGTATTTCACTATTCATGAACTTTATGTATAGATAGAGTCCTGAATATAAAATCTTACAGAAAAGAGTCTTATAACTTATTCTGTGGAAAGGAAGCACATTGTAAGCTGATCCTTATTTCTTTGTAGGTTACAAAACCCATTTGTAGTCTAATTGGTTTGTGTGACTCTTGCAACTTAAGTGTAAACGACATGTAGTTAGCATGTAAATGTCCTCAGGTCAGCAGAGAACTTCAGACGGTTGCTTGGGTGGGGTTGGGGAGTTGGATGCTCATAGGCCATAGTGCTGTATAGATCACAGTGGTGTCTTAGTCATCATATCTATAGCCTTTGATGCAGAACGCTCTTAAGGAATACAGTCCTGTTAAGCTATGAGCAGTCCATGGAAAGCTATATGTTCTTACACTGATCTGGGTCAGAGAGAAAAAAGACTTGTTTTCATGAATACTGCAAGGTCCACTTGCACAATATCCAGGCCTGACATCAAAGACACCCCACATGTACTTGATCTAGAGCAAATAAAGCTGCCTTTCTGGGCTGGACAGATGGCTTAGTGGTTAAGGCACTTGCCTACAAAGCCAAAGGACCCAGGTTCGAATTCATTTGCAGTGGCTGGAGGTCTTGGTGCACCCATTCCCTCCCTCGCTCTCCCTCAAATAAATAAACAAAAAATATTTTAAAAACCTGCCTTTCCATCTCATGAGTCCAGTCTCAGCAGGCATAGTACCTGGGGCCAGGGGTACAGAATCCAGACACATGGAGCACCCAGACATGGTTCATGCTTGTTATTGCATTTAATTCTCATGAAAGTGAATACTGTTGAATTGATACTAATCTGTGCATTTCATAGATGCTAAGACGGGTTTAGAAAGTTTTAACGATTTATACAAGGTCACACGGAGGGTAAGTAGCAGAGCAGGGATTGGAACCTGAGTCCTTCATATCCTGGAGGTGATGCTCTGCTCATTATATCCTGTACTTTACATGAGGGGCCAAAGAGTGGGGACATGTGACCGTCTAGCACAGGACACTATTCTCTGGGTGCAGTGATACATTAGTACTTAAAATGTTTCAAATCTCTTCCCTTTAAAAACATGTAAAAGGGGCTGGAGAGATGGCTTAGCGGTTAAGCGCTTGCCTGTGAAGCCTAAGGACCCCGGTTCGAGGCTCGGTTCCCCAGGTCCCACGTTAGCCAGATGCACAAGGGGGCGCACGCATCTGGAGTTCGTTTGCAGAGGCTGGAAGCCCTGGCGCGCCCATTCTCTCTCTCACTCTCTATCTGCCTCTTTCTGTCTCTGTCACTCTCAAATAATCAAATAAATAAAGAAAAATCTTTAAAAATATTAAAAAAAAACATGTAGAAGTAGGGCTGGAGGGATGGCTTAGAATTTAGGGCATTTGCCTACAAAGCCAAAGGATCCTGGTTCAATTCCCCACATAAGCCAGATGCACAAGGGAGGTGCACATGTCTGGAGTTGGTTTGCAGAGGTTGGAGGCCCTGGTGCACCCATTTTTCTCTCTCTCTCAAAAAATAAGGAAAAACATGTAAAAGTAGTAAAATACATAGAAGCAGAATGTGGAGTAGAGATTATCAGGGTGTGGGAAGAGTGAAGGTGGGAAATTGCTGTTTCATGGGTTTACAGTTCTAGCCATGCAAGATGAAAAACATTCTAGAGGCCTTCTGCATAACACAGGACTTATAGGAAAAAACAAAACAAAACAAAACAAAAAAAAAACAAAACAAAAAAAACTCCACCAAAACTACAACTGTCTTGTTCACCTAAAAATTTAGAAAACAGATCTCATATGTTGGTATAAAAAAGTCTTGTTAAGCAAAAGCAAGAAAGGAAACTTCAATATAATTATTACATGCAAGTGTTTAACAATCAATAAAGATTCAAAGGTCAAAGACTAAAATTGGTATTGTTAAACTGGAATGTCAGAGGAATATTGCAATGCTGATCTTGAGAGGCAACTCATAGAGTAGCAGAAAACAACCAGAGAAGTAACTTCAGAGCACAAATTGGAAAGGAATCTATGTATGTAACTTTGGGCTTCACTAAATACACACATGCAGTATTAGGAAGTGAATAATAAATCACTTGTGGGTGTCCAAATTGAAAATCCATGTCTTCCTGACACTGACTTAATGTGATTTGGTTACTGTGTTGCTCCCCGGACAAAGTCACAGACATCGGTTAGCGCCTGCAGCTTTGGCCAGGACACACATTTCTGCTGTGTGCATAGGGGTGAGCAGACACTTGCAGGAAAGAAAGAGAGTGGGATGTGCTCTGGCAAACAGGCTGCTCAAAATAACAACTCTGACAGGGTGTGCACAGGCCTCCAGTTACACCAGCCTGGAGTCCTAGAGTCACCTACACCCGATGGGAGGTCTGCTGATTAAGATGACGTGTCAGGCTTTTGTCTTTCGGCTCCGAGGAGGCTAAGGTGCAACTTTCTTCGTTCGTCTCGAATCCGGGTTCATCCGACACCAGCTGCCTCCACCAGGCTGCCTGAGTTCCACCCCAACGAGATCAAAGTGTGTCCCTGAGTTGCACCGGAGGCGAGGTCGGCGCCACATCTGCCCTGGCCCCCATGAACGGTCCCCTGGGTCTGTCTCCAAAAAAGGTTGGTGATGACATCACCAAGGCGACTGGTGATTGGAAGGATCTGAGGATTCCAGTGAAGCTGACCATTCAGAACAGATGGCTCAGATTGAAGTGGTGCCTTCTGCTCCTGCCCTGATCCTCAAAGCCCTCAAGGAGCCACCCAGAGACAGAAAGAAGCAGAAAAACATTCAACACAGTGGCAATATTTCTTTCAATGAGACTGTCAACACTGCCTGACAGATGCACCGCTGGTCTTTGGCCAGAGAACTTTCTGGAACTATCAAAGAGATCCTGGGCACTGCACAGTCTGTGGGGTGCAATTATGGATGGCTGCCACCTGCATGATATCATAGAGGACATCCACTGTGGTGCAGTGGAGTGCCCAGCTAGCTAAGAAGCATAATAAAGAAAATATTTCAATAAAGATGAAGAGAAAACAAAAACAAAAAAGATGATGTGTCAGTATAATCGTGGTTCATGTGCCCATTAAATAGTTTATTTTTATTTATTTGGTAGAGAAAGAGAGGGAGAGAGAGAGAGAGAGAGAGAGAGAGAGAGAGGGAGAATGAGTGCACCAGGGCTCCAGCCACTGCAGATGAACTCCAGACACATGCGCCCCCTTGTGCATCTGGCTAATGTGGGTCCTGGGGAATCAAACTTGGGTCCTTTGGCTTTGCCTTAACCACTAAGCAATCCATCTAGCCCTCATTTTCTTCCTTTTTATTTCTTTTTGGTCTAGGAAATACACACACACACATACACACACACACACACACACACACAGACACACACACACACAATTTCTGTCTACTTTTATGGTGTTAAGTAACATTCTAGTCAGAGATGACATTTAGTAATCTGTATCACTCTTTGACAGCTGCCAGTGAACAGAAACACTTGACTGAACTGCCTATTGGTTTTCAGCAGTGTGGAAAGCTGAGGGAAGCCACTGAGTACCTGCTCTGCAAAGGACTGAAACACTGGAGCACACAGTGTTTCTTCCCTCAGCTTCCACATGAACCTGGCAGAATGCGCCTTCTATCCTTTCTTCTACTTAGAGGGTTTAGAACAAAATACCTTGGGATTACCATATAAGGTGAAATACGTGAGAGGAAGTTATTTGCCCAGTGAGTGCTCTGCTCTCAAGAATATGTTAACGCAGGGCTGGGGGGATGGTTCAGTGGTTAAAGGCACTCTCTTGCAAAGCCTGATGGCCCTGGTTTGATTCCCCAGTTCCCATGTAAAGCCAGATGCACAAAATGGTGCATGGGTCTGGAGTTCATTTGCAGAGGCTGGGAGGCGTGGGGGCACTCATTTTCTCTCTCTCGTAAATAAATATTCCAAAAAAGAATGTGCTCATCCAGTGGGCCTTGACAGTCAGGAGCCTTCCCTTTCACAGAGGACAGACGTAAGATGGTGCCCAGATGTCAGCAGGCAGGGAGAGGTGAGAGAGCCGCGCAGTAGAAACAGAATGAGACAGGGAGATCCAAAGAGAAGGGACACTCAGATTCCAAGTGGAGGTGGGTTCAGTGAATGGCAGTTTCTGAGAAGAAATGTGAGCATTTTTGTACATAAGAGTTTGAAAGTTGCCCTCTCTGTGTTCTGTGCTTTCCCATAATGGGTTCCGTCCTCTCTTAGAACTATGAAGACTGTAGATCTTGAGAAACAAGTTCATATGGGTCTATACTGCAAAATCATGAAGAGACACATAGCCATAGGGCTTTCGGATGAGTGGGAAGGTGGGAAGGGACAGAGAGGAAAGGGGGGTGGAGTCTTCCAGGCCCTTTGTAGCGGCTGGAGTTCTGTGCTGGGCACACTATACCAATGTCACCCCAATAAATGCTCAAAAAGTCATTATTCATGCATATCCCAAGTAGGAGCTGCGGCCACACGCATGTGAAGGCTTGGACGTGACGGGGGACAGGCAGGCACAGGGGAGGAAGCCTGTCAAGCGTCTGCCGAGGCTTCTCTCACCTTCTCTGTTCTAGCTCATCAGCACAGACCGCAGGCTGGAGAGTGTGATTACAGTATGGAAGGAGGCAGACGCTGGGGAGATGGCTCCGCAGTCGAAGGTGCTTGCTTGCGAAGCTTGATGGCCTGGGTTCGATTCCCCAGTACTCACATAAAACCAGATGCACGAAGTGGCTCATGAACCTGGGGTTTGTTTGCACTGGCAAGAAACCCTGGTGTACCCACTCTCCCCTCCTCTCTCTCCTCGCAAACAAACACCAACAACAAAAATATTTCTTTACCAAAAGAAAGAGGGAGGCAGAGGTATGGTGACTGCGTGGAGAATTCTGCGAAGGTCTCGCAGTATGACCAAAGAGAACGGCCCTTTGTTGCCTCAGTGGCTCATACGTCCCTGACTTCCCCTTCTCGTCTGCAATCATGCCATGGAAGTTTCCATGGTCTAAACCCTGGGCTGGGTACTGGTAATGCAAAGATGAGGGAAGCACAGTCTGCACTGTCAGAGAGGGGGTACTTACCTCTGTACTTTCATGGCAGTAACAGCTGCAAACAGTTGCCCCGAGGGGAAACCTCTGCTCTTTGTCAAGACCTTTGGCTGCCTCGCAGCAGGTGGCATGGCTAGGCAATTCAACAGTACCACCTTCAGAAGGGCCTAGACTTTCAGGAGCAGCAGTGGTGCCATCATGGCTCTGCCACTGTCCCTGGTGCTTCTCCCGCTGGAACACAGCCTTAGCAAGGTGCTACTTCTGCGTGTGCATGGCGTCTCTGCCAGGGAGATATCTTGCTAGGCACAGCATGCAGAGCGTGACTGTGATGACTATGACAGAACGCCGTGGACAGGGTACTTTATAAAGAAAAGATTTCGGGCTGGAGAGATGGCTTAGCGGTTAAGCGCTCGCCTGTGAAGCCTAAGGACCCTGGTTCGAGGCTCGGTGCCCCAGGTCCCACGTTAGCCAGATGCACAAGGGGGCGCACGCGTCTGGAGTTCGTTTGCAGAGGCTGGAGGCCCTGGCGCGCCCATTCTCTCTCTCTCCCTCTTTCTGTCTTTCTCTCTGTGTCTGTGGCTCTCAAATAAATAAATAAATAAATAAATAAATTAAAAAAAAAGTTATAAAAAAAAAAAGAAAAGATTTCCTGAAGGCCTAGGGCCTGACAAACCTAAAGCTAAGAGGCCTATATCAAGTGAGGGCCTTGTTACCACACTGTTCTATGGTAAAAGGCGAGATGGCAAGGGGGCAAATGCAGGAGACAGCAAGGAAGGGTCAGAATCATTATTTATTTATTTATTTATTTATTGTGTGTGTGTGTGTGTGAGAGAGAGAGAAAGAGAGAGAGAGAGAGAGAGAGAGAGAGAGAGAGAGAGAGAAATGGTATGCCAGGACCTCAGGCACTGCAATTGAACTCCAGATGCTTTCACCACCTAGTGGGCAAGTGCACCTTTGCACTTGCCTCACCTTTGTGTGTCTGGCTTACATGGGATCTGGAGAGTCGAACATGGGACCTTGCGCTTCATAGGCAAGCGCCTTAACCACTAAGCCATCTCTCCAGCCCCCAGAGTCATCCTTTTATCAGAAAGCCCCACTCATGTGAACAAGCCATGACAACATGAACAAGCTCACTGCCATGACAGAGGCAGTAACACATTCATGTGGGGAGGACTTCCGTGATGTCGTCTGGACACCGTCAGATTGGGGATCATGAGTCCAACACACGCACTTTGGGGGACACATTCGAACCTTATCCAGATGGAATACAAAAGTATAATTTTGAGGAAAGGATATTAGGCCTAGAATGAGATTTCAAATGCTGGTTCTTTCACCGATCCTTTGGGTAAAAGTCTTGAAACGAACCCATATTGTCCATGGGCAGCAGGACAGCTTGTGTGTACTGATAGCTCCTGTCAGCAAGCAAACATCATCTGGGAAAATCTGCTTCATGAGTCAGGGAATCAAGAAGCTGGAATTAGTTTGCAAATTGGTAGGCAATGCCAAGTGGATAGTTTCTGATGGAAAGGGCAGAAGCTGCTTAGGGTACTATCTCAGGAGGGAGGTCATGGGGAGGTTGGGCTTTAGGGTGAGTGGGAAGGTGGGAAGGGGCAGAGAGGAGGAGAAGGCGGGTGGAGTCTTCCGGGCCCTTTGTAGTGGCTGGAGTTCTATGCTGGGCACACCGTACCAATGCCACCCTAATGAATGCTCAGCAAAGTCATTATTCACGCATATCAAACTTTCTTATCCACTAAAGCATTAGTTCCTTGAGGGCAGGGACTGTGTCTTACTTTTTTAACCTCCTCACACTTAGTTCAAAGGAATGAGTGAAGAAAGGCAAATTCTAAAGCAAACTTCACGGATTTGGTAATTTTGCCTAGGGCTCTCAATTCTTACAACAAAATAACCCATGCTACCAATAACTATTATTTCAGATTTATATGCGGAAACAAACAGCACCAAAAGATGAAGATATTCTGTAGAAAGTTTATAATAGGTATAACACGTAATACTTCCCATAACTGAAATTGTTGTATGCAATAGAAGTAATTACAAAAATCAGGTTTGATCCAGAACTTTATGATGTGTTTTAAGCTATCTTTGTAAATAAAATAAATCACTTCTATTGACTTATTTTTAATTATTTGTATTTGTTTATTTGTGGGAGAGAGAAAGAAAGAGAGAGAGAGAGAATGAATAGGAATAGATGTGCCCAGGGCTTCCTGCCACTACATACAAAATTGACACACATTTGCCACTTTGTGTGTCTGGCTTTATGTGGGTACTGGGGAATTGAACCCAGTCTAGCAGGCTTTGAAAGAAAGTCCTTGAACCCCAAACCCTGGGTTTGTGTCTGCTTTTAACCAAAAAAATTGAATAAAATAAGACTGAAAGGATAATTATTAAATGATTATATTAATTTAGGAAAGGGAAGGAAAAGTAATACACCCATGTGACCTGAGATCCCACATAGCGGGCCTGGAAAAAGTATTGAAAGGACAGAAAAGAAAGCACACAGAGCTCCTGCCACGTGCAGAGCAGGAGGGGTAAAGAGCCCATTTGGGAAGTGGGGGCTAGGGGGCTCTCCCCTTGCTTTGCCCCAGCCAGACTGAGACTAGAAGAAACTCACCAGAAGCTGGGGGTACACCAGTAGTCAGGCAGGAGAGAGAGAGAAAGAGAGAGAGAGAGAGAGAGAGAGAGAGGGAGAAAGAAGAGAGCCCTCCTCTGGTAAAACATATTTATAATTTTATGGTGGTGGGTTTCGCCTTCTGGCTCTGGTGATCAGAGATCGTTGATTGATCTGGGCTAGAGGCTGGCTCAGGAAGAGGCCAGCCTTATCACCAAGTTTTGGGGGCTAATCTTGACCAACCACAACATCAGGATTCTAGAAAAAGACCTCCCTCCTAGAGAGGGTCTCAGGTATAGAAAACAAGGTCTAGGGAACTAGGCAAGAGATAAGAATTCAGATCATCCTTTGATCTCTAGCAAGTGCAGATCTTTCTGCCTTTTTTGTTTTCAGGGGCCCAATCTACCTAACTGCCTGACAAAGCTACCCGACTCCCTCTCAGTTTCACGTAGCCCAGGCTAGCCTTGAACTCACCATGCAGGGGAGGATGATTTTGAACTCCCAATCTTTCTGTTTCTACCACCCAAGTGCTGGGATGACAGGGGCACACTATCACACCTGGTTCGGGGATCAGTTTTGTGATAAGAATTAGGGAAGGGATGTCAAGTCATCACTCTTGTGACTTGTGCAGGGGCATCATTTGATTCAGATTCATCTCTCAAAGTGTCCCAGCTTTTCGGCATCTTAGAGAATACCCTCTTAGTCATCACAAGTGGCAGTTTTCCCTCTGGGGGACCTGGTGGGGTTGACAGGTTGACATTGTTGGAGGGTACAGAGAGAGGAATGTGTTCCTTGGAGGCCATCCAGAACCATGCTTCAGCATTAGAAGCATCACAATGGGGTGCAAGGTTCAGAAGTTCATTGAAAGTCAAGGTTCCACACCTTGGAAAGTTTTCATTACTTTTTTTTTCCCCAAAATTTCTCAGCACAACTTGGTCAAAACCCACTCAACATTATGCCAGGATTTTGCTTCTAAAAGCTATGCTGTCAAAATGTGCAGCTCCAAGAAGCTTAGATCACTTAAAACGTATCTCATTTTCAGTAACCAGATTTCTCGTTATACTAAATTTCAGATTCTTTCAGAAGTCCCAACTCTGAAATATTTTTCTTAAGAACAACCACTTTCTAAAATTTGCCAAGGATATTTATTCTTTACCAGTTTTCAGCTCAAAGCAAAAATTTAATAGATATACATAAACAATAAAAGTTCTGTAATAATTATGAAGCAGAACATTATAATAGTTTTAGAAGCCGCTTTAATGTTCAAGATCCCTGAACCTCAAAAGCTATCAATGATAAATAAAAACCCCAAAGTGGCTCAATGACACATTAAATAGTAACGGATAGTTTAAAACAGAAATAAATCCCAAAGTACTATTGGGAATTTTGAGTTTGGTGTGGGAGGCATTACTCCCTGGGGGGCACTTGAAGAATGTTGGGGGGCACTTTTGGTTGCTGAAATGATGGAAAAGGCCAGAAGGAGTTTAATGGAAGGGAGCCTGGATTATTCACACAAAGAATTGTCCCTTCTCCCCTTGTGTTTCAGTGGTTTTTCGATTCATGTAGGTGGAAAGTTTGCTCATCATGATATGAACCGTGTGTCTCTGTTTTACAAAGAAGTACAATGGTTTCTTCTGCATAGAGCATTCTCTTTTCAGGAATGCAAACCCTATGCAAGTTAAGGCAAGAAAGCAGTTTTGGCTCAATGAGACATGGGAGGAAGAGCTGGGTAGGTCTTTCTTGGTGTTGCTCTGGGGAGGCAAGACTGCTTATGATACTTGACTGTGTTACAACCCCTGCACTCCTGAGCCCATCCGTTTAAGGGTCTTTCTCATCTGCAGGGGTTCTGCATGCATCTGTACTAAATGTTTCCCTTGCTATTCCTTCGAGGATGGTTATGCCCAAGCATTTGCATATTGAAAACATATTAAGCCATAAATTGTTTTTTTTGGTACCTTTATTTTGTAGTGCAGTTTTTTGCATTGACTTTTCTGAAGCTACTTTTATCATTAACAACAACGAAAGAGCATTTTAAACAGGTAACTTCCTCAGCTTCAGTGTAATCTAAACCCTTTGATAGTTAGATCTTGAGAAAATAACTGCTCATATACCACTTTGTTCAAAAACTTTGTAGGCTCTTAAAGCCTGGAAATTTAATAATTTCATTTGGTTTAAAATTGGTACTGTATATATTTAACTTAAAAACCATTTGTATATATATTTTTAAAAAATCATGTACTGATGTTCAATTTCTTTTTATATTGACTTTTAAAAACTGAGAAAAAAATAGGCTATAGATTTCCTTAAAGACAGTAAGGGGGACATTATAAAATATGTGTAATAGAGGGCTGGAGAGATGGCTTAGCAGTTAAGGCATTTGCCTGTGAAGCCTAAGGACCCTGGTTCGATTCCCCAGGACCCACATAAGCCAGATGCACAAGGAGGCGCATGCATCTGGAGTTTGTTTGCAGTGGTTGGAGACTCTGGCACAACCATTCTCTCTTTTGCTGTCTACCTCTTTCTCTCTCAAATAAATAAATAAACATGTGTTTTTTTTTTTTAAGAAAATAAAATATGTGTAATAGAAAAAGGCATTTGGGCTGGGCGTGGTGGTGCATGCCTTTAATCCCAGCAGAGGTAGTAGGATCACCCTGAGTTCGGGGCCACCCTGAGACTCCATAGTGAATTCCAGGTCAGCCTGGGCTAGACTGAGACCTTACCTTTGAAAGAAAAAAACATTGGGTCTGAGAATGTTAAAAGCAATTATTCAACTGGGTTAAAACTTAACTGATCAGGTGTTGGAGCTACAGGTTCCAGTCTGAGCCCAACAGTTTTAAGCAGGACCAAAGATTTTTAACCTCATTCATTCACTAGCACTTATCATTGCTTTTTTAAAAACCATGCTTATTTATACATCTACCTACTTAAGTCTTTAATTCCCATATCCAATAAATTCACTAACACGCACGCATGCACGCGCGCGCGCGCACGCACACACACACACACACACATCTTACAAAAATTTGATATCAGTAAAACAGACTCAATATGCTAATGACATTTTTCTAGTATACAAAAATACATAACAATTAAAGTAAAAGAGAAATGGTTTCTATAATGAAAAGCTCATCTGGTTGCCCTTGGTATGCATACCACAATGGGAAATGATAACATAGTTTTAAAGGTTCAGAAAATAAGACTTAAGAAAAAGGGATGATCCAGCCATACACTTTAACTCTCTTGTTCTTTCAAAAGGATGCATTCTCCTTGCTAAATTATATTTTGCTTGCTTTTTTAGGGACAGTCTTGCTATCTAGCCAAAACTAGCTTAGAACTTACTATGTAGCTTGTGCTAGTCTTAAATTCAAAATATTTCTGTGTCAGCCTCCTGAGTGTTGGGATTACAAGTGTTCCTGACTTTCACACTGAATCTTAGGTGCTGGTTTTATCTTAGATATCGATATTTTAGATACTGGTACAAGTGATCAAAAAGTAGAGTGTATGTAATTCAGTACCTACACCATGCACAATTGATAATATTTTTTTTAAATATTGTATTTATTTATTTAAGGTACAGGAAGAGGGGGATAGAAAGAGAGGGAGAGGAAGATAATGGGAATGCAAGGGCCTCTAGACACTGCAAACAAACTCTAGATGCATGTGACACCTTGTACATCTGGTTTATGTGAATACTGGGGATTTGAACCTGGGTCTTTAGGCTTCTCAGGCAAGTGCCTTAATCATTAAGCATTTTTTCCCGCCCTCACAATTAATAATCTTCATGAAGGATAGGTTGGATGGGGTGTAACCTACAAGAATTAATATGTTGGATGTTTGGTCCTCCATGCAGCAATAATATTAGGCAGTGGGGTCTTTAAAGGGAGGCCTACTGGGAGGTTGTTACGGAGGTTGTAGTATTCCTTGGGAAGGGATTTATTTATTTTAAAAAACTTTAAGCATATTTTATTTATTTATTCATGAGACACAGAGAGAAAGACAGGGAAAGAGAGAGAGGGGAGAGAGAGAGAGAGAGAAAGAGACAGAGAGAGAAGGGGAGACAATGGGCATGACAGGGCCTCCAGGCACTGCAAATGAATTCCAGATGCGTGTGCTCCCTTGTGGATCTGGCTTATGTGGGTCCTGGAGAGTCGAACCAGGATCCTTTGGCTTTGCAGGCAAACACCTTAACTGCTAAGCCATCTGTCCAGCCCCAATTTTATTATGTATCTATCTTGAGACAGGGCTTCATGTATCCCAAGCTGGCTTCCAATTCACTCTTTAGGTCAGGATGGCCTTACATTTCTGCTCCGCTAATCTCTACCGCTGCAGTGCACCACCTGCTTTACACAGCGCTGAGGACCAAGCCCAGGGCTTCCTGCAGGCTGGGCAATCACTGTGCCCAACTGAGCTGTATCCTCAGTCCCCTGAGGAGGTTGGCATGGGACTCTGGTGGCTTGTTGATTGTTCTAAAAATCAAGACTATATAGAAAACTATGTAATAGGACAAACTTTCCAGCTACTGTTACCACCGCATTATATATATATATATATATATATATATATATATATATATATATATATATATATAATTATATATATATATAATTTCTATAAAAATAGAACATGCCATTTATAGCAGCAAATGTGTTTGAATAAGCACCTAAGTAAATTGTTTATTCATTCAACAAATATATTTTTAGAAATTTATTTATTTGAGGGGGCGGGTGGGGAGAGAATGGGCATGCCAGGGCCTCTAGTCACTGAAAACAAACACCAGATGCATGTGCCACTTTGTGCAACTGGCTTATGTGGGTACTGGGGAATCAAACCCAGGTTGTTAGGTTCTAGAGGTAAGTGCTTTAATGGCTGAGCCATCTCTTCAGCCCCAACAGATATATTTCAAATACCACTCTGCAAAACATTGCTCTGGGCACAGGTTACAGCAGTGAATAAAGTCCTTTTATTATTTTTTTTAAAGAGTGTTTTAAATATGTTTTAAAAATTTATTTGAGAGAGCAAAAGAAGCAGATAGAGAAAACGGTGTGCTAGGGGCTATAGCTACTGCAAACAAACTCCAGACACATGCACCACCTGGTACATCTGGCTTTATGTGGGTACTGGGAATCGAACTTGGGTCCTTTTCCTTTGCATGGAAGTGACTTAGCCACTGAGCAATCTCTCCAGCCCATAAAATCCCTTTTCTTTTTTGGTATCAGGGCTACTTAATTAATATCAAAAGGAAGCAAAATTAATATATGTTAGTCTTAAGAAGGCAATAGATAAGGACACAGCACTAAATCTTATTTCAATTCCATGACCACAGGTTAGTATCCTGTCATTTGATATTCTTTATGACAGCGAAGTGATTTTAATGCTCTCTGGTTTTCTAACAATGCATCACTCATTGAGTCAGTGCTCTGTACATATTCCCCTGTGCTATTCAAGATGGCCTCCCCAAATTCAAGGAGTAGAGTTCAAAAATTATAAATTTGTTTCAGGCCAAGCTTTTATCTCTCATATGTGATTTAAACTGTACTTAAATCTTCTTTGAGTGTGCGCTTAATAATGCAATGGATAAATAGTTACTAGGGTTTCTTATTATTTAAAAAAGCCCAGGTAGTAACCCTTTAATCCCAGCACTTGGGAGGCATGAGTTTGCAGCCACCTTGAGACTACATTGTGAATTCCAGGTCAGCCTGAGCTAGAGTAAGACCAAAAAAAAAAAAAAAAAAAAAAAAAAAAGTCCAGGTATCCATTTTCTTCATCCTCTCTATTTAAGACACCTAGGAATGATCTTTAAAAGGTGATTTAAGGTAGTGAGAGCTGTTTAATACAGAGCTCAAAGTATTCTGAAGGAGTCCTTCTTGTCTAAGACTTTGGTGACACATCTTGTTAATTGCCATGCAGCAGTGTTTCTTACATATCTAGCAATTGGTGTTAGATGAAATCCATCCACTGTATTCTTCTGCTAGTCATTACCAAAGAGCTGAACCAAAAACCCACCGCTGTGCATTATTTTCAAAATCTCGGGTGATACCATTGGCCTTTATTGATTCAGTGAATGGAAATTGTAATAATAAGAGCTCAGCTCTTCTCAAAGATTGTTTTGAAGTTCCAGTTAACAAGTGCTGTTTAAAAGACTTGACTGTGAACCTTCTCAGACTGTGAGAAGCCATGAGTCACTAAAGGAAACTAAGTTATGCCCCAAAGAGCTTTATTTCATTACTTTTTGAGTTATGCTATAATTTTTTCAAAATAAGTTATCCATGTTTAGCAATTCTCAGTTAAGAGAACATTCAGCTGACTAGAACTTACTCATTTTTTCCTTATGCTAAGCAACTCTTTTTATTTTTATTTTTGGCTTTTCAAGATAGGGTCTCACTCTAGCCCAGGCTGACCTGGAATTCACTCTGTAGTCTCAGGGTGGCCTCGAACTCACGGTGATCTTCCTACCTCTGCCTCCCGAGTGCTGGGATTAAAGGCGTGTACCAACACGCCCAGCAGCAACCCTCATTTTAAATCATTTAAAAAAATTTCTTGCTCAGGCATCTTAACTTATTTGCCTATAAAGTAACTTTTACATGAATATTAAGATAGTTTGGCAGTGGTCTGAGGAAGATTGCTGACATTCTTGAAATTTTGGTATTGCCTCTTCAATGATAATAAATAATAAAGGGGAATGGATGTGACTAAGAAAATTCAGAGGTCATTTATAAGACACAACTTCACTCTTCCTGGCCGCTGTGAGAGCTATGTGCCTGACAGCTAGCAGATGATCCTCAAAAGTCTGATGAATGGGTGAAGAACAGCATTCCCGCTGCCCCCAAAGCCTGCCTTATTACCAGGGAGGGTGGCTGGAGGCTGTTGAAGAGCATGTGGAGGATGATTGAGAGTCTATGAAGAGGCATTGCCAGTTGGCCAGGCCTCACAGACAGATGTGGACTGCTGCATGTAGGGACTCACTTGCTTCTGGTTTCAGTTGAGGATTGAGGAAATTACCAGCAACTACCACACTGTCAAGAGGCATGGGTATGCATACTAATTTTTAAAAAATATGTTATTTATTTATTTATTTGAAAGAGAAAAAGGCAGATAGATAGAGAGAGACAAAAGGGAGAGAATGGGCACGCTGGAGCCTTTCGCCACTGTAAATAAACTCCAGACTCATGGCACCACCTTGTGCATCTGACTTGCATGAGTCCTGGGGAATCGAACCTGGGTCCTTAGGCTTCGCAGGGAATCACCTTAACTGCTAAGCCATCTTTCCAGCCCAGGTGTGTGCATTAATTTTTAATTAATTAATAAGCGTACACATAAAACATCAGCTAATTTAGGTTCCAATATACACTTACACAATTATACATTCTGTTCTGGTATTGTATTTAGACCCTGGACTTTCTATGCAACAGACTTGAAGTAGAATTAAATACTAAGAGAAGTAGATGTAAGTTTTATAAAGCATATTTCTAAGACTGTCTTGATCTTAAGGTGAAAAGTTGGGTAGGGTGTTGAAAGAGAATGCATTTTAGTGATATACTCAGGGATAACTGGTCACATCTTTGTTAATGTATTTTAACATTAAATATAATGAACCATTTGATATGAAAGATGTGAGCAAGAGAAAACACATTTTTTCCCCCACAAGCCTTTTGTCACCCTCCATGTTTTTTTAAAAAATATTTTGTTATTTTTATTTATTTATTTATTTGAGGGGGGGGAGGGAATGGGCATGTCAGGGCATCCAGCCACTGCGAATGAACTCCAGGTGCATGTGCCACCGTGTACATTTGGCTTACACGGGTCCTGGGGAATTGAACCTTGGTCTTTTGGCTTTGCAGGCAAGTACCTTAACCTCTAAACCATCTCTCCAGCCCCACCCTCCAAGTTTTTAACAGTAGATTACATACTAGTTTTCAGGAGTGCTTCTGGTCTGGTTTCAACCAATGGTGTGGTTTTGCTAGAGGTTTTAGCCTGATTTCACCTCTTTTTGTTCCCTTTCCTGTCAGTCATTTCCCTCCATCCTTGATGCATTTCACACCGGGCTTAGGGTCTGAAGGCGTTCGCCCTTTGAATGAACCACTCCTCATCTATACTGTGTACCATAAAAATGCTTCACTTAAAAAAATTCAGCCTTGGAGTAGTGACACACGCTTTTAATCCAAGCACTTGGGAGGCTGAGGTATGAAGATTACTGTGAGTTCAAGGCCAGCCCGAGATCACATAGTGAATTCCAGGTCAGCCTGGGCTTGCCTACCTTGAATGAAGTTTTAATGTTGTCAAAGTTCCAGAGCCACCTCTCCAACATATCCTTCACTGGGACTTACTGAGCCTTCTCCATGGGGCCTGGGGCCCCTGCCAGGCTACCTGGTACTTTAGGAGTTGTGTTCAGTCCTGTTCTCAGATGCTTTGTCTTCTGCCTCCTATAGCTTATAGCCTGTATGCAGTAATTGCTTAGTAAATGAGACTTATTCAATCCACCTTACCTTCTCTCCTTAGAAAGAAAAGGACTTGGCCTGGAGAGACGGCTCAGTGGTTAAGGTGCTGGCCTGCAGTGCCTAATGACTCAGGTTCGATTCCCCAGTATTCATGTAAAGCCAGATGCACAAAGTGGTGAAAATGGTGCATGCCCCTGGAGTTTGTTTGCAGTGGCAAGAGCCCTGGATCACCCATTCTTGCTCTCCTTGCAAGAAAGAAAGAAAGAACAAACGAATGAATGAAAGAAAAAGACTTATTTAAGTCTCCCAAGCCAAAGATGCTTTTGGAAGAGTCGATTTTTTTTTTTTTTTTTTTGTAAGCCAAGAATTGTGTCCAAAACCAAAGATTTGGAGTATAAAACAAAAGAATGAGGAAAGAGCTGATGGATGGTCACATAGCAAGTCTTGTCACAAAATGGTGAGGTGGGGGAGGGAAGGGGGATGCTGGGATTGCAAACCAAAGCCTGTGTGTTCTACATTGTAGCCCAGTGTTTGGGTGCCTCTTGGGGGGGGAAAAAAAAAAAGAAAGAAACAACAACAAAAGAATTGTCAGATCCAGTCACAGAGGGGAGAAGAGAAACAGGAAACCTTTCTAACCTTTGCCTAGCAGTGAACTAGCCTCAGCCACAGCTGTTTTCCCAGGCCACACTCCCAGCTGTGGGTGAGAGCGCATGGCTGCGCGGAACTCAGATGCCCGCTGAGGGTGTGACTTGCTCTCCAGGCTGCTCGCTCCTCACTCTATGACCATCAGGGCACAAGAAGGATCGGGAAGCCACCCGAGTTTCTGCTTTCCTAGCTCTGGGCTGCTGGGGGAGATGTGGGAGTGTGTGGGGGGGCAGGAAGATGGGCGCAGGCTGATCTCTGCTGGCCCCAACAGTCAAGAAAAATGCCGCGGTAAAAATTTTGTTGATAAAGATTGGGACAGGTCACTGCATCGTTGATGGAATTTCCTTGTTTGTGGCACCGTGTGGTGATGGGATGACTGAATGCTGGAGACTGGGGCGGGAACATAGGAGTGTCTCTTTCCTTCTCTATGTAGATTCTGTTAAAAGAAAATAGGGGCTGCCGGAATGGCCCAGTGGTTAAGATGCTTGCCTGTGAAGCCTAAGGACCCAGGTTTGATTTCCCAGAACACTGTAAGTCAGATGCAAAAGGTGGTGCATGCGTCTGGAGTTTGTTTGCAGTGGCTAGAGGCCCTGACACTGTTCTCTCTCTGTCAAGTAAATGCATAAAAATAAGATAAAATAAAACAACAATATTGGGCCGGAGAGATTGCTCAGCAGTTAAGGTACTTGCCCGAGAAGCCTAAGGACCAAGATTCAATTCTCCATGTCCCACTTAAGCCAGATGCACAAGGTGGCACATGCATCTGGAGTTCATTTGCAGTGGCTAAAGGCCCTGGCGCACCTATTCTGTCTCTCTCTCTCTCTCTCTCTTTCAAATAAAACTATTAAAATAAAAACAGTAGTACTACAAATGCGGGGCTGTCAAACTCGGTGGCCCCTCAGGCTTCCTTCTCTATGTCCAGTACTCTCTACCTGACCTGTTTCTTCAGAGAGAAACTGAAAATCACTGAATGGGAAATTCCCCAGCTTTCTGCTACAAAACGTCCTCTGCTGTGTTTCTTTTTAGATAAACTAGAGGACTGATCTTTTCTGAACCCTATCTTACTTCCTCAGATTTCTTCTTCATTATGTTTCTTCTCCCAGGCACTCCATGGTTCCTTCTCAGTTTGCTTCTTTTCACCATAGTTTCAGCAAGCTTAGATGTCTTGTAAACCTCTTTACTCACCCCAACTTTCCCAGCTAGCACTCTGCTTTATTTATAGCCAAATATTGGAAGGAGATGTGCCTGGCATTGTAGGAGGATTAAATAAATATCTGGCAAGGGAAAGAAAATTGGAAAGAGGCTAGTAAACTCCATTGTTCTTCAGTAGGAGACAGAAGCTCTCCATTGCTAATCCCTGGATGCTCTCCCATACACATCTACTATAGGAATACTGGCAAAAGCAGTACTAAAAAGCCTGTACTTGCTGAGAACTTGTATGGTGGAAGCTTGTCTTCCAAGCACACTGCTTTGCTCAAGAAAGCTGTGGAGGGGACCATTTCTAGCGTAGGAGTTGGAACACTAGGAACTTTGTGGAAGTCACTGCTGGCATGATCACGTCTGGGCAGCTGGCTCCAGAGCCTGTCCCACCACCTTCAAGGGAATCCCTGTGGTAAAACACATTCTTATATTTTTAGGGTAAGGCTTAAATAAGGGACTTCATGTGGTTGAGTGGAAAGGCAGGACGTCAAACAGCTGACTGCTAATCTTAACTCTTCCAGTGCCCTTACTCGGAGTCATTCATCTGCTGCTATGCTTTTGCTTGTAAATGAGAAAACAGGCCCAGTGATCTGGGGTGCCTCCTTATGAAAGCTTCATTGAGTACAAACTGCTATTTGAATATGAGAACTTTGGTTTCATGTTCTTTGGAGTAAGTTTCCTCTTTAAATGACAAGCCTTCATTGAAAAGTAGTATACATTTTTTTCCTACCATTTTGACTTTATTTATTTATTTATTATATTTTTAATTTATTTTTTATTTTATTTATTTATTTGAGAGTGACAGACACAGAGAGAAAGACAGATAGAGGGAGAGAGAGAGAATGGGCGCGCCAGGGCTTCCAGCCTCTGCAAACGAACTCCAGACGCGTGTGCCCCCTTGTGCGTCTGGCTAACATGGGACCTGGGGAACTGAGCCTCAAACCGGGGTCCTTAGGCTTCACAGGCAAGAGCTTAACCGCTAAGCCATCTCTCCAGCCCTATTTATTTATTTATTTATTTTTTGAGGTAGGGTTTCACTCTAGCACAGGCTGACTTGGAATTCACTATGTAATCTTAGTGTGGCCTTGAACTCATGGTGATCCTCCTACCTCTGCCTCCCGAGTGCTGTGATTAAAGGTGTGTGCCACCACGCCCGGCCTTGGCTTTATTTTTAATATAAAAATATAAATTTGGAGGTCTACCTTACTTTCTTCTTGGTATAATGTTTTATACATGTAGTCCCAGCACTTGAAAGACTGAGGTAGGAAGATGCCTATGAGTTCAAGGTCAGCCTGGGCTACCCATAAGACCTTGCCTCAAAGAAAGAAACAGTATAATCCCTTATATATTTCATAAGATATATGAATGGCTTATGATAATCATCCAATTTCACAATTGCCAACTGGTTTTCCAAGGTGGCCTATTAATAATGTCTTCTTCTGGCTCATGGCAATAATTTCAATTTTTGCATCTTTTTAAAAAGTTTTTTTGTTTATTTTTATTTATTTATTTGATAGCAACAGACAGAGAGTGTAATTGACAGAGAGAGAGAGAGAAAGAGAGAGAGAGAGAGAGAGAGTGAGAGAGAGAGAGAGAATGGGCGCGCCAGGGCCTCCAGACACTGCAAACGAACTCCAGATGCGCCCCCTTGTGAATCTGGCTAACGTGGGTCCTGGAGAATCGAGCCTCGAACCAGGGTCCTTAGGCTTCACAGGCAAGTGCTTAACTGCTAAGCCATCTCTCCAACCCAATTTTTGCATCTTGATATTACTTTGTTTAGCAAAAGAATATGTTTCTAGTGGGCACTGAACACTTAAAAAATACACTCTCATTTCTTTTTTTTGTGATTGTAAGAAGAAAAAAAGATAGAAAACTAGAAAGAAGATAAAAAGCATCAAGAAATGAGCCATGTCGGGTTGGAGAGATAGCTTAGCAGTTAAGCACTTTCCTGCGAAGCCTAAGGATGCCGGTTCGAGGCTTGATTCCCCAGGACCTATGTAAGCCAGATGCACAAGGGGGAGCACACATCTGGAGTTTGTTAGCAGTGGCTGGGGGCTCTGGTGCACCCATTCTCTCTCTCTCTGTCACTCTCAAATAAATAAATAAAAATAAGAACATACCCTTAAAAAAAAAAGAAGGGCTGGAGAGATGGCTTAGTGGTTAAGTGTTTGCCTGTGAAGCCTAAGGACCTTGGTTAGAGGCTTGATTCCCCAGGAACCATGTTAGCCAATTGCACAAGGGGGCGCATGCATCTGGAGTTCGTTTGCAGTGTCTGGAGGCCCTGGCGCACCCATTCTCATTCTCTCTCACTCTCTCTGCCTCTTTCTCTGTCTGTTGCTCTCAAATAAATAAATAAAAATAAAGAAAAAAATATCATTAAAAAGAAAAGAAATGAGCCACGTGAAACGTTGGCATATTTTTATAGATATAAGAAAGACCTTTTTGTAGGTATACTTTCGTAGTTTGCTTCTTTTTGTTTAATGACTATGGACGCTTTGAGAACCTCTTTCTTTCACTGATGTACGGTTTGCCTGACAGGAAATAAGCAACTCCCTGCTGAGAAAAATTAAAGCAACTGTCGGCAGATACAGATCTGATTTTAACTTGTCACGATAGTGACTCCATTTCCTTCTTTTTCGGGGACAGCTTACCAGTATCCTTAGTTGTCACCACCACACCCTTCTCTTTCTTATCAGAGAACACGAGGTCAGGCGATGAAATGAGCAATTTGTCATTTGACATCTTCTGACACAGCAGCAGGAATATTGACAATTCTAGTGGAAATGCTGCCAAGTGAAATGTTTTCAATGTTTAATGACATGTTTTTGCACTAAGTTATAGAAATGCTGGTTCAAAAATACGGAAGTAGCTTAATACCAAAAGAACACAATCAACAGGGCTGGAGAGGTGGCTTAGAGGCTAAGGCATTTGCCTGCAAAGCCCAAGGACCCAGGTTCGATTCCCCAGCACCCACATAAGCCAGATGTACAAGGTGGCACATGTGTCTGGAGTTCATTTGCGATGGTCGAAGGCCCTAGTGTGTCCATTCTCTCCCTGTCAAATAAATAAATAAATAAATAAAATATTCAAAAAAGAACCAAATTAGAAAAAAGAAAACAATCAAGGGGACTATAACATAATTGTAACATATGAGGCCTATTTACAGGTAGTCATTGTCATGTATATTCCATATAAGTGGAACAGACTATAGATGGCACTGTCTATGAACATTAAAATTCATGTATAAAATGAATTATGTTTCACTGTGGTAAAGAGCTTGTACTCTGGAATATTTTAGGGATTAGAATTCTGGTTTATTTTATGAACTGGGCAGCCTGGGTGAGCTACCTATGTTCTCTCCGGTCTCAATTTCCTCATGTTAAATGACAGTGATTGCTTTAAAGTGATCTGGTGAGGATTAAATGTAGCACCTAAGGGCTCCAAACATGCTGGCTGTCATCACCACTATCACCACCATCATCACTGCTATAAGACCTGCACGCTGTGACTGAGGGTGGTCACGGGAGGTGCAGATCCAGGTTGGTTACATCTCACCGCCTCAGGACAAAAGATGCTAGGCTCTCTCAGCCAGTCAGGTTTCGTGAGTTTGTAATTCCAGTGTGACAATGGTGTAGGAGGGGTAAAGAAAGCTTCTCTAAGTTCATGATGCCACGGTCAGGTCTCCAAGGGCGGATAGTTGCTTCTTTTTTTTTTTTTTTAATTTTTTTATTTGAGAGCGACAGACACAGAGAGAAAGACAGATAGAGGGAGAGAGAATGGGCGCGCCAGGGCTTCCAGCCTCTGCAAACGAACTCCAGACGCGTGCACCCCCTTGTGCATCTGGCTAACATGGGACCTGGGGAACCGAGCCTCGAACCGGGGTCCTTAGGCTTCACAGGCAAGCGCTTAACCGCTAAGCCATCTCTCCAGCCCGATACTTGCTTCTTAGAAGAGGTGGTTGGGGAGAGGTGTAGTCTATCAATAATGCCTAAAGTTAAGTGCATTTATCATGGATCTGTGAGAAGCATGACAGGATGCATTTATCTCACAGGCTTCCTGTGCAATCCAATAAGAGTGGCATTATCATCTTCTGTACATACATGGTTCTTATCTTAAATAGCATGGGCATCTTTTTCAAGTTCACAAAAGAAGCAAATTTGAATGCAGATCTGATTTTCAAGCTCATTATCGCCCTGTCAGTTTTGATGAGGACAGTTTAGTATGTACAGGGGACAGGAGTGTCATATGTTTGGAGCCCTGGTGGGGCACATGGTGAGAGAGGCAGAGAAATGTCTGTGGTTGGTATGTAAAGAGTTCTGTCATTTCTAGTGCTCATAGCTACCTGGCTGTGCTTCCAGGTTTCCCAGAGACCTGCAACGAGGGTTTCTAGCCTGGAGCGATACGTACCTGATTTATTTCATCCTGCAACAGGGAGTAAGCACCTTCCATGTTAATGCTGTTGTGGTGACCGTTGTTAGGTGTGGTGGCATTGGCTATCTTTCCCTGGGGACCTTCCTCTGCAATTACCGCCCTTCCTTCCAAGGTTACTTAAAAGTAACAAACCACCCCAGTGCCCCAAAGCAATTTGGTTTGCCAGTTAGAAGAAAACAAGGTCTTGCTGATTGTGGTAACCCTGAGATTTCAGTTTGGAAACACAAACTATATTAAAGAAAGAATCACTCTATTTTTTTTTCACATATATATGAGAATTGGGGCCATGATAAATCTCTCTCTCTCTCTTTAATTCAACTCCTTTAACTGCTTTTCTGAAAGCTCTAGTTGAACAAATTAGGGAAGAAAATGGGAAAACAGTAAGGCTATTGAACCCAGCTACCATCATGCATCTCTTAGGGCTTCCAAAACTTTAAAAGAGTAGAGACACAGTGAGAGGAAATAATCTCTTATTTTGTTTATCAATGAAAACACAAGTGATAAGCTCTGCCTATTTGGGTAGGAGCTGCATTTAATTTTATTGAACAAACAAGCCATTCTAGCTCAGTGACTCATAAGGAGACTTCAGTCAAAACAAACCTAATTTGTTCCTCCTTCCCTCTGTATTCTACATTTGTCAGAAACCCAGAGAGATCACTACGCCAGAAATACTCCAGGTGGGGTTGAGTTTTGCTTGAGAAAGTCTTGTACTGGAGAACTGCCATTACTATGGGCTACATGCAGGTGAGTTAGATCTGACACCAACAGCTACTTCTGTGCTAAATAGAATCTATGATGGGGAAAGGGGAGCTGGAGGGATGGCTTAGCAGTTAAGGTGTTTGCCTGCAAAACCAAAGGACCCCGGTTTGATTCCCTAGTGCCCACGTTAGCCAGATCCACACGGGGGAGCATGCATCTGGAGTTCGTTTGCAATGGCTGGAGGCCTTGGTGTGCCTACTCTCTCACTTTCTCTCCCTTTTTCTCTGTCAAATAAAAAGATAAAAATAAAATAAAATAAAAGAATCTATGATGTGGGAGAGGGCGAAGTGCATTCAAAGTGCAGTGTCTATACAGCTTCAATTGTTGAATTGTTGATGAAACTCACTTTTTTTTTTTTTTTTTTGAGGTAGGGTCTTACTCTAGCCCAAACTGACCTGGAACGTACTATGTAGTCTCAGGGTGGCCTTGAATTCACAGCAAGCCTCCTACCTCTACCTCCTGAGTGCTGGGATTAAAGGCGTGTACCACCACGCCTGCCAAAACTCACTTTTTTTTTTTCAGGCTTTTTCACTGATAGATTAATAGCGCTTTTCTGATTTGTCAACTAAACATAGTGGCCATTGAATCAGCTAATCACTGACTTTGTGAAATGTGTCATCGACACACGTACCATGGGTGACTAACATTCCCAAGTGGAGGTTCCAAAAGAGGCCTCTGCACCATGGTCTTTTGTTTCCAGTTATTTTTCTATCCATTGCCCTGGGAAATTTTGCCAACTCAACCTTGTCCCAGCTGAGCTTTACCCACATCTAAGTCACCCTGTGACACTCCTTACCATTCACCTCAGCACCAGTTTGCCAGATGGCTGGCCCACCTCCCAGAACTTCAATGTCCACTATTACCAAGTTGCATTTCTGCTTCCACATGTGTGTGACTTGTCATTTTGTTTCTTCAGCATCATAGCCTGGCCCCCTGACTGCATTTCTCTTCATTCATTGTCCCTCATACACATATACGGCAAGTTTTTGGAAATCATACTTCATCCTGTTCAGTTTTTTCCTTGAACCTCTCTAGTGATGCTTAATGAGCCAAGTTCAAATCCTTTATTTTGATATTCCAAGGCTTTTATTTTCTCTCAACACACTTTATTTATTGATGTCTAGACCTTCTTTTTACTTAGTGACTTTAGTCTCCATACGTCATGTGAATCTCACTTACAGGTAATTCCTTAAGCAGTCTGTACTCTTCCTCATGTTTTAGGGTTTAGCACAAGACCACAGAACTCCCCTCTCTTGCTGAGGATACTGTACTGTTGATGGCAGTTATTTTTGAATAAGGTTATTTACATAACTTACTCGTATGGTCCTCTCTATAATGTGTCCTTGACCTTGTCACAAGACTCTTAGTTCTTTGAGGAAAGAAGAATAGCTTAGATTTCTTTGTAGACCTCAGAATCTCTAGACCAGGGACACCAATTGTCATTTTGAAAGAAATTGTGCAGATTTTCATTTTTTTTTGAATCTGATAGAACTTATTCAGTCCTTGCCATCAGAGACAGAAGTTACCCATCATATGAAAGGTATCTCATGTCAAGGACCTGTTGCCAATCACACGCTTCAGTTGCAGGACACTGAAAAATGAAGCTGGAACTGAACTGGAAGCCTTCTCACTGGTGTCTAGCTCATAGTGCTGGAAAATGCTGTGCAGCCTGCTTGTGAGAGGGGAAGTTATCCATTGACTTACATAATGGTAGATTCACCCTACATACTACACAACTGACTAGCTAGGCAAGAAGGACTTACTGGTGCAATAGTGGCATTACTGATATGGGGGCAATCACCTGCTCTCTGATTGGATCTGAATTCATGCCTGATACTGAAAGCCTAACCAAAAACCTATGGCTGGGAAGGTGATAGACCATAGGTGGGAAACTAAAATTGCTGTTTGATAAAAATGGATATGCTGTGAAGATCCGATTGACCCTCAAATATTTATATTATGTTTATGCCTATAAATTAGTATTTCTTTTAGTTTTGGTCAGAGAAGCTTCTTCTTTTATTTTTCAGGGTAGGGTTTCATTCTAGCCCAGGCTGAGTCCAGGTTGGCCTTGAATGCACAGCAATCCTCCTCCCTTTGCCTCCCAAGTGCTAGGATTAAAAGCTTGCACCACCATGCTGGGCCAGAGAAGCTTCTTTCTGTAGATGGCAGTGACTATTGGGGAGACTCAAAACTCATCAAAGTGCTGAGAGTAAGTGACTCTTAAGTGCTCAGTGTTAAATGAGACACCTTTTGTTGTTGTTGTTGTTTTGAGGTAGGGTCTCTCTCTAGCCCAGGCTGACCTGGAATCTACTATGTAGTCTCAGGATGGCCTTGAACTCTTGGTAATCCTGCTGCCTCTGCCTCCCTAGTACTGCGATTAAAGGCATGCACCACCACACCTGGCTAAATGAGACATCTTTACCTTGCTCTTCAAGGCTCAGGGAATGTTGTAGGAGAGGGGAGGAGAAAGAACGTAAGAGCCAGAGGATGGGTAAGATATACTTTAGGATGCTAACTTCTGGACAAGAAGTATTACTTCTTGACCTCATAGTGGCTGTTGTTACCTCCACAAGACTGCCTCAATATGAAACTCATCAACATTTTTACATGAATGATGAAAGAAAGCAAAAAGGATTGTCAATAAAAAGCTTTTTAAAAAGTAAAATCTGGGGCTGGAGAGATTGCTTAGTGGTTAAGGCACTTGCCTGCAAAGCCAAAGGACCTCGGTTCAATTCCCCAGGACCCACATAAGCCAGATGCACAAGGGGGCACATGCATCTGGAGTTCGTTTGCCATGGCTGGAAGCCCTGGCGTGCCCATTCTCTCTCTCTCTCTCTCTCTGCCTCTTTCTCTCTTTCAAAAAAAAAAAATAAAAAAAAATATGAAGAAACCCTAAAATCTATGCTGTCTCAGTCCCACGTGGTCACTGGTATGGCTCACGGTACCTTCTCCTCAGTGTCTTCATGAGGGGGTGTTTCTTGAACAAATGAGTAAATGAATGATAACTGAGAGGATGTATTGGGATCTCAGATAAGTTTTCTAATTTCTTCCAGATAAAAAGCCAATCCATTAAGGGGTGGCAGCCCGGTTCACAGACAACAATGACTGTTCTTAGTTCTAGCTTTGGAAGGTATATGGTTTTGCTCTGAGAGACAGGTATTTGGAATGATCTTTCCTGGCTTCTCTGTAAGGATCTTTCCTTCCATTATACTTTATCTAGCTGAGTGCGGTTGTAACAACTCTCTCTTGGTTTTGCGAGTCTTGAAGCATACTTTAGAGCAGCAATAAAAGTGGGCTTCAGCATGCAGCCCACCATGACCTCACTGTTGCGTCCTCAGTCTCTACCCATGGTTAAATCTTAGCTTTCCCTAATGTTCCAAAGACAGAGTCCTTTACTCTTGTCTGCAATATCTCTGAATTGTACATAATGCGTATATCTCTGTTATTATACGTGCACATATTAAGACAGGTATCATGCAATATTGAAATTTATTTGCTTAGGTCTCTGTTTAGTGCTCCGCGGTAGTACCTAAGTCTCAGTCATGTTCACATCTCCAGCACTTGGCATGCTGTTTAGTGCAGGAGGTGTCCCACTGATGGTAATTGGAAGAACACCATGAGGAATGAGTGAGACATTCAGGGCACTGTCAGATCTGGCTTCTGCAGTGAAGTGGCATTTCGGTGGCTAACCATGCTTTTGGTCTGGCACTTCCGCAGCTGAAGTGCCAGGGAGTGTGTGGCCAGAAGCCCTGAGTGCCCACCTTGGAGCGTGGGGCCCGCTCAGCCAGGAAGTCCCGCAACCGCAACCAGAGTTCTGCCTTTCCTCCAGAGGAAGGTCAATATTGAACTTCGAAATTGTGGGGCGTTACCTTGGCATTCCTAAGTGCAAGGAGCCTGAAGGAGTCCCAGCTGAATCCTCCCCTCTGCTGGGGGAACATGGGCCTGGGATAGGGGGTCTCAGGAAGACTGCTTCCAGAGGGTTCTGTGACACTTTTTTTTCCTGTGACATTTTAGTTTAGGTTCTTTACATGTTGTGTGACTTTCATAAGTGACATCATAGGGTATCTTTAACAAAATGACCATCACCACGTGCTAGGAATGCTCTGTTTGCCATGGACTTTGTAAGCAAACTGCCCTTCCATCATGAATGTGGATGTCACTTATCACAAGGTGGTTTCTAACACGCTGTCTATTTTATATAACCAAGAGAGAATGGCTACAGGGTGGAATATGTTTTAGATAAGAACTTTAAAAAACACATTTAATTCATTTTTTCCCCATAAAGTGGCTAATATATATGTGTATAGATCCATGTTTATGTATTTTGGTTCTATTTTGGAAAGACGGATCATATTTTTGTAGCTCTGCTAGAATGACCTCATGCTTGTGCAGTTAAAATGGCCCCGCCCGGAGAGGGAGGCAAGTCTAAAGGCATAGAATTTTAAAGATCAAGATTAGCAAATTAGCAGGCGGGAAAAGCCAAATAGCTAATTAACCTACTACTGCAAAGCCCCGGCGTCGGTTTGCAGTAGCAGCCTGTGTGGTGCAGCTAAAATGTGTGTTCTGCGACCTCCTACAGGCGCTCTGGGTTCCCTAATGCTCTCCAGTCAGTCCCTGGGAATGTTTTCTTTGTATGTCACTTCCTCGGCTGGAAATCACATCGTGTTGTTCCGAGATGGTTGCCACGGGAACATCTCAACCTAGTCATTATCTACTCAGGCTGCTGATTATATTAAATCAGGAGACAGAACTGTGGCCCGGCTGCTGGCTGCTCTCGGAAGGTTGTGACTCCTCACTACCAGTCCGCATCTTTGAATGCTTTCTCCTCAACGTTTTCTCTCCTGTTTGCCCCTCATCAGAGCCAGCGAAGGAAATAAGTTGGCAGGAAGTCGGCATTGGGACGAGAGAGCTGTTGCATTTCTGAGGCTCCTGCCTTCCTCCAGGTCTCTGGAGGGTCCCGCTCCCCTCGCTGGGCTCTGCCCCTCCATGCTTAGGTATACAGATTACTTGCTTCTTTCAAGGTCCATGCCTCCTGGCTCCCACACGGGGTAATGAAGACACCAGTTCCTGTTACCTTTTCACAGAAGCATCTAGAAATTTAGAGACAAAAAAATGGCTATTCTAGCTGGGCGTGGTGGCGTACACCTTAAAAATCCCAGCACTGGGGAGGCAGAGGTAGGAGGATTGCCGTGAGTTCGAGGCCACCCTGAGACTCCATCATGAGTTCCAGGTCAGCCTGGGCTAGAGTGAGACCCTACCTCAAAAAAACAAAAGAACAAAACAAAACAAAAGGCTCTTCTAAATTTTGTAAAGTCAAAACTGGAAGTGAAAGTGACTTTTAATATGGAGCAATTTTGTCTCATGTCTTTGTATTGATCTGGGTGGATCTCTCCTAAGGAAGTCGTTTCCTGCTCTTCATTTCTTGGGTACTTTGATTGACAAAATGCATTTATTTAGGTCATACAAGATGTTTTGAATTAAATATACATTGTGGGATGAGTAAATGAGGAAGAATTAACAGATGCATCATAAACTGGTTTTTCTGTGGTGAGAGAACACTTAGGATTTACTGTCTTAGCAGTTTTTGTGGACACAACCCATTCGATTTTAACTGTACTCACAATGCTGTCCACAGACCTCTTGGACTTCTTTTTTTTTTTTGAGACAAGGTCTCTAGCCCAAACTGGCTGTGAACACACTTTCTACAAAGTTGAGAATGATCATGACCTTCTGATCTTTCTGCTTCCACCTTCCAGCTGCTGGGATGACCGGGGCCAGCATGCCCAGTTTATGCAGTGCTGGGGATCAAACCCAGAACCTTCTGCAAGCTACCCAAGCACTACCAGCTGAGCAACACTCCAGTCCTCCTTGGACTTATTCTTGCGTGTGATTCTTTGGGCACTGTTGTGTTGAAGGAACATTTTTGTGAGAAAATCTTTATAAATAAGCAGTTGGTTTGTAATTTATTGTTCAAACCAGGACAAGTCATTATTTTGCATCCCTGAGCAACCAGTATGGGCTAAGACTATGCCAGGAGAACCAGGTATTGAACAACCTTGCATGCAGGCAATAGGGCTCTCAGTATAGCAGAACTGTGTCCGCCCTCTCTGCCCCCCGAGGACATGGAAAGAGACATGTTTTCCCGATGAATGCTTGCATCATTAGAAGTTTAATTATTTCAAATAGGAATTTTGTATCTAGATCAGTCAAAGAGGTTTGTTTTCTGTTTCTACTTCTGTATTATGTAAATTTAGTAAACATTAAGTCCATTCTTGAAAGTTAAGGAATGGTATTGCAAATTGAAAAGAAAAAATTGACAAAGGAAAATAGGCTGGAATGGATGTATGCTCAAGGAGACTTCATAAAACCCTTCTAAACCTGCTTAAAAATATCCAAGCTAGTAAGTTTTCTGTGGCAGGCCAGAATGTGGCGGGCGCTTTGGCACGGGGGATCATACAGTCTCTGAGCAGTTACTCTGCCATTGTAGCATGATGGCTGCCCTAGATGTCAGACATGTCAACAACTGGGCATGGCACTGTTCCAAAAAAAATTTTATTTACCAAAGCAGTTGGGGCAGGGGGGCGGAGGGAGGGAGGCAGAGGCTCACCAATGTTCTATTTTTTTCTTTTTTGTTCTGCATATGCATGCACCTGTAGAATATTTGTAACTATGCATGTTTGTATGTGTGTGTGTGTGTGTGTGTGTGTGTGTGTGTGTATGTGTACATATACTGTGTGGGAGAAAGGGGGGGGGGAGAGAGAGAGGCCAGATGCTGATGTTGAGTGTCTTCCTCAATTGTTCTCCATTTTATTTATTTATTTTTCAAATTTATTAAAAAAAAAAAAAAGGTTGAAAAAGCCCTTCATCTCCAACCCTGCTTGGGGAGTGCGGGTGAGGAATGGAGGAGGCTGAGAAAGGCGGTCACCCCTCCTGGGAAGAGCCTGACTTCCAGAGTGGTAGCCCAGGGCAGTGAGAGGCAGGCCCTCACGCTTCCTGTCCTGCCTCCTCCTCAGGTAGCTGTTATCTCTGTAGGAAGTTCTATAAGCATGCCTACTTCTACGTGGCCACAGCTGCTATAACTGCGGAGTAAGGAAACTGCAGGGTGGTCATGGTAACGCTACAGGCTGGATTTTCTTTTAATTTTAAAAATTATTTATTTTTAAAAATATTTTTATTTATTTATGTATATAGAGAGAATGAATGAATGAATGAATGAATGCACCAGTGCCTAGTGCCACTGCAAATGAACTCCAGACACATGCACCATTTTGTACATTTGGTTTTACATGGGTACTAGGGAATAGAACCTAGGCCAGCAGTCTATGCAAGCAAATGCCTTCTTTACTGCTGAGCCATTCTTCAGCCCTTCAAGCTATATTTTCAACCCACAGGGCACATGCAGGCATTGTGGTGAGGGCTGTATATTATCACAGGTAAGGGCATACGGAGGGCTTGAGTTAAATACAGTGGGTGACTTACATTCATAGTTGCTTAGTATCATCTTTTTGAGGAGACCTTTAATACAACCAGCAAATTAACTATGTAGCTATTGATGGTCAGTAACTATCATGAGGGTCTTATAGCTTATTCAGGAACCTGTCTTATCCAAGAAGAAAAGAACCTGAGTCTACTTATAAAGCAGAATGTGATGCAGGTGAATTAGGATTGCTTTATCATAGGTTATGTATACAGTGTTAAGAGGGAAAAAGTTATCTAGAATGAAGTCCTGAGAAGTGAAGAATTTCTGAGGGGGAGGGACAATGTTTCCACTCAGTGAGTGGAGGAGGGTCGTGAGCACCAAGTGTGGGGGAGTGGGGGTGGAGGGCACACAGTTGCCAGGGAGAGGGAAGGAGATTGGGCAGGGCTCAGGCCCAGGTGGCATGTTGAGGCTCTCCATTGGGGTGTGTGTGTGACAGTATGGTAAATGCTTGTAGCTGGTCTTTTATATGGCAAATGGTACAGCAATGATTTTTGCCTGCAAGAAAGTTCTCCTTACATTTATATACACATCCATCTAAATATATATTTTTCAGACAAAAAATTAGTTTAAAAAAATCTATTTTTACATCCAGAAGCCAGTGACCTAGATGATCAAATATTCCATATTTTCACCTGCAGGGATCGTCACCATTAGTAGGGATGGATTCAACTTCTGAGCATCGGGGTTAAATATAAAAATATTTTTGGAACCTTGATTATAAAGACAAAGGTCTCTATTTTTCTAATTTTCTCATGTATTATATTAAAAACCCTGAAATAATGTCTGCTATAGAAGCTTTTGGCTATTTCCACCTCATAACTTTGTTGGTGTTCTGGTGTACATGAATAGTGCCACTCTTAGAGTCTTGGACCCAGAAATTCAAACAGTCTTGAGAATGTCAAAGGTTTAACTTCCATGGAGAATCCAAAAAGGCACTGGGGTCATAAAGAGAAGGCCAAGGTACCACTGGAGCTCCCATAGACTGCATTTAATATTCTATTAGTCTGCTCGATTCTGAATTTTAAATTCAGAAGTCTAGTTTGTCTCTAGCAATGAAAGAGTTACTTCAGGGCTCTGTATCCCTGAAAGAGCTAGAAAAACAGACAGTGTGCATTGATAGGATTGGTTAGCAAGCCAGGAGAAACACAAACACGTCCATCTTCAGCTGGCCTTTCAAGGACCTAAGGACCAGAAATAGCAAATTCTAATTTATTCTCATAATTTCTAGGGGTCGAGTCAAATCAAATTACCTCATGAACTGAGCTTGTTCATGTCACGGTAAAGTAATGCTCTGTGGATACAATTAGGCGCTTTGAAAATTGTAGAGATGTGATATGAGAAGCCAAACCCAAAAACCTTGGGGCAAGTTGTGAAGTTAGCTATTGGCTCCACCCCATATCCTGCCTCAAGTCTAAGGTGAAGGATGATTAAGATAGAAGGTATGAAATCTGGAGTGTTGGTCCATTACTAGTTTGGCTTCCAAAGGAATATGAAATGAAGAGAATTAAGACTCAGATGCTGGGCTGGCTCATTAAAGGCACTTTATTGCAAAGCCTACCAGCCTGTGTTCAATTCCCCAGCACCCATGTAAAACCAGCTGAACATAGTGGCACATGTGTCTGGAGTTTGTTTGCAATGGCAAGAGGCCCTGACATGTGTACACACACACACACACACACACACACACACACACACACATACACACACAAATGTTTTTTAAAAAGACTCAAAATTTGAAAAGCATTCCAAAGGTGGAGTAATAATGGAAGGGAGGAATAGTAATTAAGAATGAATCATGAGGGCTGGAGAGATGGCTTAGCGGTTAAGCGCTTGCCTGTGAAGCCTAAGGACCCAGGTTCGAGGCTCGGTTCCCCAGGTCCCACGTTAGCCAGATGCACAAGGGGGCGCACGCGTCTGGAGTTCGTTTGCAGAGGCTGGAAGCCCTGGTGCGCCCATTCTCTCTCTCTCCCTCTATCTGTCTTTCTCTCTGTGTCTGTCGCTCTCAAATAAATAAATAAAAAATTAAAAAAAAAAAAAGAATGAATCATGAAGGAGGAAACAGCAAACACAGACTCAAAGAATCTCCCTTTTCATGAAGAATTTGGCCAAGATTATAGGGGTTTAGATTAGACCAAGAGAGAATTCAGAATAATGAAGATGTGGCACATATGCACAATGGAATTCTATCCCCAGTAAAGGAAAATGATATGACGAAATTTATAGGAAAATTGATTGACTTGGAAATGATCATACTAAGTGATCTCATACAAGCACAGACAAACACACACCGCACGTTCTCCCTCACCTGTAGCTCCTAACCTGGAATGGCTTGAGTTGCAGGCATACCTGACCAGCGACTCAAGGGACAGATAATAGGGACGAAAAGGTCTGGGGGAAGGGGAACGGGAGGGTGGAAGGAGCTACGCACAAAACTAAATCCAAAAATGATTTGTTACCATAGAAAACCTCCTCCTGGATTGCAGCCCAAAAGATATAACCCTCAGTAGGAGTTTGGGGGGAGTTAGGGGGAATTGTCTGGTAAGAAGGGCCCTGGAGAGGGTGGGATGAAGCTTAACCCTAAGATATTTGGCTCTGGCTTGTAACTCCCAGAATCAGAAATTGGTTATAACCCACGTTGAGCTATTGATCAGTGAGATTTACAAGGTCCCCAACACAAGACGGGCTTCTGTCAAGGCACTTGATTACCCACCTAAGGTCAAAGGGAAACCCCTAATGCTGAAGACACCACATGCTGCTGACACAGAACACGGAGAGATCTGGCTGGAATCCGGAAGGAAGCCAGGTCCCAGATGGTCTGCTTGTATAGTGCTGGAAAGCTCTACATGAGCTGCAGGTGGAAACTGGCCAAGCACGTCGTGAGCAAGCAGGGGACACGGCTATGAAAGCAACCAGCCTGACAAGATGGACGCACCTGTGAAATGGCGACACCTAGGTGGGTATCCAGTGGCTCTCTGGTTGGCTAAAAGATCTGCTTAGTGGAAAGGAGCCATAGGTGGAACTGGGAACCCAGTCAAAATACTATGGCAACCAAGGTTATGGACTCCAGTGACATGCTCCCACTAGTCTTTGGCCAAAAGTGAGGCTATACCCATGAAAATCTCTCTAAATTAACAATGCTTCTCCTGCTTTAACCTATGCTCATCTCACTCTCTGCTGGAGAATCTGTTTTTCTTTTTAAGAAGGCAGCAAGAACTGAGGATAACCAAAACCTATCAACATGGCAAGAAAAGATAGCTGACTACCTCACAGGAGATGGACCACCCCTCACACATCAGCCACTGCCTGGGTGAAACCACAGAGGAATTAGCAAGAGTGCTGCTTCCACAGCGAGGCTGACAACCTGCACCAGGGTGATGGAGACAGACACTGAGGAGACTCAAAACACACCAGAGCAGAAATCTACAATCTGCTGAGAGCTTAACACTAAAGTAGACTTAAAGCACACCCACCAAGGCTCAGGGAATTTTATGGGAGAGGGGGCAGAAAGATTGTAGGCACCACAGGGTGGGAGGGAATATCCAGAGACATTGCCCCACCCATGCACAATGACTGATCACTGCTCCCTTAACTCATAACCCACAACGCGATGGTGAATACCAGCCACTCCACCAAGGAGGGCCCTCAGGGAGGAGGGACACGGTGGAACCAATACATGATGTGTCCATACAAATATTTTACTTAATTAAAAAAAATAGAGAGAATTTGATAATGAGGTGGTTCTGGGGACAACTGTAGAGGTGATTTCTGGGAAGTTTTAAAAATAAAATAGGGTTAGAGAGATTGGCTTAGCAGTTAAGGAGCTTGCCTGCAAAGCCAAAGGACCCAGGTTTGACTCCCCAGATCCCATGTAAGCCAGACACACGAGGTGATGCATGTGCATACACACAAGATGGCCCACATGTCTGGAGTCTCATTATGTAGCTGGAGGCCCTGGCATGCCAATTCTCTCTCTCTCTGTCATAACAAAAGACCAGTGTATTGGGCTTGCCTAAAAAAAATAAATAAATAAAAAAAAAAATAAAAACTTCCTCTGGTCTAGTCCCGGCTGCAGGTGGAAAGAATGTGCTGGAAATGAAAAGAGCACTTTGCTAATGCAAGGCTCACAGAGTTGAAGGCTTGCGCTTTGGAAGGCGATGGAGGAGAGCCGGGCAGGGCCGCAGTTACTCCGGCACTGAGGAAACTGACAAAGGAGTTTCCAGTTGGTAGGACAGAGCGGGAGGAAGGAAGGCAGACCTTAGGAGGTTTTGAAGTTCGTAATAAATTAGGAGTATTTTTTTCCTTTTTGAAGAGAACATTTGTTCCTTTCCAGGTATACTTGATTACTCACTGTTAAGAAGGCGGAAGTCAATGAATGGGTAGGAGCCCCGGCGTTCGGCAGGACCCCCTGTCTGACCCCTTAGTCGTACATCTCCTAGAAAACAGAAAAGCCAAACAGGTGTTTGAAGACGTTGCCAAGTGTATTCACTTTTGCTCAGTAAATCCTCTGAACCGGTTATGTCAGCGGTCCCAGCACCAGATACTGGGAGAAAAATGACTCCCTTTCACTGATGACAGTGATAGGTGGACAGAGAGATGTTTAATTCATGCTGAGTGTAATGAACTTGACAATAGTCCAACAAATGAACCACTGCGCTCTTGCTTTTGCCTGTTCTGTGGGAATTACACAACTCAACAAAATTTCCATAGTCTTTAAAAAAATTAATTATTTATTTAAAGAGAGAGTGTGTGTGACAGAGAGGCAGAGAAAGAGAGAATGGGCGCGTCAGGGCCTCCAACCACTGCAAACGAACTCCAGATGCGTGCGCCCCCTTGCGCATCTGGCTAACGTGGGTCCTGGGGAATCAAGTCTCAAACTGGGATCCTCAGGCTTCACAGGCAAGCGCTTAACCTCTAAGCCATCTTTCCAGCCCCAGTGTGTATATTCTTTACAGTGTGTGTATTCTGAATTTCCCATCAAGTTACATAATGAAGTAACATGGAAAACACTATGGACTTCAAAATAAGGCAGACATTAGGGAAACCTGGGTTGGACGCTTGCTCCCTATGAGATTTTGGGAGACAGATTTCTCTCTATCTCAGGTGCCTCATTCAATGAAAAGGTCTTGCTTCAAAGTGCCATGGCCAGAGCTTGGCAGTGAATGCTGGTTTATGACTCATGATGTAGTCTGCATTTCTCCATCATACTTTGTTCCATCTGGTACTTGGTGAGCCCTAAGTGATTATCCCAGAGCAGAAGACCAGATTCACTAATTATGCATTTTACCGAATCAGAGGTGATATAGAAATCCATGAGAAGCAATATCTTTCTGGAAAAACTGAATCAGGGAGGGTTTTGATTCTAGAAGGATCAATTCCAGGAGCAATGAGGTACCTTCCAAAAGCCACTTTTTCCTAGACTTAGAAGCACTCAGGCCTTAGCCTGATTCCTGACATCTGGAGTTAACCAGGTCTGGCGAGAGAGTCTTACCTTCTGCAACCCATGCAAGTGACAATGTCCCTCACAGAATGTACCTGGGTGTCTTGAATACCCTTGGGGTTATAAGGTGCAAGGTGTGAGCTTTTGGAATATTCTTTGCTTTGAATTTGAATTTAGTGTCTTATTTCTTTTGCTTTGAATAATCTGATATCTTACGGTGATATTAATATTAAAGGTTCTTACAATTTATGGAATTAAAAAGAACTAAGTTGATAAAAATGAGCTAAAGGATTTGGAGAGATTCATTCAGTGGTTAAAAATGCTTTCTTGCAAAGCCTGATGACCCATGTTTGATTCCCTAGTACCCAGATGTACAAAGTGGCACTTGTGTCTGTAGTTCACTTGCAGCAGCAGGAGGGCCTTGGAGCACAATACTTACTCTCTCTTTGTCTTTCTTTTTGTCTATCTGCCTCTCTCTCAAATAAATAAATAATTTTTTTTAAAGAAAACAAAAGAGCTAAAGCAAAGTGGGAAGAGAAAGGAAAAGATGAAAAAGTATACTTCAAAACATGAGGTCAATAATCTGCCAGGCTTATCATCTCAGTATTCAGGAGGTTGAGGCAAGGAGCATCATAAGTTTAAAGGTAGCTTGAGCTACACAGAAAGTTCTAGGCTTGCCTGGGTCACCCAGCAAGACCCTGCATTAAACCACCAAGATAATATACATACATATACACACGTACAATATGTGTGTGTTTATGTGTGCATATATGTATGTATTATATTCTGACATCAGAGAAAGGGATACTGGTAGTCTTGGTAAGCTCTTGGGGTGGATGGTCAGTAGTCAAGAGAAAGGCACCAGAAGAGGTGAAGGTTTCTCATTCCTTGTAGTGATCTTTGAACACCCTGTGTTTTTAATGCTCCACTTTCAAAAGCATCATGATGGATTTATTATTTCTCTTATTGGATGTTAACAATAGTCCCATGAGGAGAACTGCTATTATGCTCCTTATTTTATAAGTGAAAAAGATAGTGGCTCAGGGAAGAATGTCAAAAAGACCATCTCTACTCTGGAGCCTCAGCAAAGTGCCCCAGGTCCCTCGAAGGCACTCAGGAGAAAGATGTTAGCTTTCCTTAAGCTTTCTGAGTTGACAGTGTTAAGTAAAGCTGGTGTTAGATCTAGGTTCTTAGACTTTCTAGGCAGGTGTCTCTTAGTCCCATCCATGTCTAATATTACAGACAGGGTAGACCTGATAGTCAAAGAGAAACAAAAGAACTCCTTCATGGTAGAAGTGGTAGGAGCCAGGCTGGAGAAATGGCTTAGCAGTTAAGGTGCTTGCCTGCGAAGCCTAAGGAACCTGGTTCAACTCTCCAGATTCCACATAAGCCAGACACACAAAGGTGAGGCAAGTGCAAAGTTGCACATGCCCACTATGTGGTGCAAATGTCTGGATTTTGTTTTCAGTGGCTGAGGCCCAGGCACACCAATTCTCTGTCTCTCTCTAAAATAAAAAAAAAAAAAGGAATAATTAAAAAGCATAAAAAGAAGTTGTAGGAGCCGTCAAGAATCTCTGGCATTCTCATAACGTAACACACTCAGTGCTGACTGTAGGGGAACTTGTATTTCATAATGATGGTTAGATAGGCATAGGCCTTAAGGAAGTAAGAATAGGTGTCTGTTGTCATTTGGTCTGTGAAGCTGGCTGGGCCTGTGGATTTGTTGTCATCCCTTGAGTTTCTTTCAGAGGTGTTAGGTTTGCCACTTGAATTCATTTCTCTATTAACAGTTTCTTAGAGTAATAACACTTGCTTTTGCCATTGTAGTTATGAAGGTACCATTGTCCCAGAAAAAAACAACTGTGTGTTACTGATGTAGGTATGTTTTGTTATTGCTTGTTTTTTCTTTTTTCTTTCTTTCTTCTTCCCTCCCTCCCTCCCTCCCTCCCTCCCTCCCTCCCTCCCTCCCTCTCTCTCTCTCTCTTTCTTTCTTTCTTTTTTTTTTTGAGGTAGGGTCTTGCCCTAGCCCAGGCTGACCTGGAATTCATTAGTCTCAGGCTGGCCTTGAACTCACAGTGATCCTCCTTCTACCTCTGCCTCCTGTGTGCTGGGATTAAAGGTTTGTGCTACCATACGAGAGTGTGAGAGAGATCGAGAGACAGAGAGAACCAGGGCTTTCAGCCACTACAAATGAACTCCAGACACATGCACCACTTTGTGTATCTGGCTTTATATGGGTACTGGGGAATCGAACTCAAGTCATTAGGCTTTGCAGGTGAGGGCCTTAAATGCTGAACCAGCTCTCTAGCCCCTAATGTAGGTTTTAAGGTGGAGCTTATGACTTTTGTCTATCTGAGAGGGCGAGGCAGAAAAGTGACTTGTCATACAAGACTTTAGAGTGAAGGAAACTGGAGAGACAGTTCCATATGGCAGAGTATGTGAATGGAAGACAATACAGTAGGAATGAGGTGTCTCCTGCACTGAGAGGATTGGCATTTTGGCACATTTGCGTAACCTTAGACAAATTAACAACCTCCATGAAATCTAGTTTTCTAATATTTAACTTACATGATTATAACTATTTAGACTACTTCACAAGGTTGTTGTTAGGCAAATAAAAAAAGTATGATTGGGCTAGAGAAGTGGCTTAGCAGTTAGGTTAGCTTAAAGACCCAGATTCAATTTCCCAGAACATACATAAGCCAGTTACACATGGAAGCACATGCATCTGGAGTTTGTTTGCAGTGGCAGATCAATAAATAAATAAACAACATTTATTGAATTCTTAATGCTGAGCATTTCATATACATTCATATCAGTCAAATAATCTAAACTAGGTATTATTATATTAGGTCATTTTAACAGCTCCCTCCCCCAAAAAACTAAAACCAATGGAAATTTAGTAATTTGTCAGGCTCATAGAACTAATGAAAACTTGTGCTTATAGCCCCCCACAATGCCGCAGGGACTGACTGAGGCCTTCATGACCCCACAGTAAATACCATAATCCCACTGAAAAGGGCCCCAGGGAAACAGGAGCAGGGGAGAGGGGAAAAAAGAGTATTGCCTATTATAATATATATACATATATGTAAATAAAAAAGAAAAAACCAGCAAATCCTGTGCTTAAACTCAGGACTGACTACAAACCCATGTTATTAACCCTTTCCCTATGGTACAGCATTAAAAACTGCATAAACTGTTATACATTAGCTTTTCTTACTTAATGTAGGCTCTGGTTGCAATTTACCAATAAATCAAATACATATCAATCATGATTCCTGAAAACTGAACACTGGGAACTCTACTGATAAACTCAGGATTCAGTCAAATAGATGCGTTTATTCAAGGAACATTTCAGTGGGAACGGGGCATATGAATAAGATGGTTGAATTCAGTTCTAGATCAATAGGGCATTATTACTTTTGAGTATAAAATGGAAAACAACTATTAAAAATATTGTTTAGCATGGGCTAGAGAGATGGCTTAGTGGTTAAGCGCTTGACTATGAAGCCTAGGAACCCAGGTTCAAGGCTTGATTCCCCAGGACCCACGTTAGCCAGATTCACAAGGGGGCGTATGAGTCTGGAGTTTGTTTGCAGTGGCTGGAGGCCCTGATACGCCCATTGTCTCTCTCTCTCTCTGTCTCTTTCTCTCTGTCTGTCGTTCTCAAGTAAATAAATACAAATAAAACAAAAAATTAAAAAAATATTGTTTAACAGAACTGGTATTAGCTTGTAATTAATTTATTCAAGTTCTCAATTAAACAGAATTTTCATGATGAACCCTTCCTTTGGGAAAGAAAGGGACATATACCAACAAAACAAGTTGACAGCAGTGATCTTTAAATAAACAACAAACAAACCGATCAACAGCAGCAACAGCAAACTCAAAGGACCACGCCTGAACATTCCGTGTTGGAGCTTATGCCGTCTGTAACCACAATTACAGTCTTAGAGATGAATTACTCATGAAACTCTTCATAGCCCTTAGGGGTAGTCAGTAATTGTTTATAGAAAGGATTAAATCATGTGAAAATACACTAGAGCGACAGGATTAGTAAGTGGGCTAACCAGCAGCTTAGAAAGTTAACATGAAAAAAGTTAAACACAAACAAACCAAAACAAACCATGTCATATCATAGGCTAGCTTTCTTGTTTTTTGTTTTTGTTTTTTGTAATTTTTATTTAAGAAAAAAAAGAGAGGCAAAGCAAATATGGGCACACCAGCGCCTCCTACTGTGCAAACGAACTTCAGACAAAGGTGCCATCTTGTGCCTCTGATTATATGTGAGTGCTGGGGTATCAAACCCAGGTCACCAGGCTTTGCAAGCAAGTGGCTTTAACTGCTGAGTCATTTTCCCACCCCCCATCTTTCTTATAGAAGCTCTGATATAGTAAGCTGGATGTTTTTAGCAGATGTTACTTTTGTTAAAAATATTTTTTTATTTTTATTTATTTATTTGACAGAGAGAAAGAAAGAGAGAGACAGAGAGAATGGGTGCACCAGGACCTCCAGCAGCTGCAAACGAACTCTAGACACATGCACTACCTTGTGCATCTGGCTAACATGGGTCCTGGGGAATAGAACCTGGGTCCTTAGACTTTGCAGACAAATGCCTTAACCGCTAAGCCACCCCTCCAGCCCAGTTATTACTTTTTTTAAAAAAGGAATTACTTTTTTAAAATATTTTATTTATTTGAGAGAGAGAGAGAGATAGAATAGGTGTGCCAGCTCAAGCCACTGCAAACGAACTGGGGATGCATGCACTATCTTGTGCATCTGGCTTTATGTGGGCACTGGGGAATTGAACAGGGGTCCTTTGGCTTTGTCAGCAAGCACCTTAATTGCTAAGCCATCTCTCCATCCCTTTAGCAGATATTTCTTTTTAAAAATATTTTTTATTTTCATTTAATTATTATTATTATTATTATTTTTGTAAGCATAGAGAGAGGGATAGAGAGAAGAGAGACAGACAGAGAGAGAATGGGTAAGCCAGGGCCTCTAGCCACTGCAAACAAACTCCAGACACATGTGCTCCCTTGTGCATCTGGCTTACGTGGGTACTGGGGAATCGAACCTGGGTCCTTTGGCTTCACAGGCAAGCACCTTAACCGCTAAACCATCTCTCCAGCTCCTTTAGCAGATATTTCTAATATGGAATGCTCACTTTTCTTCCTGCCTTCATGAGTCCCTTCTGGTACTAAGTTGCTTCAATATGCTGCTGAGAGGAGAAATAACTCAGTAAGGACTGTTGTTGGAGGAGCAGAGGCCAGGGGACTGTTATCCTAAGGACAGACAAGTGGTGTCCTGCTGAGCTGCTTTGACTGGCTCTCGCTGTGGGCAGCCATCTGTTTACCTAAAGCCTTATATCCAAGCTAAACACTTATTTTGACTATTCATTAGGCCCTTGCTTGACTTCAGCAGAGTTTTTTTTTTCTTTCCCCTCTTTTCCTGGCAAAGGAAAGGTGCGGTGTTAGCTGGGAGGAAGCGTTGACAGCTCAGAGCCATGTCCTCGGTCTGTTCTTATTGTGTTCCAAAAAGAAACAAATAGCAAGGGAATTCTTATTTTGAAAGGACCGCTGCTCTTGCTTCAACAGGCTGAAAACATAACATGTCGTCCTTGGTCCTGAAGGCCGCAGACACAGGCAGAGAGAGCAGAGCTGAGTCACTCGGGGAGCCCGGGGCTTGGAGATCGCCCCTGCCTCTCCCAGGGGACATGGCTCCGGATGGACCTCTTGCCCACTTGGCCTCTCACACGGTGTCTGTTTAATAAAAGCCTGTGCTAGGGAGCAGACGTTTATGTGGCTTCTTATGTAACTGGCAAAAGAGGGTGGAGACTCGAAGTGATGACAGCTTACAGTGGCTGGAACACGGTCCATATGAGGAGAACCAGACTCGGGCCCCAACCCTGCAGCGTCAAGGCCATTTCAGGGTGAGCAGCGAGCCTGCGAAAGGTACAGAGCCATTGCTACTGTGCGCTCGCTGCGGCTAAGAACGAGGACCGTGACCAGCTGGATATCAATCGGCTGCAGGGAGACTCACGTTGTGGGCTTGGCTAGTGAATGAAGATGACGTGAAATCCTGCAGCAGACCAAACATGGTGGGGAAGGCAAAGCTCTGGCTGAAACGCACTCCTTCAAGCTTCCTGTGCGCATCACTAAGTCATGTCACTGCCATTTCTTGCAAAATGAAGACAAAGAACCAGACCCTTGTGTCTCAGACACGGGCTTTTCCAGTGCTGCGCTCAGATGACTACCCTCGGCATGAGTGTGGAGAACGAATTCTCCCAGAATGTTTATCAAGCCTAACAAAGGGGAGGGCTGTGTGATTTAATCATTCCTTAGATTTATGGGATAGTCCAAGCAGCTTACAGAACGCGTTGTTTATTATTGTCACGTTATGTGTTAGTTATTACCGTCCATAGTGCTGTGATGGTGCATGTGATCCACTGAGGCTTGATTAGAGCCACATTTCCCAAGTAAAGCTTCAGTCTTTCTTTTTCTTTTTTTAAAGTTTTAAAAAAATATTTATTTAGGGGGCTGGAGAGATGGCTTAGCGGTTAAGTACTTGCTTGCAAAGCCTAAGGACCTTGGTTCAAGGCTCAATTCCCGAGGATCCACGTTAGCCAGATGCACAAGGGGGCACAGGTGTCTGGAGTTCGTTTGCAGTGGTTGGAGGCCTTGGTGCACCCATTCTCTCTCTCTCTCTCTCTCCCTCTTTCTCTGTTTGTCACTTTCAAATAAATAAATAAAAATAAAAAATATTTATTTATTTGCAAGCAGAGATAGGGAGAGACAAATACAGAATGGGCATGTCACAGCCTGTGGTCACTCAAACTCCAGATGCATGCACCCTTTGTGCATCAGACTTACATGGGTACTGGGGAATGGAACCTGGGTCCTTAGGCTTTACAGGCAAGTGCTTTAACCACTAAGCCATCCCTTCAGCCTTCCTTTTCTTTTTCTTTCTCTCTCTTTCCTTCTTTCTCCCCCCCTCTTTTTTTCCTTGCATGTGTATGTGTGTGTAGTTAGCATGTGTATATGTGTGTTTGTGTGTGAGCTCATGTGTGTGGGGGTGAATTTCACCTATGTGCATGTGTGAGTGAAAGCCATCGGCCAAGGTGTGTTCGCCTGGGTCATTTTCCACTTCATTGACTGCTGTAGGGTCTCTCACTTGAACCCAGAAACATGCCAATGTGGCTATTCTCACTAGCAAGCTTGCCCTGGGTATCCACCTCTCTCTGCCTCACCTGCCCCAGAAGCACAGGCACATGTCTGCACACCTGGCATTTACCTGAGTGCTGGGATCCAGACTCAGACCCTCATGCTAGTGTGGCAAGCGTGTTATCCACTGAACCATCCCCCCAGGTCAGCAGTTCATTTTCTCGAGTGAGGCTGGCTCCTCTAGTCATGTGCTGGGTTCACTAACATTCTTTGCCCATTATCAGTCAATTTCACTAGCTGTGTATTTCTGGGTTGTCGCTGAGAGAACTATGCAGCACAGAGAGAAGCTGGAAGTTAATTATCTACAAATCATGCTTTTGACAAAAGGCACAAAATAATGCTTTCTCCACACATGAAAATAATTTTTTTTTAAAATTTTTTTTTGTTTATTATTTATTTATTTATTTGAGAGTGACAGACACAGGGAGAAAGTCAGATAGAGGGAGAAAGAGAGAGGATGGGCGCACCAGGGCTTCCAGCCACTGCAAACGAACTCCAGACGCGTGCGCCCCCTTGTGCATCTGGCTAACGTGGGACCTGGGGAACCGAGCCTCGAACCGGGGTCCTTAGGCTTCACAGGCAAGCACTTAACCGCTAAGCCATCTCTCCAGCCCTGAAAATAATTTTTTTTAAAAGAATCTTGATGCTTATATTGCAATCAGAGGAAAAGAGACTTTTACCAAACAATGTATTTTGGAACCTTAGCATAGGTTATTAAACACTTGGTGGCAAATGCGTGTTTTGGGGTCTGAATGCTATGAAAGCGACTGTGTTGCTCTGTCTTTCAAATCAAGTGAGGTGGGTTTTTACCCAGACCCCCAGCAACAGGAGCTATCCTCATTCTGCAACTCGATAGAGTATTGGAGGGAAAATGAGAAAAATCTAAGTTCCAACCACTGGGCACATAGGAGTTTAATAGTAATAAAAAAAGATATTGGGGCTGGAGAGATGGCTTAGCGGTTAAGCGCTTGCCTGTGAAGCCTAAGGACCCCAGTTCGAGGCTCGGTTCCCGAGGTCCCACGTTAGCCAGATGCACAAGGGGGCGCACGCGTCTGGAGTTCGTTGGCAGAGGCTGGAAGCCCTGGCGCACCCATTCTCTCTCTCTCCCTCTATCTGTCTTTCTCTCTGTGTCTGTCGCTGTCAAATAAATAAATAAAAAATTAAAAAAAAAAGATATTGAACAAGAAGCAGCATGACCATCTAAGGAGAATTCCAAAGAGCTGTGAAAGAACTTAAAAGAACACACCGAACAGGTCTTCTTACAAAGAGGGAGAGGGACAATAGCCCGAAGAGTCATCTCAGGAACCAAGCCAATAAGAAAAACCAATGGGGAATGTTGCATGCCACGTACTTACTTCTAGGACAACACCTTGGTCTTCAGAATCGCTCCCAAACTAAGTCTGCTTTGTTTTTGATTTTGTAAATGAATGTCTGTACATAATGTGTTTAGCACAGTGCCTGGCATGTAATAGGTGATAACCCCCCCCCCCACAAAACATTAGTCCTTGGGGCTGAGGAGGTGGCTCAGTTGGTAAAGTGTGTTTTCTTCTGTGCAAGCATGAAGACTGAGTTCAGGTCTCCAGAACCCACGTGAAATGCCAGGCGTGGTGGCACGTGAGCACCACGTCCCAGTGCAGGAGACACAGAGACAGGAGGATCCCAGAGGCTTGGTGGCTGGCTAGTCTAGCTGAATTAGGGAGCTCCAAGTCCAATGTGAGGCTCTGTCCATCTCAAAATAAGGTGAAGAGTAACTGAGGAAGACAACTGATGTCAGCCTCTGGCCTGTACACACATGTTCACACATATGTGTGCCCACACAGATACACACACACACGCATGTACGACACACACACACACACACACACACACACACACACCACATATACACATACAAAAAATGAGTTCTTGTGTCAATGTGTTGGTTACCAAGGCCCTAAGTGTCAAAAGGTGTCAGAAGGACTTTCCCTGTTGAGGTCCTCAGAGCTGGTAAGTGACTGGGTCACTTAGACCATGGCATTCCTGGGAGTCCTTTCTTCAAGCAGGGGACACATGCTCACTGTCTCCATTCTCCACAAAGATCAGCCCGGGTGTTATTCAGGGTTTCCTGTGGTCTTCCCAGGAGGCGCTGCTTCTCCTTCTACGGGACACACCCAGGTTAAAAAAAGTATGAAGACTGCTTGCTGAGGAAAGTGAATGTGTCTTCACAACGACGTTAGAGAAGTCCACGACACGTGACGTGGACCATGACCTGGGAACCATGAGCTCCAAGTGGTGTGAGTCAGACCACAGGAACTGTACATTCCTCTTTTTAGGTATTAAAGTCTTAAAGAGTCAATTCTAGGGCAGGTTCAGAGGGCATTATAGACTAATTTAGTTCATTTCAACAGGCCATTTGAAACATCGTACCAAAAGTTGGAAAGTAGGTGGGAGAGGGTGATAAGAGATATGAAGGCGCATAAGGTCATCTTGGCCCTCAGATCGTTAATGATCCTGATGCAAATCAGATCAACGAGTGAATATGGCACAAACCAGAAAGAGTCTGACTTAAGGACTCTGAAATGTTTGGGTTTGGGGTTCTGTCTCAGAAGCATTGTAAAGCTTTAAGATATTATATGATAAGGATCTTGAAAATGCTTGAGTTTAAGGCAACTTCCTTGCATGCTAAACATGTTTTGGTTAGAATTGAAAGAGCATTTACTTTTCAAATCATTCAGTATTAAATATTAAGATTTAACCTTTAAATTAAACACTTTTTATATTGTAAGGGCCTTTGCATATTAGAACAATGGCTGAGGACTCTTACACTAGGTTTCCAGTAAATAAGAATTCTGTAACTATCAGATAAGATAGGCAATTTAATAACCGTATATTCCGAAGCCACGAAAAATATGTCTTTATATATGATGAGTCTGATAGCTTTCTGGAAAAACATGATATTTTAATAAAATAGATATTTATATTTTATTTACTTATTTATTATTTAATTATTTTACTATATTTCTCACACACATAGAAAAATAGATTGATATATATATGAAGAGATTGGAGAGTAAGGAGAAAAAAGAGGTCAAGAAAGAAAAGGAAGTGGGCTGGAGAGATGGCTTAGCGGTTAAGGGCTTGCCTGTGAAGCCTAAGGACCCCGGTTTGAGGCTCGCTTCCCCAGGACCCACGTTAGCCAGATGCACAAGGGGGCACATGCATCTGGAGTTTGTTTGCAGTGGCTGGAGGTCCTGGCACGCCCATTCTCTCTCTTTCTGCCTCTTTCTCTCTCTGTCTGTTGCTCTCGAATAAAGAAATAAAAATAAACAAAAAAAAATTAAAAAAAAAGAAAGTAAAGGAAGCAGAGGATGAGGGAGAGATGGCTACTAAGAACATGGTTATGGGGAAGAATGAATACTGGGGATGGAGGAAGGTCAGGTGTCAAGGGAAATGCCTAGATTTCTGTTGTGCATGACTCAGTGGCTGGTCGTGGCCATCACAGAGAGAAAAAAAAAAAAAAAAAAGGAATTCTCAAGCATCTAGTTCACATCTTTCATTTGATAAATGACATTTGATGTAAATGATGTTGGTGGCACATGCCATTATTTGGCAGTCAAATACAATGTTAAGGACCTTGGAAATAGCCTCAGCTTCATGGTGCTTACAGTTTCCTGGAGGGGACGGCATAGAATAACCCTAGATATGAACATGGTATTGCAACTTTGGTTAATGGAATGAAAGAGGTATCTATTGTGTTGTGAAATTTGTAAAGACATCATCTTTCCAGGGAGGTTGTGTTGTGCTCCCCTTAAGAAGCAGTATTTGATTCGAGATCTGGTAAGTGAATAGAATTACTTAAGGTGAGTACGTGGACCAGGTTTCCTGGAAGTCCTGATTTGTACCTGTTGTCTTGTCTAGTGTTACCTTTTTAAAATTATTTTTTATTTTTATTTTTAAAATTTCTATTTATTTATTTGAGAGTGACAGAAAACAAGAGAGAGAGAGAGAGAGAGAGAGAGAGAGAGGGAAAGAGAGAGAAAGAGAGAGAGAATGGGCGCACCAGGGCCTCTAGTCACTGCAAATGAACTCCAGATGCATGCGCCACCTCGTGCATCTGGCTTATGTGGATCCTGAGGAATTGAGCCTCGAACTGGGGTCTTAGGCTTCACAGGCAAGCACTTAGCAGCTAAACCATCTCTCCAGCCCAGTGTTACCTTTTATTCTCAAAAGCATTCTGGTTGGTACTTCACATTACATGGGCACCTCAGTGCAACAATTTAGGCAGAAAGAGTCCATAGATTCAAAGGCCCTGTGGAAGGAGGATTGCATATCTGAGAGGCCCTATAAAGCCAAGCATGTCATAGCAAAGAGAATAAAGTGGCTGGCGTGGGGTATAGTGAAAAATGACATTGAGAGGTGTCAAACCCTTGTGGGAAAGGCTAGGGAGTATGACTCCATTCCAAGAGGATTAGGAAGCCAGAGGATGACATTAACAGGAAAATGATGTACTAAATATGTATAAACCAAAATTAAGCAATTTTGAGTCATCAGATTATAAGGGATAAAAATGAAGAGCAGGGCTGGAGAGATGGGTTAGCAGTTAAGGCGCTTGAATGTGAAGCCAAAGGACTCATGTTCAACTCTCCAGGTCCCATGTAAGCCAGATGCACAAGGTGATGCATGTGCAAGGTCACACATGCACACAAGGTGGTGCACACATCTGCAGTTCAATTACAGTGGCTGGAGGCCCTGGGGTGCCAATTTTCTTTCTCTCTCATTTTCTCTCTCTCTCGCTCTTGCCCTCACTCTCTCTCATAAAAAAGCCAGTCTGTTTGTTGGGCTTGCCTCAAAAACGAAAAGAAAGAGCAAGGAGAATAGATCAGGAGGAAAAATACGGTAGTTTAGAGAAGGATGGAAGGACTGGTAGAGAGAAGCTGAATAGATTTTAGAGATGCTTAGTGGGGAAAATTGACACAGTGTGGTGAGGGATTGCATATGATGGATGAGGCAGAGGGAAGAATAAGTCTAATTCTTAAACTATGGGCTTGCTGAATGGATGACTGTATAATCACAGAAAAGGGGAATTCTAGCATTCTGTTTGGGGGAAGACTGTCATCCACTTTACTTTGGCTTCATTGAGGGTGCTAGAGATTTCAAAGCAAAATGCAAAAGAGCCGGGGTGTGAGGTTCAAAGAGAATCCTTGGGGCTGGAGAGATGGCTTAGCGGTTAAGCGCTTGCCTGTGAAGCCTAAGGACCCCAGTTTGAGGCTTGGTTCCCCAGGTCCCACGTTAGCCAGATGCACAAGGGGGCGCACGCGTCTGGAGTTCGTTTGCAGAGGCTGGAAGCCCTGGCGCGCCCATTCTCTTTCTCTCCCTCTACCTGTCTTTCTCTCTGTGTCTGTCGCTCTCAAATAAATAAATAAAAAATTAAAAAAAAAAAAAGAGAATCCTTGGATAAAGATGTAAATTTCCAAATCATAGAAAGCTATGAAATACCAGAAGCCTATAGAGTTAGTAATGTAAAAAATCCCACAAATTTATTTTTAAATTTTGTTTATTTTTTATTTATTAGAGAGAGAGAAAGAGAGAGAGAGAGAGAGAGAGAGAGAGAGATAGGAAAGAGAGACAGAATGGGCATGCCAGGGCCTCCAGCCACTGCAAACGAACTCCAGAGGCATGTGCCACCTTGTGCATCTGGCTTATGTGGGTACTTGGGAATTGAGCCTGTGTCTTTAGGCTTTGCAGAGAAGTGCCATAACCACTAAGCAATCTCTTCAGACCTAAATTTCTTAAGTAAGAGAAGAAGAAGAAGGAGGACGAGGAAGAGAAGAAAGCTAGGGATCTATAGGAAGTTGCTCAGGAAGAGAAGAGTGAATAGGGTCAACCATATAGATTTTAGCAATTTAAGTAACATTGAATGCCTTGCTAGAGGAAGGAGGGGTCTCTAAGGAAGGGGCAGCCCCATGGAAGGAAGGAGAGAGCTTATATTAGGGAGGAGAGAGCAAGGAATGACAATGACACTTAATGTATGAAAATGCTATAATGAAGCCCATTACTTTGTATGCTAATTTTAAAAGTTAGTAAAAAATATATTATGAAAGATGGAAGTAATTACTTTTGATCGATCATGATGAAAAGGTAGAAAGATGACTGAAAATGTCTGCTGGGCTTAGTTGAGGGACTAAGCCCAGAAGACTTTGTCTTTGATAGAGAAGTAGCATCCTGTGGTGCTCATGTAGACTTGGGGAGCTGGGAAGGTTTTCCTAAGGAACTGATATCTGATAGGTCTTTAGAGATAAGTGGATCTTGAGTGACAAGTAAAATTTCAAGAAGTAGCACTTTATATAACATTTGCTTGTACTTGAAATGATGAGGGTTTTAGGAAAAATATCACGCTGACCTTAAGAACAGTAGTAATCCCTGTGAATAATAAAAGATAATTTGAAAATTGCTTCGAGGATAGGACGGTCTAGGTCTTGATAATGTCTGTGAAATTTTGCAAAATACAGTGATAACCCTTCTAACCAGTTCCCATACTTAAGATATGTTTTAAGGGAAAATATAATTTAATGGAAGTCTCTGCCAAGAAAAATATTCATTGGGAAGGAAAGGATGGGCATATCAATGGGGATAAATATAATTAGTAAGATACAATCCCAACCAATATTGTGGACTTGGAATGATCAGAGAGAAGCATTTTTATGCTGTGTTTGTTTTCGTGTGCTTCTGAACTTCCTGATTCTGGCCGGGAACAAGGACGAACTTGCCAAAACACTACAAGGAAAGATGTTGCTGATCACGGATAGGAAATACTGTTAGTCCCATGAGATGGCCTGTTTTTAGGAGACTTCCACACCAAGTCTGCAGCTTTAGAAGGAACATCAGGCCACTACACTCAGCCCTGGAGTCAGCTCAGCACCAGGAGGTATTTGAGGGTTCTTCATTCCAGCCTATGGTGGTACTAGAATTCTTTGAAGCTCTGAGTGTTGTTCATATTTTTGTTTGTTTTTCAGAAAGGAAACAGATGGCAAAAACTGGACTTGTTAGGGAAGTGGTTGAATCCATTATATTATATCCACATTACAGAATGCTATGCTTTTTATTTTTTAAAAAACAAACAAACAGTAACTGATATTTCTACGGCGGTAGCTAGCACTTATCGAGTCTCTAATGTGTTCTATGTGATATTTGAGTACTTCTCATGAATGGTGTCATTCAATTCCCATAATAAGTCCCTTAGATAAGTGCTATTGTCAGGATGATGTCCTGAGAGAGAAGAAAGGCTTAATCTCTTTGCTCGTGGACGTTATGAAGCCAGACTGGAAACCAAGGTCACTTTCTTCATAGCCCGTGACCTTAAGTAAGTGGAACAATCCCTGTTCAAAGATGCTTTGACCTAAGGTGAGAGCTATGGCAGATGCCATGATGGGTACAATATTGTATGTGAAACTGTAACACAAAGGAGAGAACTCACTAGCATAAAACGTTACTTATTACCCCTGTGACCTTGCCCACTCTAGGCTTCATTAAATCTTCCCTTTTATTCAGCAGGGACAGAAGATTTGCCTTGAATGCCTTGTCAGAGGTAGTTATCAAAAGAAATCATGTGGGCTGAAGAGATGGCTGTGTGTCGCTTGCCGCTTAAGTCTGACAACCAGAGATCCGATCCCCAGAACCAGGTAAAGCCAAAGGAAGCACCTGTGTCGGTGACTCCAGTGCTCTTACCATGACACAGGAGCAGAGACAGAGAACCCCAACAGCAAGAAACCCTGCCTCAGACAAGGTGCTTGGCAGGGACCAATGTCTGTGATTGTCCTCTGTCTTCCACACATGCTGTGGCATACATAGACATCCCCTCCCTCCACAAACACACAAAGCTAATAGAGTGAGAAAATGAAATCACATGTATAAAAGTGGTGAGACAACGGGGAAAAAAAAAAAGCCAGGTGTGGTGGTGCACACCTTTAATGCCAGCACTCGGGAGGCAGAGGTAGGAGGACCACTGTGAGTTCGAGGCCACCCTGAGACTACATAGTGAATTCCAGGTCAGCCTGGGCTAGAGCAAGACCCTACCTAGAAAAACCAAACCAAACCAAACCAAACCAACCAACCACACAACAACAACAAAAAAAAAACAATAAACAAAACAAAACAAAAAACCCAAAAACAAAAGTGTGACAATCACTTTGGAAAGCAGTTTCATTAAGACTATTCTTATTAATATTTCCATATAAATATCAAACATATATAACACATGAATTCCATTTTATCTTATTATATTTCATGTACTAAGTGAATAATATTACTATCAATACTGTCATGAAAACAAGGGCCATGCTTTAAAGAGAGGAACATCATTTTTTGATATTTAACATTATGTAGATTAGGTTTTATTAGCAAATGTGTTTGGAAAACAGGAAGGGTTAATAAAATTAATATTTATTTTAGTTGTCGGGTTTCTTAGACCCTTCACTATGCTTATGTGTATTGAATATCCAAGTGGGTGAGTTTAGACATTTTTTGGGCATGTTTGCTTATGAAATATATATTTTCTTTTATTCATTTATTATTTATTTATTTATTATTTATGAGAGAGAGAGAGAGAAAGAGAGAGAGAGAGAGAGAGAGAGATTGAGAATGGGCATGGTGCCAGGGCTTCCAGCCACTGCAAACGAACTCCAGATGTGTGCGCCCCCTGTGCATCTGGCTAATGTGGGTCCTGGGGAATTGAGCCTTGAACCGGGGTCCTTAGGCTTCATGGGCAAGTGCTTAACCGCTAGGCCATCTCTCCAGCCCTCTTACATCCTTATCTTGTAAGACTAAGTTTATGTATCTGTGGGGAGGAGTTGCAGACCAATTTGTTGTTTATTCATTTATTCCTCAAATATGTTTTTGTTTTTAAATTGCTTACTGTGCACCAGGCCTTGTTCTAGACTCTTAGGACAGAGTGGCAAACAAAACAGACAAAACATGCCCGTCCTGGTGGGACAGAGTTAAACGGAATCTCGGGGAAAGACGAGTCCAGCAAGTAAACTGCTCGTTATAGGGAAGCTGTGTGAAGTGCTAGAGGATGAAATAGCTGGAGAGGGACGGGTGCCGGCATGGCCTACCTGGGAGATATGGGCCTGAAGCTTAAAAAAGATAGGGTCTGGGAAGGTCACCCTGAAGCAACTTGGAGCAAAGACTGTAATGAAATATAAGAGGAGACCTGAAACTATCCCAGTAGGCTCAGAGAATGGCAAATACAAGAATACAAGGAATACACATCTGGTATGTTCTAGAAACAGGTAACAGGCCAGCATGCCTGGAGCAGAAAGGGAGTTGGAGGGGACTCCATGGGAGGATAAAGTCAGAGGTAACAAGTCGGAGGGTGGGCATGGAGGTCTGGGTGTCAATGTAGCCCTCCAGTAGTCATGTGGATGCCTAAACCCAATGTGCTGGGACCTTCGGGGAAGCCATTAAGTCATGAAGTCACCAGTGACATTGGTGAGTGCCTTGTAAACGAAGTCGCAGGCAACTGCTTTGTCTCGTGTACTATGTAGAGACATGAAGAACGTGCCATCTGACGAGACAGAGCAGGCCCTTGTCACACATAGATAAGTTGGTGCCTTACCTTAGAGCATCCAGAACTATGGGTGAGGCATTTCTAATGTTTCTATTGTTAACCAGTCTATGGCATCTGCTTTTTTTAAAATTAAATATTTATTTAAGAGAGAATGAGAAGAGAGTATGGGTAAGCCAGGGCTTCCTGCCACTGCAAACAAACTCCAGATGCACGTTGCAGGTGCCATTTTCCATATGGCTTTATGTGGGTAATGGGGAATGAAATCCTGGCTGCAGGCAATGCAAGCCAGCACCTTTACCCACTGCAATCTCTCCAGCCCCACGTGTATGACATCGCGTTCTAACAGCCTCAATAATGTACTGAGACAGGAGACAAGTGACAGATTGTTTAGGCATTCAGAGTGAAAGAGGAAGATATCAAAGAGTTTTGAGGGTGACATGATCTGACTACAGTTTGTAGAGCATCAGGCTGGCTGCTGTTGAGAGAAGAATGTGAGGGAGGAGTGGGGGAGAAGGAGAGAGAGAGGGAGAGAGGGAGAGAGGGAGAGAGGGAGAGAGGGAGAGAGAGAGAGAGACACAGACAGACAGAGAGACAGACAGACAGAGAGGGGAAGTGCATCAGGACCTCCAGCCACTGCAAACGAACTCCAGATACATGTGCCATCCTGTGCATCTGGCTTACATGGGTCTGGGGGGTCCAGTCTTCTTGAACTGGGGTCCTTAGGCTTCACAGGCAAGCGCTTAACTGCTAAGCCATCTCTCCAGCTTCCTTCCTCGCACTTTTAATTCTAGTTATGGCAAGTGCGGTCAGTGAGTTAAGACTGGTTGCTGTGCATCCTCTCTCTCTCTCTGATTTCCAGCCCCCAGAGGTAAGTTCCTCACAAAGTGTTGACATATTTTGATATGGGTTAGGAGCAAGTTAGTTTTTTAAAATATATTTTATTTATTTAAGAGAGACAAAGGAGGAGAGAATGGGTGCACCATGGCCTCCGGCCACTGAAAATGAACTTCACAATGCATGCACCCTCTTGTGTATCTGGCTTAGGTGGGTCCTGGAGAATCGAACCAAGATCCTTTGGCTTTGCAGGCAAATGCCTTAACCACTAAGCCATCTCTCCAGCCCTAGATTTACTTATTTTTTATGGTAGGTGGTTAGCTAGGGACCCTCCCCCACGCAAACATGGATGCTATCTTGTCTGCCCTAGTTGAAACTAGAACCTGTTTCTGATCCAGCCTCATCCAAGACCGCTGGCCAGCCCCAGCTCCTCAGCAGCAACCCCGGGCTTCTGGCTGCTCCGTCTTGAGCCAGCTTCTTGGGTCCACCAACCAATCAGGTGTCACCCTCACACACCTGGACTGATGATGAGGCTCATCCTAATTGGCTGTTTGATCGCATGGCACACCTGAGCAGCTCTTCCTTCTTTTTGTCTGCTGTTGGCTTGCCTTGGTGAGGTCTTGACTCTTTCTCAGTGGAAGGGGAGCTCACAGAGGGGAACCTCTCTTTAAGCTCTGAGTCTTCTCTGCTTCCTCCCATGTGAGGGGGATCTTGTGGGAAGGGGGAGAACTTCTTTTGGCTTGGGCTTCCTGCCAGCCTTTTCCCCTGCATCCTAACTCTCCCTAAAATAAGTCTCATGACTCATAGTTTACACTTCTCTGAGTCTGTGTTTTCAATTCTTTGATAACTTGGACAAGGAACCAAAGTTGGGGGTCAGTGGGCCTGGCCATTTCTTGCATCTTTATGGACATCTGATCCCTTCTGGACTTAAAAAAAAATCCCTCATCATTTCTGGGGATCTATATGTGTAGAGAACTTTCTGGACAAGATTGTTAAGCTACCAGACATTCTCTGGGCTACACAGAGATGGCAGAAAGTGGGTCATGGTAGGTAAGATAATGGATCTCTACCACTCACTTTTGTAAGTATGCAATAGACACATATGACTTCTATTAAAAAAATGCCAAAATTAACCAGGTGGTTACACATCACAACACATTTGTCTTTTAGAGTTTTCTGTCCTTATCAAGGCTTGTAGTCTTTTAATCTGTTTTAACAGACCTATATATCTTACCTTTTGAATTTAAAGCATAACAAAACTCAGCATGCCATTTCCTATGAACTGTCCCACACCATCCCAGCCTGATTGATAAATAAATCTAGAGAAGTAATTTTTCAGGTCCAAGTCCAGTTGCATGATTTTAATCTGCTTGAATTTGAGAACAGGAGCTAAAAAGTGATTCCAAATATATTGAAACAATTATTTTGCAGATGATTAATAAACAATATTGTTTATTCTCAATGTTTATTTAGTACACAAGTCTGTTATACTCATGTATTATCTTCTTAGAGTCTAATATCAGTGAGTAGCATAATATGATGGTAATGTTTCTGTGCTACCAAATGGTATTCGGGGGACAATTTGTTTTAGTGCAGATTAGTTTTTTCATGTCTGATACTGCTGCTTCTGGCTTTACTCCTGTATTTACCACTGGCATATGGATTTATACACATTTAGTAGTTGCTTTGCATATCTATAATTTTAAAAATACTTGATTGCGCAATCAGTTGTTTTCAATCAGGCACTATAATTTAATTGGTCTGGAGTGACTTTGTATAGTCTCCCTGTGACTTCAAAGAGAAGACATTGTTGAGAACTATTGATGTATACTTACTCTCGTCACTGAGCACATGTTAAAGGATACACCTCAAAGCACATTGTCCAAACAAGAAAAAGAACGCACAAGGGCTGGAAAGATGGCTTAGCGGTTAAGGTGCTTGCCTGCAAAGCCTAAGGACCCAGGTTTGATTGCCCAGTCCCCACATAAGCCAGATGCACAAGGTGGCCCATGCATCTGGAGTTCATTTGCAGTGGCTGTAGGCCCTGGTACACTCATTCTCAATACCCCCCCCCCAACTGCCTCTTTCTCTCTCTCAATTAAAAAAATTAATTAAAGAAATGCATGAAGCAAAAGCAAACAGAGCAGGTAACGGATATTTGTGATATGCTCTGTCTTAGGAAGCTAGTGAGTTATGTCTTGGAATTTGGGCACTGCATTTTGGGGCATTGATTCTCACTGCACTGGTGAGTTGTGGAAAGCTTTGTGGAACAAAATGACTTTCAGAATATTTTGAAAAGGAAGAAATAATCAAAATCTAGAGTATTAACTTCTTACAGGGGAGGCCAAAGAAGTAAGTAGAGAACCAGGGGCAACTTAGGTTGGTTAATGAGAGAGAATTTCGGGGTGAAGGAGTGGGAGACAGACAGAGCAGGGAGGTAAAGTCATCTGTGGTGAGAGACAAATTCTTGGCCTTGTTCGTAGAAGCTCAGTTACTGAGTAAAGCCGGGGGACCTCCGTGTGTGGCCTGCTCAGACGGGGGGGGGGTGGGGGGGTGGGGGTGGTGTTGGCACACCTTTGCCTGGATTGGCCCAATCAGACCTGAGCACTTTGACAACAACCATCTGTTCTCACACTCAAGGCAAAGCTATACAAAATGAAGAGTAAAATGTGCCACTGCTGAAAAAATTCAATGACTACATTAAAGACACAGTATTTCATAGTAATTGCTATCAAATGGTCATGATTCAAATTCTGAGGAAAAAATATCAGTTAATGATACAAAGCCCAACTTTGGCATAGCATTTGTGATGCCATCATACATGATTATGATCCCTTCAAGTAAAAGTATGAATTCGCCAAATTCATAAATGATGATTTTGGTTTGTAGCACATATTTAGCATGAATGACTTATGCCTTTAGTTCTTGTTGGTTTTTTTTAAAAAAATATTTTTATTTTTATTTATTTATTTGAGAGAGAGAAGGAGAGAGAGAGAGAGAGAGAGAGAGAGAGAGAGAGAGAGGGAGGGAGGGAGGGAGGGAGGGAGGGAGGGAGGGAGGGAGGGAGGGAAGGAGAGAATGTTCATGTCAGGACCTCCAACCACTGCAAATGAACTCCAGACACATATGCCACCTTGTGCATCTGGCTTACATGGGTCCTGGGGAATTGAACCTAGGTCCTTTGGCTTTGCAGGCAAGTAACTTAACTGTGGAGCCATGTCTCCAGCCCCTTTCTGGGTTTCTCACAGAATCTTTAGCATAATTCTCCACCTCCAACTTTGAAGTTCCACAGAAGTCCAGCTTTTCTCATAGCCATGTGAATGGACTTGAGTTACCCTACCTAATAATAGACACCATCACTGATGGTGTCTCTGATGACATAAACTGAGCAGTCATTTTGGGTCAGTCAAGGCTTATATTATTATTTTCAGTTAGTAAAAACCGTAGTGTCTTATGAGTATCTCAGAGGGTCTGTAGGGGTCACTAGCAATAGCTATGTATGTCATTAAGACAGGCAGTTTGGAAAGACGGATGGCTTGGTGGTGGTGGATATATACTTATGGTTGGGCAGAATGTTTGTATCTCTTTCCAAACAGCTAAAAATATCTTTTTTGAACACCAGAGATAGAAACTTAGGATGAAAAAAAAAACATATAATGTTTAGAATGTAAGCCTTTGGGGGTAAAGGTTCTGCTTAAGTATAAAAAGTATAATATCATAAATTTGAAATGTTCAATAAATATTTTGATACTTTTATTTTATCCAAGTATATATATTTTTATTGCTTGGGAATATGCCCTACATAAAGATGCATAAAATGTTCACTTTGGCAAACGCATTTGCATTCATTTCTTATTTTTCGGCATTCAGAAAATCTACAACAGTGTTAATATAACATTCCCATTATGCTTTTCAACTTCCCCATTCATTTACTTGGCTTTATGCAAAAAATAATATTCAAAAGATGATCCCAAAGAAAATAAGTTGGGTACCAGGGTCATCAAGTGAACAATTGCATCTTTCTCTGAGAAGGGAGTTGGGGAAATGGACCAAATTGCAGGAGGTGGAAGCACTTATGTGGAGTCTTCTCTTTCTCCATGTTTAATAGCATGGAGCCACTTATTTATTGACTGCTCGAAATAAATTCAAACAGAAGAACTTTATAAATGCACTAGTCTCTGCTCAGACCCACACGGTGCCAATCTTTTCTGTTACTTGTGAGAGGGCCTCAGAGAGCTTGAATGTCTACTCTTTTCATCCCAAAGTGAGTGTGGTTGCAAGTTGAAGCCCTTTTGTCTGGGGAAAAGAGGTGGACTATAGTCCACAGGCTCACGATTCTCCTAGGACTGAGTTAGGTCTCGTTAAGGCTCACATTTAAGTGGGCTTCAAATGTGGTAGAAAATGAACACCTGTGTTCCCTTAAGTGTTTTGATTCATGTGTCACTGGTCCTATAAGAGCAGAGCTATTTCATAGTTCTCTCTGTTTTGTCTCCTGTGGGTAGCTAGTGAAAAGTGCAGCTGGGGCCAGGGGAGGCCCAGGGAAGATTCACTCCTGAGGTATTTATTACTTCTTCCATTTACTTGGCTACCCCCTCCCCCAAATTTTATTACCTCACATTTTTCAATGACAGCTTTATTGAGATATAATTTACATACTCACACAATTCACCCATTTAAAAGTGTACAATTCAATGGTGTTAGTATATTCACAGACATGTGCAACCATTGCCACAGTCAATTTAGAATATTTTCATCACCTCGAAAAGAAACGCTGGACCCTTCGGATGTTACCTTCTCATACCTCATCTTGTAATTCACGGCCCTAAGCAACCCGTGTTACTTTCTGTTTATACCTTTCTCTATCCTGGGTATAAGAGTACCTGTATAAACATATGGCCTTTTGTCCAGTTGGTTTTGATTCCATTCTGCTTTTGACCCTTGTGGTGATGGGATGCACTGCTCCGTGTTTGAAAATGCTAATGTGTCCCTGGCTTTTCTCACCTATAGCTTCTCCTTTCCCTGAGTCAGGGGTACCCAGCACAGCATAAAGCCTGTAGCATACCCACCGTTGATGCAAGGCTCTGAACTGAATGCTGTTGCTCTGCAGTATCTTTCCAAGGTCACACAGCTTCCCTCCCAGGTCTCCCCCCCCCCCCCACTGTAATCACATGTAACGTACAGCCCAGATGAGTTGGGTCTCTATTCCCTGCACCGAGCCTTGATTACACCAATCTCCATCTGCTTCCATCTTCATTCCGTCCAATTTTCAGAACAGTGCCTGAGCAACCTACTGGCTTGATGTGTAACTGTCCTCAGCAAAATAACTACTCAGAGGGACATTGAACTGCAAATCTGAGGGACACTGTCATATTGGCAGTGGGATAGATGTCCCTACATAATTGCCACTGATAGCTTACTGTTCCTTATATGCTTTAGAGAAGACTTCTACTGGTCTTGCCTTGTTGAAACCATAGAAAATAAAATCTCTTGTTTATTTATCTTTAAAATTTCTGGGATGAGTTCTTTTAAAAAATATTTTTCTTCTTCTTTTTTTTTTTTTTTTTTTTTTTTTTTGGTTTTCTAAGGTAGGGTCTCACTCTAGCTCAGGCTGACCTGGAATTCACTATGTATTCTCAGGGTGGCCTCGAACTCTCAGCTATCCTCCTACCTCTGCCTCCCGAGTGCTGGGATTAAAGGCGTGCGCCACCATGCCCGGTGTTAAAAAATATTTTTCATTTATTTATGAGAGACTGAGAGAGTGAGTACAGGGTCTTTTGCCACTGAAAACAAACTCCAGAAGCATGTGCCAGTTTGTGTGTCTGACTTTAGGTGGGTACTGGGGAAATGATCCTGAGTTTTCAGGCTTTGCAAGTGCCTTTAACTGCTGAGCCATCACCCAGCCCCTCTGGAATAAGTTCTAAAAGAGCTTTCCCAGTTTCAGTTGTAGAATATAAGTTTATGTGATTCACATGTACGTTGTATTATTATGGCCTCTAAATAAGTGTGCAACAAAATTGCTCTCAAACCAGGAATGTGGACATAGTAGCTTCATTCTTTATATATACTTATTTATCTTCAGGAGAAAACTCTGCTATTCAATTAGGAAGCCTTCAAGGTAGGTTTATTGAAAAGTGGAGACCTGAAGTTATTGCTTGTCTCAGTAGATGCTTTTAGATTTAAAATTACAAACACATATCTTTATATATATAGCTAAAATGAAAGTGTACCAGGATGAATTTTTGTGGAATCAATTTAAATTCTAAGGATAAAAATTGGGATTAATATGTCTCTTATTCTTCCTACTTTGAGATCAACAAAATCAGGGGCAAGTGTTGGATTCTATTTCTCCTTGGAAATAACAAAGTTTCTCTGGAAAAATTTTGAGGTACTATTTTTTAAATTGTATTTATTTATTTGCAAGCAGAGATACAGAGAAGGAAGGAGAGTATGAGCCAGGGCCTCCAGCCACTGCAAACTCCAGATTCCTGTGCCACTTTGTGCATCTGGCTTACAGGGATACTGGGGAATCGAGCCTAAGTCATTAGGCTTTGCCAGCAAGTGCCTTAAACAATCTGTGCAAATGAGAGAGAAAGAGGCAGATAGAGAGAGAGAGAGAGAGAGAGAATGGGCGCGCCAGGGCCTCCAGCCACTGCAAACGAACTCCAGACGCCTGTGCCCCCTTGTGCATCTGGCTAACGTGGGTCCTGGGGAATCGAGCCTTGAACCGGGGTCCTTAGGCTTCATAGGCAAGCGCTTAACTGCTAAACCATCTCTCCAGCCCGAGGTACTGTTTTTAATGTCAGCAAAATTTCTGCCTCAGGAGATAGAGCTTTGGGAACCTGACGGATCCATAGAGGTTGGTGATGTTGTCATCTCCACCTGCCTTTATATCTGCACCATTAAGTGTTCTAGCCATTTTAATCATAAAATTATTTGTTCTAACAATGCAAATTGAAAGATCACACGCTAGTGCTGTATCCTTTCTCATTTCAACCTCTGATGGGAGAATGGCTGGCTGAAAGGAGAAGGGTAGAGAAGTAGTTGCAGACATCATTTCGACACATGGGAACAACGCGGCCCTTTTCTAGTTGGCATGTGAAGGAGCTCTTTGCTCAGATTCTGGCGCACACTTCCCACAGTTTGGGTGGCGATCGGCACCTTCTCATGCCAATGGGAACAACGGCTGGCTTAGCAATATTCCTCTGCAACAGCTGCTCCAACTGGCTCTCGGTGCACCGGGCTTCAGTTGCTGACATTCTCGAGCTGTTGCTAAGTCTCTAAGAACAGTACTTTCCATTTCACAGTTTTTGGTCAGAGTGAAATATCTGCATCTTTCACCCTGAGGCAGAGCGGATGTAAATGTCAGTCTAGGGTATAATGTACACTTGTAGTATGATGTAGCTAGCTGGTTATTGTGGGCATGTGGGTGGAGGAAAAAGATACTGGGATATATACCACTTGGAAACTTTAAGGCCAGGGCTGGAGGGATGTCTTAGCAGTTAAGGCATTTGCCTGCAAAGCCAAAGGACCCAGGTTCGATTCCCCAGGACCCATGTTAGCCAGATGCACAAGGGGATGCATGCGTCTGGAGTTCATTTGCAGTGGCTGGAGGCCCTGGTGTGCCCATTCTCTCTCTCTCTTCCCCTCCTTCTCTGTCAAATAAATAAATAAAAATGTTTTAAAATGAGGCCAAAGTGACACAGCAGTGGGAAGATGAGGGGGGTAAAAGGTGATAGAATAAAGAAATATTTTAAAGCCATTAAGAAAAGAATTAAACTATTGAAAATATAATTCATAGCTGGGTGTGGTGGTGCATGCCTTTAATCCCAGCACCTGGGAGGCAGATGTAGGAGGATCACCGTGAGTTCAAGGCCACCCTGAGACTACATAGACTACATATATATACATATACATACACACACACACACACACACAATTATGCCATGGTAGAACTGGAAAGAGATACTAATCTGGAGTAGATGCAAACAAAAGGTACAGATGATTCAGACTGAGGCAAATTACTAGAACTTTCCCTAAGTGTAGGAGTTGATTCCAGACACACTCTCTCTCTCTCTCTGTATAAATTCAGACAACAAAACAATGTTGCAAGATCTCTTGCAACAGAGACATTTTGGAGGGACCTATGAGTATATAGTAAATATCTGTTGAGAAAAAGGTTAAAAATATCTACATAAGAAAGAAACCATCCCAGCCTGACATGAGATTGGGAGACCTGGTTGGTGAGGCTGAGCTGTGAGTCTGAGGGGCAAACGTTCCAGAATGAGCCATCCAAGAACACTCGCAAGGCTCTGAGCCTAGTAATCAACCGAGGCACCCTGCGTTCTGAACTCCTGCTTGAGCGCTGTGCTGACCTCTGCAGCTCAGTGGCCCTGTCATCCAGGTGTGATCTGGTGAGTTAGCTGGGCGAGGACACGCAGTCAATCCCACACCTAACCCTGACTTCCCTGGATTAGACATGGAAAAGCGTGAGGTTTCATCAACTCCAGTTACTTGTCAGCATTGCTCGTTCCTTCCCCCCCAGATTGGCAGGATCTCACTCCAAGTCCACATTTCCTTATCTTCCTGGGGAACTTTGATAGTCTCAGGCCCTCTCTGACCCCCAGGCTTAAATGGCAAGAGCTCTCACCCTCTGAGCCATCTCCGCGGCCCTGTGATGGTACTTTTGGCATCCATGTACAAACCAAGACACAGTGAAGGGTCTCCTCACTCATTCTCTATGTGGAGTTTCTAAGACCCATCGAAATTCCTTTCTCCTGCCTGTGCAGAGTGAGTGGTGTGGCGGGAAGAGCGGTAGACCGATTTTTCCTTTTCTTACAGACCTAGGAAGCTAAGTCAGACTGCCATAAAACCTTCACCAAGAAAAAGATCTGGTACCTTGGGTCATCCATTACCAGGTATAGAGCTTTGAGAATCCGTTTAATACAGTGCTTCATTTGAAGACAGATTTATTGTTAGGCTCATTTGGTGGAAACGCTAATGTTCATGTCCCGAATGTTTCCAGCCTGTCCTACCTGTGTGTGTAGAACTCAGCGGGGTGGGGGTCTTGGGGGGGGTACTGTCAGCTGGGAGCAAAGATCTAGGAGGGACAGAGAGTTAGAAAGGAGAGGTTGGTGGCAATGGATACTTGGGAGACAAAATGGGGCCAGGGAGAATTTCCAGATTTTTTTTCATGTTTATGTGATGTGATGTGTGTGTGTGTGTGTGTGTGTGTGTGTGTGTGTATGTGTATACATGTGCATGTATGTGGAGGCCTCTAGCATCAGGTGTCCTCTTAAGTTGCTCATCACCTTGTTCTTCTTTGAGGCAAGGCTTTATCCTGAGCCCAGAGCTCAGCAATTTGCTAGACAAGCTGGCTAGCGAGCCCCACAGAGTCTCCCATCTCCACCTCCCCAGCACTGGGATCAGGCCCTTGGCTAGTGTGGCAGGTATTTGCCCACTGAGACGTCTCAACAGCTCTCTAGTGCGCTTTTCCACTTTCAGTTTAAAATGAAATTTACCTGCCAAATGATTTGCAACTAATTCTATGTGGAGGCTTGATTTCCTGAATCACAACAAACATTTCTCCCTAAAGAGAGATCAGTTCATATACTTTTAGATGCTCTGATCTTAGAGAAAATGTTTGACTGTGTTGAAGGAGTCTACACTGGGAGGCAGTGTCTGGCAATTTGCTTTTTACAAACTAACACTCAAAGACCACAGGACATGCATGTTTCCCCAAAGCCTTCTTTCTTGGCCAAGCTGCTATCAACTCTGCTGACGGAGACTGCTTCTGCTTATCTTAAGTCACAGAAACATGAGTTTCCCCCAATTTTATGGTATCTCTATCCTCGATGCCATGATGCCACGATGTTTACTGCCATCCGGCCATGTGGAATTCTTCCCTATTTTCTTTATTTCCTTTCTCTTTGCTTTCTGTGATAGAATCCTTAAGAGTTCAAGTTCCAAATACGTTCCTGGTATAGCTCTCTAGACATTTCAAGTGGATTTCAACCCACATTCACTAGAAATCTTCCAAGGTCTCACTTAATTTGAAGTGGCAGATTTGTTCAGCACAGGTTTTGGTATCAGAGAAAACTGTTAGATTGCATGGAGGAGAGTCATCTCACTTAAAAAATTATTTGCCAGGAGAGAGAGAGAATGAGAAGAGAAGAGAAAGGAGAGACGGACAGAAGTAAAGTGAATGCCAGGGCCTTCAGCCCTGAAAATGAGCTCCAGATGCATGTGCCACTGTGCATCTGGCTTTACATGGGTACTGGGGAATTTAAACTGTGTGGTTAGGCTTTGCAGGCAAGAGCCTTAACTTCTGAGCCATCTCTCTAGTCCCGATTCACCTGCCTTTTAAATAAATAGGGCTACTCTGTTTGGACTTTATCTCGGAGGGTTGGGAGATACCTTGATATCACATAAGTAAATAACTTAGAGACTTAAGGATTTAAATGACTTTCTAGATACTTTACAAATTGTCTCAGTAGTATTGAAATAGGGACAGCTCCCGTTTAATTTAAACGTCAAAAAGTGTGTTACATAGGAAAGTCTTTCACACTTACAACTCTGTTTGAGGGTATGACTCACGCTCTTATATGAGGCAAATTTCCAGCAAGCAAATCTCTGTGAGTCGAGGCAAGCAACTTAACAGTGCTATTTTCATAAATCACTTTTTTTGTTATTGATATTAGGACACATCTGCTGTGTCCAACAAGAGCATAGCTTTGTGTGAGAGAAAAAAATGGATGGGAGGAAGAGAGAGCAAGTGAGGGAAAAAGCAAGGAGGGAGAGAGGAGGAGGAGGTGAGGAGGAGGCCTTAAAGGAGAGCCAACCATAATCTGTGCTCCAAGCCAACCAAAGTGTCTGCTTTCTTTAACTTGGTACACTTCATACTAAAAGGCCAGCTTGTTTACACTGTATATTTTGAGTTATTTGAAATATCTTTTCCAAGCCATTGGGTTTGCAACTCCAGGGGAGGCTTTTAAACGTGGCTGGAAAGTGTCCCCACCTCAGTGTCACGTGGCAAGAATGATATGGAAAAAGGAGGACAGCTAGAATGCCATTTCACACTATTAGGCCTTGCTGGGGACTGAAAATGCCCCCAGTTCAGTTATGTGATGGAACCAGCTTCTCTCTACAGACAGGCAACAGCAGTCATGGGCACATGCTCAGGCTCTCGGAATTTCTGCAGGGACAACTTTATGGTGTGTTCTGAGCGTACCACTTAGATGTCGTTGGAACACTAAGCTAGAAATACACAAAGATATCAGACCTAAGGAGAACTTATTTGAAACCCTTCTGAAAGGAATATTACAGTTCATTCCTCAATCTTTGGTCCTTCCCCAGACTCTTTTTATGGGGACAACTGACGATATCAATTCTAAGTGATATCAATTCTAAGCAATAGGTAGAAATTTATCAATCCTCCCAATCAAGCCATGATAATTCACATACAATTCCAGTCCCGGATTTCAAAAACACTTTATTTGGCTGTCACAATCCCCTGGGTAGTCAAAAGAGAACTTGAACTTTTTTTTTTTTTTTTTTTTTTTTTTTTTTTTAAATTTTTTATTTATTTATTTGAGAGTGACAGACACAGAGAGAAAGACAAGTAGAGGGAGAGAGAGAGAATGGGTGCGCCAGGGCCTCCAACCTCTGCAAACGAACTCCAGACGCGTGCGCCCCCTTGTGCATCTGGCTAACGTGGGACCTGGGGAACCGAGCCTCGAACAGGGGTCCTTAGGCTTCACAGGCAAGCGCTTAACCGCTAAGCCATCTCTCCAGCCCGAGAACTTGAACTTTTACCTGCACCATGCCAGCTCTCTCTTGGTCAGAAGAGGTATAGACCTTGGAGTTATTTCAAGTAATCTCTGCTTGTCTCATAAGCTCCCTGTTGGAGAAACCTAGCTTTTTACTATTTGTATTATAGCTTTCTTTAGACCAACCCCTTAATTGTTCCTTTCATGTGATACCTGAATTACTCATTGCCCGTTTGAATTTCTCATATGTAAAATTGAAAAATCTATACCTGAAGGCAAAAGAGAGAAAAACCTCCTTGATACTATAGGTAAACAGAATGGACTTTGTTCTGCTTACAAGAGACCCATGATTTGAAACCGCTCACAGAAAATGACTTCATAGACAAAGCAATTTCCAAGCCATCAAATCCACAGTGTCCTGCGGGGGCAGTTTCTTACCCATTTATCTTTATTGTGGTCCAGGCTAGGTGCATGACTGTCCCTGAGCTGAGCATCACAGCCTTTCCAATGTCTGTGAATATGGAGCAGATCTTGTCTCTCTCTCTCTCTTTCTCTCTCTCTCTCTCTCCAGGTGACTAGGTGATCAGTTCACTCATTTTTGACTCTTAAGCTCAGGTAGAACAACAGAGTGTGTTCCTCAGGTAGGGGAACATTTGCTCCAGCTTGCAAGGCTGTCCAGCAGGGACTGGTTGACCTCATCAGGAGCCGTAACTGAAGCAACTTCTGAGGAAACAGCAACAGCAATGCCCAATGGGGAATCCAACTGCAAAACAGGAGGCAGGAGCTGCGTGGGGAAGGGCTGGGCATAAACACTTAAGGCCTCCACATGACACCTTTGAGGCCTATGCAATTCCCACGGACGTCAGTTCCATGCTCTGGTTACTGAACTACCACAGAAAAGAACCTGACATTGATCGCTGTAACTCAGTTCACTTAGTATTGGAGAAGGAGGGTTCTTAGACTGTGGCTCTCAGACCAACAGTCCCGGCAGCACATGAAATTGCTAGAAATGTAAATGTGCTGCCCTCCTCACGCTCATGAATCATAAACTCTGGCTCTCAGGCCCTCCAAATGACTCTTATGCCACAGTTTGAGAACTACTACTGTGATATACAATGACAATACCCAGACATAAACAAACAGAATAACGAAAGCTATAAACACAAACTACAGAAGAAAATTGGCTAATAAGAAGTTGAATGTAGGGCTGGGGAGATGGCTTAATTGATGAAGTGTCTGCTTTGCTTGAGTTTGGATCCCCAGCCTCCTCATAAAAGCTAAATGTAGTGGTGCATGCCTGTAATCCCAATGCTGGGGAGGCAGAGACAAGAGGATTGGTAGGGCTTGTGGAATTGGTGAGCTATTCTAGCCAAATTGGTATGATTTAGGTTCAGTGCTTAAAGTTGGAGGACAACTTTTGGGTGTGTCCTCGCCTTCCACCTCATTTGAGGCAGGTTTCCTTTGTTTTTTTATTTTCATTTTTGGTTTTATGAGGTAGGGTCTCACTCTAGCTCAGGCTGATGACCTGGAATTCACTTTGTAGTCTCAGGGTGGCCTCAAACTCATGGTGATCCTCCTACCTCTTCCTCCTGAATGCTGGGATTAAAGGCGAACAGATTAATGGTGGTGAAAAGGCCTAAGTGAGGTCAGGGGAATAGATTGAGTAAAGGAAAGGTGGAGGGAGGGCTAATCAAAATGTAAGAGGATATAAATAAGTCATATGGAAACCCACTTTTTTGGACAGTGGAACACTCAGGAGCCATAGATTATTACTAGAAAATTTTCAGTGCCAGGGATGGGATACCTTCCAGTGAATTGTTGGCCAGGGGGGTCCCTGATGCCCCCAAAATATTACAGGCCATTGCTGAGGCCCTTGGTTTCCCACAGGAATAGATGGTTACGCCCTATTGCTGAAGACTCCACATACTTGGGCTACAAGGTCACTGAGAAATCCTGCTGGAACTGAGCTGAAAACCTCCTCCATGGAGACTAGCTGACAGAAAGCTGGAAGAAGCCATTCTACATGTAGTTCAATGGCAGAAAGAGATACCACCAGTGAAGATGCTCAACAGTGGACACTGCAAGCCTTATATTTGGTCAGCCAGGCCAAATAATCCCGGGTGCAATAGTGGCATGTCTGTTATGGGGGAAACCAACTGCCCTCTAATTTGACTGGTGGCCTGCTCCATAGGAGGGAATACATCCCTGATACTACCTACAACAGGGGTAGTAATGAGCCCTAGGAGTGTAATATCTGCTTCTGTCTGGCTAAATATATACACTTTGCTCATCAAACTGCCCAGTAAACACTTCTCTTAATGTTCATACCCATATATTAATGCTACTCTCACTTTTGGTTAGAGAACCCTCTCTTTTTAGATGTCAGTGACCTTGGGATGACTCAGAAGGCACCATGGTGCTGAGAAGTGACAGAGGAGTGCTCAGCACTGAAATATCTCTATCACACCTTGCTAGGCTCAGGGTCCATTGTGGAAGAGGTGGCAGAAAGAATGTAAGAGCCAAAGGCAGGGTAGGACTCCTTACAAGTGCTCCTCCAGACACAAAATGGCCTGGATATCCATGACCTCACAGTGCCTGATACTAACTACACAAGACCATCATAATATGAGGAAAAGATGATGACATCAAAATAAAAGAAAGACTAACTGCAAGAGGGAGGGGATATGAAGGAGAGTGGAGTTTCAAAGGGGAAAGTGGGGGGAGGAAGGGAATTACCATGGGATATTGTTTATAATCATGGAAGTTGTCAATAAAAAGCAAATTAATTAATTAATAAAACAAATAAGGTGGAGAACAACTGAGGAAGACACCCAATGTCAACCTCTGGCTTTCACACATTCACACACACTCCACACATGCACATACAAAAAGTGTTTGAATATGGTTTCTGTATTTTTATTATTACTTACTATCATCATCATGATTATTATTTTGGTTGTCAAGACAAAGGCTCACTGTGTAGCCCAGGCTAGCCTTGAACTCCAGGTCTATCTGTGCTAACCTCCCAAGTTTAGCAGGCCCCACTCTGCCTGGCTTCCTGTCTCTTCTTGTAGTTGGGTTGCTCAGCACAGCATAAATTCCAGTAAACACTGTTGTCTAAATGGCTCAGAGGGTATTATATAGATTGATGCCAAAAATCAAGATATTGTACCTAGCAAATGAAGCAATGATTTTTTTTATATCTTCCTTGTTAGGTTTTTTTTTTTTTTTTGGTTGTTGTTGTTACTGCTTTTGAGAGAATCACTGAAGTCTAGAAAATTACCTGAGAGGCAAAACTTCCTAGAACAATGAGAAGCAGTTGTAGTGTACACAGGAAAACTACTGTGTTCATCTCTTAAGAATGTTGATATACATTTCAGAGCCCAGCATAGATATCCTATAAATAGCTTATGTCCTCCTACAATGAATCTTAAAGGGCTGGAGAGTTGGCTTAGTGGTTAAAGCACTTGCCTGCAAAGCCTAAATACCCATTACGACTCTTCAGATCCCACACAAGCCAGACACACAAAGGTGAGGCAAGTGTGAGGTTGCACATGCCCACTAGGTGGCGTATGTGTCTAGAATTCGATTTCAGTGGCTGAGGCCCTGAAGCGCCGATTCTCTTTCTCTCTCTTTCTCTAAAATGAAAAAGAGTTAAAAAAAAAAATGAACCTTAAATCCAGGTATGGTGGTGTTTGCCTTTAATCCCGGCACTTGGGAGGCAGAGATAGGAGGATCACCGAGAGTTCGAGGCCACCCCGAGATGACTACATAGGGAATTCCAGGTCAGCCTGAGCCAGAGTGAGACCCTACCTCGAAAAACCAGAAAAAAAAGAACCTTAAAATTCTATCTTAAATAATTCTACTTCCCTTCATTTACCCAGCTGGCAATCAAATCTTGAAAAATGAGCCTCCTACTATTCCTTGAACCCATCTAGACCTACAGTGACCCTCAGTTGAGGTATCAGTTTACCCTCCCAGTGGCCATCTGTTGGCTACTCATCTCTCTTGCCTTTTGTATGGTGTTCTGGTTCCCATCTCCACATTAATCTCTGTGAATAGTTGGCATTCGCTTGTCATGCCATGTTTAAAATCCTTCAAAAGCTTTGTGTCACTTCCAGGATGGAGCAGAGGGTCTCCTTCCATGAGGTCCTGCCCAATTCTCTAACCTAAATTGCTTGCCACTCTGCTGTGACAATCTCACCGACTGGTCCTACAAACGCGGTATCGCCCCCACATGGGAAATCTGTTGTCCTCTTATAAGGCTCAGTCCAAGTACCTTCTCCTGGAAGGACTTCTTAGATCACACTCCACTGTCCTGTTTTGCAGTGGGAGTCCCTCCTCTGCTTTTATCACCATATTTCACTTAACTTTCCCTTTAAAGCTCTCTAAGAAAAGAAAAGGATTCAGTCCTCCCTTCCCTCCCCTCTCTTCTAGTCCCCCCTTCTACTTGAACCCTCTCCTATTCTCTTTCATTCTCTCTCCTCTTCTTCTTTCCCCTGAGCTCCCTTCCGGTCTTTTGAGACAGGATCTCCCTATGCAGTCCCACTGGCTCTTACTTTAAATCCTCTTGCTTTAGCCAAGTGCTGGGATTATAGGCATGCACCACTATGCCTGGCTGACAGGAGCCATTTCTTATTAATGTTTGTAAACAAGGCACTTAATTTCTTTCCCTAGAACCTAACATCTGCTCAACAAATGTTTATTGAACAAAGAAATGAACAAATCAAAAATAAAGGCATTAGTCCTTTCAGAGTCTCTGAGAATGGACCGTTGGATAGGTCTTCATGACGAATGGGTACTAACAGCACAACAATGGCTCATAAGCGAGATAGGACAGCTCACACAAATGAGAAACAAGTCCAAGTCTCCCTATAGATGTCAAGCTAAATCATTTGGAAAACCCATATAGACACGGAAAACTCTTCATACTGTTAAGTTCATGTTCTTCTGTTTCCATGCTCCTACTAGGACTGGGGGAAGACGTGTTGAAACGAAAGCCCTGAAGGCCATTTTTGAGGAAGTTAAAACTTAAGTGGAAGAAGGAAGGATAAATCGTGCATGAGAGTGTTTGTTCTCCTTGCCAAACTTTCAGCCCCCAGAGATTTAGGGGGTGGGGTGGGAAGACGTGTGAGATTGAAGAGCATGTAGCTTTAGGTACTTGTTCAAATTGAACATAAATTTAAAAAAAAAAAAAAAAAGGAAGTTTATCTTCTCAAATTAATGGAAAAATCTGGAATTTAATTTTGTGATCTATTCTCTAGAGAGACAGGGACCCGAGTAAAGGGAGGATTATTTGCTCAGCTTGAGAGCGTGATGTTAAACACATGAAAGTTTTCCTCTTCGCTTCCCATCCCGCCACCCAACTGTACAGGGTTCAAATCCATGGAGCTGCAGGTGGGTGGCTGGTTTGGATCCAGTTCCCAGAGCTTGCTTCTCTTTAATTGTCCTTACTTTATTTATATTCTGACATTTGGAGTGACTTTCCCATGCTTATGTGTGATAGATCCCAATCTAGTAGGGGAAGCCTGCTTCAGTTCTCACACTCATTCTCAGTGAGCAAGAGTGGTGGTGTCCCAATGGAATATTGATGTAAGGAGAGTATTTTTCTTTTTTTTTTCCTGGTCACCAGAGCAGCTGGAAAGCATATTCTTTGAGAAATCACTGCAAACAATGCTTAAGTCTTTCTTTTTGCTTTCTTCAACCAAATGGCTGATCATTGAATAGCGACTTCTGGCTGCTAACATTGAGATTTACCCTTATATGATGCTGACAAGAGTCAAACTTCAAAATACCTGGAAACGTCAGGTGTGTGAATAGAGCCTCAGCTCTTCATATCTCAAGTACATGTGGTTCCGTACAGCCCTGTCTGATAGAATGTTCTGCAGTGATCCAACTGTCCTGTGTCATTCAATCCTGCTAGCTGCCAGCCACATGTACCTACTGAGCTCTTGAGACATGCTCAGTGCAACTCAGGAATTGAATTTTTAATTTTATTTAATTTTCATTAATTTAAATAACTACACACAAGCAATGACTGCTGTAATGGGAAGTATAGTTTGAAGATATGGTCTTAATGTGTAAAACAAACACAGTGACTATAGAGAGGAATAACTTTTAAACTCTTGCTACAAAAAAAAATCCAGGGTTGATCTAATTATTTAAGTAAGAGTTTTTGGGTCTCCAGGTTAGATGACAACACAAAGGGTATGGACTCCATCTATATGAAATTTCAGGGCTGGAGAGTTGGCTTAGTGGTTAAGCGCTTGCCTGTGAAGCCTAAGGACCCCTGTTCGAGGCTCGGTTCCCCAGGACCCAAGTTAGCCAGATGCACAAGGGGGCGTACGCGTCTGGAGTTCGTTTGCAGTGGCTGGAGGCCCTGGCGCACCCATTCTGTCTCTCTCTCTTTCTCTCTCTGTCACTCTCAAAAAAAAAAAAAAAAAATCATGTGTGGGGCTGGAGAGATGGCTTGGCAGTTAAGGCGCTTGCTTACAAATCCAAAGGACCAAGTTTGATTCCCTAGCACGCATGTAAAGCCAGATGCACAGGTGGCGCATGCGTCTGGAGTTTTTTTGCAGTGGCTGGAGGCCCTGACTCACCCATTTTCTCTCTCTGTCTCTCTAATAAATAAATTTTATAAAATAAAAATAAAGAAGTTTTCATGTGTGTCCATTCCAACATGTTTGAAAAATTATAATTAAAGCAGAGTTTCCCTGGCTGATAAGATTCAGGCTAGTTTCAATTTATACTTTTATGTTTTTATGTTTTATGAATACAATAAACACATAGGCTTAATTTTTTGTGGAGTGTACTTTTCAATATTTTTGTTTATACTGCATATGGAGTTGGTGCAGGTTTTGGACATAAAGATTATGTACATATTGTGAATCAAAAAATATCTGAAGGTCTGGAGAGATTGCTTAGTGGTTAAGGCACTTGCCTGTGAAGCCCAAGGACCCAGGTTTGACTCCCCAGGACCCACATAAGCCAAATGCACATGGTGGTACATACATCTGGAGATCATTTGTAGTGGTTAGAGGCTGTGGTACACACATATGCACACATACCCTCTCTCTCTTTCTCTAATAAATAAAAACGTTAAAAATTCTGAAGAGCTTCTTCATTTCTTTCCTTCATGTACCAGCTCTTCCCCTCTCCAAGATATTTAAATTTTTATGGCCATTTTCATTTTAAGATAACACTTTGGTGTCACCACCCATCTGGAACTATGATGTTCAGGTGTCAGTGTTTGCTTTGTCATTGAGCTGTTTCAGGAAGTGAATCAGGAGGGGACTATAGAAGAACTCATGGGGCAGATGAGAAAAGCAGCAATGTTTTGCCATAAAGGTTAGATAAATACTCTTGTCATTTTCTGTAAGTCAGATGTGTTGTGAAAGACGATTGGTTTTAGGTAAATGTTGGAAAGCCACTCCAAGAATAGCATTGGTCATCAGATGCCTTTCTGCAGAAGACTACAACTTGTGTTCAGCTCTCCTTGGCATGGAGACACCTTCCATGATGTTCCTTCCCTTCGCATGCAGTCTTTTACAGTGTATCAGCCTTCTACTGGCCTACAGTGTTTTGCTCAGTATTTCTGCAGAAGAGGATCATGAGCCAGCGTAACGATGTCATCCTCATGTGATCTCTCTCACTTGCTCTCTCTTTAGTTTATTACCTGGCACCCTAGGGCACTCAGCTCACATGTAGCTTGGCATCAGCTCACATTCAACTGAACTGAACATTCTATCCAGTGGCTAACCCCAGTTCACCCTGGGATGAGATTAGAATCAGGAAGCCTGGCCAGGTTTGAATGACTCCATGGGATTTCAATGGCTATGAAAATTTGTGTGCCAGACTGAACCTCCATACATTCATGTTCGTCTCAACTAAGCAAAATGAAATATTCTGTACTTCGAAATCCAGCCTTACAGGACCTCATTAACAAATAAAGACCAAAGGATGTTATGTAATTTCATAGTAATTTTTAAGATTCACTTTAATAAAATCCTGCATTTTGAATGATCTGCATAGTCTTTAAGACTAATATTAATTAAATTAATATTAATTAAAGTACCTTTTCATATAGAAATGTATTTTACATTTTTAAATTTTATTTGAGAGAGAAATAAAGAGGGAGAGGGAGAGAGAGCGAGCGAGAGAGAGAGAGGGAGGGAGAGAGAATAGGTGTGTCAGGACCTTTAGCCACTGCAAACTAACTCCAGATGCATGCACCACCTTGTGCATCTGGTTATGTGGGTCCTAGAGAATTGAACCTGGCCTTTTGGCTTTATAGGCAAGCACCTTAAGTGCTGAGCCATCTCTCCTGCCCAAAAATGCATATTTAAGTTTATACTCCATATGGGTTAACTAACTTTGTATTTGAAATGTAGTTTTAATTTTTAGCTGGCTAAGTAAGCTAACTAATATATGACTTACTGTGACCACAAGCAGCTCCTTTCTCACCACTATTTCAACTCAAAATCACACCTTCCAGTGGTAACTATTATCAACAGTCTCAGATTTCTTGTTATGGTATTGGCTCCTTATTTCTAACCAATGTGGTTATAATGTCATATCTTTATTTTCCATTTTAGATATCTAAAAGTCAGTAATTTGTACTCTAGAATTTTCCTTTATGCCCTTCTCCACTTTCACTCTTTGATCTTGTGGCTTTGTTAACTTTTTACTGATGCTGTCTTGAGCATTGGGTTGATAAACAGATGCTTTCAACCTGCCACCTTCATCTCTCTCTAAATAAAAAAATGAAAGATTAAAGCATGAAATCTCTGCACGGGCATGGAAATTGAGACATAGAAAATAAGATATATAATCCAAATGCTCGACCAAGAAGTGGTGTACTTAGTTCTGGAGTTTACATTCCTCACCTCTGAGAAGCCATGCCTCCTCTTGAGGCATCAACCCATGAGGATTTATGGTGTTTCCCAGGTAATTCTTCTCAATGGTGAGAACCACTGTGGGTTCATTCTATCATGAGGTACAGCACACACTGGGAAAGGATAAAGGGAAGGGCAATCAAAAGGGAAAGATGTTATCAAGCCAAAAGAGTAACCTTAAGCAACACTTAGGGCAGGCATTCTGTATGGCAATATGCAGCCATACCGCACCCAAAATTCGGTTTTGAAATGATAGAGCATTGTCATTGCAAATTTCAAAAAAATATATTATTTGTAAGCACAGAGAGATAGAGAGAAGAGAGACAGAACGGGCATGCCAGAGTCTCCAGCCCCTGCTAATAAACTCCAGATGCGTTTGCCACTTTGTGCGTCTTGCTTTACGTGGGCGCTGGGGAGTTGAACCAGGGTCATTAGGCTCTGCAGGCAAGTACCTTATCCCTCTCTAGCCAGTCATTGCAAATTTGATCATACGAATCCCAGACATCTGAGCTAGAGAGGGTACCATTTGATCTTTGTCAGTTTGAGCTAGAGAGGGTACCATCTGATATTTGTCAGTTTGTGCAGGAACATGTCACATCTCCTGGGTCATCTCTAAGCCATGTCATTTAGTATTTACACAAAGAAGTCATCAGCAACTCTGACAATACAATTCATCAAACTTCCCCCTTGAGAGAAGTTGCATGGGGCTGGGGGAAAGCCTGGATGGACACTTTAGCATAGTACGTTGGTAGGAATTCACATGTTCTTCCAGCTGTCTAAGAGATCAAGATAATTTTATAATTCCTTATTTTCTTTGATGCTGTGAACAATTCAAGTTTAACAGCATCTATCTAACATGCTCTTGCTAAATAAATAAATGCACTTGGAAGAGGAAAAGGAGGCAGAGATGGGAAGACAGAGGCTTGCAAACACTGAAGTCATTAACAAAAATGTTGATGGATGTTATCAAGTTGTTTAGGGTGTTGTCCTCATTAGAGAAAACAATTGAATGATTTTAAATAGAGGAAAGAAATTTAATTCTGTCCAAATTCCTGTTTGTCACAGGAGTGGAGTAGGAATGAATTCTTCATTAAGGAATTAAGAATACTGGGAACAATAGGTTTTCCTTTGCTTCAGTTACAGAACTTCTTGTGAAACTTTATTTTTCTCTGATTTGCATTTTTACATTTTTACTTTTACAACCAGTTTATTTATCCACTTGAGAGAGAGAGAGAGAGAGAGAGAGAGAGAGAGAGAGAGAGAGAGAAGAATGGGTATGTAAGGGCCTCTTGCCACTACAAACAAGCCCTAGACATATGTGTCACTTTCTGTTTGGCTTTTTGTGGGTACTGGGGAATTGAACTCGGACCATCAGGTTTTGCTTTCCTTCCTTCCTTCCTTCCTTCCTTCCTTCCTTCCTTCCTTCCTTCCTTCCTTCCTTCCTTCCTTCCTTCCTTTCAGAGTGACAGACAGAGAGAAAGAGGGAGGGAGGGAGAGAGAGAGAGAGAGAGAGAGAGAGAGAGAGAGAGAGAGAGAGAGAGAGAGAGAGAGAGAGGGCACGCCAGGGCCTCCAGCCACTGCAAATGAACTCCAGACAATGTATGCCCCCTTGTGCATCTGGCTAATGTGGGTCCTGGGGAACTGAGCCTCGAACCAGGGTCTTTAGGCTTCACAGGCAAGTGCTTAACTGCTAAGCCATCTCTCCAGCCCAACCATCAGGTTTTGCAAGAAGACATTCTTTAACCATTGACCCGTCACTCCAATTCATAACAGTTTCCAGCTGTCCAGTGCGATATCTATTGTGCCACAGAGCCACCTTACAACCAGTTTTATAGGGCGGATTGGTATTCCCAGCTGAAAAGTTGTAAATTATCATGACTTATATTGACCATTTATATTTGGCTACTTTTTGATATCTTATTTATTTATTTGAGGGGGGAGGGCAGATAGAGAGAGAATGGCATGCCAGGGCCTCCAGCTACTGCAAATGAACTGCAGACACCTGTACCACCTCATATATCTGGCTTTATATGGGTACTGGGGAATTGAACCTGGGTCCTTTGGCTTTGCAGGCAAGTGCCTTAACTGCTAAGCCATCTCTCCAGTCCACACAAATTTTCTGTCCAGAAAAATTATAATCCAGGGAAAAAGTTTTCATATCTTTCCCCCAAAGAGGGTTTAATTTTTTATTGATTTTTTTAAAATAAAAAGGTGGGGCTGGAGAGATAGCTTAGTGGTTAAGGCATTTGCCTACAGAGCCAAAGGATCCTGGTTTGACTCTCCAGGACCCACATAAGCCAGATGCACAAGGGGGCGCATGCATCTGGAGTTCACTTGCAGTGGCTGGAGGCCCTGACGTGTCCATTCTCTGCCTCTTTCTCTCTCTCAAATAAATAAATAAATAAAAAATATTTTTTTAAAAGGTGGCATTCTTTTCTTCTTTTTTTGGTTTCATGAGGTAGGGTCTTGCTCTTGGATACATTCTGATAATACAATTCTAGATTTGCTTATCTGTGTCTTTAAAAAAGTTGTTATAAGCCGAATTGTGTCTAACATACCAGCACTTTCAGAATGTGATCTGTTTGGACACACGATCTTTTTAAGCTAATTAAGTTAACCCGACGATATCAGAGTGGGCTCTAACGAAATTTGACTGGTGCCCTGATAAGAAGAGGAAATTAAGTCACAGATAGGCTCAGAAGGAAGGTCACATGAATACCCATGGAGAAGATAACCACTTACAGCCGCTCAAGGGCAGAGGCTTCTTGAAGCCATGAACTGCATGTACATTAAGCTTGGACTTTCAGGCACCAGAACCGTAAATGCCAGCTGGTCTGTGGTATCTTCTTATGGTGGCCCCAGAACATTAATAAAGATGCTCTTATTCGTGAGTCAGGAAGCAAAATTTTCACTTTGGCTGCGTGACCCCACTTAATGTTGTTTACACAATAAAGGGGAAGTCTTTAATATCTATGACCCCAGCACCTGTCCCCACGCACAGCACATGGAGGTCTTGGACACACACAGTGGCCTATCATATGGCCCCGTTCACGTTCTCCTGCAAGGCCTTGTTTGTGGCCCTTGCTGTGGGCTATGAAGGTTCAGGGCTGTGAAGTACCATGTAGACCTCAGTGTGACCGCCCTGTCGGCATCTCCATCCGTGATGTTTTGTGAAAACATGTTCACCTGGAGAGAATGCCTTAGGTTTTCAGAGCAGATTGGCCACCGTCAACTACTCCTGAGAGTTTCTACAAATGAGGAGGAGGTGGTGAGCGGCTCTTAGCTGTTCCTCCCAGAATGTATAGGTGAGCCAATAGAGGCCGCATGACCAACTCTATCAAGAGCTGCTGACAAGGCTCAGAGATCCAGAAGAGACACCTGACCCATGTCTGTTGTCAGGACATCATCCACCATGGCAACTAGGCTGACTTCCTTCTCACAGGCTGGCTTCCAGCCCAACAGAAGAGGGTCAAGAAAGTCAGGATTCTAAATATCAACAGCATCACTCTGTCAGAACCTCTCTTGTGACCTTTCTCAGAAAAGGAAATGCAACGACAACTTGAAAGCCAGCCAGGTTATCCATGTCCAGAAAAGCTGTCTGTGGTACGACGCTTGTTTGAAATCCTCTGTCCTACATTATGGGCACAGTCTTTTTCAAAGGACAATAGAGCTCTGTAAACCTTATGCTGAAACTGATAAAAGCAAAAGTTCAGTGGTTAGAAGACATTTTCTTTCTCTCTTAAGACCAGTGGGAAAACAGAAAGCAAAATTAAAGTGGCAACTAATGCTATGAGCTAAACCTGTTCACTTCCTTCCCAGCACCCATGACAATTTTGATGTCTTTCCTCCTTCTAGTACTCTCCTTGTCCCCATCAATATTGTGACCTCTTTAAGGAAGTAGCCACAGTCCTTGTATTTACCAGTGTATCTTTAAAATCAGTTTCAGGTCTTGCTACATAATGGCACTACATGTCAATTCATAGGATGCATGACTAAACAAAAAAATATCAATGAAGTCAAAGAAAGACTCTAAAATAGTTCTAGATCTTATTGTGCTATATTGCTTGTAAGACAATTTCCTAGGGGTATTTAATTTACTCCTTAATTAAATGATTTTTTTTTAAATATTACTTTCCCAACGAGATGCAGAGAAGTCTAATTTCAAGCATTTGTGTCACTATTGTAGAATGGACTCTTTATCCCCCTTCCTAAGACTTTGAAGAGAAAATTGCCAATACTTTGGGATTAAACTCAATTATATGCATTTTTTAAAAAATTATTTATTTATTTATTTATTTGAGAGCGACAGACACAGAGAGAAAGACAGATAGAGGCAGAGAGAGAGAATGGGCGCGCCAGGGCTTCCAGCCTCTGCAAATGAACTCCAGACGCGTGCGCCCCCTTGTGCATCTGGCTAACGTGGGACCTGGGGAACCGAGCCTCGAACCTGGGTCCTTAGGCTTCACAGGCAAGCGCTTAACCGCTAAGCCATCTCTCCAGCCCATATGCATTTTTTTTTTTTGAGGTAGGGTCTCACTCTAGCCCAGGCTGATCTGGAATTCACTATGTAGTCTCAAGCTGGCCTCAAACTCGCAGCAACCCTCCTACCTTGGCTTCCTAAGTGCTGGGAATACAGATGTGCACCACCACGCCCAACTACATGCACCTTTTTAAATCTACTCAGCTTTGTTTCTGTGATGCCGGGGATCAAACCTAGGACCTCTAGAGTGTGATCCCATGCTCTACTCTTGAACGACACACACTCAGAATGCCTCTCCTCTCACCCAGCTGTGTGACGCTTTAGTGACTCTGAACTTTGTGCAACGCTGAGTTGAAGGCTGAGTGGTTTGACTGAAGAGAGACTGCAGCTGAGCTACAAGGAAGTCTCTGTAATTTTGTTTTCATTGGTTATTTTCAATATATTTATTAGGTTGTTAAACTGAACCATCTCGACTGGCCCCAGCCAAGTTTCTTATAGTGTCCACGGGACATTAACTCTGCAGTTATAGTGAAAGAAGCCAGCAGTCTTAGGTGAGCGCCTGGCCCTGCTCTACAGACAACCTAGTCAAGAGGGAGGGTCGAAGGTTCAGGGAGATCTTTTCCAAACCTCTCTGGTTTGGAAATTGAACTAGAACTCTCCTGGGGTCAAAGCTTCTGATGAGATTCCTGGAGTGTCTTGGTCCAGGCGTGGGTTTGGAATACTTGGGAAATGGCCGACCACAGGGATCTCAGGGCTTTGCAGTCTGGCTGGGTTTGGAAGTGCTGAGCTGACTGAAAAGCAGGGCACTGGAGGGGTGGCAGAACTGTACAAAACCTCAACTGGAATTCCAATTGTTCATTTGGGGCAAGAGTTTGGGTTTGGTTCTTATATGTAAGCCCAAATTGCTTGTTTTCTACTGTCATGAATCAAAGATTCAAATCCAAATCTTTAGTATTTAGGTCTTATTATCATGTAGGGAAAATCAACCTGTGTAGTAATTTAGGTTGATGATGGTACAAAATTAAGTGTCATTGCAAATTAAAAAATAAAGCCAGAGTGCCATTCTAAATGATCTTTGTACATTTTAGTAACTAAAAGTCCACAAAAAATTCTTTAAAACATTTTAGGTTAGTTCAGGCATAAATGGATACCTATGTTATCATACCCATCTTAAATCTTTACCTTTTTTCATTTTGCATGTATATGTGTGTTCACATCTTTGCAAGTTTGCTCTATGGTGTACATGGATGCAGGTTTTTGTGCCAGAATTGACATCTGGTGTCTTCCTTGCTTGCCTTGGCTTCCCAAGTACTGGGATGACAGGCATATGCCTCTACATCCGGTTTTACAGTTTGTCTTAAATATTTTTATTTATTTATCTGAGAGAGAGAGAGAGAGAATGGGTGCACCAGAGTCCCTAGCTACTGCAATTGAACTCCAGATGCATGCACCACCTTGTGCCTCTGGCTTATGTGGTGTCTGGGAATCGAACCTGGGTCCTTAGACTTTGCAGGCAAATGCCTTAACCACTAAGTAATCTCTCCAGCCCTAGCTTAAAATCTTGCCTCTGGACTTCGGGTCCTTTATCTTTGAAACACAGTTCAGTTCCTGGCAACTCAACCTGTGTCCTCAGAAAGTGAAAGCATTGACTTATGGGGCGATTCCCAATGCTTTGATATTTAGTAATTTAATATCCATTGAATTTTGCAATGTTTTGTGCTCATTTCATGTGAAGGAAACTGGTAGCATTACTATGTACTGTTATCCTGCTAATTAGCCTTCAACTATTTATTTAGCACGTAAGAAAAGACCTACTACCTTCTCCCTCCCTTCCTCCCTCCCTCCCTCCTTTTCTTTCTTTCTTTCTTTTTTAGAGAGACAATTGGTGTGCCAGGGCCTCAGCCACTGAAGTTGATCTCCAGATGCTTGTGCCACCTAGTGGGCATATGCAACCTCGTGCTTGACTCATCTTTGCGCATCTAGCTTATGTGGCATCTGGAGAGTCCAATGTGGGTCCTTAGGCTTTACAGGCAAATTCCTTGACCGCTAAACCATCTTTCCAGCCTCCTACTACCATCTTAATTAAGTCTTTAAATTTTTTGTTTTATTTTTATTTATTTATGTGAGTGACAAAGAAAGAAAGAGAGAGAGAGAGAGAGAGAGAGAGAGAGAGAATGGGTGCATCAGGGTTTCCAGCCACTGCAAATGAACTCCAGATGGATGCACCACCTTGTGCATCTGGTTTATGTGGGTCCTGGGGAATTGAGCCTCGAACCGGGGTCCTTAGGTTTCACAGGTAAGCGCTTAACTGCTAAGCCATCTCTCCAGTCCCTTAATTAATTTTTTTAAGCACTCTATTTATCACTCTGAATTTTATAAACTTATTTTTCTTGTGTGACATTTTTACCAAGGGAACTCATCTCTGAGTTCTTTCCTGGCGTGAATATATTGTGAGTTTTCACACTAATCAAAAACAAATTCAGGACCGGGGACGTGAGCTCAGTAGGAGAATGGGGCTAAGCATGCAGAAGATCCTGAGTTCAACCCTCAGAACTGAAAAAACAAACAAACAAAATTGAAGATAATTTTTCTCATTTTATAATTGTATGTTACAGAATGAAATTTTCCAAAATGCTTGATTCATTTGAAAGTCCATTTTTGTTTTGCTTGGCTAGATAGTAACCTAAAACATTTATGACAGACAATATTAGAAATTGCCCTCCTGAAAGCCTTCAAAACTGCATGTTTACATAATAAAGATTGTTTTTAAAAAATAATCTTGCATTTCCGAGGCTATTCTAAATTGGAGATTATTTTAAGGACTAAAAGGGAAACATTGGGACTTCTTGCTTGGTGACATATTTATCACTATAACTTTTAAATTCCTTCATAAGTTTCATCAATATTGTCCGGAATGTCCCTATTTCCATACTCCGTGTGCAGTCACATCCAGCCTTTCACATGGTGGAGAAGATTTGCTGCACATAGAGGGAGGGAGGGAAGGAGGGAGGGAGGAAGGGAGGGCTTATGCCTCTCTCCTGTTTGTCTCCACCTGCCCGTACTTCCAGCTCCTTTCTCTTTAAAGTACCAGAGAGCACACTTTCAAGTGTTTTGGAATCTCCTTGCCTTTGCTGTGTAGGTTCGTGGGATGCGGACAGATGACAATCATACTACCTTAAGACTTGAAACATTTAACACAGGCTTCCCTTTCAGATGGCAGTTCCACTTTTCTTCTCTTGGAGAAGACCAGCGAGTTCAGTTCCTTCTAGATTCATTACATTATTGCTTGCTGCCCTGCTTCTTCCCGATTCTGACTCTCTGTTCTCACTGATGTTGGAGGGGAAGTGTGTGTTCCACTCATTTCAAAGGCATGCCTGCAATTTGGCAGTAGATTGGCCAACTCCAATTAGTGGTCCACAAGGTGTTGAAAAAACAGGGCCCTGTGTGTGGGAAATGTTTGGCAGTTCCCTTCCAGCAACTTGAAAAACACCTTCCTTGCTTAGATTTGAATCACTTCCCAATCAGTTGTGACCATCAGGTCAAAAATCACACGTCTATGACAGATAAAATGGAATATAAAACCAAGACAAACAAAAAGCTAAAAACACAAATACTGTAATTGTAAGTGCACTTTGTGCATATTATCCCTTAAGTGTTGCTACTAAGTCTGAATGAGAATGTCCTATGTAGTTTTAGGTTCTATTATTTAAATATTATCCACTCTTCATTCAGACCCTTCAATAATAATGCTTATGCCAGCCTCTGGGTGTACATGTCTTATTTTATTAATATCTTATTTTTATTTATTTGACAGAGAAAGAAGAAGAAAAAGAAGGAGAAGGAGAAGGAGGAAGAGGAGGCAGAGAAGAAGAGGAGGAGGAGGAAGAGAATGTGCATGCCAGGGCCTCCAGCCACTGCAAACGAACTCCAGACACGTGTGTGCTCCCTTGTGCATCTGGCTAATATAGGAATTGAACCTGGGTCCTTTGGCTTTACAGGCAAACACCTAAACCACTAAGCCACCCCTCCAGCCCATGCAGATGTCTTCTTAATGTCTAGTGGGAGGAGCCAATATGGGTAGTGGGAAACAACCAATGAGGTAGAGCCAAGCAACAGAAATACACTTAATAAAGACTCCCTTAGAACCAGGATCAATGACTTTGGGGAAAACTTCTAATTTTAAGATCGCTTACACTGGAAAATTTTACTTGCATACCTCATTTTGTTATCTAGAACATTTCTGTGAATAAATGAGAAAGACATATTACCATCTTGTGAACAAATTCAAACAGAGATAAAAAGTGGTGTCCAAAAGAATATACCCAGGGGGTACTTGACAAAGATGTGACTAGAATTTCTGCTCCTCTGGTTTCAGATTTGTGTTCTGCCTTCCTGTCCCTTCTGCTTTGGTTGCTAAGAGATGTTGTATAACTTTTTTTTTTTTAATCTTTATCATGGTACTTTATGTAACAGAATATATTGCATACTTGATGACTTAAAAAACATTCCTTTTTACTTTAGATCTCTGTTTCCATAACTGGCTTGCATCTGCATAGTGAGGGAGTTGAAGAGATACGGTTTTCCTGTTGCTCATGCTATGCTTACCCCATTAACCTAAGCTCCACACACTCTATCAGCTCCGGATGCCTTGTAATTCACAGATGCTGTCAGAAGATGATGCCTTCCACAAAAGCACCAGGCTTTCATTTCTGTTCACGATCTAGGACAGTATCGTCTCATCTCTTCCATTTACTCTGTAGCCTTCCAGGAAGGCCAGAGCAAAGCCAAATAATAATCAAGGAACCCAGGAGGAAACTTGGCTCTTAGGGCTAGTCCATTATCATGGCAAAGCCAAATTTCCCTGCATGAAAGCATGGGCCGAGCTTTTGTGAGGCTGTGGGAAGTGGGGATGGCTTGGCTGCCACGAAGTCAGATTAGATACAGGTGAGAACCACATATGACTATGCCCGGATAAAAGTTTATAAAAGAAGGAGGGAAGGAAAGAAAGAACAGAGGAAGGGAGGGAGGAAAGGAAAAGAAAAAAGAAAGAAAAGGAATCAAGAGATACTTTGTGGAAACCATTAGATGTAGAGCAGCTTTGAGGAAACCTTAGGCAGTGAAGTATGAAATTAGTGACCTGGCTGTAGACGCCCAGAAAGGACTCTAAACGTCAAATGGGGAAAATGCTGTTTTCATTTTCTTATTTAAAACAGATGAAAAACTAAAGGGAATAGTGCTTTAAAATCTAAAATATTAACTGATGAGATTGGCTATTTGTATAACACTGATCTTTCTGAAACTTATGCCTAACCAGACCTTTTCTCTGATAAAATTAGATATCCAGATGAAAACATCACAGAACCACCATCCAACTGAATCTGATAGGCTGAATTATACAATTTGAAGTTCCTCAATAAGCAGTGGCCCACTACAGGTTTCTTATTTGCCAGTGGGGTTTGGGTTGGCTCTTCTGAAAGGCAACATGTGTGGCCTCCGGGTATGTGAAGGGGTGGATGTTTCTGAACAGGATCCAGAGATGCTTCTGCAGGTGGAGCTGAGGCAGCTCTGAGCACTGTGGGGTGCATTTGATACCTGTTGTTGTCTCTCCAATCTCAGACCACTAGACCCCGTTAATTTATAACCCAGAAATGAACTTATGAAACAGTCAAATCTAGCACGACCCCCACAAACATTAGCATGACTTCTGCCATGACAGAAACAGATTGGGAACTTTATCTTTTTGCACCATTCTATTCCCATGACTCAGCCTTAAAGGTAGCTTTGAAGAGCAGTTGTCTCATATGATAAGGTTATTTGTTAATAATTGTGAAGAAGGAATGCGAATGACATGATCATATCTTCAAAGCAAAGCAAGAAGAATGTACAAGTCCAGGTTTCAGTAGTGATCCTAGGTAGCTTCTGGCTAGTCCTCCTAGCTCCAAATGAATTCAAGTAGGTGTCTCCCCGTGGTCATTAAGACACACGTGACGCCGGGCTCTGTGGTGTTTGGGCTGTGGGTTGTGTGCAACAAAAAGGTATAAGTCGGGCTGGAGAGATGGCTTAGCAGTTAAGCGCTTGCCTGTGAAGCCTAAGGACCCCGGTTCAAGGCTCGGTTCCCCAGGTCCCACGTTAGCCAGATGCACAAGGGGGCGCACACGTCCGGAGTTCGTTTGCAGAGGCTGGAAGCCCTGGCACGCCCATTCTCTCTCTTCCCCTCTGTCTTTCTCTCTGTGTCTGTCACTCTCAAATAAATTAAAAAAAAAAAAAGGAGGTGTAAGTCTTACAGCACATACACAAACACGTGCCATGTCAGCAAACCAACAACTCGTTACCTGCATTAGAGCCTTCATTCACAATAAGTGGTGATTGAATATGTGCCCTGGGTCAGGCATAAAATAGTGACATTGATTTTGCTCTTAGAGCTCCTGCAGTGTGTTTTTTTTTGGGGGGGGGTATAAATGAAACATTTACTTGTAAACACCATGAGGAAGAATGCAGGGAACCATAGGAACATATACCAGTTATTCTGCCATGCCAGGTATCAGAAAAAGCCCTTAGGGGGCTTTGTGGATAAAGACACTTGCTTGCAAAGCCTGGTGGTCCTCTGGTTTGATTCCTTGGTACAGCCAGAGGCATAAAGTAGCACATGTGTGTGGAGTTCATTTGCAGTGGCAAGAGGCCCTGGTGCCTATTCTCTCTCTCTCTCTTCTTGAAAAATAATTGATTAAAAAATATTTTATTTATTTATTTATGAGACAGAAAGCCACAGACAGAGAGAAAGGGCACGCCAGGGCCTGTAGCCACTGCATACGAACTCCAGATACATGCACCCCCTTGTGCATCTGGCTTATGTGGGTCCTGGGGAATTAAACCTGGGTCCTTAGGCGTCACAGGTAAGTGCCACAACTGCTAAGCCATTTCCCCAGTCCCCTAAAAGATTTTTTTTTTTTTTAAAAGAAAAAGCCTCCATGGGTCATGATATACAGAGACATTTATCATACCAATAACTGTGGGCTAACTCCACAATGCATGACCCATTGACATCAACAAGGAGGGGCCATTGGGAGGGGGTAGGTCCTGGATGAGCCTAAACAATGGTACCAAACTGCCTGTATTTGCTGAAAAGAAAACTAATAAATTAAAAAAAAAAAAAAAAAAAGAAGGAAAAAGCCTCCAGAAAAAGTGCCAAGAGCAAGATATTGGAAGCAACACTTCATGGGCCATAGGAAGTGTGGTGTGAATGTGAAATGTCCCTGTAGGTTCATGTGCTTGAACACTTGATCCCCAGATGGTGCCACTGTTTGGGAAGGTTATGGAACCTTTGTGGGGTGGGGGGACGGTGGAGACTTCTGGAGAAAGTGGGTCATGGGCGTGGACCCTGAGGTCCTTTAGTCTGGCTCTACTTTCTGTTCTCTTGCTTCCTGACTGCTTCTAGTCTGCCACTGTGCCCTTCCCCACCACAGTGAATGGCCCCTCTGGAACTGTAAGCCAGAAGAAACTCTTTCCTTCTCTAAGTTGCTTTTGTCAGGTGTTTGTGGCAGCAACAAGAAAAGTAATTAAGAAAGGAAGAGAGGAAATGAATGCAGCTATCTTTCCTCCATTATGAAAACTCTGATGAAGACTCCAGATATGAAGACAGGGTTAGCTTTCATTTTAGAGTATTACTTTTTTTTTTTTTTTTTTAAATCAGAGCCTTCCTTTGTAGGACAGGCTTGGAATTCACTAAGTAGCTCAGGTTGGCCTCGAACTCATGGTAATCCTATTGTTTTAGCCTCTGATGCGCTGGGATTACAGGTCTGAGTCTCCGAGATTGGCTTTCATTTAACATTATTTTTTTTTAAATATTTTTTTGTTCATTATTTATTTATTTATTTGAGAGCGACAGACACAGGGAGAAAGACAGATAGAGGGAGAGAGAGAGAATGGGCGCACCAGGGCTTCCAGCCTCTGCAAACGAACTCCAGACGCGTGCTCCCCCTTGTGCATCCTGGCTAACGTGGGACCTGGGGAACTGAGCCTCGAACTGGGGTCCTTAGGCTTCATAGGCAAGTGCTTAACCGCTAAGCCATCTCTCCAGCCCTCATTTAACATTATTAATTAACTAAGCAAGCATATGGGTCTCGGAGAGTACTTTATAACCTAGCCAGGGGGATGACAGGAATTATACAACAATGACTCCCACACAGATGGAAGGGCAAAGGGAGGCATTATGAGTATGGATAGGGGATGCTTACTTCTGGGATATGAGATATGCTTTGGGGAGGGTAAAGATTGGGTTCGTGCTTAAAGAATAAGAGAATCAGGGCTGGAGAGATAGCTAAGTGGTTAAGGATTCCAAGGATCTAGGTTTGATTCCTTGGTACCCACATAAAGCCAGATGCACAGGTGGTGAATGCATCTGGAGTTTGTTTGCAGTAGCTAGAGGCCTTGGTGTACTCATTCTTTCTCTCCTTCCCTCTTTCTCTCTCAAATAAGCAAATAAAATATAACAAAGATAAGAGATCCAGGGTTGGGTATAAATCATAAATGTCTGGGGGGGGGGTCAATTTGAGGGAATATTCAGAGGCAAGGAGTAAGAGTGGGACCGTGAAACACGAACTGTTTTCTTGACATGGGGGAAAGTGAGAAAGAGAAGTGAATGGGGGAGGTTCGTGCTCACCATTGATGTCAGGGTAGTGGAGGGTGCTGGGAGATCTAGGAGGGAATGGCCATGCAGACCTGTGTCTTAGAAAGAGCAACCAGAGTCTAGGATGAATTCCTCTCTAGGCCTTGCTGAAAGCGGGAACTCCAGGGGGGTGTATCAAGAAAGGAGGTCCTGGTCTACCAGGGTGGAGGGAAAAGTGGGCAGGAGGACATTGACGGGAAAAATAGTGAGTGTATGTATTTGGTTTGATCTGTGAAATACTTGTGGTGGATTTTTGCATCAAAACATCCAATAGTGGTTTGCAAGCAGTCTGTAGCTGTGAGCTTTCTTGGCTACTGACCCAAATTCCCCATGAATCAGGTTCACATGCTGTCCATTCAGGTAAGCTCTGCTCACTTCTCCAGGTTACTGGGGACAATTCTGCAAATCCTTGCAAGAGTACTTTCCTGTGTGGGATTGGAATGCATTTTCACATGTATGGTTTGCTTAAAATCTTATCTTTGACGATGAGGTAAATGTTAGTCTCTTTAATTTTATAGAAAGCCTACTCATGGTCATAAAAATTATTCTTTTCATTATTTATTTTTGCTTCTTAATCTGCCTCAGTTTTGAGGGTTCAGAGCCATGTTGTGACCTTAAGAATCTACAGTGGCCATAGGAAATCTAAACTCAGGTTGTCATTTGCTGCTCTCCACACTTCCTCTTCCAACCATTCTGCCACACAATGGCCTATAGTCAACTCATAGATTCTAGTACATGTTTACAGCAATGTCAGCCTTCAGTTCAGCCTGGGACCTTGGGAATCATTGTAGACACAGTCTGGAGAGTGATTTGGACTTTAAGTTTGGGCTAAAGCTTCACTGGATGTTGGAGGTAGAAACAGTATGTGTGTGAGGGGAAAGTGGGGCAAGGGATCTTTCAGGATGCCTGGCCTGCTGCTATCATAACTGAAATGACTTCCATCTTCTTTACTTGGAGACTTACTGAGGTTCTTAAAAACCTGCTGGCTAGTAGTGTGGATACTGGAGACCCTAAGTACAAAATCAAATTCTTCTCTATCACTTAGTTTCTGTGTGACCTTAACAAGTACTCTTTCCTCTTAATGCCATAGCTATCCTATCCACCAGCAGGACAACAGAGCACAAGCTTTCTTACAGGATGAAAAAGTTCAAGACTAAATGTCAAATATAATTCATACAAATGTAGTATGGACTTGGAATTTGCTAAGAAAGTAGATTTCAAGTAGTCCTTTCATAAAAACCCTCACTAAAAATTAAGTGAGGTTAATAAATATATTAGCTAGCTAGACTGGGTAATTATATCATAACATACACAAATGTTAAAACATGTTTTACAGAAATAATTTATTTGCAAGTAGAGAGAGGGAGATTGAGAGAGATGGGGAAGAATGGGCATACCAGAACCTCCTGCCACTGCAAAGGAATTCCACATGCCTGTGCCACTTTGTGCATCTGGCTTTATGTGGACATTGTAGAATCGAACCTGGGCCATCAGGCTTTGCCTTTAACTGCTGAGACATCTCTCTAACCTCAAACATCAAGTTATATATATTAAATATATATTCTTTTTTTTTGTTTGTTTTTTTGAGGTAGGGTCTCACTCTGGTCCAGGCTGACCTGGAATTAACTCTGTAGTCTCAGGGTGGCCTTGAACTCATGGCGATCCTCCTACCTCTGCCTCCCAAGTGCTGGGATTAAAGGTGTACGCCACCACGCCCGACAAATATATATTCTTAACTTGGCAATTATTTTATTATCTTATTATGTTTATGTTATATATATGTGTGTGTGTGTGTGTGTGTGTGAAAGCTTTGTTTTAAAAAGGGCTAAAAGTATTTCCTTCTTAGGGTGGTATGAGGATTGTATGTAGGCATTATAACATAGTTTAGTTTACACCCATGGCATACCCTTAGGTCAGGCCTTCATATTTCATCACTGTCATAGACACTTGTCTTAATCTAGCTGAGTAAGTCACATAATATTTCATCTGTGTTATACTAAATTGAAGGCTGGTATGCTCATACTAATATCCCATGCTCTAGTTGTGACAATGTGCCCCAAGCTGCTTACAAATGAACTCTGAAGTGGTTACCCAGCTTTCCCTGACTCCCGTACATGGAGACATGCAGATCAGGATATAAAACTGGGTACATCTAGTGACATTCTCAATCTCCTCTTTGTAGGATTTTTGTATTAGGCAGCTGTTCCTGTTCCACCCCTTTAGCTCAATCCTAGGGCTTGAAGCAATGTCCAACATGGATTAGATATTCATGTGGTGCTTAATGAGTAGGTTTGATGGATTATTACCCAATGGGTGGTTGAGTTTGAGCACATCTCAAATAACCTGTAGAGGACATTAATAAGTATGTAAAAGGAACAGAAGGTATTATTGTCTTGATTTTCACATCTCTGATTTTTGTATTTGTACTTTGCATTTTTGTGCTATTACTTATATATGGTGGAGGGTGAAAGGAACATGAATTATTAAAAGTCAAGTTCATTGCTCAAGAAGTCCTGATCCCATGCTCATCTTCCAGCCTCGACTCAAAGCCACTGTCTTTGAATTGGCACCAGGTTTATTTTTCCTTTTTGAGTATTGAAGTGTGTATTTAATTCTAAAGAAAGTGTTTAATTCATCAGCAAGAACTTCAAATGATTTGCATATTTAAAGAAGTGAACAAGTAACAATAATATGTGAGCCACATGATGGAAGCATTCAAACACACACATACATACATACAGATGCATACATGCACACAGAGAAATCCTATCTCCGATTAGACACCATTGCAAATAATGCCATCAACAATAACATTGATCCATTTGGAAATAAAGTTGCTTATTATGCAACAACATAATAACTGAGCGTGAATTAAGAGAGAGGCAGTAAACTCATAACACTCGTCTCTTCATTACATGCAGTTATTCCACAAATAACTATTGTGCATCTATATATGGCTTCTACTGTGCTGTACTCTGGTGTTTTAGGAAGTTGCACAGCAATCCTCCTCCTGGAGTTTCCTGGAAAGAACAGGCAAAACAAAAGACCGGTTTTAAACAAAGCAATGGAGTGCATTAAAGGATGCATGTAAAGGGAAAGGAGACAGAGACAGAGAGAAAGGGAGAGAGAGAGAGAAAGGGAGGAAGGGAGAGAGAGAGAGAGAGAGAGAGAGAGAGAGAGAGAGAGAGAGAGCGAGCACTTTGTGTGCACCTGGCTTTATGTGGGTACTGGGGATTCACACCTGGGCTGTCAGACTTTGCGAATAAGCACCTTTAACCATAGAGCCATCCTTCCCGCCAATAGAAGGATTTTTTTTTTATGTTTCTCTCAAATATTTAATTCGTTTCCTTATTTGTATATGTATTATACATAAAAATTCTAACTTAAATATTACAGTTAGCAAGATTAGAACATTTTCTTGCAAGTACTACTTTAAATCTATATGAAGAGTAAAGGAAAATCTGAACCTGTCATTTCTTCCTGTATTAAACTGAAGTTAATTAGTATTCTGACAAAGAAAATTTCCATAAAACCAGGCACACACCTTTAGTTCCACACTTCATTTTAGTCCCAGCACTATGCAGGCTGAAGGAGGAGGATCATTGTGAGTTTGAGGCCAGCCTGGACTAGTGTGAGATGGAGCTTAAAAAAAAAAAGATGAAATTTCCATAAATAAGACCTGACTCTGCTGGGGGAAGGAGGCAGCGAATGTTACCTTTTGTTGTTGTTGTTAATTCCTTGTGAGAAAAAGATAATGTATTTCTCTGTAGAAAAACAGTCAGACTGAAATGGGAGGTTTTGAGAATAGTTCTGATTGGTAATATTTCAGGAGACCTAATTACCAGTCACTTCACTAAGCAGAACAACAATGATTCCAATACGTTCATCTTCTGAATTGCTCAGTAACTCCAAGTGATTTTCAAATTGGGAGGCAAATCACTGGCAATAAGTTCATCAAATTTAGATCTCTCTTGAACAGGAACCTTATAGAAATCAAGAACATCTCTGACCCTGCACATCTGGTGAAGCTTGGAGTTAGGCACTGCATGGCCCAAGTCATTGGCCAAATTTGCCAACCGACTGAACTTCATATGACCATCTTCCAGAGAGACATCTTGCCAATCACTAGGAAGTGATGAACCAACAATTCTTTAACACGAGATTCTAAATGACTTTGGAGATCTTCAGGTGGTATGTAAGTGGCTCCGTAATGTTGGGCACACCAGGACAGGCTCTTTTCTCACCTCTTCAGGCACCTCAGCCACCACTGGCTCTTCCTCTTTTCTGGATGGAGACCAAAATCCTCTGCGTGCCGCAGCGGGGACTTACCACGCGAAGCCTCTTCTAGCAACACAGGACGCGCACAGCGCTGCCATCTTGGGGGACGGCCCCAGTAGAAGGATTTTTATTTTTGGTGTCCTCCTCTCCAGTGCAGCCAATACTTATAACTTGACGATGTATGTATAGATCTGGACACGAATATGCTATTTGTTGAGGTGCTGGGATTAAAGCCAGTGCCTTGTGCATGTTAAGCAAATGATGTACCACCGAGCTACACCTCCAGACCTTATTTTGTGTTATTTTATTGTGGGAAGCAAAGAAGAGAAAGCTAGAAACGAAAGGATATGGAGAAGGAACAAGACATAAGTTGAATGGAAGGCAAAAGAATCACTCACTTTCCCCATAGGGTTAGAGCCAGGGAGCAGATCTGAAGATATGGCAATATGACCTAGGTTTAGAAACAACCTTTATTTAGGAAAATAATCTCTCCAAACTAGTGATGAGCCAAGGAGGAAGGAGGAATAAATTACATATTAATGTGTATCAATTAGATTTTAAATTATTCATTTTGATGTTGATTTGCATACATTTTTAGTTTTTCAGATTAATATTCTACATTAGAACATATGGGTTTAAATTTCTGATTAATAGTTTATGGTACATCCTTCAATTCTAAGGTAGATAACTATTTTCTAGGGAGTGGTATAGTTTATATTTCTTCCTATTTGACTCCAAACTTAGTATAAAAAGTTCATATAGATCAGGATGGATTGACTTATACCAAGAACTTTCTAGTCAAGTGATGTTCAATGTTCCTAGTACTGTTGGCATTATTTTCTTCTTCTTTTTTTAAATGGAGTCAGGTATGGTGACACATGCCTTCATTTTTTATTTTTTAAAATATATTTATTTATTTATTTGGGAGAAAGAAAGAGGCAGAGGGAGAAAGACAGACAGACAGACAGACATACAGAGAATGGGAACACCAGGGCCTCCAGCCACTGCAAACTCCAGGCACATGTGCCCCTTGTGCATCTGGCTTATGTGGGTCCTGGAGAGTTGAAACGGGATCCTTTGTCTTTGCAGGCATTTAATGCTAAGCCATCTCTCCAGCCTGGCATTATTTTCTTAAGTAAGATGTGGGATTATGCCTCTGTCATTTGTGGAAGCAGTCTACTTATGTCAACTGTAAGGGGGTGAGAGTTGAAATCCTGAATGTGAAATAGTTATGAAAGTTGAACATCCTAACTTTGGCAGGTGTCCATGGTTTGAATCAGCTGTCCCCCATAAACTCATGTGTTTTGAATACTTGGTCCCCAGGTATTGGCAATTTGGGAGATGGAGGCTTGCTGGAGGAGGTGTGTTTCTGGGAGCAGGCTTAGGGTTGTTATAGCCAGCTATCCATTGCCAGAGTTCAATTCGCTCTCCCAAGGCTGTTTTCCACCTGCTGTAGCAGAGGTGATGGCCAGCCTCTGCTCATGCCATGCTCTGCCCTGCCATCATGAAGCTTCCCCTCCAGACTGTAAGCCAAAATAAAAACTTTCCTCCCATCAGCTGCTTTTGGTCTGGTGCTTTGTCCCAATAATGAGAAGGTGGCTGTCACAGCAGGAGATTAATCAAATAAAGGTTAGAATGTTACTGGAGTAGCTACTATGTTCTTGGAGTCTACATAATTAAAACAGAAATGTGGGGCTGGAGGGATGGTTTAGCAGTTAAGGCACTTGCCTGTGAAGCCTAAGGATGCTGGTTTGAGGCTTGATTCCCCAGGACCCATGTAAGCCAGATATACAAGGGGGCACACACATATGAAGTTCGTTTGCAGTGGCTGGAGGTCCTGGTTCACCCATTTTTTTTTCTCTCTCTCTCTACCTATTTCTGTATGTCTCTCTTTCTCTCTGTCTCTCTCAAATAAATATATAAAAATAAAAATATTAAAAAAAATAAAACAGAAATATGTGCTTGATGTCTAGGCTTTACTGCTCATAGCTGTCCTTGCCCTGTTATCCTTCTGAGCTTAAATCAAATGTGGGCTCTGTTTCAGGTGACAGCGTCTCCTGGCAAGTTCCCACCATGGCATGGGTCTCCTCAGCCCCCAGTTTGGCTGGCTTGCATGCAAAGAAAAGGCAAGTTTACATTTGCATAGTAAGTAGGTAGGTGCCTTTTGATTCGATGTCCAGGGATTTGATTAATTCTGTTCCATTGCATTGAGGAGCCATTGAATGGTTGGAGCCAGGGATGGAGTTGGCATTCATGCTTGCTCCTTCCCTGTGCCTCAGGAACAAGTCACTTTCAACTCCTACCCTGTCAATTTGCTGTTGATCATGTGAGTCCAAAGTACAGGTCAACACGACATGTCCACACTGCTCATGCTGAGTAGCCTCTGAGAGCAGCTTGTTCATAATTCATGTATCTAACAGTGAATTATGTGCATTTTGGGTGCTAACTTTCCAAATTCATTTCAGGTATTTCCATGGTAGAACTTAAAAACCTTACTTTCTATTAGACTCTTCCATATATAAATGAATTTTTTTTTCTGCCAACTAAGTATCTCCAGTGAAATTCCTTTTGACTAGTAGTCACTCTAAGTAAATGGACATGGAAAAGTATTTTTCCCCAAGATCCCGTAAAATACCACCTATTAAAATTTTATCTCCTTTCACCCTTTAATTTCTTCTTTCCAAAATTATAATTTACAGAATAGAAAGATTCTAGTAAACACTTGTGCTGTGAGGGATGTAAGCCTCCTGAATCTTTGCTTAAAACATTGGAATATCATATGCCTGTGACAATTCACTAGTTCTATCACTCTAAAAAGTAATTGACCAGATATTGGATTATTGTTTTTACCTTGCTACTGATTTTTTTTTTCTGGGAAACAGACATACAGGGTGGGATAGGGATGCTGTTTTTGTCTAGCAAACATGTTGGTAGTTCTGAATATTTTCAGGATTCACTGGACATTTCTGTATAAGCAGATGTTATATGTTTTCAGAGTATCTTTTGTGCCCAAGTGAAGATGTTGCAAACTATGAAGTCTCATGAGGAAATCAAATGGCCTTTCTTAAACATCCCTAGAAAGCATTGATCCCTGCCAGGCTCATTAGGAAATATGTTCTTGTGTTGATCTCCTTACAAAGTCTGGTTTCTGAGAAGTTTCTCCCCTTAGGGTGCTTTGGAAAAACCTGCTGTGGGCCAACAGTGATCAATCTTAATTCCTAAAAAGCTGTGGCTGGAATTCTAATGGCAGCATGTTGTGGATTGTATTTTTGCATTAATAAGTCTTAAGTGGATATTGTCTCAACCACATGGTAACATGGAGACTAGATTCAAGTAAAATCCTCTTTGTGGTGATTAAATGGGTTTGACTTTAAGTGGCCATTAATATCATGGATAATTGACTACATCCAAAAATAAGAACATAGGCCTCTCATATTTAATTTGTCTTAACAAAGTTTTTAGAAAATTACCCTTGCATATAAACTGACCAAAACAAATCTTCCTCTGTCTCTTTACCCTACAACATTTGACAATAGTATGATTATAGATATTAAGGCTCTCATTATACACATTAATTTATAATGGGTGAAAATTTGATGAAAAATTAGAAGTAAAACTCACTTTTAATATTTACCACTGGAATTGCAAAATTAATTAAGCTAGAACTTTGTTCTGTGACTTTTCTTCCCACTATGATTCAGAATAAAGAAGCTTGAGTAAGGGGATGTGAATTGAATAGAGCTCTTTTTACAGTAAGCTGGAAAGGTGATTTAATATTTCTGGGTAAGTATTAGAAATAGTAATCATGTGAGAGACTGATCATTAACACATACAGAATGCTTACTGTGTGCCAGTTCTGTGTTCTTTATGGGGAATATCTAACTTAACCCTCATAAGCAATACTTTATTGCAGTTTATTACCTTTTTAAAGATGAGAAAACCCAAGTCCAAAGAATTTAGTCAAGACACAAAGTAAGATGACCTCAGAGCCCCTCTTTTAGTCATAATGTCAAATAAAAGAATATTCCTGGTAACAGAGCCAATGGTTGGAACTAGGTCAGTAAGAGCTAGGTAAGTAAGGTAGTTTTTTATAAGAGTTTTTTTTTTTTTTAAAGAAGAAAATAAAATGGAGTCACAAATGCTATGAAGGTAGAACCCATTTTCAAAGAAGCACAGAATAGAAGGCTTCACAAAAAGCAGTTCTTTAATTGTTCTGATTTTTCCATTTTGTGGCAATTGTGCACAATGCCAATCCCAGGGAGAACCTGACCTTGGTCTCTACAGTGGCTCAACAAGCCTGTAAAGGCATAATGTGACTAGAAGTCATTGCACGTAGTCACACAAGTATGGCATACTTGTGTCTCCAAGCATCTGGGCTGCAGCCATCCAGTTTGGTTTCCAGTGAAAGGGCAAAATTAATCCAACCTAGCTTGTGACAGATGATAAATGTATAGTAACTGTTGATAGGTAAGGAATCACCTTGACTTTGGTGAGCTGTTGGGAATAAGAGTGACTCATCTTTAAAAAGTTAGGGTGGAGGCTGAGGAAATGACTCAGTAGGTAAGAGCACTTGTGGTGTGTAAGAAAGAAGACCAGAATTCAATTCAATCCCTAGTACTCATGTTAAAAGCCAGGTAAGGGGGCTGGAGAGATGGCTTAGTGGTTAAGGCTCTTGCCTGTGAAGCCTAAGGACCCGTGTTCAAGCTCTTTCTAGATCCCATGTAAGCCAGACACACAAAGGTGATGCAAGCTCAAGGTCACACATGTGTGTTAGATGGCATAGGTATCTGGAATTTGATTTCAGTGGCTGAGGTCCTGGTGTGCCAATTCTCTCTCTCTCTCTCACTCTCTTTTGAAAGAAAGGCCAGGTGGGGCCACACATGCATGCCTGTAACCCCAGAGATGAGGGGCTGCAGATGGCAACAACAGGATCACCGGGGCTTGCTAGCTATAAAATGGTAAGCTTGAACCGGCGTGGTGGCGCACGCCTTTAATCCCAGCATTCAGGAGGCAGAGGTAGGAGGATCGCTGTGAGTTCAAGGCCACCCTGAGACTCCAGAGTGAACTCCAGGTCAGCCTGGGCTAGAGTGAGACCCCTATCTCGAAAAAAAAAAAATGGTAAGCTCTAAGTTCAGTGAGAGATGCTATTTCAAGGAAATAAGGCAGAAATGGGGTACAGGAGGCCACACGATGTCTTTCTCTTACTTTCTTATGTGGGTTTATGGGGCATGTGCACATCAGCATGTATGTACACAGACACACACACACACACACACACACACACACACACTATACAACATACAGCAAGTCTTACTGGTATGTACTAGATTCTTACACCTCCTTCTATCGTTCATACACTTGTTCCTCCATCCTTCATGTACTATCCTTCATACACTTCTTCCTCCTTCATACTTCCCTCTTCTTCCTCCTCCTCATCTATGTATGTATGTATGTATGTATGTATGTGTCTGTCTGTCTGTCTGTCTGTCTGTCTGTCTGTCTATCTATCTATCTGGAGAGAAAATGGACCTGTCAGGGTCTCTAGCCACTGCAAATGAACTCCAGACACATGTATTACCTTGTGCATCTGGCTTATGTCAGTTCTATGGAATCAAACCTGGGTCCTTTGGCTTTCAGGGCAAATGCCTTAACCACTTAGCCATCTCTCCAGTCCTCCTTTCTTTTTCTGTTTTTGTTTTTTTTTTTTTAAATAAAAAACTATTTATTTATTTATTTGACACACACACACACACAAACACACACACACATGGTGTAGGGTTGGGAGAAGTGCCAGGGACTTCTACTGCTGCAAATTAACTCTAGCCTTGTGCACCATTTTGTGCATCTGGCTTTACATGGGTACTAGGGAATTGAACCTGGGCCTTTAACTGCTGTGCCACCTCTCCAGTTCCCATTGTTCCTTTTAGAAAGCAGACGTTTTTTTCTCATTCAAATGTCCTCTTGTCTGAATCTTTCAGTCTTCTACTCTTACTTCTTTTGCAGGATAACTGTTTGGCATAATGCACTTAAACAAAGCACAAGCCTTGTTTTCTTTCTGCAATTAATCTGGTTTCTCGAGCCTCCACCCCTTGCTCCTGCCCCACTGTAACCTGCCTCTGTAAGTTGCTTGGAAGTGGCCTTCAAAAAGATTTCTGGACTTCAGCTCACGATGCTTAACACCTAACAGCTCAGCATTTCTCCACTGCATGGGAATCAATCCACTTGTCTTCATACTTTTCCCTTTTAGTATAATACTTATCTTTTAATCTAAACACAATTCTTCAAATTGTCTGAAATCATTGGGAAATAGAAAAAAGTTTCGTATTTTTAGTGAGCAGGGAAATTATGGACAGAGGGCTCAAGTCAAATGGAAAAATACATCTAGATATTTACTCTGAATGTTTAATAAAATATTCACTTTTGAGTGTGTGCGTTTCACATGTTTGTGCACAGAGTGGATATCAGTGAAGAAAAGCCTCTGTGCCTGTACTCGTCAGGTTGAGACTCAAGACTCATCTATGAGTTAATTAGAACAACTTAGCAACATGTGTACAATTAGAGCCCAGTGTGTGGCACAGACCAAAGGCAAATATAAAAACAAAATCCATATTGTCTAAGAGAGAGGATTTGCATCTTCATTTTTCTATTTTTATTTTGGAAATCAGAGTGGCAGGCATGCTCAGGATGGGATTAGCAGAACTGCCTGAGCTGGACATTCTGGAGGTCTAACTCTGTGGCCTCCCAAGGCTCCACTTTTCCATTCTCACCGCCCCCCAATCATGTACGTGTCCTTAATCTCTTGTATGCTATCACCCAAAGCCATCACCTGGAGCTGCTACCTCTTTAGCTCCCACTCCAAGTAGTCATCTCCTGCTGAGAAGTGGTGCAGTTACATATCTGCTTAAAATTCCTTGGGAGGATGTCCTCCACCCAAAGAGTCCTCATCAAAAATTGTTCCACACATCCAAAGCCAGGAAGAGTGATTTTTCCTTCCCCAGCAGATCTTCCTGTGGGTAATAAGCATTGTCATCATTTCAGTCTCCCCTTACTCTAAGAAGTTCACATCTCAGTTTTCCTTAATTCCCTCTCATAATTATTTTCCCTCCTTCCTGCTTTACATATAGTTTTGAGACTATTTTATTTATCAGAGAGAGTGAAAGAGACAGAGAGAATGGGTGCACCAGGGCCTCCAGACACTGCAAACAAACTACAGATACATATGCCACCTTGTGCATCTGGCTTATATGGGCCCTGGGGGAATCCAGCCTAGGTTCTTAGGCTTCACAGGCAAGTGCCTTAACCACTAAGCCATCACTCCAGCCCTACCTAGTTTTTGTCATATCTGGAAACACTGATTTTTTTGTCTCTGTGTACTTCTATTGTTCTATTGTAAACTTTTTTCTTTTTAAAAATATTTTATTTCTTTGAGACAGAGAAAAAGAGGCACACAGAGAGAAGAGAGTGAGCGCATGCCAGGGCTTCCTGCCCCTGCAAACAAACTCTTGATGCATGTGCCACTGTGAACATCTGGCTTTACGTGGGAGCTGGGGCATTGAACCTGGGCCATCAAGCCTTACAAGCAAGCACTTCCTACTGCTGAGCCATCTCTCTATTGTAAACTCTTATAAGCTTCGTAATCTTTTTGCAAGTAGGTAGACATTATACAAATAAGTTTTAATTCTCATTTGTTTTATTTTAAATCGATATTTGGCATTCATTGATTTGTAGTGCAAGAAATCAAACACAGTGTTGCAAGCATTAAGAAATACCATAGAGGGCTGGAGAGATGGCTTAGCGGTTAAGCGCTTGCCTGTGAAGCCTAAGGACCCCGGTTCGAGGCTCGGTTCCCCAGGTCCCACGTTAGCCAGATGCACAAGGGGGCGCACGCGTCTGGAGTTCGTTTGCGGAGGCTGGAAGCCCTGGCGCGCCCATTCTCTCTCTCTCCCTCTGTCTTTCTCTCTGTGTGTCTGTCGCTCTCAAATAAATAAATAAATAAATAAAAATTAAAAAATAAAAAGAAATACCATAGGGTTACATTCCTAGCCCTCTAGTAAATTTAAAATATTGCATGCACAGGTGTGTGTGTGTGTGTGTGTGTGTGTGTGTGTGTGTGTGTGTCAGTACACATGTGGAGATGAGCAGACAATCTGGGCCATTGGTACGTATCTTCTACCTTGTTCTCAGTCAGGGTTCTCTTACCCTAGCTTTGTATGCCACGCAGTCTGGCCTGCCAGCTTTCTGTCTCCACCTCCTATTCTACCACTGGCACCCTATGCATTTCAGACATGACAGTGCCCAGCTTCGTGTGGAACCTGCAGACCTGAACCTCAGCTCTCAAGCATGCACAGCAAGTGCCTTATCCACAGATTCGCCTTCCTAGCCTCATAATCTCGAGCTAAACTCTCCCTTCATCCTCTTATGCCCTTCTGCAGATTATATAATGGGTGAGTTCCATAGTTCTTGGTCAAAAGTTAGGAAAACTGAGAGGAGAGAGTATCCTCCTATCATTTATTTATTTATTTATTTTTTCGAGGTAAGGTTTTGCTCTAGCCAAGGCTGGTCTAGATTTCACTGTGTAGTCTCAGGGTGGCCTCGAACTCATGGCAGTCCTCCTACCTCTGCCTCCCGAGTGCTGGGATTAAAGGCGTGTGCCACCACCTTTATATTTAATCAACCCATCATTATTCTCTTGGAGGTAGTGTAGGTGGTTTGTAATAAAGGAAAGGTGAAAATAATAAAGATGTTACTAAATAGCTTGGATTTGGTAATATATCTTTTCAGTATTCTACTTGAGACATGACATAGCCGCAGCTTAGCTGCCAAGACTGGAAAAGTTAAACTTTGGGAAGCAAACTCCTTTTGAGATGAACCAGACTTCGTTTTCTCACGTCTTATAAACAGTAAGTTCCATGCAGGGTTTGTAATGCACTAGGCAAGAAGAATTGAGTATAGGACCAATTTAGAAGCTTTGTGTAATGCCTTTGAATACCTTCATGTTGACACTAAATCCATAACTCACGATTTCAGGATACGTTTCTTGGGGAAAGAGACGCTAAACAACAATGCGAGTTCAAAAGGGCTGAAGATGCGCTCTGGGCATTTGGGTTGGCAGTCTGGAGCCGCGGATGCTTGAGATTTCTTATCTGACTTATCTAAACTGCTGACGTCAAAAGAATTAGGCTAGAAATCTTATGATTACAGCTTTTCTTGTGATCTTTTCTGGTATTTCCTGTTTCCTGTCAGGCCAAATATACTTCGAGAGAGGGTTGTTTCATAGCATTTCACCGTTTCTGTTCCATCCAGGGCTAGAGGTACATGGAGCACTGACTCAAAATATTTAAGGAAAACATTGAACAGCTCTGGCTGCCCCGATACCCCACATTCACTGACATTTCTTTTCAACCATTAAACAAAATCATAGAAGTTTCTAGGTGGTTCTGAATTTTGAGCTTACTTTTTAATGGAACGAAGTCTATTGTTCATGAAACAGACAAGGCCACCTCAATTGTATCTCTGTTAGTTTATTTGGGAGGTGGGGGTGGGGGTGGGGGTGGGCTGTGACTGTCATAATGCAGACAGCTAAGAAAGCTTCTGTGAGGAGGGAGTGTTTTAGAGGTTAAAGGTGCAAAAGTGGCCTTCTCAATGGTTACACTGTTTTGTCTGGTACCAAACATGCTTCAGAGAAGCAAAAAGAAAAAAACAAAAACAAAAACAAAAAACTAAGTGATTGAAGATAAGCTTTTCCAGGTTATAATGTTATAAATGTTGCTAAATCTTCATGAAAGGATTGACCATGGGGCTGGAGAGATGGCTTAGCGGTTAAGGCACTTGCCTGCAAAGCCAAAGGACCCAGGTTTAATTTCCCAGGACTCACATAAACCCCATGAACAAGGTAGAGTGTGCATCTGGAGTTTGTTAGCAGTGGCTGGATGCCCTGGCGTGTCTATTCTCTCTCTCTCTTCCTTTCCTTCTCTCTCTCTCTCAAATAAATTTTTAAAAAATTCAAAAAAAAAAAAAAAAGAATTGACCACAATCCATGGAACTTACTCAACACTGCTTGCAAAGAGATCTGGAGGCACTGAGAAGCTGATCTGCAGAGGATTATGGGAAAATGCGCCCTACTACAGTCCTGGCCCGCCTCCAGAAACTCTGGCACCAGGCAAAAATGCAGCAAGAAGCAGAGCTACCAGGGTACCACAGAGGTGCCATCTATTATGGCTGTAGCTGCCACCTCTCATCTATTCACTTTCTCTATAAACGTCCTGACCCTCGTAATCCTGGTGTTAAATGTTCACCTCTGGCATCCTGTTCTGGTGGATGACTACCCTATCAGTACATTTCAGATGGTCTAGATGAGAAACCTCGCCAACAGAGGACTTGGAACTTGTCCAGACAGTTGATAATTTAAGTTTGATGCCCCCCTCCTGCCCCCAGTATAGGGGATTGAAGCCAGGGATTCACAATACTAGATAAATACTTTACCACTGAGCTACATCCCATCTCATCTAAGCTTGAAAACAGGAACAAGGCATGCTTACGCACACGTGGACACACTGACACATAGAATTGGAGTATCCCTTACATGAAGTGCTTAGGACCAAAAGGGTTTTATTTTATTTTATTTATTTTTTTAAAATTATTTTATTTATTTATTTGAAAGTGACAGACAGAGAGAGAAAGAGGCAGATACAGAGGGAGAGAGAGAGAGAGAATGGGTGCACCAGGGCCTCCAGCCACTGTAAAGGAAATCCAGATGCATGTGACCCCTTGTGCATCTGGCTAATGTGGGTCCAGGTGAATCGAGCCTCGAACCAGGGTTCTTAGGCTTCCCAGGCAAGCGCTTAACTGCTAAGCCATTTCTCCAGCCCAGAAGGGTTTTAGATTTCTTTTGTGTATGCATTTGTGTGATTTGGGAATACTTATATATACATAGCCAGATATTCTGGGGATGGAATCTAAGTCTAAACATGAAATTTATTTATCCTTCATACTCATCATATGCATAGCCTGAGGGTAATTTTGCAGTGTACATATCTCTCTCTCTCTCTCTCTCTCTCTCTCTTTGATTTTTTTGAGGTAGGGTCTCATTCTAGCCCAGGGTGACCTGAAATTCACCATGTAGTATCAGGGTGGCTTTGAACTCACGGTAATCCTCCTACCACTGCCTCCCAAGTGCTGGGATTAAAGGCGTGCACCACCATGCCAGGCTACATCTGTCTTTTGACAGTGACATGGGGTCAGAGGTGGGACTGTCCACTTGTAGCATCATGGTGCGGCTCAGAATGTTTCTGGACTGGCAGTATTTTATATTTCTGGTCTTCCATTTTAAAAATGCTAACCCGTAGGGCTGGAGAGATGGCTTAGTGGTTAAACGCTTGCCTGTGAAGCCTGAGGACCCCGGTTCGAGGCTCGATTCTCCAGGACCCACGTTAGCCAGATGCTCAAGGGGGCGCACGCGTCTGGAGTTCGTTAGCAGTGGCTGGAGGCCTTGGCGCGCCCATTCTCTCTCTCTCTCTCTATCTGCCTCTTTCTCTCTCTTTCTGTCGCTCTCAAATAAGTAAAAATAAACATAAAAAAATTTAAAAAAAATGCTAACCTGTAAACATATAGTGCATGCCATTTGTATAGAGATAGACCTCACACACTTATTCCACACAGTCACAGAGAGGTTAAACACTTGGAAGTGAAAAGAAGAGATGTATTTGATTAGATTTAGAGGGATTGTCATGCAGCACAGCCAGTTTGGAGTTCAGAAGCTCTGCGGTTTGTCCGTGACGGGCAGCGTGGCTGTGTCAGCACCACGGCTAGATTTGCAGACCCTGAGTTGGCCCTTGTGCATTGACTTACTAGTTGTGTAACCCTGATGCTATCATCTCGCTTCTGTGTGTTCTCCATTTCCTTACTTTAAAGAAATGTCGTGGTTTAAGTAGACGATCTCAAAGGGTCATATCCACTAGGACGTTCAAAAGACCTCTCCACTTTTCCACTTAATCACTTTCAGTAATTCTGAAAGATTCCTTGCTCACATGCCACCTCATGCCTCTAGAGTCTTTGTTTCCCCTGTTTCTTCATGCTAACTCTTTTATTAAGGGGATTGTCTCATGTCTATTCCTAACTATTTCTTGTGCTTTCTACCTCTATGTTCATGTTAATTCCTTCTCTAGGAAGTGAACATTCTCATATTTTGTTGATTTTTTTTTAAGGTAGTATTTCATTCTACCCCAGGCTGACCTGGAATTCACTATGCAGTCTCAACGTGACCTTGAACTCATGGCAATCCTCCTACCTCTGCCTCCCAAGTGCCGGGATTAAAGGCGTGCGCCACCGTGCCTGGCTGAGGTTTTTTTTTTTTTTTTTTTTTTTTAAAAAACACTACCTTAAAGACACATTTGTAATGATCAGTCTAACATAAAACCTTCTTGGGCCACCCCTGAGGAGGTTAATCAGCTCATGCCTAGCTCTCCTGAAGGACTTATCACATAGGTTTTATTTACACATGTGTAGTATTATCTAATGCACTACATTATAAGATACATAGAAAAATCATGTTTCTATTATACATTTTCTTATCCACTCTATGGCAATTAGCTTTGAAAGATATGACTTGGCCAAGTAGAAGGGAAATACTAGTTTCAGACTAGGAACCACAAAGTCAGTATAGTACCTTAAATTTGAGGAAGAGATGAATGTGCTGGGCCTGACATGTCTGTATGGAAGAATGAGTTGTAGAAGCACTGAGGACAGGGTATACCAGATACTGAAGGGCTTTGGCTTGGTTCTTTGTACAGCATTTCGTGTGTGTGTGTGTGTGTGTGTGTGTGAAGTACTATAGCACTTGGCAAATTTGGCTTGGGAATTGAAGGTAAAATATTCATAATGACAAAATGGCCATGATGCCAAGCTATGATTACAAATTCATCAGTGCTTCTGCATGCCCAGTCCTTGCTTTGCATGCATGTGTGTGAGCATGTGTGTGTGCATGGTGTATGTGTGTGTATGGGTGCTCATGTGCCATGGTACCTATGGAGGCCAGAGGACAACCCCGGGGTATCAGTCCTTGCCTTATTTCAAGACAGGGTCTTTTCTGGATTTGCTGCTGTGAATGCTGAAAGCTTCTGGATTTGTCTGACTCTGCCTCCCATTTCTATAGGCGTGTTGGGATTACAGATGTGTGGGATGCTTGCATCTGGTTTTATGTGGGTTCTGGGGCTTGTGCAGCAAGTACTTTTAACCCCTGAGCCAACTTGCTAGCTCAAGTTGTTGCCCCTCCCTCCTCCTTTTCCTCCTCCTTCTCATTCTTCTCCTCCTCCTTCTCCTTCTCTTCCTCCTCCTTTTTCTTAAAAGAAATAAGAATCATTGTTGCTAGGGTGACTTATCTCACAGGAAAATGCATCTTTCACTTTTCACTAAAATTGTGGCAAGATTCCACATTGCCTAGAAGACACATCCCCTAGAAAAGGGGGTAGAGCTGTTGGCAACCTTGCCTCCAGCCTGTTTTTCTAATCTCTACTCAACCCCTTCCTTGATACAACCCAAATTCCATAATTCTCATTCCTCAAAATTCCTTGCATTGGTCCTGTTGTTTCTTTATCCTTCAGTCTTCTGTCTCTTTTCATTTGCAGATATATAACTTACCTTGGTTGATATCTGAAAAAATTTACCTCCTTTCTTATCCTTTACCACCCATTAGACAAATAGAATTAATCATCCCTATGTGTTTGCCATTGTCATAGATTTTGTGTCTTTTGGTTTTGATATATCAATATAACTTACATGGACATAATTTCTTCTGTAGAACTAGTCAGGAATCTAATTCTAATATCCAGTGAGGCATAGGGAGTAGGTGGCAGCAGTTTCCCTTATCAGCCATTTTAGAAGAAGCAATAATGATTTCTGACTCAGTGTGAGAAAAACACACAATCTCTGCTACAATGCTGGGCAGCCATATTTCTTCCAGCACTTCCCACCCTAAGGACTAGGGAAGTGTTGTCTCCTACTCCTGACAGCCTGGGCAACAGTGGAAAGTGAGTCAGAACCTGAACTGAAGGCAGATGAACATGTTTGTGATTTCTCATGTTGGCAAGTTGTTCAGAGGAAACATTCAGATACATGCACAGGTGGGTACTTGAAGCACACCTTCACCCCTCCATCCATGCCATATTGGAGAAGAATTGGAAAGGAAAAGAATTTACTTGAAACAAGAGGTTTAAGGGGAAGAGACTGACCACCATGTTGTTAATTAGAAAGTTTAAAATTCCTTATTCTCCATGTAGGCTTTGGACCCCTGCTATGAAAGCTGATGAACCAGCCAAGATTCGACTGATGGACAGAGAGAAATAGCCTACATCTGATTGTCCAATTGAGCATAGAAATCCACAATCTTTCTTACATGTTTTAGACAGTAACTGTTTCCACCTCATTTCTATATGTGTTTTGGATTTCACCTCCTTACTTTCTTCCTTTTGGCACTCTGTGCCTAGTTCCTTTCTCTTCTCTTTCTAAATTCAGCACATTCTATCTACTTCTAACTAATTTCTCACAGTTCCTCTAGCTGAATGTCTTCAGTGCTCATCAGTTATGGTATGGGCTTATGTTTGGGCCACCTGAAAAGATTTGGGGAAGGGGGCATGAAAAAGAATTTTGTGTTTGACTTTAGTTCCAGAGGTTGAGGAAAATCTAAGGATTTTTTTTTTTGAAAGGTGCGATTTATTCCATTATATGGTAGGTTGGAGAAGGGGATCAATCCACCTTGTTACCCTTAGCTATTTAATGCTCCTATTTAATACTTTGATAAAACATTTATACCAATCCCCATTTATACTTTATTTATTTATAGCTCTTGTTTCTATTACTCAGTTTAAGCAATTGCCGCTCAACCTGTCTAGAAAGTTTTTCTTCTAGTAATTTTGTTTGCCTTCAGTTAGCTTTGTCTTTTGGACCTAAAGGCACTTACAGCTAAACTCTGCTTCATCATTGTAAACTATGCCTTCAAATTGTACACAGAGCTGATTTTAATTTTTATTTGTTACTAACGTTACTAATTTGTTGCTAAAGATAGGATCTACATGCTCTAGAATTCCTTTAGAACTTGTATGGAGCCCATGAAGTAACAAAATGTTCAGGACAGTCCTTTGGTTTATAATCTGTAAGTCATATGCCATGTGACTTTTTAAATAAGAAGTAATTTGAAGGAAGGATATGAAAAGTTGATAGTTTGAATATATTTAAGACAAGTGGGAAATTGTAAAACTCATCTCTTAGAGTGGTCTCTTAGCCGTTTTGAGAATGATGTAAATGAGAGACATTTACGGAAAGGCCAAGAGAGATAAATGAAAAACAGGAGACAAGGTTTAAGCTGTGTGTATAGCTAGACTATGACATGGCATTAAATCATAAGTACTGTGAACATCAGTTACTGTTTTTGACACAGTGAGATGTATTTTCTCTATACTATGAAGTATGCTGATAACTAAAGACAGAAAATAGGAGAGAGTCGAAAAGATCACACATTTTCAGTTGTTTCTGTGAGGTAAAAAAATATCATGGAGCTTTTTAGTCTTTATGTAATAATACTGCTAATGTTTTCCTTTTCAAGAATAATGTGTTGCAGAAATCAGAACTCCACTATCCAGCTAAGCCAGCCTTGTTCAAAACAAAAAGAAGGAAGGAAGAAAGGAAGGAAAAAGGCACAGCTTCTAGGCAAAGAGCAGAGGACATGGGAATAACATCCTCTCTTCAGTTTCTTCTCCTCAAAAGACCATCCGCAGAGCCAGGTAAACACCTACATTTCATATCCTTGTTCTGCAATCATGTTGAGGAGTACACGGAATGTTATCTGTAAAGGAAGCAGCCTTGGAAACTTTCTGCCATACACCCCAAACAATCATCTTAAGAGTATATAAGTTCGTGCATGGCTTGTATGTACTTGCTCTCAAAATTTATAATTATCACTGAATTACAACTTCTATTTAAGAAGAGAGAGCTGTTTCATCTTAGTCTTGAAATTCACTCTTGTGAACCTTTTTTATTTTCAAGCTATAATGACTAATCCTGATCTCCTGTTAGAATAGACATTTAAAAATGATTCCATTAAAAGGAAGGACTCAAATTCATAGTTCTTGAATAGTCTGTCCCTGGGGGGGTGGGGGGGAGAATACTCATTCATACACTTAATGGCAACTTGTAAATGATTTTATTCCTTCTGATAATTTTCTTTTTTTGCTCACATATCAAAATGTATTGAGTTGCTGACAAGTGAAAGATGTTAGGGAGAACACAAAGAAATAGGATGTTCTCCAGACTCTCAAGGAACAGAGACTCAGGAAAGGAGAAAGCAGATGTATACTAATTATAATAAAGTGAAAGATAGGGTCTGGAGAGATGGCTAAGTGGTTAAGGTGCCTGCCTACAAAGCCTATGATCTAGGTTCGATTCCACAGTACCCACATAAAGCCAGAAGCACAGAGGTACATGCAACTGGAGTTTGTTTGCAGTGGCCAGAGACTATTGTTGTTCATATTGGTTTTTAAAAATATTTTATTTGCAAGGAGAAAGAGATAGATAGATAGATAGATAGAGAGAGAGAGAGAGAGAGGAGAATGGGTGCACCAAGGCTTCTAGCCACTGCAAACAAACTCCAGATGGGGAATCAACCTGGGTCCTTAGAGTTCACAGGCAAGTACCTTAACTGCTAAGCCCCATATTGTTTTATAGACGCAAAGCTGAGGTACCTTTGTGGGGAAGTAACTTGCCAAGGGTCCCCCTGTTCAGAAATGGGGATGAAGGATTTAACACGATTTAAATACATCCAGCCTCAGCTCTACAACTACAGGCTGTCACTCTTAAAATTTTTTTTTGTTTTATTTTTATTTATTTATTTGAGAACAACAAACAAAAAGTGGGAGGGGGGCGGAGAATGGGCATGCCAGGGCTTTCAGCCATGGCAAATGAACTCCAGACGTGCGCCCCCTTGTGCATCTGGCTAACGTGGGTCCTGGGGAATCGAGCCTCGAACCGGGGTCCTAAGGCTTCACAGGCAAGCGCTTAACCGCTAAGCCATCTCTCCAGCCCCAGGCTGTCACTCTTAAACCAATTGGAATTCTGGATATGGAGGAATTGTCTTACACCTGGGTTTCTGCCATCCAGAAAATAAAATAGAGCAAGGGAAATAACAGGTTTGGTTCATATCTTTCCCTCCCTCCCTCTTTCCCTCCCTCTTTCCCTCCCTCCTTCCCTCCCTCCCTCCCTCCCTCTCTCCCTCCTTCTCTCCCTCCCTTCCTTTCTTTCTCTTTTCTTTCCTTCCTTCTGTTTTGAGGCAGAGTCTCACTCTATAGTCCAGGTTGTCCTTAAACTCATGGCAATCATCTTGTGTCCACCTCCCAAGTGTTGGGATTATAAGAATGAGCCACTATGCCTGGCTTGTGTTCCAGATTTGACTCAATTTTGCAATCCCATTTAAAGGATGGATGAAATTGTCATTGATTGTTATTCAGCATAGCTACCAATTGAATGCAGGTTCATGTCTGTAAGTAGTAGTTTTAGAAAAATGTTATGAATTAATAGCAAGTTATTGAGACTAATTGAATCTTTCCTCAAATCAATTTGTTCTGGTTTGAATGAACTCATTAAACATTGATGAGTATTTGAAAATGCATATGAACTTAAAAAATTTTTAACTAATATTTTGTTTATTTATTTGCAAGCAGAGATACAGGCCGAAAGAGAGAGAGAGAGAGAGAGAGAGAGAGAGAGAGAGAGAGTGAGTATGGGTGCACCAGAGCCTCTAGCCACTGCAAATGAACTCCAGATGCATGCGCCACTTTGTGCTTCTGGCTTACTTGGGTCCTGGGGAACTGAAGCCCAGTCATTAGGCTTTGCCTTAACTGCTGAGCCATGTCACCAGTCCTATAAGTGTTTTTGCATTTCACCAGCTTTACAGTCAGTATCTTTTTTTCTTGAGGTATGGTTTCACTCTAGGCTGACCTTCAATTCACTGTGTAGTCTCAGGCTGGCCTCAAACTCAGGGTGATTCTCCTACCTCTGCCTCCTGAATGCTGGGATTAATGGCATGCACCACAACACCTGGTTCTACAGTCATTATTTTGAGTGTATATAAAAATTGAAACCAACAAGTACTTGCTTTCCCACTGAAGCTGCAGACTGAACTCACATTCATAAATTCAGAATCATGCTCTCATTAAACATTTGATTCATTTCTGAGCCTATGTTGTGTAACACCATGCATGGTATAAATTACCCATCCAGTCCATGCTCCTAGATTTAGAACAATCCAAGTGTTCATTCTTCAGCATCATTTGCCAAGACTACTCCTTGAGACATATCAAAATGGTACTTTCAAGATCAGTTTAAATTGTAGAGTTCTGGAATCAGAATTCCCTTATGTTTGATATTCTGATGTTTGATATTCAGAGCTGACTATAAAGCAAATTTCTGATATCTTTATTCGCCCTGTGGGATAGCACAACATGGTAGCTATAGGGAAATAAATAGTGTTTTTTCTTCTCTGTGTGGTTTCGTATTTTTCTGCAACCAAAGGCTATTGAAATGAGAACAAACTTAATGAATAAGTAAAATATAATGTAAAATTTAGACTCGAGACACCAAAATGAAAGGTAGGTGCCACAGCTGCAGACTTTGCAGTTATTTGGTTGAATTTCAAAATAAAATTATTTATTTAGTTAAGAACAGGCCCTGCTAGAGGATGTCTAGTCTTCAACTAGTTGCTGACTGGAATAATAATTAGAGTCATATTTGTCCTCATAGCATTTGAGAAACCAGCTATTCATGTTTCACTCTTCTTCTAGCTCCTGTTCCCAACTTTGGTGCTTGCTCTCAAGGCTGTGCTGGAAGTTTGCTTTCTGTTGAGGATCATCACCTCCCAGGACTCAAAGTTCCCATCTAACACTAGACCCCTTGAAATAAGTAGAAAAATGTAAAGAAGGCACAGTCTTCTGATGTATTTTGCATGGCACTATTAATTTTCTGGCTTGACTAAGTGTTGCACCATGACTTCCCATGTTTGCCTTATCAGCATATAACTAACAGAGACATGACTTATGTTTTGTTTTTATTTATTTGAGATAGATAGTCAGACAGACAGATAGAGACTGAGAATGGACATGCCAGGGCTTCTTGCTGCTGCAAATGAACTCCAGAGGCACTCGCCACTTTGTGCATTCAGTTTTACATGGATCCGGGGGAATCGAACCCAGGCCATCAGACTTGCAAACTATTACATTTATTTAACCACTGACCCATCTTCTAGCTACCATGTCTTATCTTATATATTACATTAATTTTTTCAATCACCCAGCACAAGCTTCGATCCTGCCAGTTGTATAGATTAGAGTTGGGACATTGAGCTCCTTCTCTGGTTCTGACACAGTCTAAATGTGTGACCCTGGACCAAAGGGATTACATGCTCCCCCCTTTATAGAAGCCAGGGTTAGCTAATTAGATGATCTTCTGTTTCAGAAAAGGAAAATGATATGATTAAATAATATGATTACACATGATTAAATAATATGGTATAATTCAACAAACTGAGTTGACATTTTGACTTAAGATACGCCAATAACTTTGGGAGCAGTAGGATAAATGGTGCCCTGGCCAATGCTCAGCTTGGGGTCACTCTGATGCCATGCACCCCACTTGGTGAAAGTGACCTGTCCCTCTCTCCTATTCCCTCCTCTAGCCTATTGCTTGGAATATCTACCCAAACGCCTTCAGTGCATGTTGATTTGTAGGTAGTGAGAGATGTCCACCCTCTTCTCTCAGCATTCCTTGCTCTCTTCAGAGCACTGTTCTCTTTTGCTATCCATCAGTTATGATTCAGGATATCTCAAAATTTCACAGAATAGGCCGGGCATGGTGGCACATGCCTCTAATCCCAGCACTCGTGAGGGGGAGGTAGGAGGATCACTGTGAGTTCGAGGCCACCTTGAGACTACATAGTGAATTCCAGGTCAGCCTGGGCTACAGCAAGACCCTACCTCAAAAAAGCCAAAACAACAAAAAAAATCTCACAGAATACATATTTTTTAATTTATTTTTTTTCACAAATGCTTTTGCTCTTACCCTTTATTACCTAAAATAATATCTCAGAACATTTTTCTATTTCTCTTGTGAAGAACAAAGTTCCAGTGTTGTCTAAGAAGCAGAAGTAAAAATGATGTCCTTCATGAAGGAAAAGAAAACCTGGAACTTTTCAGGTTACATTAAACATATTCAGAATCAGTGACATTCATCTCTGGAGCCCTGTAAAGTGACTATTGGTTCCATTCAGAATTTCTGCAATTTCATGGTTTTTAAGCATTTAAACCTATTCATCTGTTATCACAGGCAGTCAAAATAAGCACAGAAGTTTTTAATATTTAGCTTTCCTGTTTTCAGTTACTAGCATGGCAAAAGTGTTGTGTGCACCATGTTAAAACACCTACCAGTAAAAAAATAGGAAAGAGAAGGGAATTTTTAAAAGTCATGGGGAAGATGGGGGTAGGGATGCTTGATTTGGATTTGTTAGTTTGAATAGAATATTCTCAGGGGGCTGAGCCAAAGTAAGACATTCCAAGCACAAGACAAGGCTTGGAGGCAGGCACCACTGGTTGCCCAGTGAGTTGCTTAATAATATTGTCAGAGTATAGATTGTCTGAGGGCCTGAGGTAAGAGTGAGAAGAGAGAGAGAGAGAGAGAGAGAGAGAGAGAGAGAGAGAGAGAGAGAGAGAGGGAGATAGAGGGAGAGAGAGAGAGAGAGATATGGAGAAAAAGAAAGAGAGAGAGGGTGATGTGTGGGTTTTTGTTTGTTTGTTTTGGTACTTTTCACTATAAACTATTGTAACTGAACACAACTTAATGTACCACTTTCTAAAACTAGAAACATGACAGATTACAAAAACACACTGCAAGTGTTCCCAGTATCTCTGTTGTCATTGCGCTGATGGGGAAAAATGACACACTTGAAGAGCACCTTGGTGCTGGGACAAGGTGGGCCGTGGGGAGGCAGTGCCAGGAGACAGGCTAGAATGAAAAGGAAAACAGGAGCAGAGCAGAAGGGGGAGCAGAACAGCTGTCTCCTGGAGTTCGTTCCTTTGACCCTCTGCTGATGTCCATACTAGAGAGTCTGAGGTCTTCCTTCCCTGGGAATGGCAAGGCAGGGAAAGAAGAGGAGGCATATTACACCCTGAGGGGAGGTGTTGAACCCGAACCTGCCACCTTGTAGGAAAAGGGGGACCAGGATGGGGACAGGTGTAGCTTTCTCTTTAGGTGGAGGCCTCAAGAGACTCCTTCCAGACATCCAGTACCTTTCAAGTAACTACAAGGTTACAGAGCTCTGGTGTTCTCTGTGGTAGTCTTTCTTCACGAGCTAGACACTCCTCCTACGGGATATCATAATGCTGTGTACCTATTCCCACAGTCATGCTAAATAACATTTGTGGAGTCAGGTGACTTTATGAAAGGGGATCATTTGAAATAGGAATTTTGGTCATGTTTCATTTAATAAAACAAACCAAGAGTGGTAGCAGTTGGAGTGTCATAGTTAATTTTTTTGCCCAGGTGGCTTTTTCCTTGTCCCACTCACATGAAATATGGAATATGGCTTTTGCATTACCTCATTTCTTCTGACCCTAACCCATTTCTGTGGGCTCTCATCTTCCAAATGCCGCATAAACCTCAGGCTGATTGCTTTCCTTCTCTTCTTGAAGTACTCAAATGCTCATTGTTTACTAGAGACCCGACACTGGTGCCTTTTTCTGCCTTTCAGATCTTTTTTTTTTTTTTTTTTTTTGCCTAGAGCATTACTTTTTAATAATATTTTTATAGATTATTAGGTAACTTAAAAAAAAACTTTCTGCCATCCGTTATTAAAAATAAAAAAAAAAAACGAGGCGAATTTTTATTCCCAGCCTCTTTCCATAAGGAAGGGGAAGGTGGTTTTTTGGTGTATCTTTTCCATCTGCCCATCTCTTGCTGCCAATGGCACGTCAGGGGTTCCACTGCATGGGGAGCGCCAAGACTTAAAAGCCATAAACACACTCCTATCCAGTCTTCTCGAGTGAGCCCGCTCCTTTCCAAACATTTACCTGCATAGTCCCCAGAGGAAGAATGCGCCCTGAAGTCAGCAGTGGCACTCACGGTCCACAGCGTCCCGAGAGCATCTTTCTGCCACTGTGACCACTGCTGAGAAACACAGGAAAGGTCCCCACTACCACCCCAAACGCAGCGCATTCTTGTAACGTGACCAAGTACTTATGAATGAATCATCATTTCCACACTGGTGGACGAGTCGAATTTTCTTCCTATCAGTGGGAATGTTGGCATTACTGTCACTTGCCAGAGGGGAAACTGAGGCAGGAAACTTTTGTAGCTTGCCCAGGACTTTAAAAACATGCAGTCCAAACTCAATGCTGGGAAACGTTACTGGTACAATAGTTGCATAGTTAAAAATGGGAAGATACAGTTTTACTTTAAATAAACAATCATGAAAAGCAACTCAAAGAAATCATTGTGTAGGAGACTTCTCCAACTTGCCCACAAGAAATGTTAGAGGTAGCGGGGGTGGGGCGGGGGGGGGACATTAAAGAAATCCGATTTCACCCTCTCCTCCTGGGGGTCTGGAAAGCCCACCGCACAAGCCTGCAGCAAGCTGAGCCCCCAAATCAGGTTTGTGGGTCCCCTCTTTCATGATCTCTCCTTAATTATCAGACTAAATGCATTTCTACAACAGAACCAACGTCTGTTAAGTCACAGCCCTCGGACCCTTACTGCACAACGTCCCTTCCCTCATCTTCCCAATTTTTCTTTTTAATTGGCTTGGGGGAAGGAAGGAACCCAGAGTAATCAGACGTGCTCCCCCGGGCCCCCCCCCCCAATCGCCCCGTTACCATCTGCACCCCCTAAGTCCGTTTTACCTGGAAAGCCGTGGACAGCATCTTCGTTGTCCAGAACGCCTCTCTGCCTGGGTGGCTGCAGTTCACTTTTGGACTTCCAGACCAGCTTGACCATCCTGATCATCTCTGGCAGGTCCCAGGGCAGCGGCGGCCCCTGCTGGCACCCGGGCCGGCTGCCGAGCGACAGGGAGGAGGAGGAGGGCAGCAGCACACCTTCTGGGGCCGTCCACCTCCTGCCAAGCTCGGCCGGGTGGAAGTAGCGCTCGAGCACCGGCATTCTGCCCCGTCGCCCGGCAGAGGAGGTCGGGCCGCCGCCGCCGCCGCGCCGGTCACTGCCACCCGAGGGGAACTTCTTCCCGGGCAGCGGCACGCCGACCCCCCGTGAAATCCTCTCCAGCCTTGGCAAGACGAGCTTCCTCCAGCCTGGCACAGCCTCGCCCTCGCTCTCCCCGTCACCCCCCTCCCACCCCAATCCCCGGGGCTCCCCCAGTCCGTGCACACGACCACACTGGCGACCAGACGACAAGTGATGCACTTCCTAGGAGGTTCTCGCTCCCGGCCCCGTCCGCCTTCCTTAGAGACCGAGCCGGGCGCGTTTCCCTCCCTTTCTCTCCCAGGCACCGAGTTCACTGTGCTTAATTAATCCCAGGCTACAGCTGGGACGGCGGCGGCAAGTGGGGGGTGGGTGTGGGTGCCGGGGGTGGGGTGGGGGGGAGTGGAGAGCCATCAAGGTTTCAGCATTAGGTTTTCCTGTCTTCCTCCTGATGTGTTTGTTTTTCAGGGAGATTTTTTTTTTTTTTTGGGTGGGGGTGGGGGTTACTTGTCAAAGTTTGCCAAGTGTGGCTCAGCTCTGAAAGACTCCGGGGCCCAGGCAGGGCCCAGCTTTGCCTGCCCGCCAGGGGCCAGGATAACTGGAAGATGTCAGGTGAGGTTTCACCCCCCCTCCTCCCCTCCCGAGGTGCAGGAAAGACTGCCAGCTTCCCAGACTCTGGTCCTGCAAGGCCCCAGGAGCTGTCAGCAAACACGGCAAATAGCTTTTCTCTCTCCTGTAGGGGGTTGGTGGTGGTGGTGGGCGGAGAGGGGTCCACCTGGTCCATCCACCCTGGGAGAGGCGAGGTTTTGATTCTCAGCGTAGCAGTTCAAAGCCCCTACCGTCCTGTCCACGCCCCGCCCCCTGCAGTCCAAGTTCTTTTGCAAACTAACCCCGTTTTGGCCTATTAGTCAAATCCCTTTGTCACCTCAGCTGCCCTTCAGCTGGAAGGGAAATAACATGGAATCACATTCCAAAGCTAACTGGAAGGAGGTGGATTTAGGGAAGTGTCAAGGTCTCCATGCATATGCGCAGTGGGTTTGTGTAGTCTGGACTCATGGCTTGGGGATGGTTAAAAACCCATTTTTTTTTTTTTTTCAACGGGTAGTCCTCATTTTCAAGGGTGCTCCTAGGGAGTTCATAAATGGCCACGACAAGAAAGCAAGTAAGGAAGATCCACTTTTCCAAAGAGAAAGCGCTGTGGGCCTCATATCTGGGCCACTGACTACTGTGTCCCCCCCACCTGAGAGCGGGGAATTGAGGACAACTGTGGGCTCTGAGATGAAGGCGCTGACCCTGGAAATCAGAACCAACACAGCAGCAAGAGATGCCCCCTGTCGCTTATGTGAAAGGCCCTGGATAGAAATGAAAGTGGGGTGGTATTATGTTAGGCGCTTTTTGCCAGAAAATTGGGTTTGTAGGGACAATTTGAACTTGCACATTCACATGGAACGCCCCTGTGCGCTTGAAAGACTTTGGAACAACCCCATCTTCCTTGGCCCCTCAGTCTCTGCATTACAAAGGCTTTTGTTTTGCTGGACGCTTTATTTTGCTGGTGTACAATCATCGCAATAATGTAGCTCCTGCTACCTTCCTGCCGGGGGTTGGTTGATCATACAATCATTTGATGTTTCTTTGGGGAGCATGGAGGTTTGGGGGAAAGGAGAAAGACCAAGGCAAGTGTATTTTATTTTCATTGCTCTTGGCAGAAAAGCAAAAGCAGCAGCAAGACCTACTGTACTTTTATTATTATACCTTTAGATCCACTGGTTAAGAAGTTTTGTTTTACAGAGTTAATTTTTCTTTCTTTTCTTTTTGTTTTTCTAGATGGAAAGTACAGCAGTAAAGCCTAATAGATGCAGAAGGACCAGGGTCCTTTGAAGGTATAAAGGAACAACGGCGCGACTTTTTGTGGATGTAATTATTTTTTTTTAAAATGAGCAAACAACTCTTTTATATGAGTACAACCCAGCGAGGGAATAATCAGTGGTCCACTTTATCTGAGAGACAGGCCTTTCTTAATTCTCCCTGTTGAGAGAGGAAAGGGTTTATACATTGATTTGACACACTCACCTTGCTTAACCGCCCTTTCTGTCCTGTTCTCGTTGTTATCTTTCCTTTTCATCAGATAGGGGTGGGGAGGGGCAGGAGGGGGCCAGCAAGGATGTCTAGAATTAAGATGACTTTTTTAAAGAAGTCCATGTGAGCTGTTGCACTCTATTACCTTATTTCCTGAATGATGTCTTAAACTCACTCCTCACTCACAAACTTCCTCGACATAACAACTGAAGAGTTTCCTAAGTGTTTGACTATTTTTATTTTTGTTCAGTTATTTTGCAATAGTACTTAGCATCAGGATATCCTGACCCTTGGAACAAAAGAATTAAGAACAAAGAAAACAAATATATGATATGATATATCATCACATACATGAAAGCATTAAGAACTCAACTCTGAATTGCACATGACTTTTTTAACCTAAGAAAATACATTTCCACCGTCTTTCATGCAGTTTTATATATTTACTTATAAAAGTATGCCACAGAAATTATAGAATGTTGGATCATGGAAAATGAATATTTCCTATAAGAGATAAGTTAGGGCAAAGCAAATATCATGTCCTATATCAGGTCAAACATCATGTTAAACTTTTATTCCTAGGGAAGAATCTACTTCACTTGAAGGTCTGAAAGTTGAAAATGTTTTCACATTTAAAATTTTTTCCCCAATATGGGATTATCTTCATCCCAGAGTAGAAGTGCAAAAATACCACAAGAAAGGTCGTTCTCATGGTATTTCTGGCTCGCATAGAAACAGGAAGTACCGGAAATCTTGCGAGAAAGCTTGGCTCAGGAGATTTTTGGCTCAACAGTAGACCCAAGAGACTGGGACAAGCTGATGAGGTGTTAGTGCTCACTAGAGTAAAGTCTTCAACCACACGGTCTCTCTTAAAGGTGGTTTGGAGAACCTCTCAGTGTTCCAAATAGTTACCGCAGGAGAGCTTGCTTAGGGAGCGAGCTCCTTTCACCTTGAGACACCAGCCACAGCCAGAAGTTTGGGTCACTGGGCTTGAGAAAACAGCTGGGGTTGTTGGGGCAAAGTCCCATCTATCTGACTTGTGAGAGTTCTCACTAATGTTGATATTCACAATGAATGCATGACAGACAGGAAATTCTGAGATTAAACTTTCAAAATAAGCAGGTTCTTTACTCAGGCACTGTGAGTCAAACTAACATTCCGGTAAGAGGAAGACAGAAATTTCTCCTTGTGTGGAAGAAAGGTAACGTTGAACAGTCCGAGTCAAAACAGCTGTTCCAATGGGAACACATCAGACCAATAAGACATTGCTGTGCAGTTACAGCTATAAAGGATAGAAATTTGAAACCCCAATATTAAGTGCATGGAAAAGTATGTTAAAGGCAGACTTGATTTGATTGCTGAATTAATTTATAGAACTTTCCATGTTCTAAGCTGTGCAAAGATTATGTAGACTATGGGTGTTCTAATCAGTAGGCTGAAAAGCCTATATTATATATGACTTACAGAAGGAAATATGTATCTTTTAAAATAATTCTTAAAAATGTTTTATTTTTATTTATTTATTTGAGATGGGGGGGGAGAATGGGTGTGCCAGGGCTTCCAGCCGCTGCAAACAAACTCCAGATATATGTGCCCCTTTGTGCATCTGGCTTACGTGGGTCCTGGACAATTGAACCAAGGTCCTTTGGCTTTGCAGGCAAGTGCCTTAACCGATAAGCAATCCCTCTAGCCTGGAAATATGTATCTTTAAAATGCATATTTAGGGTCTGGGAAGATGGTTCAGGAGTTAAAGGCACTTGCTTGCAAAGTCTGACTGCCCTGATTCAATTCTCAGGCTAACCATGTAAGCCAGACACAAATGTCAAGATTCTGGGGTTTGTTTACAGAGGCAAGAGGCCCTGGTGTGCATACACACATGCGCACACACACACACACACACACACACGTGTAAATAAATATTTTCTTTTAAAAAACACCAAAATAAAATGCAGTCTTAGAAACCTATGTCTTCTGTGTTTGAGGGAGTTTGTTTTGTTCTAGACTTTTTATTCATCAATTGATTTCAGATATAAATGTGTAGCCCTCCTCCACACATACACTTATGACCACCCTGGTTTCACAAGCACGATTCAGATGCAATCCCAAGTGAGCAAGGAAGGAAAAACAGGTCTTTCAACTTTGTTTAATGTAGCCTAAGTAGAAGAGTAGCTCAAACAATTTACAGTGTCCTTCAGGAGAAATGGAAATGCAATAGCTTTGGCCTTAGCTAATCTCAAGGAACAGTGCCAACAAGTCAGGAAAGAAGTTGGTCTACAGGCTGACCATACAAGGCAGCACATATTTCCGTTGTCACAAGGACCAGGAGGACAGTGGGTGGGGGAAGGTGAGGGGAGATGAGGTGGGCTAAGTAGAAGGGATTCAGCTGACAGATTTATACTTTGATTTTACAACAGGGGCCTAAGTTATGGCCACCATTCTCTTATTCACTGTGTAAATATGTACTTATTGCAAGATCAACAGCAGAAGAGAAAGAGAGTCTCTTATGTTGGCCCCAGGGTCCTTTGTCAGTGTCAGGACCTGCTGGGTTCCACAGCTTGAATCCTGGTTTCCAGAGTATGTCTAGACAGGGAAATCAGGATTGTAGCAAGCAAGATGTCTACACTAATATTAAGCTTACTGTACCTGAAGGTTTTCCAGCAGCAACTAAATTCAGTAGCAAAAGCCAAAATGGCAGGAAGACTCGCTTTCCTTCCGTGCTGGTGAAAATGGCTCCGTGTACTCTTCTATTACCAAACACCCAGGGCTTCAGTCGGAAACCCTTGCCTCCTCTGACTGTAACCTTGTAAGGATTTTCTAACTGTGGAAGAACATCAGTGGTGGGAGAGGATACTTTTTATAATTTTCCATACAAGTGTTTCTATTTAAACAAAAAAAGTTACAACAATGATATCTTTATAGCACTATTTTCTTCCGGTTTATGGAAACTGGGTTCCAGACTGTACTCATTACTAGATCTTGCCTCAAATTGAGTGTCTTATATATAAATGGGCCATGAGAGCCATCAGTGCCTGATTCATCACACTGGGAACTTTCAAGCATTAAAGAAGGCAAAAATGTGAGCTGTTCTGAAAATGTAATATGCTATAAAATTTCATGTTATTGTTTTTAAACTATAACACAACATACTTGGCTGGGTGTGATGATGCATACCTGTAATCCTAGCATTCAGAAGGCTGAGGATCACAAATTTAAGTCTAGAGAGACCCTGTTTCAAAACAAAACAAACAAACAATAGCTTGAGGAGGAGGCTCAGTTGGTAAAGTTTTTGCCATGTAAACATGAGGATTTGAGTTTGATTCCTAGAGCCTGCATTTGCAAAATAAGTAAGTAAATAAATTAAATGCTGGATGTGGTGGCACATGCTTGTAGTCATGACATTGGGGAGGAAGAGACAGGTGGATCCCTTGGGCTCACTCACTCACCAGCCATCTTGCTTACTTGAAGAATTCCATCCTCAAGAGAAACTGTCTCCAGAAAGGTGGATGGCTCCAGAGGCACAACAACCTGTGGTTGTCCCCTGTCTGCACATGAGTGTACACACACACACACACACACACACACACACACGCACACTCACACACACTGCAATAACAAAACAAGAAATCATAGCTAATGGTTTTAACTTAACTGAAATGTGACTAAAATGTTTCAGGTGTCTATTAGAAAGCTGAGACTCATAACCCACCCACCTGGAAGCAGGTCCCTTGGAAAATTTGTGTTCCTCATGAGAATTCAGAAATCTATCAGATCAAAGACAGGTGTGTGTGGTGGACAGAGGAGACTGGGGGAGGAGCACACAGGAGACAGGTAAGGTATTTAATGGTGGAAAGGCAGGATTAAGTAGACAAAAGCATCACCATGTGGACCGCCCAAATAGCTAAAGGACATCATGTGTTGACAGAAGTGGCTCCATAGAATAAAAGCGGTTAAGCGCTTGCCTGTGAAGCCTAAGGACCCCTGTTCGAGGCTCAGTTCCCCAGGACCCACATTAGCCAGATGCGCAAGGGGGCGCATGCGTCTGGAGTTCGTTTGCACTGGCTGGAGGTCCTTGTGTGCCCATTTTCTCTCTCTCTCTATCTGCCCTTTTCTCTCTGTCTGTCTCTCTCAAAAATTAATAAATAAAAATAAAAAAGCCTTGGAGGTGTGTTTTGGAGGTGTAGCAAGGCGAACCATGCCTGCATGATCTTCATCATAGGTTCTGAAGCACGCTAGGTAAGACCCTGTCTGTTCTTTCAGTAGGGAATTGTATTTCCATCCTCAGTGGCTAATGAGTGTGTTTGATGTCATGAGCTGTGCAGCTTTGTGTCACATGGTTTGGTAGCAAGCATGTGTCTTCAGGCTGCCCGAGGGCCTCATTTCCCTAAAAATTTATGAGAGCTTCATTTTTTTTGTGGGAGGGCTAGGGTCTCTATTCTTCAAACATTTTTAGAATCTCAATTGTTCTTAACTGATCTCCACTTAATTTGTAAGTGTTTTAAAAGTAAGTGTAATGTACAAAACCAGTTGTAATATTTAACAAGTGGACTAGTTAAAATCTGAAATATGTTTCTATTTTCTTTTTCTTTTTGAAGAAGTAAAATGTATGACTTCTGAAATCTCTCAAGGATTAGGTTGGGCTTAGAAGAACCCAAGGAGAGTAAAAAGCAAGATTATCCTCAAAGAAACTGCTATAAAATGCCAGGGTGAAGGGTTTTCCTCTGGAAATAATAAAAATAAACTGGGCCACTAATAAAATATGGAAAAATTATTGATACAAACAAACGACAAAAGGCAAAGGTAAGGAATAAAGCCTTCTAAGGGGACCTAGCTTTGCCCTTGATATTTATTTATGTTTATGGAGTTCAAAGTCAATTAGAAGAAGAATGGGTTTAACCATTCCATGTGTCTAGGATATAATCCCCCTTGTCTCCTCAAGGATTCTTTAAATTTTCCTCTTCTGCCGCCTTTCATTTATGATCCCCTGGTTATGATTTACATACAATTTGTATGCCAAAGGGTGTCTCTGGACATTTGGGAGCAATGCTTCTCAAATGTTAATATGCATATGAATAACCAGGAAACTAACATGCTGATTCTAATTTGGCAGGGCTGCATAGGTTCTGAGATCGCATTTCCAACAGGTCGCCCTAAAGATGACAAAGGTATTGATGCCTGTGAGCGCATTCTGACTGACAAGACAAGGGGTTACCATGTGACAACTGTTTTCTGCTTGTCTTATAGTAGTTGCTACTTATACTGGTCCCATTCTTCACAGGGTCACTGGATTAGGAACTTTCGAAATCAATCATGCTGACTTGACTCTCAAGGGAAATAAACAACCAGAACTGCTCTGGAACCATGAGGGCTGAGTCCAGGGAATTTTATGGCATCCAACCCACTACTTGGCTTTCCTTCTTTGTTTTGGTCATTCCCCTCCCTTTCTTGGGTTAACTTTAAAAACAAGGTTGGGGGCTGGAGAGATGGCTTAGCAGTTAAGCGCTTGCCTGTGAAGCCTAAGGACCCCGGTTCGAGGCTCGGTTCCCCAGGTCCCACGTTAGCCAGATGCACAAGGGGGCGCACGCGTCTGGAGTTCGTTTGCAGAGGCTGGAAGCCCTGGCGCGCCCATTCTCTCTCTGTCCTTCTACCTGTCTTTCTCTCTGTGTCTGTTGCTCTCAAATAAATAAATAAAAAATTAAAAAAAATATTTAAAAATGAGGTTGGATATTATGTATTAAGACACAGTGAAAACAGTGAAGAACATATATGATGGAGTCTTTATACCCAAATGCTATGTTTTTGAGTCAGTCTTCATCAAATGTCTAACAAAAACCAAGCTGACTTTTTAATAATTTTTGCCATCCCCTCCCATCTTCTCACTATTTTCCAAATGGTGAGAGTGCAGGTAAGGCGTGAGGCTCTGAGCCTTTGTGCTCCATCACTGGGTATCCTCTCACTCAGACCTGTTCTTTCACTTGATTTAGTCAAGATCTATACCAAGTGATTTATGCGAAGTGGTCTTTCGATGAAGCCTGCTAATCTTTCCCACTGTAATATTCTAGGCATGAATGAATAGTGACCAGATAATTCCACAAAGAAATAAGGATGGTGGGGGAGGGGAAAGAAAGAAAACAGTCACTGAAGTCATTGAAGCCAGTGGTCGATGGTGCTGCTAACTCAGGGAAATCCACCCCAGTGCCACTCCTCATTTTTGCCTTAGGGAAAGAAACACAAATGGTACAGATAGATAAGTGGAGTAAAGTACAGCCAGCTACATTTTCCAACAGGTATCGCCTGGAATTCATGCAGCCTCAGACATGGTATTTATGAGAACGCAACGCCAGAAGCCAGAGGCATGTGGAATCATCTGGAAGACCAGGCTAATCAAGAGCAGGAGGCTAGAATACCACCACGTTTATATGATTAAAAATTTGTACAGTTAACTAAACAAGAACGCTTAGAATAAATGAAAGCATATGTTGGTAATTGGAAACACAGCTTGCTGTATTTTTTTTTCCATTGTCTTCCTTGGTTCTTTCTAAGGCTAAGTGTTTTCCTCTGGTTGTGAACACCTATATTTCCTGTCATTCAGGGGAGGGACTAAAATACCAGGGCAGGGAAAGCTGACGACTATTGTATTAACAGCAGACTCCATTGTGCTTGTTATTGGAGATGATTCTAGAGGATGCTATATTCTTTAATGGCTCTATCCGGCACATGCTGCATAGTGTGGAGCGGTGTGGGGCAGAGATTCCTATGGAATCTTTTTTGTTGTTGTTGCTTGGCAGGTGGTGTCGCCACCACACCCGGAGGAAGATAGCAAAGCTCACTGGCACACTTGGCACCATTAATGTGCATCTAACGTCTTTATCATCAAAAGCTTGTCTAAGAGTTTTCTTGTGGTAATTTCCTTTTCCAGCCCCTGTTCAAACGCTAGAGACATGTTACTCCCTGTAGACTGTAAATTATTTAAAATGATTGTGACCTTTTGCTCTCTAGGATATGGATATGAACCGCCCCTGCTCTGATTTCTTTTCTTTTCTTTTTAGTGAATGGAAGAGGGAAAGGTTATTTATTTATTTGGTTGTCTTCAGATAGGATCTTAATTAGCCTAAGCTGGCTTGAAACTCACTATTATAGTCATTGATGTCATTACACTCCTTATCTTCTTGCCCTTCATCCACCAAATGCTGGGATTATAGGCATGTGTCGCCACACACATATTAAGAATTAATCTTTTTTAAAAATTTTTATTTATTTATTTATTTGACAGCGGCAGACACAGAGAGAAAGACAGAGGAAGAGAGAGAGAATGGGCGTGCCAGGGCTTCCAGCCTCTGCAAACAAACTCCAGACGCGTGCGCCCCCTTGTGCATCTGGCTAACGTGGGACCTGGGGAACCGAGCCTCGAACCGGGGTCTTTAGGCTTCACAGGCAAGTGCTTAACTGCTAAGCCATCTCTCCAGCCCAAGAATTAATCTTTAAAAAATAATTAACCTTGTTTTTCATTCATTAGGAACTTTACTGTAGGGACAAATGTGTGTTGGTTCCATTCCCTTTGTATTATCCCTTTAATCCCCTTTTTCCTGTCCCCATTCCACTGAGGACCCTCCTAAGTGGGGTTACTGATATTCACCATGGGATGCATCATGAATGTAGCGGTCAGTCTTTGGTAGGGAGGGCGCAATGCCTCAGGATACTCCTTCCCAGCCTGTGGCTCTCACAATCTCTCTGTTCCCTCTTCCTCAATATTCCTGACCCTTGGTGGATGTGGGTGTGTTATAAGTCTACTTTGTGGTGAGCTCTCTGCAACCACCGGATGTCTGCTTTGATGCGTTTTGAGAGTCTTCAGTGCCCGTTGCTATCTCCCTGGTGCAGGTTGTCATGATAGGAGTGAAGCCCGCTCTGTGGTTTTCTTTGGATTTCTGGTTCAATCTACTCTCTCCTCCATGGTTCTCTCTTTCCCTCCACCCCCTCTAAGACTTTTTTGATATCTTGTTTTCTGATTTTTTTTTCTTCATGGCAAGGTCTCACTCTAGCCTAGACTGACCTGGCCTCACTCTGTGTCTTAGGCTGGCTTTGCGCTTCCAGTAACTCTACCTCAGTCTCCTGAGAACTGGGATTGAAGGCATATGCTACTATACCCAGCCTCTTCTGACTTTTTTTTTTTGACCTTGACATTAATATTTCCTCTGATTTGTTCATTTATAGTGTTGCTCTTTATATACCTTTGAGCATCAGGGCTCAACTTCAGGATCATGAAACGAGGCTGCTTATTTATTTAATGTAACATAAGGTGTTGCTTTGCTGCATAGGCTAGACTCGAATACTCCCACCTTCCCCTCCCAAATAGCTGCGATTACAGGTGGGTATCACCACACTAGCCTAGACTTTTAATGACTACCCTTGAAATGCTGTTATTATTCCTCCCACTTGCTTTTAAACTTTGAGGAGGAAGTTGACTGAGCTACTGTTAAATTGTGTTCCTTAAGTCTCTCATTGACCATTAAAAGAGTCAGTTAAGTCTTGTTTAAAAGTTGATGTACTATAGATTGGGACAAACCTTATAATCATGTCTCTTTCAAATACGTAACATGAAAAGTGATGACAGCTATTCATATAATTTGACAGAGAATCATCACTGACAAAAACAGTCCAAATCCTTTTGTAGGGCATTCAATGATTTACAAAATCCACTCCTACTCATCTCATCCTCGAAGCTCACTCAAACTTACACTAAATACATGAAAATTTCTATGGAAATCATATTGTGGTCTAAAGTTGCCAGAAGCATCCTGATATTATGCGATGCGTGGTAGACAGAAAACAAACGGACTCTCCAGATACCCACATCCTAACTCCCAGACCTGTGAGTGAGTTAGGTTACATGGCAAAGGGAAGTTAGGGTGGCAGCTGACGTTAGAAGAGGGAGAAAGTTCTGGATTCTCTGGGTGGGGCCTATGTCATAACAAAAGTTCTTCCTTCTATATGGAAGACACACGTGGGGAGCCAGTGTCCCAGGCAAGATGGAGACTCACTCCAAGCTATTGCTGGTTTTGCAGATGGCATGGCTCCTATAGTTAAAGATGCAGGCTGAATTTAAAAGATGGAAAGGATAAGAAAATGAGTTGTACCTTGGAGCCTTCAGAAAGGTGCTCTGGGATAAACTTTGATTTTTAGACTTCAGGTCTCCTGAACTATAAGAAAATAAATCTGAGTTATTTTAAGCCATGAAGTGATGATTTGTTATAATAGCAATAGGAGACCAATGTGTTGTAGTTCACACTGTCGCCTTTGTTGGGAAAGATTTTCCCATTTGGTCTAATCCAGATCAAGTTCCATTTCCTTTATGATGTCTTGGTGCCCTACTTTAAAACTGACTCTTTCTTTTAAACAAAGGGGTACATATGATCCATTTTATTTACCTGAAATCATAACTTCTCTCATATCACTATTTGTCTTTGCTGTTGTGGCCTGTCTTTCAAATTAAACTTTCTTACACGTTGTAACTTAAAATCACTGTGATGTATCCCTCATTCATTAAATCCTTCAACATGAATTATTATTTATCTCCACCATGATAAGTGTTTGGTATATAGAAATGTGGTTCCTGACCTTTTTCTACAGAACAAAGTGTGTGTGTGTGTGTGTGTGTGTGAACATGTTTTTGTGTGCATGCTTGCCTATATGCATGTGTGTGGAGGCCAGAGGACAACATTGGGTATTGTTTCCTAGTCATGTCCATATCTTTAAAGACAGTCTTTTATTGGACTGGAGCTCAGCAAGTAGGTTGGACTGGGTAGCCAATGCACCCAGGGATTCACTTGCTCCACCTCCCCAGCACTGGGATTGCAAACATGTGTCATCATGCCTGGCTTTTTTTTTTTACAGAGAGAGACAGACAGAGTGAATTGACCAGGGCCTCAGCCTCTGCAATTGAACTCCAGATGCTTTCGCCACCTAGTGGGCATATGCTACCTTGTGCTTGCCTCACGTTTGTGCGTCTGACTTTCATGGGATCTGGAGAGTTGAACAAGGGTCATAAGGCTTCATAGGCAAGTGCCTTAACCACTAAGCTACCTCTCTAGCCCATGCCTGGCTTTTTAAAGTGGGTTCTGGGGATCAAACATAGGACCTTGTGTTTGTAAGGCAAACATTTTACATATTGAGATATCCCATGTTTCCACTCTTTGTGAAACTTTCACGTTGGCCTTATGCTTGCTATATATCACAGGATGACCTTGAATTTCTGATTCTACTGTGGCCATCTCAGTGTTGGGACTACAAGTATACACCAACACACCTGATCTTTTTATTTATTTATTTTTGTGGTATGAAAGATTAAACCCATGCACAGTGTACCAACTGAGCTACACCATAGCCATTTAGTGGGCAGACAGATACATGTGCAACAGTGAATTTACAAGAGGCCCTGGTATATCCATTCTCTATCTTTCTCTCTCCTTACAAATAAACAAATATAAGAAAACTTTAAAAATGAGCTATATTATATAATGCATAGCTAGGTATACATAGATGCTTAATTATAATTTTGTTAATTTTATTTGTAATATATGTACATATATTTTGGTTTTTTGAGGTAGGGTCTTGCTGTAGCTCAGGCTGACCTGGAATTCACTATGTCTCTCAGGGTGGCCTCAAACTCATGGCAATCTTCCTACCTCTGCCTCCCAAGTGCTGGGATTAAAGGCGTGTGCCACCATGCCTGGCTTGCTAGATATTTTTAAAGTTTAATGCATTTTAAGACTTTACCAAAATTCTTACTTCTTTTCTTAACTGAGCTCCTACCAAACTAGTAGATTAGGAAATTCTTATTCCAACTGAGCAAAGAGCAAGGCATCAGAGCAAGGAATCAATAGCAACACAAGTTTAAGGAATGTTAGAGATAGATGACCTATTTCCATATGATTGTGTGTTAGGCAGCTTTGAGCTGCTATAGCGAAATGCCATGGGCTAGATAGCTTAAAGGATAGAAATTTACTATTTACAGTCAAGTGCAGCAAGCCAGAGGTGACTGATTCTGGTGTGGGCACTCTTTTTGGATTATACTGTCCTTTTTGCTGAGCTCTCACAGGGCAAGAGACAGAGGAAGAAACTTCCTTTACTGATGGGAGAGCAGCTAGCCATCTGATTTTGAAAACTGTTTAAGTGAACCATAAACAACATGTTGTTTCTGTCTGTCTGCTGAAGATGAAGATGTTCTTCACCATTTTCTTTCTATAGTATTTTGGCTTTTCTTGAGAGAGGTTCTTACTATGTCTCCAATTCACAACCTTGACAGACATCCCAAGTGCCACCACACGTGGCTCACAGAAGTACTTCAAAAAATTAATTTGAGAGAAAGAGAGAGAGGATTGTAGATACAGAGATAGAGAGAGAGAAAATGGGCACAGCCAGGCCCTCCTGCCACTGCAAATGAACTTCAGAGATGAGCACTATTTTGTGTATCTGGCTTTACGTGGGTATTGGGAATCGAACCCAAGCTATCAGGCTTTGCAAGCATCTTTAATTGATGAGCCATCTTTACAGCCTTAGTTTTTAAAAAATAAAATAGTCTCATATAGGCAAGTTGATCTAAAACTTGCTATATAGCTAAGGATGACCTTGAACTCTTTATCCTCCTGCTTGATCTCTTTTAAGTACTGGCATATAAGAGATGTCATCATGCCCAGTTTACTTCAGTACTTTAAAAAAATATTTTTATTCATTTGTTGTGAGGAGAGAGAGAGAGAAAAAATGAGAGAATGGATATTCCAGGGCCTTTTGCCACTGCCCATGAACTCCAAACATATGTGCCATTTTGTGCATCTGTCTTTACATGGGTAGTGGGGGATCAAATCCAAGCCATCAAGTTTTGCAAGTAAGTGTCTTTAACCACTGAACAATCTCTCCAGCCTTAAAAACGTTTTAATTGACAACCACCACATTATACCATATACATTATACCACGATCACAGATCTCCTCCCACCACCCTCCCTTCCCCGCCTCCCCTATTCCTTTTTATTCCGGTGGAATCCCTTCTTTCCAAGTTATCTCTGTTCTATGTTGGTGACGCCATTATCTCCCTTCCTCTTATGCAGGTCTTGTGTAAGTAGCATCAGCTACTGTGGGGTCATGAAGACCACGGCCACTTCGTGTCTGGAAGACAGTAGAGTAAACACTCTTTTCCCTCCTTTGGTTCTTACATTCTTTCTGCCATCTTTTCTGCCATGGTCCCTGAGCCTTAGAGGGTATGATGGAGATGTCTCGCTTCTCTTGATGAAGGTTGTGACAAAGGTGATTTTATTCCTTATGAAAAGTCATTTGATTGGCCTATACTGTCATTGTGACAGCCATTGCTGTGTTCCGGATCTCTCAAGGCTGGTGATGGGAGACCATCAGAGTGTTTGTATATATACATAAAATGTTAGGTACATAAAGATGCTTCAGCAACTCTACTATCTCCAACCTTAATTCTTGAGTCTGAATAACCTGAAAGCGATGATGTGGTGAATTGAACCCACAGATTTACCAGCAATAGTGACCAGATAGTTTCCCTTTGGAGACAGTGAGTAAGGTGACTTCCCATGTCACAGTGTCAGCCACGACTATTTTCTAAACAGCTTGACCAGAAATGGAATAAAAGAGCCTTACATGGTTCCAAGTGTTAAGGAAATGGCTTGCATGGACCACAGTACAAACCCACCCCCAATTGGTGTCGGTCCGGGAGCTGATGCAGAGGCGAAGCCAATAGTCGTGTGACTGGTGGCTCAGAGATCTGCTTTCTGCCTCAGTTATCGTTTGTGGCTTACCGTTATGTGATAAAGCTAACCATTTATATTTACAGTCCTTTCACTGGGCGAATATAAACCCATAACTTCCCCGTCACCTTTGTATAGCATTGCATTTACAGTTGCAAAGCAGCTGGTGGGAGGCAAGGGTTTAGTTTGGCTTAGGGTTCTGAGGGGAAGTTCCATGATGGCAGGGGAAAGCAAGGCATGCACAGAGGCTGGACATCACCTCTACCACAGCAGGTGGGAAACAGCAGCAAGAGACTGAGCCAAACTCTAGCAGAATGGAGCTGGCTCTAATACTCAAAAAGCCTAGCCCCAGAAACATAGCCCCTGCAGCAAGGCTCCACCTCCTAAATTGCCTTCAGTTGGGAATCGGGCATTCAAAGCACAAGTGTATGGGTCATCGAATTCAAGCTAGTACAGTGGTCCCTTCTTTTGGAAGGTGTTGCAGAATGGTGGAATGACTTGTCTCTGAAGTTCTACCCCTAAGGGGAGGAAAGACGAAACCAGGCAAACCACCTGACATTATGGCCTCTGCATTCTACTTTCTTATTTCTAGTAATAACTTATTAATAAATTGGTTGACTTATTTGAAGTGATTGTAAATACTTTGTAATTGTAATTATAAATCTTTGCCCAACTATATCGAGATAAGCCCAATTATTCCATTTGTTCTTCTATACTAAGAATATAATTTATATATATATTTATTTTATTTAGTATTCATTTCTGTTCTGTAAATTCTGTACTTCATTTTTTTCATGCTATTCTATTTCAAGAGAGCAGGTATTCATGTCTCTGGTGTCTCCCATCAAGCACCCCCAAAGTGGTCTAGATTATAGTGTACACTGAATTAGTGCTATTGTATTTGTGGTAACAGTATGGAGAGAGTTCTGTGTGGGACAGCCACAGCATTTTTGAGAAACCTCAGAAGGGATACTTGGTATTGCAAAATCAAGTACTCCTTTTGACCTAAACCATATTCTGGTTTTCTTGAAATTATTGAAGGGTTAGAACTTTCCCCCCATTAACATGGTTGGTAAAGTCACGTTTTCCCTTAAGAGTGCAAACGTGCAAACTGAGATCTTGCTTCCAGAAATAAGCTCAAGCCTGCTGTTGCCTCTCTCTTATTTCTAACCTGCTGATCAAGCATCACACTGTCTAGAACTTTCTTCAAGTTGGTGTTTCTTAGGAGCATTTTCTCTAGGTCTTTTGGAGATAGTTTCAGCCACAAAATTGAGCATAACAAAATAAATTTTCTTTTATCGTCCAATAGAACTAGGGAATTGGCTAAACTGAGTTCTTAGGGCTGTGAGTAGGGTTAAATGAAAGCATGCATGGAAAATATATAGAATAGGGCCAAGCACAGAGGAAACATTCAATAATTTCCAGCTGTTTCTGTCTCCTCCAGGCTACTATAGCTCTCTTTGCCATGGAGCTAGCATTAGCCCTTCTAGTCCCAGAGGCCAGCCTGTGTGAGAAGGTCAAATAGGAATGAGAAAAAGATAAGACAAGGAAGTACAAAGAGAAATGGAAGCTGTGTCTGGGGAAATGGCTCCATGGATGAGGCACTTGCGTTTAAGTATGAGCATCTGAGTTTGGATGCCTAGGCCCAATTAAAAGCTAGAAGCTACCATGGGCTTCTATAATCCTATCATGCTTACAGCGAGATGGGAGGTGGAGAGAGAATTTCCCAGAAATTTTTTGGACTAGCTACTGTGGTGAAGAGAGTGGAGAACTGCTAGAGACCCTGTCTTAAACAAGGTGGAAGGTGAAGACCCATTCCTGAAGGTTTTCCTGTGACCTCTACTTGTGTGGCACATGTACCTACCCCACACACCAAAAAGAAAAAAAGAGAAAAAAGAAAACAAAAGAAAACGAAGGGTGTATGTTTGGTGTGGCATGGCCAAGGATCTGAAACAAAAGAAGGTAAAGTTAGGAAGGGAAATAAGCTGGGTGTGGTGGCATTCGTCTTTAATTCCATGACTTGGGAGGCCGAGGTAGGAGGGTCCCCATGAGTGAGTTTGAGGCCAGCTTGAGACTACAGAGTGAATTCCAGGTCAGCCTGGGCTAGCGCAAGACCCTACTTCAAAACACAAAATAAAACAAAACACCAAAACAAAAAGCTGTGCATATTTTCACTAGTCATGATCTTAAAGGTTACTCTAAGACCTGGAGGCTGGAGACCCCCTTCATTCCCTTCATTGGTGGTCTACTGCTTCCCTCTCCCCCCACCCATGCTCAGTTTTTTAAATTTTTATGTATTTATTTGAGAGCAACATACACAGAGAGAGAAAGAAGCAGAGAGAGAGGGAGAGAGAGAGAGAGAATGGGCACGCCAGGGCCTCCAGCCACTGCAAACGAACTCCACAGATGTGTGTGTCCCCGTGTGCATCTGGATAACATGGGTCCTTGGGAGTTGAGCCTTGAACCAGGGTCCTTAGGCTTCACAGGCAAGTGCTTAACCGCTAAGCCTAAGTCTATGGAAAATTGTCCAGATCCAATTCTACAAACAATGGGGTAAAGTTATTATTTTTTAGTGGAAAATAAATAGCTATATGATTAGTGAAAATTGAGCCTGCCTCTCCCAAATCTTTATAAATGCATTAGAACATGATTGTTCATAGAGGAGAGTTATTAAAAATGTATTCTTTCCTAGCTCTCCATCAAAGAATGCAGCTACTGAATTATCAAGGTCTTTTGTGGTAAACCATTGTTACCTGTAAGCCAGCACCTTCAGGGCATAGCCAAAAGCTGGCTCCTAGCTGGTGTCATAAAGCACACTAGGAAACTCCTTACCTTTTCAGGCCCCAAGAACATCATTTAGGGCACTAAAGTAGCAATTTTATAAATGAGGTCTTTGTAGCCTGAAAAAAAGGAAAGTAACTCCAAAACCTCTTGCTTCCCCCCCACTCCCTCCCTCCCTTCCTCCCTTTCTTCATTCTTTCTTCTCCCTCCCTCCCTCCTTCCTTAGCTACCACCCTCTTTCCTCACTCTCTCTCTGTAATGAGAAAACTCAGAAGTTTCTTATAAACATGGTGGCTGATTTGGCTACTGGAGGAGATCATAGAAGCTGACAGTGTTGAAGGAGAGGATGCTTTCCATCTCCTGGTGGGAGCACACTGAGGAAGCATGATAGGGAAGCGAAGGTCCTTTGCTCAGTGGGCAGTGGGCAGCCAGCCTTACAGCGCCACTCTGAATGGTCTATCTATCTTTTGGTCCTGCTGCCGAAGAGTAGAGAAAGAACGCTGCTGAGGTCAGCAAATATTGCTAGCAGGAAAGGCAGACCCTAATACTATTGTGAGGATACAAAGGTATACAGATAAAGAAACTGTAGCAAATTATGATGCCTGTAATTATCAGGGACAGCAGCAAAAAGAAGTGACTTGAAAAATAGTCAGTTGCTGGGAACAATTTCCTTAGGAGCCCCTGACTCTTTTTTTTTAAAATTATTTATTTATTTATTTATTTATTTATTTATTTATTTATTTGAGAGCGATAGACACAGAGAGAAAGACAGATAGAGGGAGAGAGAGAGAGAATGGGCGCGCCAGGGCTTCCAGCCTCTGCAAATGAACTCCAGATGCGTGTGCCCCCTTGTGCATCTGGCTAACGTGGGACCTGGGGAACCGAGCCTTGAACCGGGGTCCTTAGGCTTCACAGGCAAGCGCTTAACCACTAAGCCTTCTCTCCAGCCCAGGAGCCCCTGACTCTTGATAAGGGTTTTTAATTAGAGACCAAAGCAAGAAGGTGCTGCTGGTTGAAGAATGTTATAGGGGAAAAAAATGTTGCAATCCATATGAAACTCTTTGATCGTGGGCAGAGCCATGACAACCCTGGAACTCCACATCTGTTCTGTGAAGAGAGGACCTTGGGCTTGATCAGTAGTCTTACCTTAGAGAGGTACTATGGCAAAGAATCAAAGCCCATGAGAATAGTTTCCAATATATTTAAAGACTATAGTATATTACATATTCAATGCACAGTTCAGTGTATTAAGTGGCCTATATACATATATAAATATTTTTATAATTAGAATATTTATTTGATAGAAAGAGAAAGGCAGAGAGAGAGAGAGAGAGAGAGAGAGAGAGAGGGAGGGAGAATATGGGTGTGCCAGGGCCTCTAGCCACAGCAAATGAACTCCAGATGCATGTACCACCTTGTGCATCTGGCTTTATGTGGGTTCTGGAGAATCAAACCTGGGTTCTTAGACTTCACAGACAAGTACCTTAACCACTAAGACATCTCTCCAGCCCATATATAAATATTTTAAACACACACACACACACACACACACACACACACACACTCCCCTAATGGCTAGTGCAATAAACTATCTAGCTTTAATAAGATTATATAAATTGCCAAAATTTTAAGTTCCTTAACTTTAGTTCTGCCAACTCAGTTGGAAAGTGGAACAGGATGACAGAGAAGGAGTCTCCAGAGATCCCTCCCCTTTCTATCACCTAAAACTTCAGTTTGGCAGCTATTCCTGCACAAAAAGAGCTTCACAAGAGAGGTGGAGCAGCCGAGAGAGCATAGTACCTGCTCCTGGCACAATAATGAAAACAGACACATTGGTGAGGGTGAATATATCCTCTCAGTGAAGTGACAGTGCTATATTTTATGGAAAAGTAATTACAGTTAATAAGGAAGAAAGAAAGAAAAAAAAAATGATTGCTGGCAAATTAATGTAGTTCATAGGCAAGAGATTTCAAAGCAGAGGGGGAGAGAATGATTAGTAGTGTATTTGGGGGCTGGAGAAATGGCTCAGTGATAAAAGTCACTTGTTTGCAAAGTCTGACAGCCTGGGTTCAATCTGCCATTCCCCATGTAATACCATATGCACAAAGTGATACATGTATCTGGAATTCATTTGCAGCAGCTAGAGGCTGTCTCTGATGCACCCAGACACTGTCTCTCTCTATATCTACCTCTCAAATTAATATATATATATAAATATATATTACAAATATAATATAATATATAATATTATTAATATTAATAATATTAATATTATATAATATAATATTATAAATATATAAATAATATATAATATAATAATATAAATATAAATATTAAAAAAACATATTTGGTAGTGCCTGGGTATTTCTAGGTTCAATATCAGCCCTAATTGATATACTTCAACAGTGGTAGCTCCTCCCTTCTTTTTCTTCTTTATTTTTAGCTTCATTAGCTGTTTAATTTCTTTGCCTATTTTCACTACTTGCAACATGTCAAAGAAATTTTATCCCAGGGAATTAATCTCTTACTCATATGAAACAATGAAATTCTTACAAGGTACCTAGTAATGTCATGGAAAAAAAATGGGCTAAATTTCCTCACCTTTATTCATCTTACTTGGTTGAACCATTTATTCCCACAGAGTCATTTGTGAACCTCAGAATCAGGTTAATTTTAAATAACAGTGCTTCGCATTTCTGTAGTAATTATTTCTGGGCTTACACTTAAAGAGTCCACTTATTAATCTACATTTTGACTCCATGAAGCGTATTAAAGAGGAGGTTATATTCTTATGAAAATGGAAACTAGCTGGCTGGGTGGCCATGAGATGGCTCCAGGCTTGGGGATGGACAGGAAACTCAGGACCCACAGCTGGGAGTGAGAGATACTTGGCCTGCAGAATCAGTGAGTAGATGGGCTGAGTCCTTATTTAGGGGATCAGTGAATCAAAGCCACTGACACAGTTTCAAATAGGGTTCAGGGTAGACTTGGCTTCGTATCCAGAAATAAAGATCTGAAGAAATAGTTGCACTTCTTTGTAGTGGTTAGAGATGTTTACTATTTTTGTTTTGAATTTCTTGTGAAGAGGAACCGTAGCCTTTGCATCATGTAGCATGCTCAAACACTGTCCTTTGTAGACACAGAATAAGAAAAGAGAAGTTTGGACTAACTGGGAAAAAGGTAGGGAACCAGCTGGAAATGGAGAGAGGGTATGGGGAGGCCTGTGGGGGAGGGAAATAACAAGAACAAGTTATCATGACTCATATGGTAAACTCATCACTTTACATGCTAACCTACATAATAATAATAATAAATATTATTAATTATTACACCTTACCTCAAAAAAATCAAGATACTAATTATTATTAAAATAATATCTTGGTTCTTTTGAGGTAAGGACTTACTCTAGCTCAGGCTGACCTTGTATTCACTATGTAGTCCCAGGCTGGCCTCCTACCTCTGCCTCCTGAGTGGTGGGATTAAAGGCATGTACCACCATGCCCAATTCCTCCTTTGACTTTAAATGTCATGGTGGCCATGACACATGCCAAGCATTGGCCTTTGTCTTGGCTGAGTTGGATTCAGGCTGGTTTGCAGTGTTGATCTTGATCTCATTTCTACCAGGTTCACCAACACGGCCAGGTGCTAAGAACACTAGATGACATTTCCTTTTCTACCGGAGTTTCCAGGACAAGGAAACACAAAGTGAAACCATAAAGGACAGTCAAGCCTCCTCTCGTGTGTAGTTTTTCTGGGCACTTATTTTAGGAATTTCCCAGGTGCTGGACAGGTCTCCGGGCAGGAGCATGTGCCTCTCTGACTCATGTTTGGACTGAACAACGTACTCTGACTCATAATTCTGTTCTGCCCTCCTGTTGTTCTTTCTTTCTTTCTCTCTCTCTTTCTTTCTTCTCTCTCTCCCTCTCTCTCCCTCTCTTTCCCTCCCTCCCTTCCTTCCTTCCTTCCTTCCTTCCTTCCTTCCTTCCTTCCTTCCTTCCTTCCTTCCTTCCTTCCTTCCTTCCCTCCTTCCTTCCTTTCCTCCTTCCTTCCTTCCTCCCTCCCTCCCTCCCTCTCTTTCTTTCTCTCTGTCTTTACTGGTGCTGAGAACAAAACTCAGGGCCTTTTGCTTGCTAGGCAAGCACTCATCCACTAAGCTAAATCCCCCACTGAGGTGGGAGTTCTGTAATTCAAATGATTTGTTCCAAGGTGGTGAAATGCTAGGGCTATATGTCTTTTTTTTTTTTTTTTTTGAGGCAGGGTCTCACTCTAGCCCAGGCTGACCTGGAATTCACTCTGTATTCTCAGGGTGGCCTTGAACTCATGGTGATCCTCCTACCTCTGCCTCCCAAATGCTGGGATTAAAGGCGTGCGCCACCATGACCGGCTATATGTCAAAAGACTCCTATGACTTTTAAAGTCCTTGCTCACTATTTAACATTACTCCAATCTTCTCTGGCTATCTCTTCTGCTGTCATCACCATTTCTAAATCCCCAGGGCTATAAAATGAATGTCTGGAGGCGTTTTGAAATTCAACCAACAATGCTTGAGGTAAGAATGCTTAGGAGTACTGCATAATTATATGGTTCTAGAAAGCATATTTTCTTCTTGACCATATTTAAGGTTAAAAATGTCTTTGTGTGTGTGTGTGTGTGTGTGTGTGTGTGGTGTGTGGTGTGTATGCATGTGTGGATGTGTTTGTGTGTGTGGGTGCACATGTATGTGCAGTGCCCGTGTATGTGTGTGTGTGGGCGGGTGGGTGCATGTGGTGGCCAGAGGTTAACATGTGATGTCTTCTTATGCTGCTCTCTACTTTATTTATTGAGGCAAATCTCTTACTTTGAACCCAGAACTCCCCAGTTAGGATAGTCTACCTAGCCAGTTGCCCCGGGGATCTGTCTGCTTACACCTTCTGAGTGCAGGGTTTAGGGGCTATTGAGCCCACTCGGCACTTACTTGGAGGTTACAGCCTTGAATTCTGGTCTTCATGCTTATGTAGCCCGTGCTTACTGACTGAGCCATTTACCCAGCCCTGCATTAAAATCGTAATAATAAAATAAGAAGATGCCATCTCCTCTTGCAAACCGAGTATGAGCACAGTCCCTTCACTATTCAGAAGATCTTGAATGCTTAATTATATGCCCAATAAACCTCTGGTCTTTGATAGGACTTTGATACCCAACTCACATAGCTAAATGGTACAGGAAAAAAGTCAGCCAGGCAACGGCTAATGTTTATATGCTTAGGCTTTCAGAGCCAATGATAAAGAAGTTCATTTTATCATAACCCTGTAGATAGCAGTGCTAACAGAAGAAATGTCTTCTTTAAGTGATTTGAGAAAAACATGTTTACTGATTCTTCCTTATTGATACTCAACTTGAAAAACATTTTCCAAGTAAAACATTTTCTCTTTTTTTTTTGAGCATTTTACTATTTATTTTGAGAGAGAGAGAGAGAGAGAGAGAGAGAGAGAGAGAGAGAAAGAGAGAGAGAGAGAATGGGCATATGGGCATACCAGGGCTCTCAGCTGCTGTGAATGGACTCCAGATGGATGCACCTTCTTGTGTGCATGTGTGACATTGTGTGCTTGAGTCACTATGTGTCTGGCTCACATGGAACCTGGACATTGGAACATGAGTTCTTAGGCTTTGCAGGCAAGTGCTTTAACTGCTAAGCCATCTCTCTAGCCCAAATGTTTTATTTTATAAAACTTATTTATTTATATTTGAGACAGAGAGAAAGGGATTGAGAGAGAGAAAGAAAGGAGAATGGGTGTTCCAGGGTCTCCAGCCACTGAAAACAAACTCCAGACACATACTCCACCTTGGGCATTTGGCTTACTTGGGACATGGAGAATTGTACCTGGGTCCTTAGGCTTCGCAGCCTAGTGCCTTAACTATTAAGCCATTTCTCCAGCCCCATTTTCTCTCTTTTTAAAAAATTTTTATTAGCATTTTCCATGATTATAAAAAAAATCCCATGTTAATTCCCTCCCTCCCTCCCCCCCACACTTTCCCCTTTGAAATTCCATTTTCTTTTTTATAAAATATTTTTATTTATTTATTTATGAGAGAGAAAAAGAGAGGGAGGAAAGAGAGAGAGAGAGAGAGAGAGAGAGAGATGCATGCTCCAGGGTCTCTAACCACTGCAAGTGGACTTCAGATGCATATGCCACTTTGTACATTTGGCTACACATAAATACTGGGTAGCTCAACCCAGTTCCTTAGGCTTTGCAGGCAAGTGACTTAACCACTGAGCCATCTCTCCAGCCCCTGAGTAAAACATTTTCTATGTGAAATCTGTAGTATATTGTAAAAATCAGTTAATTGTTATTTTAGGCAATTTGCTCCTATGCTAAGTGGCTTTAGGCTTCTGTGGTTTAAATGTTTTATATCAGCATTTGGTAGGTTTTCAGGTCATTCTTACTGTTTTCAAGGCAATTGGTTGTAACAGTCTCTCCTTTCCTTCCTACTGCTTAGAATCTTCTCGAGGCTGTGTAAGCAGATACCAGCTGGTAAAAAGTGTCATTGCAATGCAAGGCTTAGAGTTAGCTATTTCTCAGATACATCTGGCTTAGAAATTGAATGAAATATATCTAAGAGAATTTCTTTCTGGAACCATTGTTACTTTGTCTTTCTGTTCTTTCCCTCCCTAGAAATCCTTTTAGCTTATTTCCCTGTTTTGTGATGAAACACTGGATTTGCCTGAGGCCTGGCTGCCTCATACTTAGGTACATGTGTGGCACACTGTAGAGGTAAGGTTGGGGCCTCTGGAGTGGATCTTGGATCTCAGGTATAATTCTAGCTTTCTTCCTACCCTGCTGTGTGATGCTAGGTAAGTTACTTAGTTTCCCAAGCCTTAATTTCATCAATTGGAAAGTGAGAATGAAATCAACACACTCTAAAGTTGTTGTGAGGATAAGAAAGCTGTATGGTATACTATCTAGTACTTATAGAGCATATATTATGTGCCAGGTACATAAATATCACTCATAATTGGTAGGTTCTGTCTACATAGCTGACTTCCTGCTCTTACTAGTTGTAGTCTATACAACTGGTCTACCCAAAGACATCACTCATTCCTTCAGATGCCATAGAAAAGAACAAGAAGTCTGTATGGAATAGATCATAAAGAACCTACCAGTTACAGATACTGGGATAGACTTTTTTTTTTTTTAAACTTATATTGTATCATCTAATCATACAACCTTATATATTTCTATGTATCAGAGAAGGTGGCAAGATGAATTATAAAATTTCATACTATTGAGAACATGGGTTGTGTCTCATGCCATTCATAATCTGGCTAATGTCTTCTAGCAAATTAGTGATCACAATTTTCATTCTTAGAATTAAAATCATAAAGTGAACATCTTTTTTCCACACATGAACACAGGCATATGAAATTAATTTTATTTTGATTAACCCGGATATTTTCATAGATCCTTGCCTGAGTTAAAGGATTACTTTATTTCAATTCATAATGCATGCTGAGGCTTGTATTTTTTTTTTTTCTTTTGTGGCCAACACTGTTCTCTGGTTTAGAAAATTTCCTCTAGGTCATTTAGAAGTATTCCCAGAAAGAGGAAAATGCCAAAAACCTAGTTAACTTTGTTTTTTTTCAAGTATTGCATCAAGAATGGAAGGAATCCTAGAATCAAAAATATCTATATCTATCTGGTCACAGAAGAGTGGGGGTTATCTGAATGTAACAGACTTGGCTTTTGTTACTTTCCTTCATAGTTGACAATTTCCTTCTCATTCTCTTGCTAACTTCATGTATTGTGTGTGCAATCTTCTTACCTTTCTCTTATTTTGAATTTTACTACTTATTCTCCAGAGCAAAAAGCACTTGAGAAAAATTTCTCCTGGCGTTCCACTTTTTCAAAGGAAGGTGCAAATTAGATGTAGCAAATTCATTATTCCATTTCCATCTTTAAAAAGAAATATCACTCAGCCACTGGTCTTCTCTGTCACCTTGAATCAGAAAATGGCTCTGTCTGGTTTATTTAGTTTTTGAGAGCTCTCACTTCAAAGAAAGGCAAGGGTTATATCCGCTGACAATTGTGTAAGCCTGCGCAAGCAAAACTAAAATGCTCCCGAACCCCTGCAGGGATCAGTATATATATCCCCGAAGCAGGAGAGAGCTGATGACGTCTGTGGTGGTTTGCTGACTCCCAGCAGGCTCGACTCAGGAACAAGAATCCCACCAGCTTCTAGCAAAATTGGACCCATGGAAAGACTACCACACAAATACAATGAAATCCACTCTGGTGTTACTTTTGATCTTTAAATTCTGCGTGTGTGTGCTTCCACACACATGTGTATTATATGTGTGTGTATGTATGTACACATGTGTCCTTGCACTTCCCCCAATGCTTGGCTTTGGTGGCCCAAGTGGAATGCAAGGTGTCCTGCTTCATTGTTCTCCAGCCTGGTCTTTGTTTGCAGCAGTCTCGTTTCACTGATTCCAAAGCTTTGGGGGCTCTGGTGATTCTCCATCTCTGCTCCCCCGAGGGACTTGGGTTACCAGTGTGCCTAACTGTTTTACGTGGGATCTGGGAATTTGAACTCGGGCGGGCTCAGGTCCCCTCAGGTCCTCATGTTGGCGCAGGAAGTACACTTCAGTGCTGAGCCCTTATATACATTTTGATTCTAGCGCCCATATTCGGTATCATCTTTTAGAATTCTTTGCAAGACTAATTCAAGGCTGCAGTGTTCAGGCCATATTCTGGCAGCAATTCCTCACATGCAACTGGTTTAATTTTCCATTGAGATCCATGTGGACTCCCTAAGGTCAGGTTTGGTTCTTAATTCATGGAAAAATAGCACAGGGCCAATGTGTTTTATGCATTATCATTTCAAAGAGATGAGGCTTTGACTAGAGAAACAAATCACCAATATTTAATTTTGCCTGTAATTTTTGTTTTACTTACTTTCAAAATAGTCCATTTATTTGTAGTGCTGCCTCAGTTATGCAACCAGTGTCTGCTGTGGATCGTGGCCCCCTGTGTAATGCAGATGATAATCTTTGCCACCTACATCATGTCACAGTGGTGGTTTAAAACTGATGAATAGAGGATTGCATGGGCCCTAAGCTCTCTGAATCACAACAGGCAAATGATTTTGAACCAGGCTAAAAGTTACACAGTAGGGTTCTATAAAAATGTGTAAACTAAGAGTGCATTCATAAGCTATGCCTTTAAATGAAGGCAGCATATATCATAAATATATGTATAAGCCAAAAGAAGGAATGTACCAAAGCTGATTAAATATTTATTATGAAATATTTCCACTGATCAGTTTGGAAAATATTATGCATACTTTGTACAAGTTAATATAGAAAATGGTTATTCCCACCTGTGGCATTGTTGGTTTTATTTATTTTTTCTCTGTATAGTTTATGTATATAATTTGCATGCACATAGTGCTGCTAAAATCTGGAAACTAATTACAATAAATATTTTTTTTTCTTTTTGATGTGAGTGACTGACTTTTAGCTTTAAATGCTTGTGCAGCAAGTGACCTTATACACTGAGCCATCTCCTTGGCCCCATCAATAAATAACTTTTAAAGAACTCACTTGACAAGGGAAGAAATACTCAGAATCTAAATGTCAAAGCTTTGAGAAAAAAAAAATTCTCTGAACTCTAGAAGAATGAATTTTAGTGAGGAATGCGTGAGTTGATAAAATTTAATGCTAATCCTAGAGTTTGGGGGGCTTTTACTCACCTTGCAATTGGAGGACTAGCTCAGAGGAAATCTATGCTTTCAGAAGGATACTCAGTCTTTGCCCATATCTAAAGTCTTTGTGTTTCCACAGTTTGCAAGATATGTCAGCAATTAGATCTATTCTTGCCTATTCATCTTGGAACATTAATAAGTTCTAATAAATTCAGCATGTTCAAAAAGCACAAAAGGAAAACTTTAATAGGTAAGTTATTTCTACTCCACAGTACTCTAATCACAATGGATTTCTTTGAGTTCTAACTCAATGCAGCTGTCACAGTTCCAGGTTCTTTTAGTCCTATCCCCTTTTGGAACATTTTCTCCCCTCCCCCCATTTTTTGTATGTATGTGTTCATGTGTGTGTGCTCAGGTGTGTGTGTGTATGTGTTCGTGTGTGTGTGTGTGTGTGTGTGTGTGTGTGTGTGTGTGTATGTGTAGATCAGAAGCTGATGTCAGGCATTTTCTTCAATTGCTCCCCACCTTATTTATTTATTTATTTTTTGACATGAGTCTCTCATTGAACTTGGAATTTACCAATTAGGCTACACCAGCTAGCCAGAAAGCTCCAGGGCCCTCTCTCTGCTTCAGCAATGCTGGGATTATAGGCACTTGCCACTGCCCCTGGCTTTTACATGGCAGCTGAGGATCCAAATCAGGGTCTCCTGATGCTTATATGGCAAATACTTCACTGATTGAGCAGCTCCCCAGCCCTTGGAACACTTTCCTTCCCAGACTGATTCCTACACATGTTTTTGGGATGAACTTGGCTTTCATCTCTTCCATGAATCATATCCTGCCTCAAAAGTCCAGTTTCAAAGTCTTCCATGTGCTACTGTGACTTTCCGTGATCACTTCTCATAGTACACTTGTCCACCCAGAGAGTAGAGACCTTTGTGCCTGGAACATGCTCAGTAGGTCTCACTGTGCCTCTCCCCCTTTCAAAGACTCTCTGGTCTACAGGATATGGGATGAAAGGAGAAGACCTTCATCTCAGCCATAATTATGCCTGTGTTTTCCTCCCATAAAAGAACTGATGAAAAGAGGAAGAAACTTTTAAGATTTATTACAAGGAAATTTTAATTTAACTTATTGCATAATTCATTTAGTCAAATTTGTTATTTATGAAAAAAATACCTTGGCCTGCCTTAGAGAAGTGACTACATACACATTGGAATTTTAAAATAAAAAAGATGAAAAAGATTTTTTTTCCACTCTGACTATTGTAATTCTCAAAGGCAAACATTTGGGTTCGTTCTACACATGTTACATCAAAGATAACATGATTTGTGCTTCTTCTTTGAAAGCTGCTACATCTGCAAGCCATTAGCTTTGGTCTTCCTCTTCTGTTATGTTGGAAGAAATGCTTGAGTGCATTATGTCTCCACTTTTCTAACTGTAGAATGGGGCCAATCCTGTACTCCATAGGGAAAATAATGTTATAAAGAGTCCATGCTATCATAGAGATGCTAACGTGCTGTTAATGAAGCAATTACCTCCTTATTGCCACTGTACTCTCTTTAACCAAAGGAATTGTGTTCATTTTGCCTTATGTATTTAGCTTATCCTTTTTTTTTTTTTTTTTAGTTTTTCATGGTAGGGTTTCATTCTGGTCCAGGCTGACCTGGAATTCACTATTCACTATATCTCAGGATGGCCTTGAACTCACGACGATCCTCCTACCTCTGCCTCCTGAGTGCTGGGATTAAAGGTGTGCACCACCATGCCTGGCCCTAACTTATTCTTTCTACAGGGACTTTAATACCTCCTTCCTCAATTCCTACTATCCGGATATTGCTGCTAAGAAGTAGGATCTAAAATTCAGCATGGGGGTTATCCCCAGATCAAGAGAGGAGAAACCAGAAACCACAGGGCCAGTTCCAGGAAGGGAACCCTGGGGATAAGTCTTGGCCCAGGTCCCTGCTGGCTATTTGTGAACAGGGTTGGGGAGCTGAACAGAGGGTCATCTGTGGGTCTGCGAGGTAGGAGGAGGAAGCGGGGAGCGAGCAGGTAAAATACAGACGTCAAAGTTGCTCAAGTGCTTTCTTGGGAATATATTTTTCCTTTGTTAAGTTGTCACAGATGTGTCTTGACTTGGAATTCAATGCTCCACCTCATGATGTCAGCGCACACAATCTAAACCCTGCATTTCATCTTGGCAAGATGTACAACCATATTCTAAATCAACATCGTTTTGCCCAACTCAGTCATCAAGTTCAATAAAATTTATATTCCTAAAAAGTTTTCAGGGGCTAGGGGGAGGGGGAGGCATGTGTATATGTGTGGTGTGCTACAGGGTAACATCAGGTGTCTTCCTGAGTCACTGTCCACTTTATTTACTGAGGCAAAGGCTCTCAGTCAAACCCAGAACTTGCTGACTTGGGTAGTTTAGGTGGACGGCTTACCTTGGTATTCCCTTTTCAACTTGCTCAGTCTAGGATGGCAGATGGGCCACCATGCCTGTCCACTGGACATTTAGATGGGTGCTGGAATTCCCAGCTCCAGTCCTCAGACTTACATGGCAAGCACCTTATCCACTAAGTTGTCTTCCCAGCCCCAGCCCCCAAACTTTATTTCCAAGTGAAACTCTGACAACAGATGCCCCTGCATGCCATGATTCTAAGCCTGGCCAATGTGGATGGTTTCAGAGGTGAAGACGTACCTGAGGTATTTCATCTGATTATAGCTATGTGTGATGCCCATCTCATTCTCATGCTTCCCTACACTGATCAGCCATCACAGATAAGCTTGGGGTAAAATATGTGAACATTGTTAAAAAGGCCATGATCCACATTTAGTCACAGGGAGATTGAGATGGTACAAAAGATTCTGAGGTCAGCTGCCCAAGTAACTGTTTGATAGTAAGTGATCTATTATGAACTGAACATTATATTTTATACAGTCTTGGCTATGATTCAATACACTCTATGATGTTTCAAGTGCAGAGTGACAAGTGGGCCCATAATGACATCAGTCTTCATCTGAGGAGAAAGATGCTAAGTTCTGGGAGCCACTTAGCATGCTGTATTACCATTTAGGGGTGAGGGCAGCCACATGCTGCAGGAGAAGTCTACATGCCATTCTGCTGTGAAGCAAGGGAAGAAAAAAATCTTTTGAGGGTTTTTAAAAAATTTTTTTTTGGAGGGGACTAGTAGAAGGGAAAATCACTATTATAATGGATAGCCATCAACCATCTGAGAAAGTAAAAATCAAGTCCAGGAATGAGTCATACTTTGTGACTGGATCTGAGGTGTGCGAGCGAGCTGCAGACCTCCAAGCTAAGGGTCTTGGTAATGTGAGCAGTCCACTCGGAGGCCAGATGTCCTGCACATGGTGTGGCCTGAGGTCCTGGGTAAATGATCCTTCCTGGCAGTGAGTCCTTGAGTGTCATACACAGCCCCTGCAGGCCCCACGAGGGGTTCCCTTTCCCTCACAGACGTGTTTCTCTGTCCTGACCTTCCTCCAGCCCAGGGCCAGGACTATGGCCATGTCCCCCTCTGTCCTGTGCTTCTGTGAACTCACTTACAGATTTCAGTTCTCACCCCTGTGCTCCTGGCTTTGTTCCCATTTACAGCTTCTCACTTTCTCTGAAGCAGCTTTCACGAGGGAGACTGAGTTCAAGTCTTATTAACTTCATCCATGCCTGGCATGCTTCTTCTAGAAGATAAGAACTGAAAGAAGGGCAGGGTCTACTAATGGGGTTTGGTCCCAGACTTAGCCCTGCCCCTGTGGGCTAGAAGTCCTAAACCCTGACAGAAATGGTTTAAAGTGTCGACCTTATAGTTTATGAAGCCTCTGTTGATTGTTTCACCTGATTGTGAGAGTTTTCAGAGATCTCTCTTAGAGGGCTGAGGAAATGAACCACTGGGTAAGGGCACTTGGCGCACAAGCATGAAGCCTTAGAGGGCCTGAGATAGTCCGCGTTGGGTCCCCAGAAATGATGTGAAAAGCTAGGTGTGCTCACACAAGCCTGCAACCCCAGTTCTGTAGGGACATAGACAGGAGAATCACTGGGGTTTGCTGGTCAGCTCCAGGTTCAGTGAGAAACCCCATCTCAAAGACACAACATAGAAAAAGCGATAGAGGAGGTCATCCCACCTCCTCCTCCTCCTGCCTCCGCTCATTTGCACGCAGGGCATGAACATCTGCCCACATGTGCATAACACACTGCATGCATATGCATACCACAACACACATGCTATATATATCAAAGATATTTCTGAGGATATACACTATTTATGCCTTTCCCAAACTAGACTGAACCACAGGCAATAAACTGGCTGAAGCCTACTGATTCCATTGATCTGAAGAAACTTTATTTCTCTGTCCACATGAGGGTATGTGGCAGAAATTTTAAAAAAATAAGAGAAATCTCACCAATTTGTATCCTCTTGCACAGCAGATAGAAAGTTATGGTGCCTAATCTCCTTTGTGGTAAATTTGGCTCTTCCCTCTCTTCTTTTGTTTTCCCTTCCCCATTTTGTAATCAAGAAAGAATTAGAATTCTAATAGTCTAGTATCATTTTATGAAGTTTTACAATTATGGTTGTCAACTTGAAGGCAAAGTTAAATGAGTTTGATTCTTAAATGGAACACCTTGTATTTAATACTTTTCACTTTACTTAGTGTCTAGGAATGGAAACTACACGGCTATAGCATAACCTATTCAGTTTCCATTGGTGTAACTCCATCTTTTAGCAGAAAACATGGCAAACATATCTGTCTTTCCTGTGTAAGCTAACCGAGGAAAATTCTCGTTTTTCCTTCTTTGAATAATATTGTTATGTAATTCCACTGGACTTTACTTATCAAAAGGCAGTTGCAAATGTACCAGTTAATTCTATAAACCTTACAAAGTAAAATTATCATATGTTAACAATATCCTGGATCAGAGACTTATTTAATGTCAAAACATTTATAATATATAATCAACTGGGATATATGATTTTAGACCCCATTTCTGGAGGGATGTGAATATAATGTGTGTCCATCTCTGTCTGTATCAGTATGTGCATTGGTTATCTAAAATGCAACAACTGCTCCTCTTGGGGAGTAGAGAATGGCGAAATGGAAAGACAGTACGATCACTTGTAACCTCCCCCAACTCATTGTCAACCAGCAACATTCCATTTTCCTGTGAGTCTTTTCCATGAACATATGTTACATAGTTGATATTGTACTATTTATACCATTTTTAAAAAATTATTTATTTATTTATTTATTTGAGAGTGACAGACAGAGAGAAAGACAGATAGAGGGAGAGAGACAGGATGGGTGCGCCAGGGCTTCCAGCCTCTGCAAATGAACTCCAGACGCGTGCGCCCCCTTGTGCATCTGGCTAACGTGGGACCTGGGGAACCGAGCCTTGAACAGGGGTCCTTAGGCTTCACAGGCAAGCACTTAACCGCTAAGCCATCTCTCCAGCCCTATTTATACCATTTTGTGTTCTGTTTTCAGTCACCATTGTGAGGAAGACTATTCTTCTTTCCACTAAAATCATGTTTAATGGTTGCACGATGCTTTGACACATGCTACCGCGGAGAGAACACTTACTCTGACTCTGTTCTTAGGCATCTCCATTGTTCTCATCTTGTAGTTCCTCCAGTCATGCTACAGACACATCTCTGTACAGCTTCCTTATGGTATTGTGGATGATTGTTTTATGATATATTCAGAGTGAAATTTCAGAATAAGAAAAATTGCTTGTATATTCTTTTTACCATAAGAACTACTTCCTGAAGCTATTTCCTTCTTGAAATTTTCAGGTGATCATTAAAAACAAAAACCAACCAAACACACACACACACACACACACACACACACAACAACAACAACAACAATAAAACAAACAAACAAAAAAGCCCATAAACTAGACTGTCCCTAAAAGTCACAGGTTCAAAGTGAATGGTGCACTTTTAGGCTGGGCTATTAAAGAGCTACTTCTGATGAGTGAATAGTGACCTCAGTTTGTCTTAACAGACTTAAGAGTTGATTGCAGTAGCATATTTCCAATGCATCATCAGCTCATTTTAATGTGACTATTATTCCCGTGCCCAAAGTAAGGTTGGCACTCCTGAGAGTAGATGCTGTTCTAGATACCTCATGTTTTTTAAAAATTTTTTTGTTGTTTATTTTTATTTATTTATTTGAGAGCAACAGAGAGAGAAAGAGACAGAGACAGAGGGAGAGAGAGAGAGAGAGAGAGAGAGAGAGAGAGAGAGAATGGGCATAAATACCAGGGCCTCCAGCTACTACAAAGGAACTCCACATGCATGCACCCCCTTGTGCATCTGGCTAACGTGGGTCCTGAGGAATTGAGCCTCAAACCAGGGTCCTTAGGCTTCACAGGCAAGCACTTAACCGCTAAGCCACCTCTCCAGCCCAGATCCCTCATGTTGACTCACATGAATGCTGTACCTCTGGAAGAGAATCAGGATAACAGGATAAATTGTTATCCTCAGGGTTGGATCAAAACAAGCAGGTCATGATGAAAGACTCCATTTTAGATCAAGTGGCCATACCTCTGCTGCTTAGCATTCTATAGTGGGATAGATTGTGAGTCCAAAGGAGAGAAGCACTCTCTTCTCAGCAACAAAGTGAGATTATTCAAGTGGGCTCCTCAACAGAGAGTGAACTTAGAAAAAAAAAAAAAAAACCCATAAAACAAAACAAAACAAACAAACAAACAAAAAACCAAAAATAATTCCCCCTTTCCTACATTGATAAAAATCTGTACTTTTGTCTCTGTCATCTTGCTCTTTGCAGTGAGGGAAAACTAATATAATATTACTCTTATTGTCTACATGATAAGTAAGTTAAAGGAAGTCTAAATATATCATATAAAATGATGGTTGCTGAATCATTTGATGAATCAGTAGATTTCTGAAGGAATTTACAAAGGATATTTATGACCTAAATAAGAACATGTATCAGTGTGGAGGGATGGCTTAGTGGCTAAGGCGCTTGCCTGCAAAGCCAAAAGACCCAGGTTTGACTCCCCAGGACCGATGTAAGCCAGATGCACAAGGGGGCGCATGCATCTGGATTTCATTTTCAGGGGCTGGAGGCCCTGGCACGCTCATTCTCTCTCTCTCCTTGTCTATTTCTCTCTCTCTCTCAAATAAATAATGAAAAATAAAATATGTTAGAAAAGAACATGTATCATTGTTTGATTTATTTAAAAGAATACATGTAAAAATATACAAAAACATTTTGAAACACATACTTGTTCGCAAGAGGGCCAATAATCATGCCAAAATGCAAACTCATGACTTTGAAATTAGAAAATCCTGTGTTGTTATTCTCTGTATATTTATTTTGGTTGACCAATTTGACACTAAAGGCTTTATGCTCTCTTGATAAGTATCCTGTGTCTAGACAGGTATACCATCAAGTCATGAGTACACTTTACATAAGATTTGATCTCTCTCAGGGAAATGTTTACTAAAAATCTGACTTTATATACCTGTATTTATTTTTAAGAAAATTGAGATATTGATACTGTTAACACCACAATTAATGGAAAATTAGTTCTTACGTTCCTAAAGAAAAAAAAATAGGTTTAATTCCTTTTTTGCTAATTTATTTTAGCATATTCCCAATTATTCCATCTGATAAATAAGTTTCTGCTATGTTGTTGTAGTTTTTTCAGGAGGAATTTCCAATTTTTATCATAATATTATCAATGTATATGAGTTGTTGTATATATTATTGGGTTTTATATATTTCCATAATGCAACTATTATGTTTTCGTAGTTCCTTTCTTATCAATTACTCTTTGCCCCATCTCTCCCTGTTACTCACCCCTGGTAGAGACTGTTCCTTTAAAACTTTTTTTAGCAAAAAGCCTTTAGAGATTGCAGATATACCCAAGGCTTTAAGATAACTTTCTCAGAATAATAGGCTAATAAGGACAGAAGATAACTTTTGTATATGGTTGGGATGACTTGTACATTGGAACTTCACTATGAAAGTTTTAAAAATTTATTTTATGAGAGAGAGAACGAGACAGAGAAAGGGAGAATTGGCACTCCAGGACCTCTAGCCACCAAAATCGAACTCCAGATGCATATGTGACCTTGTTATGTGGGCTCTGGGGAGTTGAACCTGAGTCCTTAGGCTTTGCAGGCAAGTGCCTTAACCGCTAAGCCATCTCTCCAGCCCTGAATTTTTTCTAGCAGCAGGGAATCATCTTTTAGTCTTTTCAGGAAAGATTTAATTTTCACTTGAACTCAGTAGCTTGGCTCTCTTCTGTTCGCCCTGAACTGGCTGACAAGCAGTATTGTTCCTTGTTGACTAAGAGAAAGATAGAGATTTGTTATGAAAAACAAACAAAACAAAACAATCAAAACTAGGGCTATCTTTTTCTGGAAGTGAGTCTCCAAAAATAATCTTTTCAGCATCTGTAACGTTTCCCAGGTGGTAGCATTCAGACTCCTTTCTATTGGTGCAAACTGAACCTCCTATCCTAGGCTGGGACAGAGGAAGTGTCCTGTGAACCTCTTAACCTTGGCTGGGGCAGAGGAAGTGTCCTGTTTTGGGCTGGTTTTGGATGGACAAATAGGAAGAGGGTGGAAGAAAACATCTGTGGAGGGTAGGGGTCAGAGAGAGGTTAAGGTCAGAGAGGTGGGCTGGGGAGGCCAGAAGATGTGCAGTCTGGGGCAGAAGGGTTACAAAACAGTACAAAGGACTTTAGTGACTATAGAACACAAAGTAGGCAGGTGAAACTAAACATCAAAATGCGAACATCTAATTCTCAATAATCTTTATTCTGGGGAAACCAACAGTTACTGCTGATGAAAACAGTCTCAAGATTTTCTGGAATGAACGAAGATTGGTTCTATTGACGCTGTCAGCTTTCTTTCTTTTGCAACCTTCCTCCTATTTACTATTTCATTTTATTTATTTATTTCGAGGTACGGTCTCACTCTAGCTCAGGCTGACCTGGAATTTACTATGTAGTCTCAGAGTGGCCTCGAACTCATGGCGATCCTCCTACTTCTGCCTCCTGAGTGCTGGGATTAATGGCGTGCGCTACCACACCCGGCTCATTTTATTTATTTTATTTGATTGTGAAGCAGAGTCTTTCTAATGCTTCCCTGACTGGGCTGGGATTTGCTGTCTAGACAAACAAGCCTTGAACTAGGAGAGATCCTCTTGATCTGACTCCCCAGTGCTGGGGTAACAGGTGTGAACTGTTAGTCCTGGCTCTTCCTGTTTTTTATAGTCACTTTTATTGTAGTAGCATAGATTTAAATGAGCTCCTTAGTATATGCTGTCCGACATAGCAATTCTTAGCACTCTGTATTTGCTTAATATGTCTTACAGTTAATATGTGAAAGCACGATATCATTTTTTACTCCTAGCTGTGTTATAGCCCATATAGACCCTCAGTAAGTGATGGCTGGATATAATAATTTAAGTGAGATTCTTTAGTCCTTCCAATATAACAAAGGCAAATTCTTGGGTTTGAAAAATCTCCTCATATTGGCTTTTCGGGTGTATCATGGGTTCACTTGTTTTCATGATATGAATAAATTTTGGGGAGATTTCTAGTTGGCTTTGGTACTTAAAAACCTTTCTGATTATGAATCCATTTATATATACAATGCCTTGCGGTGAAATACTTGTTGACAATTAGATATTCCCCTACTCCAGTTAAAATGGGATCAAATACATCTTTGTTGAAATAGAAACTTCCAGTTACATTTCTGTAACTCCACCCTGCTAAGGAACACCGTCCTATTTTTTTTATTTTCTAGAATTGTGACTTTGAATGATACAGGTACCCCCTTCTTATATTAATTATTTAATAACTTATCTACTTTAACAAAGATATTTATTGTTTCTTTGATGGGACTCAGTGGTAATGAGGTGAATGTTTTACCTTTAGGCCCCACCCCCAACCAAGACAAGCAGAGACAACTTTGTGTGTGTGTGTTTGTGTGTGCATGCGTGTTCATATTCCTGTAGATATAGGCACATGCATGTGTGTGTGCGGGGAAGCCACATACATAAGTATGTATGGACAACCTCTGGTGTTGTTCTTAGGGGCCAGCCCTCCTTTTCTCTCTCTCTCTCTCTGTCTTTTAGTTTTTCAAGGTAGGGTCTCACTTTATCCGGGGTGACCTGGAATTCAGTATGTAGTCTCAGGGTGGCCTTGAACTCATGATGATCCTCCTATCTCTAAGGGCTGGGATTAAAGGTATATACCACCACACCTGGCTTCTCTCCCTTTCAACAGGGTCTCTCATTAGCCTGAGCTTACCATGTAGGTTAGTAAACTAGCTGGCCAGTGAGTCCCAGGGATCCAGCTATCTCTGTCTCTGTAGTGCTGAGATTACAAGAGCACACCACCATCCCAGTTTTTTTTCCCCTTTTTTTACATGGGTCCTGGGGATTGAACTCAAGTCCTTCTTATATGACAAGCACTTTACTGACTGAGCTGTGTCGCCAGTCCTGAAGAGGCAACTTTAGTTGTTGATGTAATTTCTACTGTATCTCAGGAAGGAGATTATTCAAGTGAAGGGTAGTTTAAGGACAGAATCTGGTTCTGCTTAGATTTCTAGAAGCTGTTTCTCAGGCTGCTGTTTATTCTCTTGCTTATTCAAGTTAATTATACCTCTCCTCCTATGTCTCTCTGGATAGACTGAAATTTTTATAAGGGCTGATCCATTCACTCCTGACCAGTAAAGGAAAGAAAACATCTTTCTTATTCCTACCAGTTCTTGTCTTGTGAAAGATAGGAAACTTGAAGTTGAACTTGAAATCTGTCCTCCACATTGGTCATTTTGTTACCATGCCCAATTTCTGAGGTTGAATCTGTCTTAATACTCATCATTAATTCAGCCCATCAGTTAACCATAAACCCTTTAATAATATCCCACAGGAATGCCCTGGTAGACACAACTCCTTGGCTTGCTTTGAAATTATACAAGGCTCCACATAGAAATGGCTAAGCTTTGAACAGACGAGCTCTTTTTACCTAGTTTGAGGAGGAAAAAAAAGGTTACTTCTAGCCCCAACTCTAACTGTGCTGTTCCCTTTTAGTTGGGTCAATAGAGTTCAATGCAGGCTGTCAGTCACTTGAGAAGCTTTCAGGACTAGCAATGCACAAGCCTTATGCTAGATTTCCTGGGGTCAGTACGAGATAGGAACACATGAATTCATAAAAATTACCCTCAGGTAATCTTAATGGTTGGCTAGGATTAAAAACCACTGAGTTGGGGCTGGAGAGATGACTTAGTGGTTAAGGCACTTGCCTGAAAAGCCAAAGGACCCAGGTTTGATTCCCAAGTACCCATGTAAAAAGCCAGATGTACAAGATGGTGCGTGTGTATGGAGTTTGTTTGCAGTGGTTAGAGGCCCCGGAGTGTCCATTCTCTCTCTCAGCTGCCTTTCTTTGTCTGTCTCTCTCTCAAGTAAATAAATGAGTGAATAAATAAAAACAGTTTCAGATCAAGAAGAAAGCTTCCCTGAACAAGGAGGTAATAGATATCTTCATTTCTCCTGGGGTAAGCTCAGCTGTTGGTTGAAACTAGGCTTTTGCTATCTACCTTTAGAGTCAAGAACAGTACCACTTCTATCTCTCTCTAACCAAGAGGTCCACCTGCCAAAGTGTTTTCTCCATTTTTTCCCCCTTTGGTCACCTAGTAACATTGACCTGGCTTGACTTAGCTCAAGATCAAGATGGAAGAAGTAACTCGATATGGTGGCATGACCAATAACTGGTTTCACAATTCACTGTGCCAATGGGCGAGCCACTGTATTTTCTTAGATCCGCTCCTCCAGCCAAGCAGTAACCCCATGCTTATTTCACAGGGCAGGAGGGTGGATCACGAGACTGTGTACTTGAAAACACTTTATAAACTGTCATAGAAATGACTGTTCACATTTGTGCTCTTTCCATCCAACAAGTACTGGGAAAGAAGATTTTAATATCTTTGGAGGAAGTATGAATAGATGTGTAACACATATTTTGAGTCATATTTTCCTTCATTTTGTTTTCATTTATGCTGATTACAAACCAACCACAAACTGTAGCTGCAGGAAAAAAAAAATTATGTAAAAAGAAAAGCTGATCTATTGGTTCTCTATTTCATAGCTTGAACAAAGGTTCCAGTCTCATCATAAATGGTATTAAATGCTTATTGTCCATGATTATGTGTTAGGAAATTCAGACTTGGTTTGGAGGTTTAATATTATAAGTTAAAAGTAGTCTATAAATGCAGGTCATTGACACACATTTGAAACCTAACATGAAAGAGAATTATTACCTCAAATAAATTATGTAGTTGAATGGTTCCAAGAAACTTCTGTAGTAAAGCTATCTTATTTACTTGTTTACAAGGAAAGAGAGTGAGAGAAGAGAGATATATGGGTATGCCAGGTTTTCCTGCCACTGCAAATGAATTCCAGATGCATGTGCCATTTTGGGCATCTGCCTTTACCTGGGTACTGGGAATCAAACCCTGGTCTTTGCAGGCAAGTGCCTTGACTGCTGAGCCACCTCTCCAGTCCCAAAGATACCTTGATTAATATATGTGGGAAGAAACAGAGAACAGTAATAATAACGGAAGTGGATAAGCTCCCAGGTGTAGCAACATTTCGATTAATGTATTCTTTGGCAAGGAAACTGTTTTGTGGATTAAAAACACTAGCAGTAGCAACAACAAAATTGAAAGCCTTCAAGAATTAATAAGACAGAAAAGTTTGATTTTGTAGGGATAGAGAAGAATCTATCTTCATAAATGTCTCCTAAGTGAGTATATAGATTGAGGATAGACTCAAGGCATGACCAGCAAATCTTGAAAGTTCACAGCTTTTTTCTCTTTTAATAGTTCCCTGATGCCCCTTATGACTAGGACTGTTCTCTTCCTGCCTTCAGCTGCTATTATCTCATCCCACTTACAGAGAAAACTGTTATGCATGACTATAAGGCATTCACAGAAAATATTACCTCCTTATGACATTAGTATGCTGCTAATTTATTGTTGACATATGGTAATATTGATGTAATTGTGAATCCAAAGGCTTGTTTTTTTCCTACTTGAAGGTATCTCAGGCATCGACCAGTAGGCATAGTCTTTTGAGGACAATTTGGTTGCCCGGGTGGATGTAAGCATAAGGATTGAGAGTGGGGGAAAGGGATAGGGAAGAGTAAAAGAGGAATTTCTTTTTGTGTTTGTTAATTTTTAAAAGTTATTTTCACTGACAAGTAAAATGGTATAATGTTTATAGTACAAATCATGATGCTTAAAAATATGCATATTCTGAAATACTTAAATCAAGCAAATTAGCACATATGTCATTTCACATACTTGTTATTTACTTGTGGTGAGAACAGTTAGAATCTACTCTGAACAGTTTTCAGACATATACTATACCATTACTAACTACAGTCACTATATACAATAGATCTCTTTGAAGAACAACTTCTATTTCTATGAATGGTGTCAGTTACTCCAAATCCACACTGGACTGACCACTCCTTAGAAGCAGCAACAGCAATATTCAGATCTAATTTGAGTTGCAGATCTTCTTAAACATCTCCGGTCCATGCAACAAAAATGCAGCAAACATAAGAGAATAGAAAGACATCGAAGGCTCTGGGTGAGGCACCAAGAGGTTAGAGCTGCTGAAGAGCCAGCATAGACCTTGTAATGAAAGCAGCTCTCACTAGTATGTATTAATCTATGTTTTTATATATTACATCAATTTAATAACTGGTGCCTAAAATAATTTTTGCATTCATTCAACACATTGGTATTGAGGAGCTCCTGATAGCAGACGCCATGAAGGGCAGGAAGAAAAACAATGATGGATAAAATTGAGTCAGGTGTGGTGGCGCATGCCTTTAATCCCAGCACTCGGGAGGCAGAGGTAGGAGGATCACCATGAGTTCAAGGCCACCCTGAGACTACATAGTAAATTCCAGGTCAGCCTGAGCTAGAGTGAGACCCTGCCTTGAAAAACAAAGCAAACAAACAAACAAAAAAGCCAAAACAAACAAACAAAAGCCAAAACAAAAACAAAAAAAGTGATACTGACCTGCCCTTATTAGCTCATATTCTCAAATTCTAGTTTAGTCAATCATTAGGTTCTTTAGGATTTTACCATGTTGTCTTAATAGATACCCATTAGGTTGGCTGAATTTTCAGTTGGTTTAACTACATAGTCCTTAATTTTCCAGAAGAGAAAGCAAATTAATTTGAAACATTTATCTTTGTTAGAAGAAAGCAAATTATTATATAACTCAGAGAGACAAAGACAGAGAGGGACAGGGGAAGGAAGGATAGATGACATGGCTATATTCAAACACTCTGACTACATTAAATAGATGAGACTATTTAATGAATACATTTTCTTTTCTAGAAAAACAAGTATTAATTTATTTGTGTGTGTGGAGGGTTGAATGCCAGGGTCTCTTGTCCCTGCAAACAAATCCAAGAAGCATATGCCACTTTGCTTTTGGATTAATGTAGATGCTGGGAAGTTGAACCCAGGCCAGCATGCTTTGCAAGCAAGCATTTTTAACCACTGGGCCATCTCTCCCATTTCCTTTCCTTTCAATGACAAATAACTGATGAGAGATATAACTTTTATCTTGACAGATTAATTGTTTGCAACAGACTAACTGTATATTAGGTGACAAACATCCTTCAGTCTATATTTTCCATAGAAGATATGTGACTCATGCAAGGAACAAAATATGTGCCCTTAACTAAAACAAACCAAAGCAAGCAATAACACAACAAAATTCTTATCTCATCATTCCCTTGAGGTGAGATTTTAATTATCAATTAGCTTTTAGGCTTGACAACTTTTTTTTTTTTTTTTTTTTTGAGACAGAGAGAGGGGGAGAGAGAATTGGCATGCCAGGGCATCAGCCACTACAATCAAACTCCAGACGCTTGCATCACCTAGTGGGCATCATGTGCAACCTTGCATCTACCTCACCTTTGTGTGTTTGGCTTACATGGGGTCTTGAGAGTTGAACATGGGTCCTTAGCCTTCACAGACAAGCGTCTTAACCACTAGGTCATCTCTCCAGCCCAGGTTGACAACTTCTTATCCCCCTTGATCAGAACACTGACATTTCCTTCAAATGAAATGAATGCATCTGCATCTCCCTTCCTACCTTTCTTTAGCAGAAAGAACCCTGCAGTGGGCTTCGTCCTTCCTTTTTATTGTTTTTGCCAATGCATATGTAAAAAACATAAAGACTAATTATCCCAATAGGTGAGCTCTTGAAACATGACATCTGTAAATACTGAGCAGGATGAACTACGGACAGACCTATGGTCAAATTCTGTCCAAGTCAAACATTTGAAGAAGGACCCTAAAGCAGAGCTGCCTGTTGGGATGAGTTCAGGGCTGGTGTTCACTACTTTACAATTTTGGGGCAACTCTCCCTTCTTGATTTTTTAGGGTGTTGTACCAATTTATGATCTCCCCAAATCTGTCCTCTTCTAACTTCTGCTGGAGAGAAATAGACATCACATCTTTTCTTCTGTAAGCAAATATTCCAGTGTTGTGGGATGCATTGCCTCTTAACTTTGTTTTTTTTTTTTTTTTAATTTTCTTTTCATAATGATAAGGAGTTCTGGTTCTGTTAATTTCAATTTCTCCTGTGACATAGATTCAAAAACTTTGCCCAGTCAGTTTCTTTCCTCTGGATACATTCCTGTTTTTCCTTTCCTGCAAATTATACAGCCCTTAGACTGGACGTAACATTATAGAGGATAGTGTTCCTTGAGGTCTGTTGGTTGTTTACAAATGTGAGTGGCATGTGCTATGGAGTGGCTGCTTATGCCCTTCTAAAATAAATTTTTGGCTCCCTAACCTACAATGTGACAGTATTTGGATAGGGCCTTTGGGTTAGATGGTTGTGAATGTGAGGTCCTCATGAGTTTAGTGTCCTTATAATAAAATACACTAACACTTTCTCTCTCTTTCTCACTCGCTCTCCCTCTCTTGTCTCTGTGTGTGTATAAGAAATTTGCCACTTACAAGCAAGATTAGCCCTCTCATCAGAACTGTACCTCACTATGTTAGAATTCAAAACTCAGATTTCCAGATCTGAGAAAAATACATTTCTGCTGTTTGCATCACTCAGTATATGATATTTGGTTATGGCAGTACACATAGACCAAGACAACCTGCATTCTGCACTGTTGAAAGATAAAAAAATGCATATGTAATTATTAATGTTTGACAATATTCTTATGATTTATTTAACAGATTATTTGGAATTAAAAATATGCTGATGCCTTTGAAATTTGCTTGCTTTATACCTTACAATTTTCACGGTTTAAAGATACAAGACTGAACATTGGAGTTTTATGAAAAAAATAGTATTTTAGTAATGCAAAAAGTTCTGTGTGTGAACATGACTAGCTTTAACATGTAGAATTTCCTTTCTTTTTGTCATTTATGGTATGTATGACACACACGTGCATGTTTGATAGTTTGGATGTTGAGTGACCCAATAGCCCATGTGTTAAAGGCCCTGGCTCTGGGCCTTTACAAGGTGGGGCCTAGTGGGAGATTCTTAGGTCATTGGAGGATGTCTCAAAAGGAGAATGTGGGACCCTGACCCATGTTCTAGCTTCATTTCCTGGGTCATGGTGTGTGGGGTTTGCTCTGTCATTCACTCCCATGATTGCTATCCAGTGCCTTCACCAGAAATCCAAAGTAAAGAGTCTGACCTTGGACTTGAACCTCTACAAATTTTTTCTCTACAAATTAATTGCTTGTAGCCGGGCATGGTGGCGCACGCCTTTAATCCCAGCACTCAGGAGGCAGAGATAGGAGGATCATCGTGAATTCGAGACCACCCTGAGACTCCATAGTGAATTCCAGGTCAGCCTGGGCTAGAGTAAGACCCTACCTTGAAAAACCACTAAAAAAAAAATTAATTGCTTGAGGTATATTTTTATAGTAACTCAAAGATAATACATACATGCCACACATAGATATGTGTGTGTATGTGTTAGTTTGAATTTATATTCCACAAGACTTAGGAGTTTATTAAAGCTTGTGACTTGGATTTATAGCTGCCTAGTTGGAAGAGGTGTTATTGGGGGCAGGGCCTGCTGGGGCCCAGCCCAAAGGTGTATTTGGGGCAGATCTGATTTCCAGCCTAAAGGTTAGCACAGTGCTTGAGCTCTGCCTGAGTCCCTAGTACTGGCTGTTTGGTAATGTCTCTCAGCTTGGATCTGTGAAAGTGGGCCAGCTTATTTGGCCATCAATGGAACTTTCCCTGGATCTGTAAGTTCAAGTGCCTCATTTCCTCCTATAAACTGTGTCTGGTTTGGAAGTTCATCCCAGCAGCATGGAGATGACTACAACAGAATATATATATCTATATAATTACATTCTCTGTATACATATATATGTATATGCATATATATCACATTTGTTGTTATTACATACATATGACAATATTTATGATGAACTATCATTTTATGTGTAGCAAATGTTTCCTCCTTGTGTATTTATTAGGTGCTCAGAAAATAAGAGAGGAGCCAGATTGTGCGGAGAAATGCTAAGCTCCTGACTTAGGTGCTCTTAAAAGAATGAAGTGGGAGTGGTTTTTGCCTCTGTGGGATCACAAGCCTGTTCTGTATTTGGAGCAGACAAACATCTCTAGTCACAAGTGGAACTTGGGCCTTATGCAAGCTAACTCCCATTATCGGGGGGTGTGATCAAGGAAAGAAGGCTCAGGTCAGGTGGCCTCCATTTGATACAGCACAGTCACAGCTGGAATGCACAAGTCTGCAGTGCCTGAGTCTAATATTAACCATGCAGGAAATCCCCTGGTCACCAGAGCCAGGAGCCGCACCATTCATCTTCCAAGCCAGAGGCCTGGGACCAGGGGGCACTCCCAGAAAACAGCCAGGCTTGCTTCAGATTCCTGCAACTTGGCACCACCTTACTCTTGCTATTGCCCCAGAGGCAGTCCCTGAACTTCTAATTGGCTTTCATCTACAATACAATGCTGAAGTATTTAAGAAGGGCTAAATTCTGCTGCTGATGGTCTGCTCTCAAGACGTGTCGTCCATTGCAGCAAGATTTGTCATAGGCTAAGGATCATTTCATTAATGGGGGCAAGTTTTACTTTCTTGTAAAGATAATTGGTTCTGAATGAAAAAATTATTTTAAAATGTCTATACACATTTGCCTTCAATAATGAAGAACAGAACATTCACAGAGGTTTTAAGACTCAGGAAGTCAATGCATCAAGTAAAAATGCTAATGGGGCAAGTTTTAGTTTTTTTAATAAAGATAATTTATTCTGCATAAAATAGAACAATCTTGACTATTATTGAAGAACCTAGGATGGGGTTGGGGAGGTTTTAGTTTCTCTTAAAACTTTGTGATTGAGCTGGGCTTGGTGACGCATGCCTTTAATCCCAGCACTCGGGAGGCGGAGATAGGAGGATCACTGTGAGTTCGAGGCCACCCTGAGACTACATTGTTTATTCCAGGTCAGCCTGGACCAAAATGAAACCCTACCTTGAAAAACCAAAAAACAAAAACAAAACAAAACAAGAAAAACCAAACTTTGTGATTGACTTCATTGGATCTGGGTTAGATCAAACTAGAAAGAAAAGAAAAATTAATGATCCAATCAGAACTTATTTTCTTTATAATAGCCCTCTCTGAAAGAAAACTATACATTCACATATTTATATAAACTTAAATATTCATTGATAGAAGTTATATGAATCTATGGGATTCCATTTGATGTCATGATATATGTTTATTTCTTCAGACATTTATCCTTTGAAAGGGACCATGAGAAAGTGACACTAAAAAGTAATCAGGTGATGAAATAGGACTGTTTCTCTTTCCTCACTCCTGTGTTTCTCAGATCTGGAATTTGGTGCTGTTCAACCCAAATTTAGTGTCAGCATGTGAATTGAGGACCTCTGTCACCTTGCTGTTGGCCACCAAAGCAGGATGCCCCCATGGAAAACACAGTTTAACTTCCCAATCACCGTCCTGTTACAGGTCTGTAAGCAAAGCTGGATTGAATTCCCTTAATGTTCTCTTTGTGAAAATGTTTGTTTAATTGAATGGCTATGGCTTTTTTTATATGCTTCCCCCTGACTAAATAATGTAATATCGATAGGTTGTTCTAAAGGCCACCATTTTCACAATGTTCAGAAGGAACATTTTTGTTTGTTTCGACATTTTCACACAATGCATTGGGAAGAGAGGGCTAAAAGGAAAATGTCATCACCTCAGTTACTGGAATTAATCTCATTTCAAAGATGTTTTGGTAAAGAAGTCAGCTCACACCTGTCATCTGTGAGCCTTCCCCAAATGTCCTGACAAAGAGGCAGGTCTGTGAAAGCAGACATGGAGCTGAGCTTGAGTTTCAGAGTTTCTGCTGCTGTCTGAGTGCAGTTCTATAAGATTCAGGGCCGAAATCTGCTATAGAAATTGAGTGCATCCTAATTGGATCCCAGGAGCTTTCTTCACAGTGGGACAGGGATGGAGTAGAGAGCATCACTGGGGTGCCTGAGCAACCATCTTCACAAACACTCTGCTGTAGGGGATCTAGAGACCGAAAACATGTTCCCAAGGGCTCAGCAGCCCCTGTGTACTGCCACTGAAGATTCATCTATTAAAGCCTGTGTGTCTCAAAGCCGCATATCCCTGCCCGGGCACCAAGGAAGGTTTCAGTCGTTCCGAGGGATATTTGAAACAGAAGGCGAGCCAGCTAAAATGATCACTGTGTCTATCTTTTCATATTCAAGATCTTCCCCCCAAATAGAAATGCATTTTAGTACTCCAAGCTGTGGATATCCATCCCCTTTTGTGTGTGTGCAAGACACACAGTGACACGTATTGCTCTTGTCCATGGGTTGGATTCTGATGCAGCAACTCTGACCAAATGGAGTCTATTTCCAAAGACACTGCTTCCTTTTAAGATGAGCAATGCAATTTGTTAAATATCTTTTTTATTTATTTGATAGAGAGGGAGGGAGAGAGAGAGAGAGAGAGAGAGAGAGAGAGAGAGAGAGAGAGAGGGAGAGACAGAAAGAGAGGGTGTGTGCCTGGGTCTCCAACCACTGCAAACGAACTCCAGAGACATTTGCCCTCTTGAGCATCTGGCTTATGTGGGTCCTGGGGACTCGAATCTGGGTCCTTAGGTTTCACAGACAAGTGCCTTAACTGCTAAGCCATCTCTGGCCCTGTAATTCTTTTTGAATCATCTTGCTCTTTCTCAGTCCCTTCCCTCTTGTACATGTGTTTTCTCACCTATGTAGAAAAAAATGGTAGAAAACTTTGGACTCCTAGAGAAATAACATTTCTGGGTTGGTCCAGGGACCTCTGGATATATCATGATTAGCTTTAGCAAGTTGCAGCCCAAAGCTTTTCAGCACAACTCTAAGGGTCCAGATGACACTATAGGACAGTTATGGTTGAATAGGGGAAATGGCTATTTGGAGGTTTTTGCTTGTTCCTAACAGGATTTTCCTCTGAATTTGTAGCAAATATAGCAACCTGGCACTCCCTTGCTTTCAGGGAATGGTTGTAGAGAGAGAGGAATGGGAACGTGCAGGGTAGAGTCTGGTACTTAACAAGCTATCCCAGTAGCAAAAGAGCAAGTGAGCTGGGCGTGGTGGTGCACGCCTTTAATCCCAGCACTGGAGAGGCAGAGGTAGGAGGATAGCTGAGAGTTCGAGGCCACCCTGAGACTACATAGTGAGTTCCAGGTCAGGCTTGGCTACAGCAAGACCCTACATTGAAAAACAAAACAAAACAACCAAACAAACAAAAAACAAAACAAAAAAGTGCAAGTGCAAGAAAGGTATTAATTTCATTCCATTACATCTACGGGGATGGCAGTGTTTCTAGAAAGTTCCCCAAAGTTCTTCCATTTTTGCTCCTATGTAGCCTTTGCATAAGCTCTCTGCTCCTTAGAGGTGGGTACAGGTGGATGGAAGGGTAGGTAGAATCATCCAGAAGGCTCTGAGCTCTCTCCTTGGGCAGGCTCTGTGTATGGACAGCCTGGTCCCTAGCTCAGGGGCCACATCTACATTGTAGGCAAGGAACCCAGCATATTGCAAGAAAGGAAGTTTTGTCACAGAAATCCTAGTTCCAGAGCACACATTTATAACCACAGTACGGAATCACCTGTGTTCATCTCAGTTTTCTCTTATTAATCCTCAGTGTGAATCCTTCCTACATGAAATCAATCTCTCTGCCTCTCTGTGGTTCTCTTTCTCCCCTCCCTAGAACAAATGTGTGTAAGATCCAGTGTGTACCCTGTGGGGGTACTGCTGGTCTTCAGACTTGTCTTTTTAACTGAAAAATGAACAAAAGCATTTGTCGACCAGTTTAGGTAAACCAGGGAGGATTAACTGCACAAATTTAAAAGCTTTATATCCCTTAGCTTAGATGAGCTCCTTTGAAAGATTAACACAGATATGAGCTAGGAAGTTCAAAGTCAGCCTGAATATGTGCTACTGTCTGGATGACATTAGCCTTTTATTATTATTATTATTATTTTTTTTAATTGAGGGACCTCAATTTACTTCCAGGCCCTGTGATGAATGACTTTGATGTCTTAGGCAGGGACTCCAATATGCGTCATTGTTAACTGAAGCTGACTGTTTTGATCAACAGACCCTGGCTGATGAAAAATCTTCCTGTAATTGTTGTATTCTTATTCAAAGCATTCCCCTTACCCCGTTCAGGCTGGTGTTAGGTGGATGAAAGAATTGCCAAACACATATTGCTAGAGGAGCAAGTGGGGTCCCAAGAATGACGGACCAAGATTGATTTGCTTCATTTTTGCTTGTCACAGATTTGCAGCGAATTGCAGAGTCTGTTTGGTAAAGTCACTGACGATGGGAGTGCTCCTGGCTTGGTGTGAAAGCGCACACTTGTGGGAAATGAAGAACACCCGAGTAAACATTGCACCTCCCTGGCAGCAGCCAGCATCTTGAAGATTTTCACGCCACTGGCTACAGGAGGCAACGAAATGCTGTGGCATTTGGAGATGGATTCTGGGTGTTGATGTAGAAGATCAATACTTTTTTATCTTTAAGAATCAATGAAGCCTTATGCGCCCTACAGAGTCTACAGAGAATCACTTGCTTGGCAAGGGTTAGAGGAATGTCTACAGGATATTTGGGTAGTATTTTCATTGAAAATGATCACATATGAGAGAAGAAAAAGTAGTTCCTACTTAGAAAACGTTAATGCCATGACCAGTTTTATTTAAATAACCTTTACAAACTTCAAAAATACATTGAATAATGTGCATGTCAACACAATCGCCCATCAACACAGAGCATCCCGGCGTCTCACACTGCCATCCCAACTCTTTGGTCAGCCCCACTGTTGATAGAATATGAATGGATTTCCTTGTGACGAAGATCAATTGCTATCACACAAATGAAAACCTATTTTTCAATTCAAGGGCTTAGCTTCACATTAATCACCCGGATGATTTTAACTAGGATATAGACAGGTCTTTTTGATTACCCTACTTGGTTCTGAGTCAGTTCAATTCAAGTTAGGTAAGACCAAACCAACAATAACCCAGTTCTGCCGCCATCATTCATAGATTCTCCAGGCTCTACCTAAAGTTTGTGTACTTTAAAAAAGTACTCTTGGGGGCTGGAGAGATGACTTAGCGGTTAAGTGCTTGCCTGTGAAGCCTAAGGACCCAGGTTCAAGGCCCGTTTCCCCAGGACCCATGTTAGCCAGATGCACATGGGGGCGCACGCATCTGGAGTTCGTTTGCAGTGGCTGGAAGTCCTGGTGCACCCATTCATTCTTTCTCTCTGCCTCCTTCTCTGTCTGTCGCTCTCAAATAAATAAATAAATAAAAATAAACAACAAAAAAGTACTCTTGGGCTGGAGATACGGCCTCAGCAGTTAAGACAATTGCTTGCAAAGCCTAACGGCCCCCCAACACCCATATAAAGCTAGATGCATAGAGTGGCGCATGCATGTGGAGTTCATTAGCAGCATCTAGAGGCCCTGGCATGCCCATTCTCTCTCTCTCTCTGTTTGCAAATAAATAAAATAATTAACAAAACATTTTCTTTATTTGTGAGAGAGGAGGGAGAGAGAGAGAAAGTGAGAGAGGGGAGAGAAACAGTGTGTATATTGCATTCCAGGGCATCTTGCAGCTGCACACCAACTCCAGGTGCATCTGGCTTAACATGTGTACCAGAGAATTGAACCTGGTCCTGTACGCCTTTTTTTTAAAAAAATTTTTATTTATTTATTTGAGAGCAACAGACACAGAGAGAAAGACAGATAGAGGAAGAGAGAGAGAATGGGTGCGCCAGGGCTTCCAGCCTCTGCAAACGAACTCCAGACGCGTGCGCCCCCTTGTGCATCTGGCTAACATGGGACCTGGGGAACCGAGCCTCGAACTGGGGTCCTTAGGCTTCACAGGCAAGCGCTTAACCGCTAAGCCATCTCTCCAGCCCTAACAGCCTTTTTTAAAGAAAAAGGCAACTAGGACTGGGTAGATGGATCCGTGGGTAAAAGTGCTTGTTGCACCAACATGAGGATCTGAGTTTCATCCCTAGCACCCGGTAAGAAACTAGATGTGTCTGAGCCTGCCTGTAGGCCCTGCAACGGAAAGTCGTGGGGCTAGAAGACTCATTGTGTGGCGGGAGTGGAATCTGGGATGGCCCCAGCTGCAGGTTCAGTGAGAGATGTAAAAGGCTCAAGAAAGTAAGGTCGTGGAGGAACCATATGGGAGGACACTGGACATCTCTCTCTGTCTGGCATATGTGCCCACACGGTATGTATGAATATGTACACACATGTACATATGCCACCCACGCACACTAGAAAGGGTCAAATACATAAATACTTCATACACATTTTAAAATTTTATTGATTTGAGAGAGAGAAACAGAGAGGGAGAGAGGAAGAGGGAGAGAGAGGTGGGGGGGGGATGGGTACACCAGGGCCTCTAGCCACTGCAAACTAACTCCAGACACATGTGCCACCTTGTGCATGTGGCTTATGTGGGTACTGGGGAATCGAACCTGGGTCCTTAGGCTTTTGCAGGCAACTGCCTTAAGTACTAAGCCATCTCCCCAGCCTCACAGTTTTGATTAAAAGGACAACCAGTCTCCAGAAGCCAGAAGACGGGTATGAAATGCCATGTGCTACACTTGGCACAGAAAAAAAAAAAAAAAAAAAAGAAAAGAAAAGAAAACCCACAAAAAAACGAAACAAAACAAAAAACCAAGTGTCTTTCTCAGGTCTGGGAAGTGTGCCAGCACTCTGCTGTGACTTTGCTACATGCGAATCACAGACCTGCACTAGGAGGATCAACTGAAGGTTTATTAAAAATGCAATCTCGCTGGCTTCTTCCTGGACTTAATCAGATTTCCCCTTTAAATGAGACAATCAGGTGATTTGTATGCATGTTACACTTTGAGAAACACAAGTCTCTAAGACTGAATTCCTCTGAGTCATGGACTTGTTAGAAGTCACGAACTGCCTCCTGGCTGTACCTGATTGGACAAGCCGTGCACACTGGAGCCAAGTCGGGCCAATCTGATTCTCCCCCCCCCCCCATTTGTAATTTGTGGGTAATGGGACAGCCAGACAGGAGGGAGGGAGGGGGAGCTGGAGGGAGATGTAAAGGTAGAGATGTGGACTTAAGAATCAAGGAAAAGTCTTTCTGCAGGAAAGAAATAAAAACGAAGGAGACGTTTAAAGAAGAGGAGACCAGCTCTCTGGTTCTTTCTTCAAACTCTCTCCTGTCTGGCCAAAAGGTTTACTAAACCTGAGTGGCACAAAGCATCCCCAAGTCATGTAACAAATCCTTCCTCTGTATTTATGCCAGCTTGGCCATATGCTCAGGACTTGGAACTGATAGTTTCATCAAATAGAGTTGGTGTGTATAGGATCTACAAAGAGGAGACAGGCAGAGGCCAAAATACCTGAGCTACTTTGCCTGATTCAGTGTAAGTGAAAAGAATCACTGCGTGAATGATCCTGAGACCTTAGTTTATATAGTGCTCTCCGCCAATCAGAGTACACTTTAAAAAATATTTTACTTATTTATTTATCTGTGGTATTTTTGTTTTTTTTTTTTGGTTTTTCAAGGTAGGGTCTCACTTTAGGTCAGGCTGACCTGGAACTCTCTATATAGTGTCAGGGTGGCCTTGAACTCACAGTGATCCTCCTACCTCTGCCTCCCGAGTGCTGGGATTAAAGGTGTGCGCCACCACGCCCGGCTTGTTTTTTTTTTTTGAGAGAGGGTTTCTCTCTAGCCCAGGCTGACCTGGAATTCACTATATAGTCTCAGGCTAGCCTTGAGCTCACAGATATCCTCCTACCTCTGCCTCCTGAGTGCTGGGATAAAAGGGGTATACCACCTCACTGTCTTATTTATTAGAAAGTGAGAAATACATATATATAGAGAGAATAGGTGCCCCAGGGCCTCCAGCCACTGCAAATGAACTCCAGATGCATGCACCACCTTATGCATTTGGCTTTATGTAGGCACTGGGGAATGGAACCTGGGTCCTTTGCCTTTGCTGGCAAATGCCTTAACCACTAAGCAATCACTCCAGCTCCCAGAGCACACTTTTATGCTACTCTCAGATGATCCGACTTCAAATCCATGGTCACTTTGGAGATGGTCATGTGGGTTGACCAGGTTTTTCTATACTAGCCACCACATCTCCACCCTCCTTTCCTTTCCTACTGCTCCAGGTCTCGACCTAGCTGGGCCCATTACAGCAGTGGCTGGGAAGTTAGAGGGTCCACTCCACCTTTGATCAGTCTCTGGAAGCTACTTTACTGGTGCCTTCTCTGTGGAGAATCAGAAGGGATCAGAGCCTTAGGATCTATGTGATGGCAAGGTAGTCTCCTGACATGCCATGATGGCAAGGTAGTGTCCTGACATGCCATGAGAAGCCAAGCTGCTTGGCTAGTGTGGATTCCTGGCGTTTCTTTAAGTTTCTTTGGTGGAACTGGAGACTGATATGAAACGGAGCGGATGGCAGAAGGATCCTGATCCCTCCCTAACTTCCCTTCCTCCCACTTTTCTGGAGTCTGATCATGGGTCCGCCCGTGGCCAGAGCTGGCTCCCTAGCTCTGTGGTCCTATGGGTGGCACTGTGACTCTGAGTCTCTTAGAAGCCCCCTCCCATACTCCAGTCTGAACACCTGTGCCAAGGGCTGGCCATGACTGGATGAATAGAATAGAATAGAAACAGGATGTGTTGACCTGCTGGTTTCTTTTTCCCTAGCTAAACTTTAGCTTACTTCCATTCCATGTTGACCAACATTGGTTTGTGACAAATAGACTGTAAGCTTTCTCAAAACATACAAAATTCAAAGGGTGAGGTTCTCTTCTTCTGTATCTAGACAGTCTCATAGCAGTCCAGTATTGGGTAAAGCTATCAATGCCCAAATTCTGCTCTGCCTATGTGGAAACCTCTAGGCCAAAAAAAAAAAAAAAAAAAAAAATTAGTGGGAAATGTTTGATTCCAGGGCCTGAAATAGTCTGGGTGAATCATCAGGGAGCCCAAATCAGGGTTTTTGTTCCCATCGTTATTACCATACTATTTGAGATCTCAGACTATTTGAGGGTCATTAGGAATTTGATTGCAAAAGAAGAGAGGCAGAAAATTAGGGGAAATGGACCAATCATCCTTTGTTTGGTGCTTCTCGTTAAAAGATGTGTTCAGGGCTGGAGAGATGGGTTAGTGGTCAAGGCGCTTACCTGCAAAGCCTAATGACTCAGGTTTGATTCCCCAGAACCCACATAAAGCCAGATGAACAAAGTAGTGCTTGTATCTGGAGTTTGTAGTAGATGGAAATCCTGCCCTGCCTGTTCTCTCTGACTATCTCTCTTTATCTCATGCTACTTGAAAATAAGTAAACAAAATTGGGTGTGGTGGCACATGCCTTTAATCCTAGCACTCCAGAGGCTGAGGTAGGAGGATCACTGTGAGCTCAAGGCCACCCTGAGACTACGAAGTGAGGTTCAGGTCAGCCTAGCAGCCTGGGATAGAGTGAGATCCTACCTCAAAAATAAAAAGGATGGGTTTAGCGATCTTTCCATTTTACTATTTAAGCTCCTTTTTTTTTTTTGGTAGGATGTCCTAGAGAAGAGTGTAACATAAATTCTTATGATCCAAAGTATAAAAAGAATAGAAAGATGTCTGTCCTTCATCTTCCCTGAGGTCACTTCCTCTCTGACCCACTAATAGGTGTCTAACAGGTGTAGCATGACTGTGGCATTTCCCTAGAGAGAAGGGTGTCCCTGAGCTCTCAGCAGCACTCATTGGGGGAAGAGTAAAATTGGCCCCAAAGGGCCATTATCAGTGCAGAGAGCTCCTGATGAAGACCAGAGGTCCAGACATTGCTCTCTGCTCCAGTTTCTTCCCCAAGAGGCCCAGGAAAGCAAAACTTGAACTACAGAGCATGCTGCCTGAGGAAGAAAGACTAAAAGTTCAGTAGAAATTTATCTTCAGTGTTTGTGGACTCTTGATGAAAATCCTTCCAAGGGCATGCTAAGCTCGTTTTTTTTTTTTTTTTTTTTTTTAACTAGCTCAGTTATCTGGGCTGTACCAACTGAGCTGTTCTCAAGAGCTCATGGTAAATAGAAATCTCTGATGCCCGCTGCAGGTTGGACAGCGGCATCACTATTTCTGGGCTCCCCCAGGTCAGCCTTTGTTTTCTGGTAAGCAATCTGCATCTAGGTGGTTCCCAGGGTTACCAAACCATGCTTTCTGCGCCACCCACTCTTGCCTGATTGTACATGTTCCCTCCAGCTCATGGTAGTGCTGCAGTGTCTAGGTAAGTCTAGGTAAGGCCCATTTCTCAAGACTCTCACTCCTGCCCAGAATAACAAATATGGCAAAAACAAATATGGGGATGTGCCTCTTTGTTCTCATAGCTCCCCATCTATAATTATTTAGTTTTGAATCCAATTTCTTTGAGTGTGTGTGCGTGGAAGCCAGAAGACAACCCTGGGTGATGCTCCTCAGGCACCATCTACTTTCGAGACTGGGTCTCACCTTGGCCTGGAACTCTCCAAGTAGACTAGACTGTCTGACCAGTGAACCCCAGGGATCGACTTGTCTTTGCCTCATCAGTGCTAGGATTGCAAACATATAACACCAGCCACCATACCTGGCTGTTTTCTTTCTTTTTTTTAATCTAAGGTGGGTTCCAGTGTGAGCTCAGGTCCTCATGCTTTCACAGAACCCTTCACCAAATGACATGTCTCCAGCCTCTTAAGTTTTTTAAGCTGTTTTAATTTGGAAGCCCTGCTGTTTACTTAAGCCCATTACATAGAAAATAGAACCCTTCCTTTACTTTTCCTGCTTCCAGTCAGTGCTCAGTAAAGAAAAACTGCCAGACTGCCCTTCCTTGGAGAAATTCAGATGCACACTCATTCGTGGCTGAGATGACTTTGAGGTAAAATAAGGCTCGGTTCAAAGGCAGGTGAGAAGGAGCTAGATTTGGGATCCTGTGATCTTCTCTGAAGGCTCAAGTCCCTCTGCCCTTTCCTCAAGGCTCAGGTTCTTCCCAGTAGAGAGGAGGGTCTGCCTTATCCACCCTCTGGGTACGAGAGGGCAGGAGGACAGCCAAATGAAGCGAAGGAAGAATATTTTGGCATATCTCACTTCCCTGGTGAGAATCCCCAGAGCAGAGGTGCCCTGGTTGACTTGGCTGCATTACATTTGAAAGCTAAATTAGCTGCCAACATTTACAAATCAGCATGTTTATTTTTTTCACATACATCTGAACTTTCTAGATCTTCCTGAAGGATGTTGGTGGAATTGGCCACATGGAGCCTACACTCTCTCCTGGCATCACATTACAGCAGCTGAGCAGCATCTGCCTGGGGCACATAGGTCCATGCCCATCAGGTGGCCTCCATGCCACCAAAATACTTCGTACTAAACCCAGTCAGATTTGTTCTGTGCATCGCCTTTCTGGCTCCTGGAGACATTAAGCGGCCCATCTATAGGTGAAGCCCCAGAGAGGGCCATTTGGAAATATTCAAATCCACTCATGCCATCTTGGGAACAATACATACTTGACATGTGTAATGAACTGGTGCTGTTTTCTATCTGGACAAGGAGTGGGGAGAGATGGTCTAAGAGGTGATCACATAGCTGTAGAGATTCCTACTGACCTTGACGTTGTGTACACAAAACACCTGCATGTATTCCTGATGTGTGGATATTTAATTTTATCAGACAAACTGCTAAGAAATAATGCAACTATCACAATCATTCAGTTGGTAAAAACGAGGCAGAGAACCGCATATGCATTATACAACATTAAGTATATCCAAGTTGTTTCTGTTTGAGCCACTTAGGGAGAAAGACTCTTCTTTTATTCCACCTGAACCACTTCAATTTTAGAACACGAATCACAATCTTCTGAAATAATGCCTGGTTATTGCTCAAGATCAGTGTCTTAGGGTATATGCAGTAAAATGAAAATAAGAAAAGTCTAGGATGTTGAACATGAATAGAATAAGATAAAATGTGAATGCACATTTGAGTAATTGGAATAAAAATATTGTTAACACTTAAAATATTACATTTTGTCAGGCATGGTAGCATATGCCTGTAGTCCTAGCGTTTGGAAGGCAGGAGGATTGCCCTGAGTTTGAGGGTAGCCTGGGCTCCATAATGAGTTCTAAGTCAGTCAGGGCTGCATAGCAGGACCTTGTCTCAAAAACCAAAAAATATAACAAAATAACTGAGCTACACAGTGAGTTCCAGGTCAGTCAGGGCTACATAGTAAGACCTGGTTTTAAAAAAATCCCCCAAACCAAAGAGCAAAACAAAACAAAAAACCCAGAGTACAACAAAATTATAAGACAAAAAGTTAAAGCATTATATTTTGAGGATTAATGAAGTACTATAAGGGAAGCACAGAGTTATCTAGTGGCTAGATATGTCTAATAAGTGATATTAATCATTACAGATGAGTAGTATATCATCAAGATATACAGGAAGTCTACTTTTATTCATTGATTAAGGTCATTCACTAATTACATAAATTATATAACATGTAACTTATAAATTTCATAAGTTATAAACTCAGACATGGAGAATAAGTTATTTCCTCACACCACTATGAGCAGGGCACAAGTAACCAAGGCAGTATATATAGTTGGTACATGCCCGTGTGGTGATTACTCCCCTCAAGGTAACTACTCTGTCATGATCTGACAGTCTCATTCTTGGATATTTATCCAAATGAGCAGAAATCAGGATTGTAAAGACATTTAACATTCCTGTGTCCCCTGAAGTACTATTTGCAGTTGTTAAGATGTAGAAACAATCTAACAGCCCATTGATCAATGGGCTGGGTAAAGAAAATTGGTATAAACATACAATGGCTACCCAAGCAGCCTTCTAAAAGAAGGAAATTCTGTGATGTGACAATGTCACTGAGCTTCCAGAACATTGTGCTAAGTGAAATAAGCCAGACAAGCATTGCACAATCTCACCTATATGAGGTTATTTAAAATAGTCAAAATTATAGCATCAGACAATGGAGTGGCAGTTCCTCAGACCTGGTGGGGGGGGGGAGAGGGAAATGGGGAATTACTAATAAATGGGAGTGAAATGTCAGTCCAGCAAGTTTGATAAGCTCAAGATATCTGCTGTATAGCATCAAATCAATAATTGATAGTATTCTGTTATCTTTCATTTATTTATTTGACAGAGAGAGAGAGGGAGAGAGGGAGGGAGGGAGGGAGAGAGAGAGAGAGGGAATGGGTGTGCCAGGGCCTCCAGCCACTGCACATGAACTCCAGACACATGTGCCCCCTTGTGCATCTGGCTAACGTGGGTCCTGGGGTATTGAACCTGGGTCCTTTGGCTTTTCAGGCAAGCGCCTTAACCACGAAGAGGGTAGGTAGCGTGGCTGGGGAGATGGTTCAGTGGTTAAAGCACTTGCTTGCAAAGCTGGCTAGCCTGGATTTGATACCCCAGGGCCTTCATAAAACCAGACACACACACAGAAAGTCTGGCATATGTTTGCAGAGGCAGAGACCTTGGAGCACTCATCACACACATATGCAAATAAATAAGCAAGAATATCTAAAAATGGTATGAAGGTAGGCATGGTGGTACATCTCTTTAATCTTAGTACTTGGGAGGCCGAAGTAGGAGGATTGCCATGAGTTTGAGGTCAGCCTGGGGTTAAGAATGAGTTCTAGGTCAGCCTGGCCTAGAGTGAGACCCTGCCTTGAAAAACAACAACAACAACAACAACAAAGAAGATAGATTGCCTCTTAAGTGCTCTTACCACAATCAATAAATGAACATAATTAGAATATATAGCAAAAATACTACACATATATAATACTACACACACACACACCCACACACACACACACACACACACACACACAATGTATATAATGAGCTCACAAGCTTATGAACTTTTGTTTAAGGGTTGTTTTCAGGACAATTTCTGTTTTTCTCCACTCCCCATTCTATTTGCATATCAACCTAACAGTTCCAAGAAAATAAGTGTCATGAGTGTGTCATAGGTTCCCTCTGTTTTGTCCATCACTGGTGGTGAGAAAATCCTCTTGATCACTTCAATGAGCTGAATGCTTTGATATATTCCTGGTAGCTAAGGCTGTTTGCTGTTGAACAAATGCATATTGATTTATAGCACAGACATTGAACTGATTATTTTCTAAATAAAAATTCCTGGAAAATAAAAGGATTTCCTGTCCAAATAGTTCTAAGAAATATGATGTGATGCGTGTGTGTGTGTGTGTGTGTGTGTGTGTGTGTGTGTGTGTGTGTGTAGGGGAGGGGGTGGATTAACAAGTAAACACACTAACTTCAAAGGTTTCCATCTTGTTTTCATACAACCTAAATGAGATTAGATGCCTTGTGATTTACGCCACCACAATCTTCCGCTGCTTCCCACTTTAAATAAAAGTTATGGTTACAATTAAGATCATATGAACTTGGATGTTCTTGCTTCTAAAAAATAAGATGGATGACTTGTTGATGGCCAAAACCAACCCTGAAGCATTCTTCTAACGTCGTGGCTTGTGGCCCTTGGGTGGCAAGACTAGGGTGTCCTTCCACCCATTTAGGATTTGCAGCGTCTTCTCGGCTGTGGCTGACACAATAATAGCAACAGCAGCGGCGACAACAAAGCGATGACCACAGTGCAGTTGGCATGAGGTTTTCCACTTTCAAGTGTGTTTGTTGGTGTTTTTCCTTCATTTGGATCCCCAGCTGGGGACCAAGGGCCATGGGGACTGTAATCCCACTGAGGTGAGTCAACTACGGCCCCAAGCCTTTTGAATTCCATGCCAATGGCTGTACTGTTGTTTCCTTTTTTTTTTTTTTTTTTGGTTTTTCGAGGCAGGGTCTCACTCTAGCCCAGGCTGCCCTGGAATGCACTATGGAGTCTCAGGGTGGCCTTGAACTTACAGCGATCCTCCTACCTCTGCCTCCTGAGTGCTTGGATTAAAGGCATGCGCCATCATGCCCAGCTGTTTTCTTTTCTTTTTATTTCTCCTTCCTTTCCTTTCTTTCCCTCTTCTCTTTCTCTTTTATTCTCTTCTCCTTTTTCTTTTCCTGTCTTGCCTGAACTTATGGTCCTTCTACCTCTGTTTCCTGAGTGCTAAGATTATAGGTGTACTCCACCATATCTAGCTCTTCAGTGATCTCTCCCTCAGTCTCTCCCTCTCTATCGCTCTTTCAATGAGGACTGAATTGAGGACTGCACACATGCCAGGTAAGCGTTCTACCACTCAGATGTATTCCTAGCCTTTTTAAAAAGATGTTTTAAAAAATATTTTGTTCATTTTTATTTATTTATTTGAGAGTGACAGCGAGGGAGAGAGTTGGGGGGGGGGAGAATGAGAGAAAGAGGCAGATAGATAGAAAATGGGCACGCCAGGGCTTCCAGCCACTGCAAACTATCTCCAGACATGTGCGACCCCTTGTGCGTCTGGCTAATGTGAGTCCTGGGGAATCGAGCCTTGAACCAGAGTCCTTAGGCTTCACAGGCAAGCGCTTAACCTCTAAGCCATCTCTCCAGCCCCCTAACCTTTTTTTGTTCATGGTTTATTTTAAGGTAAGATCTCAATGAGTTCTCTAGGCTGGCCTTGAACATACTCTGTGTCCAGGTAGACCTTGAACTTTGCATCCTACCTCAGTCTCCATCCTGGCTGGGATTACAGGCTTGTCCCACCAGACCTTCCTCTAGTGATCTCTAACACTACAACCCAGTGATGTCACCCCTTTCTGAGTTCAAAGCTTCTATACATGCTCCCATGCTGTCTCTCCTTTCAGGGAGTTGCTCCCCCAGACCACTGAACTCTCCTCTTTTCAGAGGGTCTGGCTGAAAGAGCAATATCCCCCAACTACTGCACAGGGTTCCTTCACAGCCTTAGATGAAAGGCATCTGGGAAAACTTGCATCTTTTAAAAAAAATTTTGTTTATTTTTATTTATTGATTTGAGAGTGACAAACAGAGAGAAAGAGGAAGAGAGAGAGAGAGAGAGACAGAGAGAGAATGGGCATGCCAGGGCCTCCAGCCAGTGCAAACGGACTCCAGACGCGTGTGCCTCCTTGTGCATCTGGCTAATGTGGGTCCTGGGGAATTGGGCCTCAAACCGGGGTCCTTAGGCTTCACAGGCAAGTGCTTAACCGCTAAACCATCTCTCCAGCCCAAAACTTGCATCTTTACTGAACATGTATGTCTCTTGTTCTTGTCATTAAGCAAGAATGGCAAGCTGAGCAATACTCTTGAGCAACTATTTCTATAGCACTTATATTGTGTTATGTTTTATAAGCAATCTAGAGATAATTTAAACTTTAAATTTTAAAGTATGAATGAGGGTGCATGTATGGCAAATACAAATACCAAATCATTTTCTGTAAGGATTTTGAGCAATTATGGAGTTTAGTATTATTGGTGTCTTGGGATGGATTCCCTAAGAATACTGAGGTATGACTGCATGTGAAAATGTGTCCAAATTCCCCTTAGAAGGAGATTAACCATATTGGAATAGGTCCTACCTTAATAGTCTCTACTTTAACTTGATTACATCTCCATAGCCAGTATTTCCAACTGAGATTGCTTTGTGAGGTTCTGTGATTAGGACTTAAGCAAGGCAGTCTCAGGGGGACACAATTCAACCCACAACAGCCACCTCCTTTTCTTTTAGGTCATCCTTGACTTTTTTTCTGTCCCCACCTTAGGTAATGTGATCATGGTCTATCTATCCATATGCTTAGGCCCAGAATTCATGGCTTTCTTTGTTCTTCTGAGCATTTCATCTCAGTCAGCAGCAAGAATTACCAGCTCTGCCTTCCAAATATTGCCTGACTCCAAGCTTCTCACTGGCCTGCTACAGTCTTTCTTGTCCAAACCACTAATTTCCTGCTCAAACTAGCATCACCGTTCCTCCCCAGTGCCCACACAGAACCCATTTTCTACCTATGAGCAAGCGTGATCTCTCTCAAAGATAAGTTATGTCCTACCACTCCCTCTTGAAAACACTGCATTTAGAACAAATCCCAAACTCTACTTTGTGTGTTAAGGATTTGATATTCAAAGTTTATTCCGGGGGAGCAATAGTATGTGATCACAAGAAACTTGTTAGATAGACATAATCTTGGCCCCGTTCTAGACTTGGTGAACCAGAACCAGGGCTTTAGCAGTTTCCACAGGGTGATTTGTGCGACTGTTGGAGTTTAAGATGTGCTGGCTTGGAGGAGCCTGCATGATCTTGCCCATCTACATCTTTGGACTCATTTCCCTCTTGCAGGTCCCCCTTTGGAAATTTCATTCTTTGGCTTCCTGGCTGAGCCCATCCCTTGCTGCGCTATTTACTTGGAAAGCCTACTTAGAGACTACCCTTCCCACCATGTCATTTCTGCCCCCCTTCTGCAGCAATTTTCTCTGTAGTCTTTATTACCTATAATAAAGTACCCATTTGTCTGATTTTTTTCTTCTACTAATGCAAGATAATGTTCATGAGATTCAAGGGATCTTGTTCATTTTAGTCACTGCTATTCTTAGGCACAATTAATATCTGAACTTTTGGTACAAGATTTTTTTCTCTCATATTGGCTCAATTTGTTTTTTTAACCAATAAAATACTTTTAGGACACTGTTGCCTATTAGCTTATATTATGACATATTGGTAGTTCATTACTTTTCTGCCTGGGTTTTTTTCTCCCTCCTCAACCCATCTCCCTTTTTCTGCCCTGGAATAGCTATGAGGTTCTTTTCCATTGTCCATTAAGGATGGCTCACATAGAGGCAACAGGCAGCTCCAAATAAGTTTCACAAAGCAGCCGGGAATGTTGTAGGCTTAATGATGATATTATTGTCTAGAAGGTACCCACTGGAACTTCTAGACTTGAACTCCAAATGAAAGAAGAAAAAAAAAAACCCCTTTAAAATGTCAAGGTTGCTACAAAAGCTTGGCAGTAAACTCCAGCCAGGCTGCAGCACCGTTTCCAGCTTTGCTTAGGAACTAGTGACTCTATCTGTTGATCTGTGAGGCCCTTGGCTCTCTAACGAGCCAAGGAAGATTCTGATCTGATTGCATGCTAGTGAGCTTGGGGTTAGTTCCTTATTAAAGGAGTTTCTTTTTACAGTCCACTTTGGAAACACACATACACACATGCATACACATATTATATTTGGCAAGGCTGCTTTAAATGGACATGTTTCAGTCATTTGTTTCAGTATGAGTTAAATTCATTTAAGCCTTGCTTATGTATAGCCCTTCCTTCACCAGTCATGGTGGTTTTGGTAAGTCTTATGAAGAAATGGGAATGAGTCTATGAGAGTCACTGGCTTTCTTGGTTATCAGCCTCCTAGGCCTGAGGATTTAGTCCTGGGCCTCCAAGTTTCGTCCATTTGCACTGGATCCTTTTTTTTTTTTTTTTTCCTGTCCTTTCCCTCTTTATCCCAGTCTTCATTCTTTTGTGAGATTTGCTTCAGTGGCAGGGTTTATTGTGAGGAAAGCAGATAAACCAAACCATTCAGGGTCATAGAAAATTTAAGCATTGCTAACTATTCCCAAGCACAATTATGGTCATAGGACCTAAGAAGTCCATTAGGAAACTAATTTTGGGGGTATTTGCTACTTGTGTCCACTCTTGACACCCGCTTGCATTTGACCCAAGTTCAAAGATTCCAGGCCCGATTTCTTCAGCATATCTTAGCAGTTTGGAATTTCTGGTAGTTAAAGAAGACCAAACAGGAGCCATGGAGAGAGACTTCTCTGTTGGTGAGGTGCTTGCCATGTTTGCTGAGGTTGTGAGTTCAGATTCCTAGCACCCATGTGAAACAGCAGCTGCACTGAGATGCCAGTAGCCCCAGGTCGGGGAGACAGAGATAGGTAGATCCTTAATGGTTGCTGGTTAGTGAGTCTAACCAAATTGGTGAGCTCCAGGCTCAGTGAGAGATCTTGTCTCAAAGAACAAGGTAGAGAGTGATTGAGGAAGACACCTGATGCCATGCTCTAGCTTCCACAAGCATTCATGAATATGCATCCACATAGATACATATGAACACACAGATACACATACACAAATGTTTAAAGAGGGGAAAACACACACACACAGACACACACACAGAGTTTTACCTTCCATTAAGCAGTAGCAATATATACATACATATGTACATATACATACATACATACACACACACACACACACACACACACACACACACACACACACATATATATATATATATAGAGAGAGAGAGCATCAATAAAGACAAACCAGGAAGTCCCTGGGAGGGGAATGTGGGGAGTTACCTAGTGACAAGATTGCCAATCACCTTTCCTTTCCAGGCCCTTACCACCTCCAGCGTGCTTTTTGAGTTAGGTGGATGTTAACTAGTTTATCTATCTGGAACCTGCGTAACATAGGGCATGAAATCTGACTGCTGTTGTTTCCTTGACCTCATCTTTTCGGGGCTCATCCAGGACAGTGGGAATCTACTGCTGTACTGCAAGGGCTCTTTCTTTATTTTGTTAATTTTTAAAAGCAGCATGATAGAAGTTAGATCACATGACATCAAGGCTCAAAAATGTTCTCTGTATCTGCATATGGAGCTAAATAAGTTCAGAGTCCTCACAGTGACCCCAGAAATCTGGTTCCCATGACCTCTCGGCAACTACTGCTCATTCTTCTGCTTCAGCCACACTGGCCACCCCCCGTTCCGTGTGGCCTCCAGGCTCCTGCTCGGGGCATTGGTATATGCTGTTCTTGTCACCCCGGATGCTTGCAGAAGAACATGGCTGATTGCCCTTCTTGGGGAACGATAGGCTCTTACATTGAAAACATACACCACCACCTTCACTTCTCTCACGATGACTCCACACCTCTCAAAGCACTCTGGCTTGTTTCTTCCTTAGCATAACAAATTTGTAGACTCAATGTTTGGAGTCCAACAATATTCAATGGAAAATTCCAGAAATCAACCACTCGTAATTTGCAAGCTATGTGCCATTCTGGGTTGTATGATGCAATCACCTGTCTTACTCCTCCAGCCTGGGGCCCGACTCAGCGCTTTGTTCAGTGTCTCCGTGTTGTATGCACTACCCAGCCAACAGTCCATAGCGCTCATCTCTGAGGTGAGAGCCTCCCGGGCTAACTCCTGCATAACAATGTCTTAGCACCAGAAAGCTTAGCTTGTGCTGTTTGCAATTCTGTTCAAATAATCACCTTTCACTAATGGCAAACTAACAATACTAGTTCGTTTAATATCCATGTTTTCTGGAGAGTGACAATGCTTTTTATATGTTGGGTGTTGTCCTAGAATGTATAAGGTTAGTAACACTCTTTTTTTACTTGACAATTGTTCCAAAGCATACAAGTAGTGAGGCTGGCAATTTTATTACAACATATTGTCATAGATGCTCTATTTTATTATTTGATATCATTGTTAATCTCTTTTTAAAATATTTATTTATTTGAGAGAGATAGGCTATCTCTATCTATCTATCTATCTATCTATCTATCTATCTATCTATCTATTATCTATCTATGTAGAGATAATGGGCATGCCAGAGCCCCCAGCCTCTGCAAATGAATTTCATCCAGGCATATGTGCCACCTTGTGCATCTGGCTTATGTGGGTCCTGGGGAATTGAATCTGGTCCTTTGGCTCTGCAGGCAAGTACCTTAACTACTAAGCAATTTCTCCAGCCCTGTTAATCCCTTAATATGTTCATTTATAGGTTAAAATTTTATTATACATATGTATGCATGAGAAACAACATAGTGTCTACATAGGGTTTAACATTATCCTTAATTTCAGGCACCTACTGGAGGTTTTTGGAATATACCCCCCCCCATAGATAATGGGTATTACTAAACATGTCACTTTCTAAAACAATGTTGCTCTAAGTTATTATTTACCATCCATTCACCCCATCCTCAACCTACTAGAAATCAAACTCCAAGAACAGTTATCTGATTTATTAGTTGCTGTTTTCCAATACCTAGATGGGTATATACTCTTTTCTAAGTATGTAATACATATTTTTGTTGGATGGTTTCATGATTGTGAGACCGTCTAGCTATATAACATGATATAAGCTCTGAATTAATTAGGTTTAAATTATAAGCAAAATATTATGCAAAATATTTCCTGTACTTATCACTAATTTGTAACTAAGTGCACATTGAAGCTTTCATAGATTATTATCATTTGACATTCTTTTTGGAATCACAATGACTATAGATATAGCTTAATAACTGTATTTTTAAAAAATGTATTTATTTATTTGAGAGATAAAGAGAGAGAATGGGCACACAAGGGCCTCCAGCCACTGCAAGCAAACTCCAGACATATGTACCTGAAGTGGGTCCTGGGGAATCAAACAGGGGTCTTTTGGCTTTGCAGGCAAATGCCTTAACCACCAGACCATCTCTCCAGCTCCAGCACTGAGTTTTTTTAACTTATAAAATATAGTTGTATATTAGGCTCATGATTCTGATAGGGCTAGATGGTCCAAATGGCATGGGTGCTGGTAAGCACTGTATTTTTGAGAAGCCATTACTTCCAGTCTGCTCGTTTACTTTAAAAATCTATTCAGAAACCAGGTGTGGTGGCGCACACCTTTAATCCTAGCACTCGGGAGGCAGAGGTAGGAGGATCACCGTGAGTTCAAGGCCACCCTGCGACTACATGGTAAATCCCAGGTCAGCCTGAGCTAGAGTTGAGACCCTACCTCAAGAAACAAACAAATAAACAAACAACAACAACAAAAATCAACTCAGAAAAAAAAAAAACACAACTTTTTAGTTGAAAACCAGATGGATTGCTAAGAAGATACAACACATTTACTTTTCTTATAAGAGAACAACAAATCAGACGATAGAGTCTGAACAAAGCCTTGTCTGTGTCTTGGTTCGGAGGAAAGTTCCATACAAGGGTCTTGTCCCTGAGAAGCCCTTCAAAGCTTTCTTGAGCTCAGCAGACCTCAATGGCACAGCGCTTTTGCTCTTTCTCCACTTCTTTCATCCTCTTTTATGGTTTTAAAAAAAATTACTAGAAGTCTTTTTTATGTTTTTTTTTTTTTGTCATAAAAGTAATGCCAAAAAAAGGAATGCATGCTGATGGTAGAAAAACTACAAACTGCATACATATGATGAATGAAATAAAATTACATTTTTCCTCCCACCCAAAATTACACACACACACACACACTGATATGCACTTGGAAAAATCCCACTATATTTATAGTTCTTTATATTGTTTTATACCAGTAGAATATTCTTAATTTGTGGTAGACTCCAGGACATGTAAAAATATTAAGCATTTTTTCTCTGAAGACTCATAATAAACGGAGTGTGCAAAATAACTGCATGCATATTTTTGTTTCTTTAGGCAAGACCCTATGACTTTGGACTCCAATTGAGAGGAGAGGCACACAATTAGAGACCATGAACTTGACAATGTACAGTTGTCTTTCGTTTGTTTGTTAGTCTACTGAAAATTGAAGATGTTCTTGGCATAATCAAAACATCTTGATAATACCTTCAGGGGGTCTTTGAAACAGAGACAGGCTGCGTGTGCATGCGTGTGCATGCATGTGTGTGTACATATAGGTAACATGTTCCATATGATCCTAATGGAGTTCCACAGTTATTTTCATCCACACTATGTGACATTGTGTCTTGAGCTCTCACTCATACCTAATGTCACAGCTCCATAGTGTATTTGTTCTGCAGAGTTTCTATTTGTCACAGAATCCTGAATCACATTTGCTTGACTTTTATATTGTTTTGCAACTGCTGTGATATGTCAAAGGTTGATTGTCCATGGGTGGCACTTTGATCTACAACAGAAGGCACAAGATTGGTGGAATGGGTGACCTCTGAAAGTTCATTTGTTCTCAGCAAGTAACAGCTGAATAACCACTGATTCTCATTTCTAAAACGTAGCACCTGGTGCAGTGGTTACCCCACATCGCGGTTCTCACTACAAGCCCTTCAATTTGTGTATATCCTGTCACTGGTCAGTGTTATCTGAATTGTGACACTTGTCAGATGTAGGTTATACTAGGGCAAGCAATATGAAATATTTTCTGTGCCTTTAGAAATCAGAGAAATAACCCAAAACTTCTCTCTATAAAATGACTACTCTTTGTTGGACATTTGAAAATTATTAAGAGACCAAAAAAAAAAAAAAAAAAAAAAGACACTGCAAGTAGCAATCATGACTAATTCTATTACCAGGGAAGACAAAAGTAATTATTGCAAGTATATTTTTGGTTTTTTTTTCGAGGTAGGGTTTCACTCTAGCTCAGGATCTCCTGGAATTCACTATGTACTCTCAGGGTGGCCTTGAACTCATGGGAATCGTCCTATCTCTGCCTCCTGAGTGCTGGGATTAAAGGCGTGCGCCACCACACCTGGCTTCTTGCAAGTTTTCTATTGAAAAAATTTTAAATTCTCCCATTGAAGTTACTGCTGACAGTGGCTAAAGGCAACTCTCCTGTCCCCGCCAGCTCATGCACTATACTGGCAGAAATTCACAAGCAGGTGACATGAAAACACTTTCCCAGAACAAGTGTGCATGAAACTTATGAAAACGGTGTGTGCAGGTGGAGTTTGGAAAGGCTGCTCCATGTGATTTCATAGTGAGGGGATAGATGATTGATTTTCAGAATTAGATCACTTCTCTGGAGCTGGAGAGATTGCTTAGTGGTTAAGGCACTTGCCTATGAAGCCAAAGGACCCATGTTTAATTCTCTTGATCCCACGTAAGCCAGACGCACAAAAGTGAGGCAAGCACAAGATGGCACATACCCACTATGTGGTGCAACCATCTGGAGTTTGAGTGCAGTGGCAGAGGCCCTGGCACTTTATATCCCTCTTTCTCTGTCTCTCTCTCACTCTCTCTAAAATAAGATGGCTTAACTGTAGTTTTCAAGTCTTTCTACAAAGTCTGTTTTCTCTTTAGAAGAAAATCAAGAAGAAAATACACAGATTTTCCATATGCTACCTGTCCCAACAGATGCACGGTCTTTTCTATTGTCAAGATCTCAAAAGACAGTCGTGTGTTTGCCACAGTTGATGAAGATACAAAGACCTATCAAAATTACTCAGGAGCTGTGGTTTACATCAAGGCTCACTCTTGGCATGTGATAAATCCATAGATTCTATGGTTTTAAATCAATATGTAATGATATGTATCCATTATTATAGTATCATATTTTTACGAGCGTTCTCATTGCCCTAAAGATTTCATTACTTTGCATGCCCAGTCACTGCCCTTTAAGTATAATTTTCACATTATGACTTCATATCTATAAAAAGTTAATTGCATATTTTGTAGTAAAATAAAAAAATGGAAATTAATTAACTCAGTGAAAGTTTTTATTTATGAGCTAGAGTTTTATTTATAGTCTCAATGTGGGTGGGTAAGCACTTATTATGATCATTTGTGGGACATTTATTTCCAAGTATTCAACAAAAAGTAACTATTAATTTGGTTTATGTAATAAATCCCATCAATGCTTTAATGTAGAGTGATAACAAGCAAAGAAAACTTACCTGTTTTTAAAAATTACTTATTCATTAGAGAGTGAGTGAGAGAGAAAGAGGCAGGCAGACAGAGAGAGAGAGAGAGAATGGGCATGCCACGGCCTTTAGTCATTGCAAACGAACTCCAGACAAAGGTGCCACCTTGTGCATCTGGCTTACGTGGGTACTGGGGAATTGAACTCAAATCATTAGGCTTTGCAGGCAAGCACCTTAACTGCTAAGCCATCGCTCCAGTCCTTTACCTGTTTTTATTATCACCATCATCAACCTAATGATTTCTTTGCATAAATACTTTTCATCTTAATTAGAGGCTATTGCATAAAATATTTGAATTGAGTTGAATTATGTGCCCTAACTTTAATTTTATTTATTTATTTGAGAGAAACAGAGAGACACAGAGAGAGAATGACTGTTATTTGTAGCACTCTAAAGATAGATAACTGAATACATATTACCAGTAGCATTAATGCATAGTCATGTGTGTGCAAGTGCATGTACATACAATGCACACACACAGAGGAACATTCTATAGCAGTGGTTAGTGGTACTTTTCTCTAAAGGGACACATAATAAATACATTAAGGTTTTGGGATCAGCTGGTCTCGACCACAACTAGACTTTGTTGAATGATCATGTATGTGTACTAATCAAACAGGCTGATGGGTCATAATCAACCCCTGAGCTATATTTGGCTCACCTCTATCCTAGAGCAAAAGAAACAAAAAAAAAGTGAACTTGGGCTGGAGAGATGGCTTGATGGTTAAGCGCTTGCCTGTGAAGCCTAAGGCCCCCGGTTCGAGGCTCGATTCCCCACGACCCATGTTAGCCAGATGCACAAGGGGTCGCACACGTCTGGAGTTCGTTAGCAGTGGCTGGAAGCCCTGGCGTGCCCATTCTCTCTCTTGCTGTCTGCCTCTTTCTCTCTCTCTCTCTAATAAATAAAAAAAAATAAAAGACACCAAATAAATAAAAATAAACAAAAATTTTTTTTTAAAAAGGTGAACTATAACTGTGCATAACAGCATAGATAAATATACAGATAGCAGGGAGTGAAAGAATATATTCACGCTTCATTTGTATAAATCTTGAAATATATAGTGCTTGAAGTCTGTGAGTCAGAATGGAATCCTTGGGAAGAGATTATCTAGAAGGAGGAGCTATTATGTTTTACAAAGAGGCATTAATTTTGTAAAAGTTCGCTGATCTGTATATTTTAAAAAACTGCATATTTCTCAGAACTAAGCTATATTTTAATTAAAAGGAAAATGTTTTTAATCAAAATAAACTCATAGCTAAATAAATCAATACCAGTACAATCAGAAGTGTCAATATATATATAAATTATACCTTAAATTGTTGAGTGACATTATGCTATTGGCAAATATAAACTTGGGCACATATACACATTATTAGTTCATGTTTACTGATAAAAATTTTCACTCTTAAAGAAGCCAACATTTTAGACCAAACTTTTAAAAAAATATATTGTATTGAGGTGTGGTGGTACACCCCTTTAATCCCAGCACTTGGGAGGCAGAAGTAGGAGGATCACTATGAGTTCAAGGCCATCCTGAGACTATATAGTGAAGTCCAGATCAGCCTGGGCTAGAGTGAGACCCTACCTCGAAAAGCCAAAAGAAAAAAAAAATATTTATGAGAGAGGGAGAGAGTGAAAGAGGGAGAGATGGAGAGAATGGATGTGTAGGGCTTGTAGCCACAGCAAATGAACTCAAGATACATGTGCCATTTGGGACATATGACTTTACATGGGAACTGGTGTCTTGAACCTGAGCCACTAGGCTTTTCAAGCAAACACATTTCACCAGCAAGCCATCTCTCCAACCACAGACCAACCTTCTAAACAGCTTTTGTGTTAGAAAGTAAACATGCACATTCACATTGTTTTGTTTTTAAAACAGACACTTCTTCATTTTCAACAATGCAATTGCTACAAGGGAAAAGGTTTACTTATTGTTATGACCTAGAAATTTACACAGCTCTCTGTGTTCACATACCTGAGCTCTGTCCCCTGAACATGTAGATGCTCGGCAGATGGACTAGAAGTTATCATTTACTTTGGGGAACAATGGAGGGGGAGGGGGAATAAAAGGAGGCTGAATAACAGATACCAAACAGACAATAGAAAGTATAAGTCTGGGGGTTTTGCAGTATTTTGAGATGGCCACAGTTTATTGTAATGTTTCTATTTCATGAAGACCAGAACAAGCAAGCACTTGAAGTATCCAAACATACAGATATGATAGGGAGAGAGAAAATACTTTCCTCGACTTGATCAGTGAACATTGTATGCATGCACCGCACTACCACAGTAGATCCCATTAATAAGTACAATGAATATGTTAATGAAAAACTAAACTTCCTAAAATATTCAGAGATATTCTTAAGCCTCTGTGATGGCCAGTTCCAAATGTCTGTGAAATCATCTGAAATATAATCACAGACATTCGTATTTTGTCACCTGGAGTCATCTTGGCATTTCATTAGTTACCCATCTTTGTAACCATGGTCCAGAAAGGAAGACTTTCTGACACAACTAATGAAACAGGCAGAAGATACATCTTTCACACAGACTTCCTGGTAGAATTAATTTTTAACAACCCCATTCAATAAGTAATGCAGTAGTTTAGGAATGCAATGCCAAAATTTTTCTAAGAAATATAGAAAATGTACTTTTGAATGTAATACATACTCCCAAAGTTTCCTTTTATAAATGCTTGTTTTTTTTTTATAAAAAGAGAAGATAAAATATCAAAATTCAGTTTCTCAACATTGCAATTTGAATTTTAGAAAGCAGTTTGACTTGGAGCTTCTTGTAATATATTTCTATTCATGTTCCAGAAACTTTTAGATTTACAGTGTACCACTGAACAATAATGACAGGGCTGTTCACCAGCCTCATGGAAGTCTATATGCTATTATCATTTCTAATATTATTTGACAATCCTGCACCACATAATGATGTTTTAGGTAGTAATGGTCTACATATAAAACCATGGAACTAAAAACATCATAATAAAGCTGAAAATTCCTATCATGTTTTCTAAGTTAAAGTATTTAGATACACAAACTCCATTAGGTTACAAATACATTCAGTATACCTACATGCTGTATAGGTTTGTGCCTAGTAGCCACAGACCACACCACAGAGCTTGGGTGGTATACTCCATTATGTTTGTAGCATGATGAAATCATCTAATGATTCCTCTTTCGGACAATGTCCCCATTGATAAACAACAGAATGTATATTTCAAAATGCTAGGGCAATTTTCAGAATGAAGTCTCTAGATTTCTATTAGGCCACATAGAACTAAAACCCCACAGTATAGAATGTGGATAAAGATAAAATTATGATCATAATGTTGAGCATACCATTAAATTATAAGTCACAATTTTTTTTTTTGTTGCTGTTTTTTGAGGTAGGGTCTCACTCTGGTCCAGGTTGACCTGGAATTAACTCTGTAGTCTCAGGGTGGCCTTGAACTCATGGCGCTCCTCCTACCTCTGCCTCCCGAGTGCTGGGATTAAAGGCATGCGCCACCACTCCCGGCTAAAAGTCACAATTTTTTAAAGACTAGCTCAACTGATTGGTCTTTTTTTTTTTTTTATGAGAGGGAGTGAGAGTAAGAGATAGAGAGATAGAGAGAGCGAGAGAGAATTGGTGCACCATGGTCTCCAGCCATTGTAATAGAACTCCAGACATGCGTGTCACCTTGTGTGCATGTGGGACCTTGTGTGCTTGCATCACCTTGTGCATCTGGCTTATGTGGGAACTGGAGAGTTGAACATGGGTCCTTAGGCTTTGCAGGCATGCACCTTAACTACTAAACCATCTCTCCAGTCCACGAGTCACAATTATTTTAAAAGGGTGGCTAAAAATCAAATGCATCAAGCTCATATGTTGTTGTCAACCTTAAAGGTGACCCATTGAATATGCTTTCAGATTTGACTTTAAGAAAAAGTAATTTTGATAGTATCCAACTTTCAATGAAAGTTGAAAACATCAATTAATCAGTCAGATGTGGTTGTTTTGGGCTTGTAGAAACTGCAAGGTGGGGCTGGAGAGATGGACAAGCAGTTAAAGGTGCTTGCTTCTACATTGCCACTTTGCTACTTCTTTGAAACAGATATGAGAAGTTAATAAGCTATTTTTCGGAATTGTGGATCTGATAAAGAAATATTTAGATATCTTTTTTAGAAGCATAACATTTACTGGAAACATTTATCCAATGTTTTGACATTTAGATATGGCAGAAATAACAACTGATACAATAGGAACAAGCATCTAGTTTTCAATTCTTGAAAGTTTTCTTCTTATTTTTTAAAAGACTAACTTTTTCTCATTCTGAAAATCCTATGTTTTATGAATGTTTACAATCTGGAACTATTAGAAAAATTTGCATACTTATTTATAGCTGGTGAGGCAGATGGTTGAATATGAACAGAATGAGAACAACTTAAGCCACCCTGAGTAGCCAGTCTCTGTGAACACTTGTCCATTTAAAAGATAAAAATTTAAGCCTGGCGTGGTGGCGCACGCTTTAATCCCAGCACTCGGGAGGCAGAGGTAGGAGGATCGCCATGAGTTCGAGGCCACCCTGAGACTCCATAGTGAATTCCAGGTCAGCCTGGGCTGGAGTGAGACCCTACCTCAGAAAACAAAAACAAAAACAAAAACAAACAAACAAAAAAACCCAAAAGATAAAAATTTACAGTGAAAAATAATTATAACTTATACTCTCTCCAATCAAGAGTCCTAACACTGCTTTTGGGTCAAAATTGAAAGTGACATTGACGGTGAAACATAAAAATACAGCTTGATGTGTATGAAGCCTTCTAGGAAGACTCTTTGTGGAGCAAGAAACTTGTAAGAAGACAAAGGCACCACAAGTGGGTGACTGGGCAAGAGGTGGCAGTGCTGATTGCACTGGCCAGGGTTGAGCCAGCACCCCCAGGTTCTATGTACATTGGCAGTCTCATAAGGGGCATCACACAAACTGGGAAGCAGATATAGAGACATCTCCTTGTAGGTTGATACAGACCAGAAAAAAAAAGCTTTCTAGGGATGGAGAGATGGCTTAGCAGTTAAGTGCTTGCCCACGAAGCCTAAAGACCCATGTTCAACTCTCCAGATCCCATGTAAGCCAGACACACAAAGATGAGGCAAGTGCAAGGTCACACATGCCCACTAGGTGGCATAGCATAGGAGTTCAATTGCAGTGGCTGAAGCCCTGGAGCACCAGTTATCTCTCTCTCTCTCTAAAATAAGAAAATTAAAAAAGATAAAAAGAAAAGAGCTTTCTAGAGATACTATTGCAGAGTTGTAGCAAGCTATGGGTGAATAACATTACAGCTTTAAAAATGTGTTTATTTATCTGTGTGTGTGTGTATGTGTGTGTGTGTGTGTGTGTGTATGTGTGTGTGTGTGAGCACACACACGCCTGTGTCTCTTGCTGCTACAAATGAATGCCAGATGCATGTATCTCTGTGTACAGCTTTACATAGGTGCTGGGGAATAGAATTGAAGCCTATAGGCTTGGCTAACAGTGCACTGTTAACCACTGAGCCATATCTCCAGTTTCACCTTATAGTTTTCTTATTTCTTCATTAAAAATAACTATTTTGGAGGATGGAGAGATTGCTTAGTGGTTAAGGCACTTGCCTGCAAAGCCAAATGACCCAGGTTCGATTCCCCAGGACCCATGTAAGCTGGATGCACAAGGTGGTGCAAGCATCTGGACTTCATTTGCAGTAACTAGAGGCCCTGGTGCACTCATTCTATTTTCCTTTCTCCCTCTCAAATAAATAAATAATAAAAATTTTTAAAAAGCTATTTTTTTTCTAGTTCTTTTCCCTTTATATCTCTTTTCTAACTTACTGGCCTTTGCTAAGTAAGGGAGGGGGGTACTTAATAGGATGGTATTTTATATATGTAAGAATAGATTAATGGGGGTGAAAAGGCCCAAGTGAGGTCAGGGAAAGAGATTGAGTAAAGGAAAGGTGGAGGGAGGCTAATCAAAATGAAGTTGTGAAATTTTCAGGAAAATGGATGGATCTGGAAAGGATTATACTAAGTGAGGTAATCCAGGCCCAGAAAGCCAAACATCACATGCTCTGTCTCATATGTGGATCCTAGCTACAGATGATTGGACTTCTGTGTGAGTAGGAAAAAAACTCAGTAGTAAAGGCCAGTAAGATAGAAAAGAGATATAAAGGGAAGAGAAAGGTAGGGAGAGGGGTACTTAATAAGATGGTATTATACATATGTAAGTAGAAGAATAGACTAATGGGGGTGAAAAGGCTCAAGTGAGGTCAGGGCAAGAGACTGAGTAAAGGAAAGGTGGAGGGAGGGCTAATCAAAATGTAAGAGGATATAAATAAGACATATGGAAACCTACTTTTTTGGACAGTGGAACACTCAGGAGCCATAGATTGTTGCTAGAAAAATTTCAGTGCCAGAGTGGGATACCTCCAGTGAGTTGTTGGCCAGGGAGGTCCCTGATGCCCCCAAAACATTACAGGCCATTGCCGAGGCCCTTGGTTTCCCACTAGGAATAGATGGCAAGACCCTATTGCTGAAGAGTCCACACACTTGGGCTACAAGGCCACTGAGAAATCCTGCTGGAACTGAGCTGAGAACCTCCTCCATGTAGACCAGCTGACCGAAAGCCATTCTGCATGCAGTTCAATGGGAGAGAGAGAAATCACCAGTGAAGATACTCAACAGTGGACACTGCAAGTCTTAAATTTTGCCAGCCAGGCCAAATGAGCCAACAGGTGCAATAGTGGCATGTCTGTCATGGTGGAAACCAACTGCCCTCTAATTGGACTGAAGGCCCACTCCATGGGAGGGAATACATCCTTGATACTGAAAACTTAAAACAGGGGTAGTCATGAGCCCTAGGGGGTGTACCATCTGCTGCTGTCTGGCTAAATGTATATACTGTGCTCATCAAACTGCCCAATAAGCACTTCTCTTAATGTTCACACCCATATATTAATGCTACTCTCACTTTTGGTAGAAAACCTTCTCTTTTTTTTTTTTTTCATTTTTTATTTATTTATTTGAGAGCGACAGACACAGAGAGAAAGACAGATAGAGGGAGAGAGAGAGAATGGGTGCGCCAGGGCTTCCAGCCACTGCAAACGAACTCCAGACGCGTGCGCCCCCTTGTGCATCTGGCTAACGTGGGACCTGGGGAACCGAGCCTCGAACCGGGGTCCTTAGGCTTCACAGGCAAGCGCTTAACCGCTAAGCCATCTCTCCAGCCCAAAAACCTTCTCTTTTCAGATGGCAGTGACCCTGGGATGATTCAGAAGGCATCATGGTGCTGAGAAGAAGTGACAGGAGTGCTCAGCACTGCAATATCTCTATCACACCTTCCAAGGCTCAGGGTCCATTGCAGAAGAGGTGGCAGAAAGAATGTAAGAGCCAAAGGAAGGGTAGGACTCCTTACAATGTGCTCCTCCAGACATAAAATGGCCTAGATATCCATGACCTCACCATGCCTGACACTACCTACACAAGACCATCATAATAGGAGGAAAAGATCATGGCATCAAAATAAAAGAGAGACTGATTTAGGGGGGGAGGGGATATGATGGAGAATGGAGTTTCAAAGGGGAAAGTTGGGGGTGGGGGGAGAGCATTACCATGGGATATTGTTTACAATCATGGAAGTTGTTAATTTAAAAAATAATAATAAATAAATTTTAAAAAACCTATTTTTGTGCTTCTTTGGATTTTGGAAAGATGAATTAGATAGAGACTCCTTGGACATGTAGATGGGCAAGGAATTCAGTATTTGTGTTACAAGGGAGAAGAATGGGTCAGTTAGAGTCTAAGAAACACTCCCATGCAGGTTACCTTGGCTGGCCATTGGAGGAGGAGGAGGAGGAAGAGGAGGAAGAGAAGAGGCAGCTAAGGAAAAAAGAGAAGGGGAGGGTCTTTGTGAGCAGAGAGCACTTATTTATCTGAAATGTGTACTGGCAAGTGCATGTAGTTTGGACTTTGTACATTCTTAAATTGTCAACAAACAGTCTTTTTAAAAAATTTTTATTTATTTATTTATTTGAGAGCGACAGACACAGAGAGAAAGACAGGTAGAGGGAGAGAGAGAGAATGGGCGCGCCAGGGCTTCCAGCCTCTGCAAATGAACTCCAGACGCGTGCGCCCCCTTGTGCATCTTGGTAACGTGGGACCTGGGGAACCGAGCCTCGAACCGGGGTCCTTAGGCTTCACAGGCAAGCGCTTAACCGCTAAGCCATCTCTCCAGCCCAACAAACAGACTTGACATGTTGGCTCACAGTTGTTATCTTCAGCCAGGTCCTCAAAGCAGTATATATAAATGGAAATTGATATAATGGGAGCATTAATTTATGTTTTCAATGCTTTAAGATTTTCCTCTTGGATTTTTATTATATACATAATTGAAGTAGTAGAGATGTACCCTATGATTCATATATGTTGGATATACATACAGATTCTCTCTCTATATACATATGTATACAGCCTTTCATATTTCTTAAGTCTCTTTTCACTTCATCTAACAGTAGCTTCAGAAAGGTTATTCGTGGCCTGGAGAGATGGCTTAGTGGTTAAGCGCTTGCCTGTGAAGCCTAAGGACCCTGGTTCGAGGCTTGATTCCCCAGGACCGACGTTAGCCAGATGCACAAGGGGGCGCATGCATCTGGAGTTCCTTTACAGTGGCTGGAGGCCCTGGTGCGCCCATTCTCTCTCCTCTCTCTCTATCTGCCTCTTTCTCTCTCTGTTTGTCACTTACAAATAAATAAATAAATAAAAATTTTTAAAGAGGTTATTCGTTTATACCTGCTTCCACCCCCTTCCTAATCTCCTCAGAGGACCACAGGGGAAGTGATAGGATGGGAGCCCTTGAGGTTCTCCCTGTTATCACCCTGGAGGCCGTTCTCAATTGTGTTTTTCTGTGTCTCCATTGGCCTTCTCTCAGTCACAGGTCGAAGGCTCACAGTTTCCCCCTTTCTTCTCAAAAAACTTTAGCAAACTTCCATTACACTCTCTCCTTGGCACCAGAACATTTCCAATCTTCTCTGTCCTACAAAGCCCCAGTTTTGACAGGCGCTGTTTTGCACCTGCTTTTTGTTCTCAGATAAATGTCTTGCCAGAGGTGTCCAACCCGGGACAGCTTTGAATCTGACCCAACACAGACAGTACCAGTACAAGATTTTTTTGCAATTTAAAAAAAAAAAAATTTTTTTTTTTGTAGCTTGATTGTGCAACAGAGCATGAGCTTCATGGACGACAAGCTCGTGTTGCAATGTCAAAAGGTTGTGTTCACCTGGCACGCCCTCTTTAGGACTGTGCTGGTTGGCTGCACGCCGCCCTTTCCTCTCCTCTGTTCTGTTAATTATGCTCTTCTGTCGCTCTCAGTTGGTTGCTGAGCCCATCAGGCATTGCTTAGCCTCGTCTGTGGTGTTTCTCTTTGTTTTCTTACCTTTCATCTTGGAACTTTCTTTTCTTGGCTAAGCCGGCTACAATACTACTCTGTCAATGTCCAGTCTGTCCTTTATTTCTGAGTCTCCTACCTAGGTATTTCAGCTTCTGTAGATTCCTACCACCCTCCCCACCCATCTGCTTCCGTGGGTCCAAGTATTTGCTTCATGCCACTCTTCATCATGCTGGGGTGGTGTCATCATGAATATATTTGCCACCACCACCAACTTGAAGATATCTCTTTTCAGCTCTAGAATCCCTCCTGCATCTAAGTTTTCCTGGGCATCACCAATTTACTGAGTCTAAAACATTTTTTAAATATATTTTATTTATTAAGAGAGAGAGAGAAAGATAGAGAGAGAGAGAGAGAGAATGGGCACGCAAAGGCCTCCAGCCACTGCAAACGAACTCCAGATGCGTGCGCCCCCTTGTGCATCTGGCTTACGTGGGTCCTGGGGAATTGAACCGGGGCCCTTAGGCTTGGTAGGCAAATGCCTTAACCACTAAGCCGTCTCTCTGGCCCTACTGAGTCTCAAATTTAACTCCTTGTTTCCTTCAGGTTTACTTTATGGCAGGTGCTAAAGCAGCGCCTCTCCCTACTCAACCTATAGCCAACTGATCATGGCGTCTTTCCGTCTTTTGCAAAGGCTTCTGCATCTTGTGCCGCCTGTCATTCGTGATGCTATCTCAATTTAGGCAGGGCTCACCATTTCTCCCCTGATAATTGCTATTATTTCTTAAACTGGCCTCTTTTAGTCTTGTCTTCCTTCTTGCCATTGCTAGCTCACATGACCTCTCTTAAGCTTCCTTTCATACTGTGGTTCCCCTGCTTTTGCATCCCTATTAGATTTTTGTCCTGTTTAATGTCCTCCACAATCTTATCTTACTTCTAAGATTACTTCTGAGTATTAATTTGGTATTTCAATAATTTTTAATATTACTTCTTATTTCTAAATAGCAAGGATGTGCTTGGAAATATATTCATTGAATAAATTTAGGTAGCTTAATATTCAAAATACACCAAAACTCTTTGTTGTATATAGCAAACATTACAACCAGCTGGGCCTGATGGCTTACCCTGTCATCTAAATATGCAGGAGCCTGAAGGATGAATAAATGCTGTGAGTTCAAGCCCTGCCTGGACTACATAGTACCATGCCAATCAGAACTACATAATAAGACCATAATTAAAAATAAACCCAAATCAACAAACTAACAACAACAACAAACTACCTCTCCACAATATTATAAGTCATGTAAAATGAAATCTAAAGATTTGGATGACATTAATATAAGTAAAAATGATATGTATGCAGTAGTTCTAAATGTACTGAATATTCTAATATTTATGGTCATTTTCCTCTTTTTTTATTAAAATTATTTATTTATTTATTTGAGAGTGACAGACACAGAGAGAAAGACAGATAGAGGGAGAGAGAGAGAATGGGCGCGCCAGGGCTTCCCAGCCTCTGCAAACGAACTCCAGATGCGTGCGCCCCCTTGTGCATCTGGCTAACGTGGGACCTGGGGAACCGAGCCTCGAACTGGGGTCCTTAGGCTTCACAGGCAAGCGCTTAACCGCTAAGCCATCTCTCCAGCCCGTCATTTTCTTCTTAACAGACCCAAGAAGGTAGGCAATCATTGCTCACTGTTCTGTTTTAGAGAAGAGGAATGCCTACAACCTTTAAGTTACTCACTCACAGCTACAGAGTTATTTTCTTCTATCTAGGCTTTTAACTGACCTATTTCTTTTTCTACTACACTAATTTGTGGCCTGCTTTGATGGTCAGCTTTGTGCTTTAAAGCCAACTACATGTTTAAGAAATACTTCATTGACCTTACAAATGCCCACACATAGGTAGGGCTGGAAAGATGGCTTAGCAGTTAAGGTGCTTGCTTGCAGAGCTTAAGGAGCCAGGTTTGATTACCTAGGACCCATGTAAACCAGCTGCACAAGGTGATACATGTGTCTTGAGTTTATTTCCAGTGACTAGAAGCCTTGGTATGCCCATTCTCTCCCTCCCTCTCTGTGTGCCTCTTTCTCTCACTTTTTCTCTCAAACAAATAAGTAAAAATACTTTTTAAAAGTTCCCACACACAAAAATCACAGGTTGATCCCAGTGATAACAAAATATTAACATTAAAATACTCATTTTTATTACATGAAAAAGTGTTAAAACAGTGAAAAAAAAATTCACTATTACAGAAGATAAAAATACTGTATTTCAGTAATACTTCAAACATTTTTTTTAATTTTTTATTTATTTATTTGAGAGCGACAGGCACAGAGAGAAAGACAGATAGAGGGAGAGAGAGAGAATGGGCGCGCCAGGGCTTCCAGCCTCTGCAAACGAACTCCAGACGCGTGCGCCCCCTTGTGCATCTGGCTAACGTGGGACCTGGGGAACCGAGCCTCGAACCGGGGTCCTTAGGCTTCACAGGCAAGCGCTTAACCGCTAAGCCATCTCTCCAGCCCTCAGTAATACTTCAATTAAGATACTATGATATTTAATATAAAGTAGAAAAGAAAATTAACATAAAAATTAAACCTAGAGTTCATATCACCACAGCCAAATATGCATTTGGTTAAAATTATTTGATCTCCCAAGCATCTGGCATGTGAGCTTGTCTGATACTACCCAGAAGAAATGGACTGTAGAATATTCTGTGATCCACTATAACAAAGAAAAACATTACTTGGTAACTAACTAACTAACATAAGAGATCAGAGCAGTCTTGTATCTAAGACTTCTGTCCTTGTTGGAACCAGTGTTACTAGTCAACTGATCTATATTTAGGCTTTAAATTCTTTTTCAGTGTATCCCTGTATCCTCTTAGTGGTATGAAATTCTGCCTGCCTACTCTCACTCCTAGTGTCTGGACATTTTTGGAGGGGGGAAATATTTATCACCCAAATACTGCCTCTTGCTTGACTTTTGTATCTAAATCCATGTGTCATCACAGCTCAGCTCTATGCACGCTCTCCTTTGAAGTCTCAATGCACCTTTCCTATCTTCCTTTTAAATCGCATGTTACTCTCAAGATGAGGTTGCATATAGTGGGGTTCAAAAGTTTGATCTCTCATTGGACTGGGATCCCCTTGAGGGTGTTGACCATGTGCCCCTGATCTTTGGACTCCAGTGTCTAGCATAGTGTCTTGCAGATGGAAGGTGCTTGATGCAGTCTAGCTCGTGAGTATTAGGTGAAGGGTTAGTTCCACCCTTGGGGCACTGTGAAATTTTGAAGAACATATTTAATATTTTAAAACATCACCTTCATATCTGTGTATTGCTTTAGTTTTTTTTTTTTTTTTTTTTTCTTCGAGGCGTGGTCTCACTCTAGCCCGGACTGACCTGGAATTCACTATGTAGTCTCAGGGTGGCCTCGAACTCACGGTGATCCTCCTACCTCTTCCTCCCCAGTGCTGGGATTAAAGGTGTGCTCCACCACACCTGGCTTTTAGTTTTTTGATTACCTTTCTAAACACTATTAAGGCTAACAATCAATAAGTACTTTTTTTATTTATGTTTGAAATTTCCATTGTTTATTATCTCTCCAACTTATTGATGGATAAATAGTATCAGGGAAGGCTCCATAAGATGCATCTCGTAGCAGAATATTTTCTTTTAAAAGCTTTTTTTATTGACAGTTTCCAAACAAATACATGATGTATTTTTAAAAAATATATTTTATTTATTTATTTATTTGAGAAAGAAAGAGTCAATGAGAGAATGGGAGCTCCAGGGCCTCCAGCCACTGCAAACAAACTCCAGATTCATGTGCCACCTTGTGCATCTGGGTTACATGGAGAGTTGAACCTGGATCCTTTGGCTTTGCAGGCAAATGCCTTAACCATTAAGTTATCTCTCCAGCCCTACATGATGTATTTTGATGATAATCCCCTCCCATTACTTCTTTTGTCACTTCTCATCCCCTTTTCACTGAAACCGTCTTTCAAACTAGTCCCTCTTCAATTCTGATATACATACATACACACACACACACACACACACACGTATGTATGTATATATATATATATTTTTCTTTTTTTTTTGCCATCCTCCAATATGCCTGAAAACATGTCGATGAGCCCAATATTCTGTAAGTAAGGACAGTCACTGTGAGGTCGTAAACACAACAGCCTCTTTGTGTCTGGATGATAGCGTCCCAAAGCACTCTTCCCCATCCTTTGGCTCTTACATTCTTTTTAAAAAATATTAATTAATTAATTTATTTGAGAGAGGAAGAGAAAGAGAGAGAGATGAAAGAATGGGCTCATCAGGGCCTCCAGCCACTGCAAAAAAAAAAAAAAACCTCCAGATGCATGTGCCACCTTGTGCATTTGGCTTTACATGAGTACTGGGGAATCAAACCTGAGACCTTTGGTTTTTCAGGCAAGCACTTTAACCAGTAAGCCATCTTGCCACTCCACTTACATTCTTTCTACCGTTTTTTATTTCTGTAATTGTCCGAGGTTTGGAGAGTGTCCTCACAAAATATATTATTCTTTTCTTTTCTTTTTAAAGCATATCTTATTCTATTATGGGAAAAACCCCTGACTAGAATGGAAAGATGGCTTTATTTTCACTTTGCAAAAAAAAAAAAAAAAAAAAAAATTAAATGGAAGTCTGGAAGCAACTTGCATTCAGTTAATGTTTCAGAGCTGGGGGAGGACACAAGATACTCTATGCTTGTGTTGAGTAATCATAAAATAATGACTTCAGGGTATTCTGTCATTCTGAAAATTATCAATCCTGGTCAAAGTTTTTGTAAGAAGCTTTAATCTGAAAGCTGCTTGACGTGGGTGTCTCTGCCTAAGCCATCCAGGTAAGCAGGTTCTTGAACATTCACATGGCCATGTCCACTCACCAGTGTGAATGGAGTCAAATATGAAGCAGCTGCAGAGCCACCAAAAATTCCAGATTGGAAAAATAAATGTAACCTTGACAAAGAGGCTGGGGAAAGTGAGCCAAAATATTGTAAGTTACAAGTTAAGGCTTTTTGTTTTATAGAATACCACTCTAAAAACAAGGGGAAAAAGGGTGTAGAAAGTACCAACAATTATCATCTCCCAGAGCAAGGTTAACATATGAGTGAAGAATTGAAATACTCATCATTTTATATAACTTCTTTAAATATTCTGTGTTATTTTTTCCCAATGGTTTTATCATACACTTTGAAAAAGTAATTTTTTTCATAGCTCACCATATTTCATGCACTAGTTATACAATAAGAGATAATTTCTTTTTTAAAAAAACATATTATTTTATTTTATTTACTTGAAAGAGAGATTGAGAGAGAGCGAGTGAGCAAGCGAGCAGGGATGGGTGCACCACCAGGGCCTCTAGCCACTGCAAAGGGACTCTAGATGTATGCGCCACTATGTGGGCATCTGCCTTACGTGGGATCTGGGGAATCAAACCTGGGTCTTTAGGCTTTGCAGGCCAGTGCCTTAACTGACATGTCATTTCTCCAGCCCCAAGAGATAATTTCTTGTCCATTTTATTTTCTTTGTAGAACTGATTCGTTAAACTTAATTAAGGTGCAAATTTCATTATACAGTTGTATACTTTTGCCACAATGAGCCCACTTTGGATTTAAGAGAAATATGTGTCTAGTTTAAAAAGTGTAGGGGTGGGGCTGGAGAGATGACTTAGCAGTTAAGTGCTTGCCTGTGAAGCCTAAGGACCCCGATTCGAGGTTCGATTCCCCAGGACCCACGTAATCCAGATGCACAAGGGGTTGCATGCATCTGGAGTTCGTTTGCAGTGGCTGGAGGCCCTGGCGTGCCCATTCTCTTTCTCTCTGTCTGTTTCTTTCTCTTTCTGTTGCTCTCAAATAAATAAATAAAAGTAAACAAAAATAATTTTAAAAAGTGTAGGGATGGGCTCAAAGAGATAGGTGCCACAGACTTAATCCTGATTAAAGAAGAAAGCAATACTTCATTACAGTTTGGTTATTAAGTTGATTGTCCCTCTCTGAACTAAGGACTAAGCAGAGAGGGTTCAGAGCTGACAGCTCTACCGTATACATTATTAACCTTCATATCTAACCCCCACTGTTCTTGTGGAACTAGAAATGAGCCATTGCAAGAACCCCACATGACAGTCATTTGTTCTTACTGAAAATTGTATTGAACTTGGTGCTACAGAGTAACTCAAGGTGAATGTCACACTTATGTGTCACTTAAAGTAATGAGCCAATAGCTTTATTTTCCAATGAGGATGACTTACTTATGAAAGTCGTGAAGTAGACCACTCAGAGTACTGAAAGGCAGGTGGATAGCTCTGTTAGGTAGTTTGGGGTGACTGGGCCCCCAAAAGTAAAGGCAGGGGGCTGGAGAGATTGCCTAGTGCTTAAGGCACTTGCCTGTGAAGCCTAAGGACCCACAGGTTCCAGTCTCCAGATCCTACGTAAACCAGATGCACATGAAGCATGTGTCTGGAGTTCATTTTTCGTGGCTGGAGGCCCTGGTACACCCATTCTCTCCCTTTCTCTCTCTCCCTCTCTCTGTCTCTAATAAATAGATTTTTTTTTTTTTTTTTTGGTTTTTCGAGGTAGGGTCTCACTCTGGCTCAGGCTGACCTGGAATTCACTATGTAGTCTCAGGGTGGCCTCGAACTCTCAGCGATCCTCCTACCTCTGCCTCCCGAGTGCTGGGATTAAAGGCGTGCGCCACCACGCCCAGCTTCTAATAAATAGATTTTTAAAAAAAATCTTAAAAAAAAAATAAAGGCAGGAATGTGAGCTCTGGCAGTCTCCACTTTGCTAGAGATCAGAGAAGCTAGCTTCTCCTTACCTCTTGTCTAAAGGAGTCCCCTAGATCTGTTTTTCCACAAACAACCTGAGCCCCTCCTGGGAGGGAGTTCCTCTTTCCTAGAATTTAAACCTAATCCTGACACTCTGGTAGGTCAAGTTCAGCCCCCAGAACTTGGCTTTCAGGGCCGGTCTCCTCCTGAGCCAGCCTCTAGCCCAGATAAATCAGCATCTCTCTGAGTCACCTGAGCCAGAAGGTGAGACACCACAGTAAGGTTATGCATGGATGATTGCCAGGGGACAAGCCTCTCTTTGGGCTGCCCATTCTTCACTCCTGAACGTCCAGGTTCTGGAAAGTCTCTTGGCCCCTCTCTGCCTCCTCCTGCCCTCCCCATGACAGGAGCTCTCTGTACTTCCTTTGATCTTTTCTTTTCTCTCTACATCTCTTCTTCACATTTCTTCTAGGCCCACATGGGTTCTCAGACCACATGGGTTTATTGATTTTCCTTCCCTTGGTTTTGTACATCCCTAAATAAGTATGATAATTGCATAATTATTCTTCTTAGTTTGATTTGCCCAATTCTTTGGTTAAATACAAACACAAACTTAGGGTTTGTGGTTCAAGGACCTCTGGGACTCCCCAGAAACCCCATACCAGTACAGAAATTGCCCTTTTCAGAATAACTTGAGAGCGCTCTAGTAGTAAAGAACAGACTTGTACATGTGACCCTAACTGGGGCACCCTCAAACACAGTCCATCTCTACCTTGCTAAAACCAGAGCATTGCCAGGATCCAGGAAGGCACCCCAAACCTGAAACACCTAAGCCAAAGTGTGAGCTGGCAAAGGACACCTAGGAGGAGAGACCCAGGAGTTTGATAATATCAATATAAACTGTGGGTGCCTCACGTTAGTCCCCATCAAGGATCTCAGCATTTGAAGGACATAAAAATTTGGGGTAAGGTTTTAGAAATATTAGCTAGAATATTTTCGTTTTACTTTTTTTTGTTTATTTTTATTTATTTGAGAGCGACAGAGAAAAAGAGGGAGAGAGCGAGAGAGAGAGAGAGAGAGAATGGGCACACCAGGGCCACCAGCCATTGCAACCGAACTCCAGAGGCGTGTGCCCCCTTGTGCATCTGGCTAATGTGGGTCCTGGGGAATCGAGCCTCGAGCCAGGGTCCTTAGGCTTCACAGGCAACCACTTAACCACCAAGCCACCTCTTCAGCCCTTACCTGGTAATTTTGGTTTGTTTTAAGAATGGTGTGACTCCCGTCAGATTGGCCACCATCATGAAAACAAATGATCATAAATGTTGGCGGGGATGTGGAAAAACAGGAACCCTTCTACACTGCTGGTGAGAATGCAATCTGGTCCAGCCATTGTGGAAAACAGTGTGGAGGTTCCTAAAACAGCTAACGATTGATCTACCATATGACCCAGCTATAGCACTCCTAGGCATATATCCGAAGGACTCATCTCATTTCCTTAGAAGTACGTGCTCAACCATGTTTATTGCTGCTCAATTTATAATAGCTGGGAAATGGAACCAGCCTAGATGTCCCTCAACTGATGAGTGGATAATGAAGATGTGGCACATTTATACAATGGAGTTCTACTCAGCGGTAAAGAAAAATGAAGTTATGAAATTTGTAGAAAAATGGATGAACCTGGAAAGGATTATACTAAGTGAGGTAACCCAGGCCCAGAAAGCCGAGTGCCACATGTTCTCTCTCATATGTGGATCCTAGCTACAGATGATTGGTCTTCTGCATGAGAAGGAAAATACTTGGTAGCAGAGGCCAGTAAGTTAAAAAGGAGACATAAAAGGAAGAGAAAGGAAGGGAGGAGGGTATTTAATAGGTTGATATTGTATATATGAAAGTACAATGATTGAGATGGGGAGGTAATACGATGTAGAATGGAATTTCAAAGGGGAAAGTGTCGGGGGGAGGGAGGGAATTACCATGGGATATTTTTTTATAATCATAGAAAATGTTAATAAAATTTAAAAATAAATTAAAAAAAAAGAATGGTGTGAAATTACCTGGAATACCACTTCAAAGACTTGAAAATCCCTTAAAGTATCAGGCCCCTTACCCTTTGCTGATGGAAGTATAGTTTTCTTAAGAAGTGTTCCAGGAAGTCATAAAACAATGTCACAGGCTCCTCTTAAGGGAAACAACAGCCTACTACTACCTGAGGCAATGCAGAATAGATGCCTTTTAGGGTGTTGGTGAAGTGGTTGCCCTGGGGAGGCAGCGAGTCAATGGCAGACTGATCTGCGTATATTGATATCTGTGATAATTTTATTTTGGTTTTCTTTTATCTATGACTTCAAAGGACTTTATAAAAGTTTGAATTAAAAATTGGAGCACCCTCTTACAAAGATAAATAGGAAAAGAGTGTCAGCTTTCTCAGATGGAAGCTCCTTGAGGGCATAGGCATTTTCCACTACGTGAGGAACTCAAAGTCAGTAGCATTATCTTCAAATGCCCTGCACTGTATTAAAGATTGTAAATAGACAGTAGTCCATAGGTAAGGTACAAATGTGTGCTTCCTATATGTTCTTAGATTAATAAAAACTTTCACTCACTAGCTTCCTTTACATGATTGAGTTTTATCTCACAGAGACAAGCTAATGAAATCTACAAGGCTAATGACCCATGGCAGCTTAATCAATATACAAATCTTTCCAAGGATATCTGTACTTTGAAAGAGCAGGTGTCTCTTGATTCACTTACAATAAATGACCTATGTGTGTCAAATTCTTAGGATCGGTGTCACTGATTATGTTAGGGGTTAAATAATTGCCATTGTTATCACAGCAGTAGTAAAGCACAACTGATTTATATTATTATATACCTTATTTTGGAACTCCATGCAATCTGTTGGCTTCATTGGGGACATATTTAATGGTCAAGAATGGCTTCTGCAAGCTATGTAAAATATATTGGCCAGGTGTGGTGGTGCATGCCTTTAATCCCAGCACTCAGGAGGCAGAGGTAGGAGGATTTCTGTGAATTCAAGGCCACCTTGAGACTACATAGCAAATTCCAGGCTAGCTGGGGTAGAGTGAGACCCTACCTCGGACAAAAAAGCAACTCAAAACAACAGTAACATAAAAAGCATACCATATAGTCAGAAGAGATGGAAAGAGGCTTAATTTTACCTCAACTACAGTCCAATGTATTGGCAGCATTATCGACCTATCTATCTATCTATCTATCTATCTATCTATCTATCTATCTATCTATCAATGATTTATCTATTATCTATCCATCCATTTATCATCATCATTTCTACCTAACATACTCAATTAGCAATTTGAGGTACTTTCATGGTTTAAGGAAACAAACATTGGATATTTGTAATATATGTGTTGATTCTGGGCTGCATTAAGTATTCATGTACTTCCAGTAAAATATCCAAGTTTTTAATGGATATACTTAGCTTCCATCTTAATTAAAATAAAAATAAATGAGAACTTCAATACAGAAGTTTAAAACAATAGTAGTATAAGAATATAAGACCTATAAGAGGCTAGACAAGTGTTTTTTTTTTTTTTTTTTTTTTTTTTACATCATGAGTACCCTTTGATCATTTGGTCTGTGATTATCTTGAATTATAACAAGCTGACGTCTTCCCCAACCTCTATCTTTTTGTCTGCTTTGGGGGACATCTAACTGATAATCTAGGCTGTCAAGATACAAGGTTGCTAAAGGAAATGAAAGAGATCAACATGAATGATTCTCTGCTTAGGATTAAGACTTAATGTCAGAATGGGCAAATGTGAATTGTTATGAAAATAACATTTATGGAATTGTTTCGTTTTCCTTGCTATTTTAAATTATACATTTTAACTAATGTAAAGTTCACTGGACATAATTTAGTTACTTATATAATTCTAAACATTAGGTCTAAAAGCTTACAGTTTAGAAATTTTCTTACCATGGTTTGGACTATTTCTCACTCTGTTTATGTGAATCACTTACATTCTCTTATATTTGTTTGTAACCTATGAAATGGGGGAAATAACACCAACTTCAATTATCAGAATAGTATACATTAAAGGAATTTGTAAAAAGTATAATGATATATCATCCCACTAGAACAAAAGACTCTTCATCATATTATTGCTATTTTGATACAAATGCTTTGTGGGTGATTACTGGTCTGACCTAAAACTATTTCAAATATAGAAAGTGTCCCGGGACTTGGAAGTGAAGGCATTTTGTGTTATGTTGTAAAAACTTCATAGTTTACTTATCTATATCATGGTCTCTAGTTTAAGAACTACAATGTGATCCTATTTCCTTTTTGATTAATGTTGCATTGAGACCAAGTACTCGATTCTATGCTATACTGATGATTCAAGAAAAACAGACACACAGAAGTACCAGACCCTCTGACTTACTGACAGTTACTAAAAACAAAACCTTCCCGCCCCTCACAGATGTGCTACAGCTGTTTAAAACCTCCTAAGTGGGCCAACACACCTCCTTAAGATGGCCAGTGAGATTCCAAAGCAGCCAGGACACCACATGACATTAACATGCTCAATATACTTAAAGGAGAAGCCTTCTTACCTAGCATGCAAACACATTTGACATTCTGATCAGGGTTCTCAAACAAGATTTCGCCACACCTCTGTAATAGAAGGAAAGCCATAGTTACTTTAAGGTTTTGAATGAGAATTTCCTACACAGTGTATCCCCAGAAGCAATCCCATGATGTCATTCTACCCTTGTTTTCCTTGGTTCCCCTGGCTCTAGGGATTTCTGTCATATAGAAAGACTTTCCTGGGGCTGGGGACACAGCTCAGGGTTGCTTGCTTACTAAGTCTGCCAGCCTGAGTTTGAGTCCCCAGCACACGCATAAAGCTTGGAACAAAGACGCTCATGTGTGTGGAGCTGGTTTGCTGTGGCAAGAGACCCTGGCATGTGTGTGAAAATAAATAAACAATTTAGAAAAGAGACTTTCCTGGTTGCAAAATTCTAGAGAAGTAAGTTGGGATAAATTATTCCTAAAAGCTGCATACCCCTGCCTTCAGCTAATTCTGTGTGCTCCCTTGAGAAGCAATGGCTTGAGATAGACTTAATTTCTAATGGTTTCTATTTTAATGGAACATATGCCATAATTAGAATATATTAGAACATACATAATTAGAACATATAACATAATTAGAACATGAATCATAATTAGGATACTACAAAACCACTAACACGACTTACAGCTACTTATATTCTGAAACATAATAATATACATAACTATGTATTATATGTATAAGATATAATGTTAATATATAATATTCACAGTATGTAATATTCAAGTCATATAACATGTTCCATGGCAATAATCTGAGGCTAAAATTGTTCCTTTTATATTATTCTGAACTACCCACTTTATATTCAAATACAGATATCATCAAACATAAAGCCAGGTGGCCAATGCTTAACTCTGAACTTAGGGAAATGATGAACAAGGAGATAAAAAAAAAAGTACTATAGGGGTTTTCCTGAACCCATAGACCCAGAGAAGTATCAACTTTCTAATTTATAGCTTAGTTTTAAGTTGCATGTCAAAACTTATGCCAGGAAAACCTTAGAGATAAAATCAGTTATTGAAAACCAGGCCATACTTGCATGATGAATATGACCAGCAAATAGGATGCGTATCTGTATTTGTGTGTAAGCCATCCCAATCAATGGGAATACCACAAATAGAAAATATAAGGCACACTAGCCAACAATTCATAAAAGAGGAAATCTGGAAGGCCAATGCTCAGAGAAAATATGTCCACCTCTATCCCTAGTTGGGAAGAGCAAGTTATAGATGAAGTGACTCTGGTAACTGCAAGTGTTTTCAAAAATGTAGAAAACTGTGAAGCTCGCATGGTCTTTAGGCTGGAGTATAAAATGACCAACCGCTGGAGAAAACTTGACAAATCTAGCAGTTGTTTATACAATATGATACAGCAAATGATTTTCTAGAAGTTTTAAAAATATTTTGTTTATTTTTATTTATTTAATTGAGAGCGACAGACAGAGAGAGAGGAGAGAGAGAGAGAGAATGAGAGAGAATGGGCATGCCAGGGCTTCCAGCCGCTGCAAACAAACTCTAGATGCGTGTGCCTCTTTGTGCATCTGGCAAACGTGGATCCTGGGAAATTGAGCCTTGAACCAGGGTCCTTAGGCTTCACAGGCAAGTGCTTAACTGCTAAGCCATCTCTCCAGTCCTGATTTTCTAGAATTTTTAAGGAGATGTTTCTGTTTGCTTTTTATTAATTTATTGCTTGGTGCTAGGGAAATGGCTCAGCAGTTAATGGTGCTTGCTTACAAAGTCTGCCAGCTTGAGTTTGATATCCCAGCATCCACATAAAGCCTGATACAAAGTGGCCCATGTATGTGGAGTTTGTTTGCAGTGGCAAAGCAGAAAGAGCTAGAAGGGAGACAGAGAGAATGGGTGTGCCAGGGCCTCCAGCTGCTGCAAATGGACTCCAGATGCATGCGCCACTTTGTGTATCTGGCTTTACATGGGAACTGGGGAATCGAGCTCAGGTCTTTCGGCTTCTCAGGCTAGTGCCTTAACTGCTGAGCCATCTTTCCAGCCCAATTTTTCTAGAATTTTTAACTAGGAAATATTTCACACAAGACTTACATGTCCTGGTTATAAAAAGATAAGTGGAGCTGGGGAGCTTGCTCACTGGTTAAAGGGACTTGCTTGCAAAGCCTGCAGGCCAGGTTCAGTTCCCCAGTGAACATGTAAAAGTCAGAAGCACAAAGTGGTACATGTGTATCAAACTCATTTGTAGTGGCAAGAGACCTCAATGTGCCCATATTCTCTTTCTCTCAATTAAATCAATAAGAATCAAAAATAGGGCTGGAGAGATGGCTTAGCGGTGAAGTGCTTGCCTGTGAAGCCTAAGGATCCTGGTTCGAGGCTCGATTCCCCTGGACACACGGTAGCCAGAGGTACAAGGGGGTGCACGCATCTGGAGTTTGTTTGCAGCAGCTGGAGGCCCTGGTGTGCCCATTCTCTCTCTATCTGCCTCTTTCTCTCTCTGTCACTTTCAAATAAATAAATAAAATAAACAAAAAAATTTAAAAAAAGAATTAAAAATAAAACACATGTCATTCACAATTAAAGTACTAAAAAAATCTAAAATGAATTAGAGCTATATATACTCTAAAAAGCATGTAGAATATATATGTACGCACAGCATGTGATGTTAATATGTAATACTCACATTATGGAATATTCAAGTCATATCAAATATGTATGACTTTCAAATCATATACACCATATATATGACATTGAAGTCACCAAAATATGTTATGCCAAAAGAACCCCATTTATTACAAATTTGAGAACATCTAAAAATAGCACATATTATTTATGCACATATTCATTTCTAGAACAAGCTCAACATGCAGCGAATAATGAGCGAGGCATCAGTATGAGCTGGTAAGAAGAGGTGCAGAGCGGAGACATTTAGTAGAGCAACGTTACCAACTTTTCCTGTAATTGTTTGTGCCTGGAAAGATCCTCCAAGCTTCTCTATGCACGACATGTTTCATAATAAGAAAGAATGTCTCCTGTATAAGACTGAGCCTAGCAAAGCAGCCCTCCATACTGCGAGGCGCCGCGCTCTTGTCTTGGGCTCATGAAGGTCATGTGGTAGCCAACTGGACTGTCTTCCTCAGTACTTTATTCTTTCCCCTTACTTAATTCCTTTACTTTTAGAGAGACTGGGAATGTTCTACCCTCGTACTTTCACAGTTAACAACTTGGTTAGTTCTATTCCCCAAGGAATAAAGGAACTCGCATTCTTCACAGCTCATTATGAAATTCTCAGGCCGGAGGTTGACAGAGGAGATGATGATACTACTGCCTTCAAATCACCCCCTTCCCTCTCTGTCAGGCATGACCCATGTTGTACAGAAGGAGATAGGCAGCTGGCTCAGAGATTTGAAAAGGAAGACCCTCAGGTTGCTGAGTCAAGAGGTTGGACTATGGAGGCGGGGGTAGGCTGGAACCAGGGAAGGCTGCAAGAGTGCATTAGGGGGTGTTGAGTTCTAGATGGTATTTGGATCATGAGCTTTGCTTGTAGCCACTCTTGATGACCTAGTGTGGTCTATATCATTCCACTGAATCTCTCCATGCTTCGATTCCTTGGAAGTAACATGAGGCTGCTGATTTGTGCCACCAAGTAAGGGCAGGGAGCAAATTAATGACCCATGCAGTCTGATCCTACTGCTTGTTCCTGTTTTGTTTGTATTTTGACAGAGGTTAAACCCTTTGAAAGAACTAGGATCTATTTTCTGCATCACCTGCTTTTTAAAGTGGTATGTTTATTACCTGAAAGAGTTAATAATTATTTTTTAAGTGAAAGTTCAGAGGTTCCTAAAATTTCAAACATTTCTAAAATGTTTTCAACTTCTTGGCAGAACAAAGAATTAGGGAGCCCCACAAAGCCCTGTTAGTCTCTTGTTGGGGATCCCACAAGGAAATGAGTTCAGACTGGTCTCTTGCCTTGTTACAAACATAGCCTGCACCCAGGGAGCACTGTCTTTTCATTGCTGAGCCTTCCCAAGGACTTAGCGAGTGGAGGCCACTTCCTTTCTTCTTCTACTATACCCAGAGCTAGAAGTTTCTGAAGCTTCCATGAAATATGCATTCCTAATAGTCATGGCCTGTCTAGGTTCACTGACCAGACAAGCTCATTACCAAGTAACAAGGGCGAGTACTCTGGCCCCTCCAGTGAGGATGAGGCAGTCTGTTTCCTCATCGTTATCTCCAAGGCAGTCTGGGAAAATGACCTGGACACTTTTAACTAGCTCTTTAATGGCCCTTCTTTCTTAGTGACCTGATGATGGCAATAGATTCGTTTATAGCAATGCTCAGAAGGGAATCTGAATACTTTCAAGACATGGACGAAACCAGGTTCTTTCCAGTGACTTTTCTCAATGATGCCAGTGTTTGCCAGGCCTTCACTGGCAGGCCTCTGCTTACTGTGCAGCCCAGGGTGATGACCCAGTTTAGGAGATTAATTAGGCTGAGAGACATTGTCCCATTCTCCGAAAACTGCAGGCTCTGTCATGGGGGGAGGTCTTGTGTTCTGCTTCAGTCCTCCTCCTTGGCTACTCTAGTCACGTTTGTGGAACCTCCCCATCTTGGCACCTTAAATGCTGGGTGACCTGAACTTTGTACCTGGTTCTGCTCATCAGAACCCTCAGGGTCTCATTTGTCCTTAGGGATGCCATATTGACTTTGTCTCCTGTGTCTGAAATACTCAGACCAACTTGGCCCTACCCAGCTAGACCAGTGAACATTGTCCAGCCCCCAAGAACAAGAACATAATTATTGTAATGCCCATCTAACAGGAAGGAGCCACATTAGCAGCAGAGAAATCCTCCCAGCGTGGGCTTTGCCTTTTTTATGGGATGTGAGGTTTGGTGCACATGAATTCATGTATGTATTGCCCACATAAACCACAAAGAATCAAACGACTTTATCATTAGTTCTGACAGCCTGCCTCATTGTTGTAACCCCGATGTTTTCATGTTGTAGACCCCTGTGGACTAGGTAGACTAAATATTTGTTAATATTTTTCGAGGCCACATTATGGGCTAAAAATTGTTCTAATTCTCATGGCTACTGTTTTAATAGTAGAAACTTGAGGCACGGACAGAACTACTCACTATAGAATACTCTCTGATAGGTGAGACAATCAAAGCTTATAGTTGACTGAGGCTTAGCTAAGATGCACAGATGCCCACATCTTGGCTGCTCTGGGGCTCCTTGCTGTGTTGGCTAAGCAGATTATCTCCATTGACACACCCTTTTCTCACCCATTAGTTTCTGGCTGTTGGCAAGAGTTGCCAGCTGAGGGAGCTTGGGTTTTGGATCAGACTGACCCAATTTCCAAGGCTGTTGCTACTTTCTCTCACCTACTATCTTATCATGGACCATTTATTTAGTCAGGCCAAACATGCTCTGTTAAATAGGGCAATATTATTTCCATCATCCCACCATTTCACATTTAGTTTTTAATTCCTTATAAGCAAGAAGGGAATAGCTTAACTATTGTAGGTAAGACCAATGCAAAAATAAGAATAAATTTAATGCAGCTGTTAAAATCTATATTAATTCCCACAGTTTTCTGAAGATTAGAAATGAAGAGATATTTCTACTTTTGAAAATGAGAATATTTCACAAATTAGTTGCAATTCTTGTTTGTAAGATTTTTACATATTAAATATAGAATTTGACACTTGTTCAAAATAATAAAGATATTTTAAAATACTGTATCAGTTATTCACAGTGGCCAAGACATGGAATGAACTTAAGCACCATCAACAGTTGAATGGATAAAGAAGTGTAGCATTTTACACAATAAAGTATTTTCAGTCATAGAAAGGAAGGTAATTCTATCATTTGCTATAATACGGAGTAATGTGTAAGGTAGAAAGTGAAATAATCTTGATACAAAAAACCCCCCCAAATATCATATAATTTCATGTATACTGTGGAATCTAAAATTTTGAATTCATAGAAGCAGAAGTAGAACTATAGTTACCATGGCCAGTGGAGTACTGGGGGATTATTGATTAAGAATGATAGATATCAGCCGGGTGTGGTGGCGCACACCTTTAATCCCAGCACTAGGGAGGCAGAGGTAGGAGGATTGCTGTGAGTTCGAGGCCACCCTGAGAATACATAGTGAATTCCAGGTCAACCTGAGCCAGAGGTGAGACCCTACCTCGAAAAAAAAGGAAAAAAAAAAATCTTATTCAAGAATGATAGATATCAAGCCGGCTATGGAGGTGCACACCTTTAATCCCAGCACTCAAGAGCCAGAGGTAGGAGGATTGCTGTGAGTTTGAGGCCACCCTGAGACTACAAAGTGAATTCCAGGTCAGCCTGGGCCAGAGTGAGACCCTACCTCTAAAAAAAACCAAAAAGTGATATCAAGAGGTCTGGCGAGTTGACTCAGTGGTTAAGACACTTGCATGCAAAATCAAAGGACCCAGGTACCATTCCCCAGAACACACATGAGCCAGATGCACAAAGTGGTGCACGTGTCCAGAGTTTATTTGCAGTGTCTGGAGGCCCTAGAGTGCCCATTCTCTCTCTCCCTCTCCTTTTCTCTTTCAAGTAAATAAATAAAATATAAAAAAAAACAAATTAAAAATGATTATCAAGAGATGTATTGTGCAATATGGTGACTATAGTCATCATAATATATTACACACTTGAAAATTGTTAGCCAGGTTTAGTGGTGCATGCCTTTAATCCCAGAACTTGGGAGGCAGAGGTAGGAGGATTGCTGTGAGTTTGAGGCCAACCTGGGACTACAGAATGAGCTCCAGATCAGTTTGGGCTAGAGTGAGACCCTTCCTTGAAAAAACTTCTCACCCCCCCCCCACCAAAAAAAGAAAAAGAAAATTACTAAGGAAGTACTTTTTGTTTTCACCACAAAAGCATCATGTTTTAGATGAGGTATACAAACATTCTATTTTGTCAATTAAAATAAAAACAAAATCTTTAAGGGGCTGGAATGATGGCTCAGTGGTTAAAGGTGCTTACTTATAACGCCTGTCAGCCTGGGTTTAATTCTCAAAGCCATCCACTTAAGACAGATGCAAAAAGTGACATGAGTGTGTGGTGTTCATTTGTAGTGGCAAGTGCCCTGGTGGGCCCATAGCCACTCCCACACACATACACACGCAACTAGATAAAATTATTTAAAAAAATCTTTAAAGCTATCAGTATTGTAATATCAAGCTGTAATTTCTACTAACTAAAATCATGTATTCCATTAAACTATACAGTAAAATATATTTTTCTTTTTAAAAATATTTTATTTTTATTTATTCATTTGAGATAGAGAAAGTGGGTACACCGAGGTCTCCAGCCTCTGCAAACGAACTCCAGACACATGTGCCACCTTATGCATCTGGCTTATGTGGGTCCTGGGGAACTGAACCTGGATCCTTTGGCTTTGTAGGCAAGTACCTTAACAGCTAAGCCATCTGTCCAGCCAGATATTTTTTCTTAACTAGTTGTAAAAGTTGATATTAGCAGTAATTTTAAAAGTCACAATTAAGTTTTCAACAATTTCCTTTTCTTAAAGAAAATTTTTATCTGTTGTACTAATGTTTAAGTATTGGTCCTTTACTCAAAAGAAAAATTTTAAAAACAGTGGCAAGCTCACATTTTGTTCTCACTGTTAACTCAGAAATTTCAGCTTTCTTAAGTCAGGCAATGCTTTTTTTCTTGTACCAAATAAGCTTTCATACATCCTTTTATTTGTCTGAAACTTGCTATCATTTGAAAGAATAGAACTCTCAACAGGCATCCAGCAAAAAAAAAAAAAAAAAAAAGCCTTTTTAGAAAAAATGCTTTGATATCTTCAGAAGGGAAGAAATATCAGCAAAAACAAAACAAACAACAAAAGAAAATACCCCAAAGATAGAAGTCCTCATTGCTTAGAAGTTTCTCCTAGGATTAGTTAAGCAATTAACACTTTATTGCAAGTATATAATGTTAAATTTTAATAGAAATTAAGCAGTCATGACTATTTGATTTTGGTCTTCCCATATTTACAGTTTTCTTTTCTTGGGTGTGTGGGAGTGTGTGTGTGTGTATGTGTGTGTTCATGTATGAGGGCTTGTATGTGCGGAGGCCAGAAGTTTTCTTTGGTGTGTCTGGTGTGTGGGAGTGTGTGTGTGTGTATGCGGACGTGCACATGTGGAGGCCAGAGGTTGATGTTGGGTGTCTTCAGCTGCTTTCCGTTTTATTTATTGAGAGAGAAGCCACAGTGTATCTCACTTGAACCCAGAGCTCTCCACTCCTGCTAGACTAGGTAGCAATCTTACCTGGAGAATCTGCTTGTCTCTGCCTCCCGTGCACTGGGCTCACAGGTGGATTACCACCATGTCCAGCATTTCTGTGGGTGCTGAAGATTTGAACTCAGGTCATCATGTGTGTAAGGAAAGCATTTTGCTGACCGACTTATCACCCCAGTTCCTTTCACTTCTCTTCTTTTATCAGAAAGGAATTTTAAAACAGGGGGATCAGGTAGGAAGTTATGAAATTCTTGGAGGATCAGGCTATAAGCTGGACCTCCATCAATGACATCTAGTACATAGCTGGGGCCGTGAGCTCAGCAGGACCACAACTGGGCAAATGGAGAATGAGGAGGCATCACTGTACTACTGACTTCAATAACGCAGCACATAACATTGATCCAGGGATTCAGAGACAAATCTTTAAAAAAATATTTTATTTATTTATTTATTTGAGTGATACAGAAAGCTGGGTGGGTGGGGGGGTAGAAAATGGAAATGCCAGGGCCTACAGCCACTGTAAATGAACACATGTGCCACTTCGTGCATCTGGTTTACATGGGAACTGGGGGAATTGAACCCGGGTTCTTAGGCTTTGCAGACAAGTGCCTTAACCACTAAGCCATCTCTCCAACCCTTTTGAAAAATATTTTGGCCAGGGCTGGAGAGATGGCTTACCAGTTAGAGCATTTGCTTGCAAAGCCCCAAGAACTGATGTTCTAATCTCCAGGTTCTACGTAAGCCAGACACACAGTGACACAACTGTCTGATGTCACACATGTGCACAAGGGGTTCATGTGTCTGGAGTTTGTTTGCAGTGGCTGAAGGCCATGACACGCCCATTCTGTCTCTCTCTCTCTGCCTCTTTCTCTAGCTTTCAAAATAAATTAAAAAAAAAATCTTTTAGCTGGAAGTGCATGTCTTTAATCTCAGCACTTGGGAGACAGAGGTAGGAGGATCGCTGTGAGTTCAAGGCCAGCCTGAGACTTCATAGTGAATTCCAGGTCAGCCTGGGCTAGACTGAAACCCTACATCCACCCCCCCAAAAAAATCCTTTAAAATTATTTTCTCTATCTATCCCTTTATTTATGAGAGAGAGAGGCAGATAGAGAGGCAACTGCCTTTTGACATCGTGATGCTAGTGACTGAATATTGGATGGTGACTACAGAAATTCAGACAACTCTGATATGTCCGTGACTCTGCTTGAGTGCTTGTGGAAATAATAAAAATAAAATGAACTATTGAAATACGAGTAGGCTCATTTGGGGAGAAGAAAATCAAAGCCATTTCCCTAGACACAAAAGCACTAGCCATGGGTAGACTATGGGGAGTTATTGGGCTGTGGTAGAAATACAAATCTAGGGCTGGAGAGATGGCTTAGCGGTTAAGCGCTTGCCTGTGAAGCCTAAGGACCCGGTTCGAGGCTCGGTTCCCCAGGTGTCACGTTAGCCAGATGCACAAGGGGGCACACGCGTCTGGAGTTCGTTTGCAGAGGCTGGAAGCCCTGGCGCGCCCATTCTCTCTCTCTCCCTCTATCTGTCTTTCTCTCTGTGTCTGTCGCTCTCAAATAAATAAATAAATAATTTGAAAAAGAAAAGACAAAAAGTTAAAAAAAAATTAAAAAAAAAAAAAAAAAAGAAATACAAATCTATCTCTCCTGTACCAAACATCCGGAAAGACAACCTGGATGAGACAGCTTGGGCACAGAGGCCGCCTCCACCCCTCATTCTCCATCCATCACCAAGAACGTCCATCCTGAAAGTCTGCCACCATCTACCCCATGAATATACATAAGCCAAGCACATGCCCGTACACTGATTGGTCACAAGTATTGCGTCTGCTTCCTTTGCTCACTCCAGGGTCCCCAGATGTGTAGGATGGTGATCAATGCATCATGCTGCTTGCAGAACTTAGAACACGCACGAATGACACATTCCTGATGGCAGTTCTGGGGTATAGACAGGAACGATCTGGCTAGCACAAGGAGAGAATATGTCTTCTGACCACTGCCGTTTAGAAGTCAGCAAATGCTGCTGTAGATGCAGCCACCTCCTGTGGCTGTGATGGGTGACAGAGGCTGAAATCTGACATTGACAAGACATTTCAAAGCTGGCTCCTGAGCCACGCCTGTAATTCTGGCACTCAGTAGGTAGAGGCAGAAGAATAGATGGCAACCTGGGCTACACAGAGTATTAAATGCCAGTCTGAGTTAATGGGGAAAAAAAAACACAAAAAGCTATTAAAAACCAAGAACTAAGGATGTAGCTCAGCGGTAGAGCATTTCCCTAACAGGCATAAATTCTCGAGTTCAATCCCCAGCAACACACACACACACACACACACACACACACACACACACACACACACACGACAAAACAACAGCCACAAATCCCAGACAATGCTGCATCTATTCCTATCTTATTGTTTCCCCAAGCAGAAAACTGAATGCTTCTAACTAAAGTCTGATCCCCAAAGATGGATCTTGAAAGAAAATGGCTGAGGTCTGCAGAGCATAAAAACTGGCCCTGCGGAGACTGTCAGCTTGCAAGTATGGCCAGGGCTGGAAGACTGGAATCTCACTAATGTTAATCAAATAAGTGAATGAATAAACACATGCTCAGGAAATCTATTGAACACTAAGTCTATGCAAGTACTATATCAGCAAGAATCCAGCTAGGTCCTGTCGCAGGAGATGTGTGTACAGGTTAGTCTGAAGCCAGACCATAGAAGGCAAAGGGGTCTCTTCAGTGGTGGGTACTCGACTCTGCCTAGGACCATGATAGAAGGGTTCCAAAGAGGTGACCTCAGGCCTGAGTCAGGAGGAGAAGCAAGAATTGGCTGGCTAAAGACCCTTTCCAGGCAGCGGAAGCTGTCTTAGAGAGTCGTGCTAGGATCAGAAAAGTATAGTCCCCAAGAACCAGGGCAAAACTGTGGTAGGTCCAAGTGGGGGCCTTAAATATATTGGTTCTCACAAGTGAAAATAGAAGAAAATGAGAGGCTATAATAAATAAAAATATTTCTTGGCTGGGATAAGGAAGGTGGCTTGTTTTTGAGAAGCAAGGATGCTTAATGACTTCTTTTAGCATTGTAATGAATGACTGTAACTTCATGGCTTAGATATTGACTACAATTTTTTGCCCATTTTTTTTTTCAAACTTCCAGAAGGCACCAAGCCTAAACTGTTACTCATTCCTTTTTCTTTTTCTTTCTTTTTTGACTTTTTGATGTATGGTTTTACTGTAGCCCAGGCTGACCTGGAATTGACGATTTAATATTGGGGGCTTTGAACTCAGTGCAATCCTCCTACCTCTTCCTCCCGAGTGCTGGGATTAAAGGCATGTGCCATCATGCCCAGCCCTTTTTCTTGGATTATTCCATACAACAGTATGACCTAAAGAATTCCTCAGCCACCCAGTAAAAACCTCACAGCCCCGCTGATTCCAGCTACTGCGGAAGCCATTAACACCTTTGTGGAGACATCACAGTTTCCCTGTTCCTGGACTCACTTTCAGGGTCTCTTTTACGGTGGCCCAAGTCCACAGGGTTTTGGGCAAGTCCTGTCTACAGCGTGGGTGGCACAGTCAGGGCTTAATCTCTAAACACCATGGCAGACCTCAGCGCTCTGGTACCAGAGGATGACAGACTTGGAACAGTGGCCGATTTCAGCTCAAGCTTGTTTTCCTTCCTAAGCTTTTCCCATGAAAGAGTAGATTTCCATCCTATTGCAGGCTGTGAAAACGTCCCACTAATAAGTTTTCAACAATCTGTCAGAGCAGATCTCCAGCGACAACCTGGCATGGCCTTTGGATCCTGGCCTCATGGCCCAATCCAACCTCACAGCCAGTCAAAATAAGAGACGCACCAGCAAGAGAGAGAGAGAGAGGGAGAGAGAGAGAAAGAGAAAAAAAATAAAATAATCACCTCAAGCTGAACAGAAATTCTTAACAAATCCATTGTTGCCAGTTGTCCCCAGCAGCTCTGTGGTCTGTATAACCCGGTGTGACCCTCCAGGAAGGGCCATCCCTCCGAAACCTCTACTTAGCTATGGTTAGGAGTGATTTGAGAGATATTAATGCTATTGCTGTTGGAAAAGGAGCCTACCAGCGTTTACCAGCTTTGCTTGCTTCTCCAGTCACAGAACACAATGTTAGCTCAATGGCGTATGCTTTCCATTAGGAACGAGCCAGCAGCAGCAATCTCCAGAGAGTCTCTCAGCATTTTATTACAGACCCCTATTTTTAAACGTTTAAAAACTACTTATTACGAACCAAAAACTTGGAAAATCTGGTTTCAGCCCAAGAAGGGGGAAAAAAAAATTTAAGTTACTAAGCTAATGTCCAGAATACAGAGCAACCCTGACCCCAGACGGTATAGGGCACTAGAGGGGTTGTAACCCTAGCATCTGGTAGAACTTTCTTCAGGGAGTCTCTGAGGTCAGATGGCACACAAGTTCGGTCAGTGGCACACACTGAAAACTGCATTTTTCACTATGCAAAAAATGACTCTAGTCTCTGGGTAAGCAAGCATATTGTTAGCAAAATCTGTATCTTAAGACTGATGGAAGGGAGAATAACTGGAGACTCTCTCTCTCTCTCTCTCCCCTGAGCACCCAGTTATTAGGCTTGGGTAAACAACTGGGTGCAGGGACTTTGGGAAGAATTCTGGCATGGGATCTGAGCGATTCCCTGTACCAGATATAAACACACAGGCCAGCCACCATTCTGAATACGTAGTGCCAAGGCTGTGTGGGAATTTTATCTCCTATCACCGCATCCCAGTCTGCAGGATTTGGGACTAGCTATTGTCATAAATGCTTAACTCACACCTAGTGAGTTGTTAAAGATGAAGTCTTTAGATGGTGTTGGATGAAAAAGCAAGAAGTAGAGAGAGCAGAGTGGTAAATGTGATGGAAATAACTTAGCACATCAAGGTTAAAATCCCCAAACCTGTCCCTTATTAGCTGAGTGACCTGTGCCACATTTCACTTACCCTTGTGAATCACCTTGTAGAGCTGAGGGAGGAACAATGCCCACCCCTGATACTAATTCTAATGGATATGCAGTATATATGTCAATATCTTGTGAGCTGTAGAACCCATGGATGTGCTCTTGTGGATGGAAGGAAGGGGGGTAGAATCAGGGTGTGGCTGTTTAGTGGTATGTGTACATGATCAAAGCTCAGTGTCTATATGTAAGGCAGCATGTGAAGAGGAAAATGTCCTGCCCCTCCTATGTTGGAGAGTTCCAGCCTTGCAGAGAGAGGGTAGCCTGCAAAGGTCTGGAGAACAGAGGCCCGAGTGGCTGGATGGGGGCAGAAATGTTTTCATGTCCCCTTATCTTTGGCATTGAAGAAAGGTAAAGAACCTGAATTGGTTTAGGAAGAGGGTTTCTCACGGTGGTTAGCCTGGAAAAACTTCTGAAGAATGTATTGAGTTTAGATAAGGGAACTGACGGATTATTCCCCAGTGGGGCCGAAATAAGATACACTGGGATGGCACTTAAGTACCATAAATCGAGATGCAAATAGCTAAAGGTGATGGAGGAAACAAGAGAGTTAAGAATGGACCCAATGAGATTTCGACAACTGGAAGAACCTGTAAGAGGAGAAGAATGAGGCTGGAAGTGGGGCATGGACCAGATCATAGTGGCCCTGTAGGACTCCACTTAGCGACTGGACACAGGTCCAGATCCTATAGGCCATAGCTCTGAATCAAGTCACTGCAAGCCCTAGACCATCTGTCCCAGGGAGTAGAGAGATCCTAAAAGTCTTCAGAACTCTTTCTAATGAGAGTTCTGTATAGTAGCCATGTTTGTTGACTGAAGCTGTTTTCCCCCATTCTTGACATACCTTTAGGCAGGCAAAGGGTTCTGCTAACTTGTGGTATGCCTTTTTACTGAGTTGAGTAACATCATTCTTATCCCTTCTACAATAGTTGTGACAACCAGCAAGCCTGGGGAAGACCATCACAGTGGCTTGACCCTTTTAACTCCCCATCTGGTGACATCTCATGTGGGGACTTCACAATCAGAGGTCTTTAGATTTAGTATCATCTAGATGGTCTCAGTGATGAGTAGACCATAGAAATGAAAACATGACTTGGAAATTACAGGTCTAACATGAACATATTATGAAGATCATGGCCTTTAAAATCGTGCAAAATGTGAAGGCTGAGAGTGCACTGAAAGGATGACCAAAGGTCAAGTCTTTGAACCCCAGAAGATGGGGCCTGGGAACAAAAATCCGTCTCTAATCCTCTAAAGGCCTTCTCCTCCTCAGGAACCTCTTGAAGAACATGTTGTGCTTCAAGGAAGTTACTCTTGAGGTAGGGAGATAACTTGGTGAGGAAGAGGGCTTGATGCTTAAGCATGAGGGCCTGAGATTTCACCAGAGTTCAATTCCCCAGCATCCACATAACAAGATGAGCATAAAGGCTCTTGGCTGTCCACCCAAACTAGAAGTGAGACCCTATTGCTGAAAACATGCTTCAGTTGCAGGACACTGAGAAATTAAGCTAGAGCTGAGCTGGACGCCTCTTCCCTGTTGACTACTGGCATGGTGCTCGAAAGAGCTATACAACCAGCTGAGGGAGAAAAGTCAACAGCCTTAACCAGCAGTGGGCCCTGCAAGCTATACACAATTTGTGAGCCAAGAAATATTTCCTCCCTGGTGCAATAGTGGCATGTGTGTTATGGGGTAACCAGCTGTTCTCTGATTGGATTTGAGTCCTGCTCCATGGGAAGGAATTCATGCCTGATACTGAAAACCCAGCCAAAAGTTAGGACTAGGAAGGGTGTAAGCATTAAGGGGGAAGCTACTACTGTTATTTGGTTGTATGGATATTCTAAGCTCACCAAATTGTCCTATAAATATTTATATTCATATATTAATGCTACTCTCACTTTTATTTAGGGAAACTTCTCTTTTCAGATGGTGGTGACAACTGGGAAAACTCCAAACTCATCAAAGTCCTGAGAAAAAGTAACAGTGTAGTGTTCAGAACTAAATGAGACATCTCTATCATATCATCCAAGGCTCATGAGTTATTGAAGAAGAGGTGTCAGAAAGAATATAATAGCCAAAGGATGGGGAAGAGTGCTTTGGACCACTGTCTCCTAGACACAAAAGTGGCCATTGCACAAGACCTGCATAATATGATGGCAAAAGACATCAAAATAGAACTGCTTGGAAAGAAGGGGTTCAGTGGAGGATGTATTTTGGGGATGGGGAACAAAGGAGGACAATGGGAGGGAAATATGATCAGGGTGCCTTGTGTGTTTGTATGGAGGTTGTCAATAAAAAAGTTTGATAAAAAGACTTGGCATGGCCGCACACATGTAGTTCCATTCCTGGTGGGAATATGGGGAGGCAGGCAGAGACCAGAAAAGTTCTGGGACTTACTGACTGAAAATAACAGAGCTGGGTTGAGGGAGAGACTGTCTCAAGGAAATATTGAATGAGCGATTGAGGATCATGCTCTTTTCTGGCTTATGCATGCACATCTGCACACGCGTGAGCATACTCCCCCAACAGAATGTGTAGTGATGTTGCATCTCTGGTCACTTCCATCCCTGGAAGTGAGCGTTTGGAACAACTGCCTTTCTGTCTTCCCCTGTGTGTTGCCAACAAATGAGCACTTAAACTTGCTACACAACAAACATGCATTCCTAATTGCTGCGCTCCAGCCATCTGGTCAGAGTGTCTCAGCTTTAGACATTGGCTTTACTGATTTATACTGTAATTTTCAAGCTACTTCATGAGAGCAAAAGCTTAATAGATAATATCAGCAATATCCACAAGTCTTTCCAGAGACATCATGATTTGAAATTCATGAGGCCTCCACCACCCTGCAACTGAATGAACATTGACTCAGGACAAAGATGTAGTTATAATGGGCTCCTTGCAGCTCAGAACAGCATTGCTCCTGTACATAAACCAACAATTAAATGTAATCCTATATACTTATAGTTTGAAAAGAAATTCAAACCAGTCCATGGAATTAAATAACCCCAGTACTAAAGCAAATGACTTCCAGAACATCAAGCCTAACATGTGAACGCAGGGCCTCTGAGCCACAAAGGAACAAACACTTTTCCACAGGGATAAGAGCTGGTTGTATAACTACTTGTGAGGTCAAAGTTCCAGATGTTCCCAGAGACAATCAAAAACGATTGCTGGTCAAATCGCATTGACCATTTCCATGCGGACAGCTCTCAGGCATGGATTTGGCCTCAGCACAGAGTTTTATAAATTCTACTGGCAATCAACCCTAGGCTAGAACTGAAAAATTCAATTTCTTGGAGAAATGACTTGACAGGTTTTATGAGCTGTGAGCGAGCATAAAATAGTAGATAGTTTGCTAATAATTATAGTCTGCTTTGATATTAGTTAAATAAATCCCACAACATACTTTGACAAGAGCAATATTTGGAAGACACCTCCTCTTGGTCTCCTCTTCGTCAAAGTTGGGACTTTCTGTCTAAGTTACTGTTGCTTTCCAACATGTATGTGAAAAACAATCACACAACAATGTCTTCAGTAAGTATTGCTCCATAGACTGAGTGACTGATCTGGCACAGAAATATACTCTACCTACTCATTACTACGTGGCAGTCAAGTTAAAAATCTGCAAGATAGGGACACTCTTAGAATATGAATAAGGACATTTGTTATTTATTTATTTAGTGTGTGTGGTGCTCTGGATTAAACCAGGACCTTGTTTTCTAGGCAAGTATTCTACTACTGAGCTAAACTTACAGCAAGGCTATATGCTACTATTCCTTCAAGAAGTTGTCATCTGGCTGTGCAGCGAATCTATTATGAATGCTTTAGGTAGAATTCCACTTGATGGTTAAGATTTCCCCCAAGTCTCATAGTTTTGACAGGTAAATCTTCCTGGCATGCAAGAATTTTTGTTCTCTCTCTGTCTCTTTTCCTCTCATTGTTCATTCCTTTATAATGTGAAGTTTTTCCTTCAGCTATGCACTAGAGGGTAGTTACTGAATACCTGCTTTATACCAAACATATGCAGATGCCACTGTGAAAAGCTGAGACAAAGACTATATGTTTCTGTAGCCCAGCATTTTCAGAGAGAGAGAGAGAGGGAGAGAGAGAGAGAGACAGCGAGAAAATGGGCATGCCACCATGCCACTGCAAATGAACTCCAGATGCATGTGTATCTGGCTTACATGGGTTCTGGGGAGTTGAACCTGGGTCTTTAGGTTTTGCTGGCAAGTGCCTTAACCACTAAGTCATCTCTCTAGCCCTAAAGTAGGATTTATATGGGTGATTTATTTCTAAATTTAGCAGCATTTTTTTTTCTACTGGCAATTATTACCAAAATTAAACAAAGAAACAGATATGTTTTAAAGTTCAGGGTTTATGGGAGGAAAATAAAGGTAATTATCTTTATTCTGTCTCATTAGTGTAGAGTGAAAGTTTAACCCAGCAAAAGTATTTCAAGTGCTTGAGTAGAAAAACTATATTAAGAGCCCTCTAGAGATTACTTGGAGGTGCTCTTATATTCTGAGGTCTCATTCTAGTCACTTTAGTCCTTCAAGACCTTCTACAGCCCTCTTCACAAATAGAGATGATGAATGATGAGAGGTTGAGTTTGTATTAGTAATCATATTCTTGTGGGAACACTTAGTAATTAAAATAAGAATACCAAGGAGGGATGCATGCCAACAGAGATAAAAAGAAATAGTTCTTATTTTTTTCTGTACTGGTGATAAACCACTGACATCTTTAAAATTTTAAGACTGGCTATGGGATAATTTGGTCCTTGAGGATAGTAAAGGTTACAGACTCTAAAGGGAAGACTTTTAAAAATACATATTTTATTTATTTATTGAGAGAGGGAGAAAAAGAGAGAGAGAGAGAGAATGGGCACACCAGGGCCTGTAAATGAACTCCAGATGCATGCACGACCTTGTGCATATGGTTCACGTGGATCCTAGGGAATTGAAACTGGGTCTTTAGGCTTTGCAGGCAAGTGCCTTAACTGCTAAGCCATCTCTCCAGTGTGAGGGAAGACATTTTTAAGAAAAAGAATATAAACAACTAGGTATGAACTTATGAATAGAGTCTTGGAAGGCATTAGTAACACTGAAGAACCTGTGACCTTACCTTATCAGCTTCTCAGTTGGCCTGTGAGATTCACATTGCAATATGACATGACTCATCAACAAACAGTGCTTACTAATTGACTGAAATTTAGGAAACTAGTGCATTTTTATATATTAAACATTTTAAACCTAATGACTTAAAATGACTTTACCTACATATTGTTAGTAAAGCAAGGAACTAAATATAATAACAACAAGTAATTTCAGCAATAAAGCCATGGACATAAGTACCATGTTATCAATTTCTTAATCTTATATTGAAAAGGTTAGGCTATGTAAACATATGGCCTTTTTCTCAGCTTTGAATAGTATCATCTGAAGATATTCAGTATAAAATAGGTGTCCCAAAAGTGCTCTTTAGTGTAAGTCTGAAGGAAAAATATCACCTGCTGAAAAATGTGATCATCAGTTCAATAAGTTGTATTAATTTAAGGTGTCAACCTAAGTGCTTTTGATCACTGATGGGTAAGAAATGTATTTGTGAATGTACAGAAAGTACACATATTCCTGAATTACATATGTATTTATGTATGTATATATGTATGCATGAATGTATGTATGTATGTGTTGCACACACAACGTATGTCATGTAACTGCTTTCTAGTGTCCTATTGCTTAGTAGTTAAAAGTTTTGGCTTTCATTTTGAATATCAACAGTTTGAACCCAAGCTCTCCTATCTCCTAGCTCTTTGATCTTTAAAGTTGGCTTTTTCTTTGCCTCTGTTTCTTCACCTAAAAAATGCAAAACAAAATGGCTCAGTGGGTAAGAGCACTTCCCATGAAAGCATACCCCCCTTCCCCAGGGAGGACCTCAGAGTTCAATTTCTCCAACACTCAGGCAAACATCTGACTGTGGCCCCACACAGCTCTAACCCAGCCCTGTGGGGAGCAGAGAAGAGCATTGCTGTGACTCTTGAGAACTTCACGCTCCATAATCTGTAAGAGGCCATCTCAAGGAAACACACAGATGAGTGATGGAGGGGGAACACTTGGAATTCTTTTCTGGCCTCCTCATGCATGCGCATGGGCATGCGCAACTGTGTACACATGTGCATACACCATGTACATCCCCCTCTGACACAAACCACACATACCACATGCAAAAATAAAAAGAAGAGACAATACCTAGTGGTTAGGAGATGAAATGAACTAACATACACAAGGTTCCAAGTACAAGGCTCAGTACACAGAGTGAGAAATATATGCCAACTAGATTGTTATGCCTTCATCGACTCTATCAGCTGACACAGAAAGCTTTCCTTTTGTCTCCAGACCTTGCATGACCTTATGGTTTGATCACTGACCCTTTGCTGTTTCCTGTGTTTGTCCTACCATCTGGTGTCTCCAAATCTTTGAGGAAGTAAAAAACAAATTGCAGTCCAGCAGTTTTGCGTGTGGCATTGGCCTCAGGAAACCTGAACTTGCTTCCTACCCCTAATGTGATAAAGCCGGTCTGCCTCCCAGGGCTGTCCTGAAGTTAGGTATTATCAGGAAGGTTCCTGGCTCAATAGCATGCTCATATATATGCATCCATGTTTGCATGTATGTGTGTGCATGCATGTGTATCTCTGCATTTGTCACTGTTGTTCCCTGCTTTTTACAAAGTTCAATGCCTACTTTCTTTTTTCCACATGTCCAATCCATCCCTATTACTCAAGACCCTACTAAAATGGTGCTCTTTAATGAAACTTTCTTGATTTTTTATAATTAATTTATTTTTATTAACAATTTACATGATTGTAAACAATATCCCATGGTAATGATTTCCCTCCCTCTTGATTATTTTTCAGCTTTAATTGACTAGACACTTTTAAGCTTTTACTTCATGTCTTAAAAAATATTTTATATATTTGACAATGAGGTTCTTATTCTGAATAAGAATATTCTATATTCTTATTCTGAATCCAGATCTCTGTCTCTGAAATAAAGTATATACTAATGTATCTGTTTATGTGAATGATCATGAAAAATATCTAATAAGCATCTGTTTTTAAATCAAGTTACTGGGCTGGGGAGATGGGTCATCAGGTGAATGCTTATTGTGCAAGAATGAGGACCTGAGAAGGCCTGAGCTGGAATCCCAGCACTCACATAGAGAGCTGGGTGTGACCACTAACTGCTGTGGAGTAGAGAAAGAGAATTGCTGAGACTGTTCAGTCAGTCTGACTGAAGAAAGTCCAGCTGTCATCTCAGTGAGAAACTTTGTCTTAAGAAAACAATGTGGAAAAGCAAAACAGGAGGATACCTGATGCTTTCCTCTGTCCTCCACATGTGTGTATACTGGATGTGTGCATCTACACATACATGTGCACACACCACACACACATACCACACCATACCTTGATACTATATACCCTTATGCTAAAATAGAAAGAAGGAACTCTTGTTACTACTCTGCTCTGCTTTATTCTACAAGGATTTTGTGACTAACGTATGTGCTTCCATGGTGATACACAGTCTCTCTCTCTCTCTCTGTACACAGATCACCACCCCCATACGTGTATGCTTACATAAATATGTGTATACCCCAGAGGGCATGAAACCTATCTAAAAGCCTTAAGTGCAGCCTAACAATGTTCCAAAAATGGTGTGTAGGACATGAACTGAGGTCATTAAGGAATCCTGTTCAGGTTGAAATCTATTTATTTTCAAGTTTTCAAGAGACCAGATTTTCCCTCATATCACCTCCCTTGATATATATTGTTACCATTATTTCAAGAAAAAAAAATCATGGCCACTATGACTCATTAAAAATGAAAATGTTAAGCCTTTGGAATCAGGAAGCAATATCCAGTTGCTTTCTTGGCCCATCACCCTTCATACCTTCACCTTTACTGATGCCAACTTTTTTTGAGCCCTTTATTCATGAAACAGTTCTTCATCTAAATGCCAAGAGTAAACTCATTTTTATTTTTTTCCAAAATGAATCATCATGATAATGGATTACAGTCTCAATGTCATCTATACAACTCAGCCATTGAAGTAAAATAATGGTTCTAAATAAAGTTCTAAAATTAGGATCTGGTTTTTAGTATCTTTCAGTTAATTCTATATTGAGTGTATGTATTTATTGTATGAAATCATTACTATGTTATTTAAAAATTCTAGTTCTGTATGTGACTTATACATTTAAAGAGATGAGCCGGGTGTGGTGGCATATGCTGTCTTTAATCCCAGTGTTTGGGAGGAAAGGGTAGGAGGATAGCTGTGAGTTCGAGGTCAGCCTGGGACTACAAAGTGAGGTCCCAGTTAGCCTGGGCTAGAATGATACCCTACCTAGAGAAGAAAAATGAGGAAAGAGGTGATATCTCCTGTCCTGTAGCATAAGGCAAAACTTTTAATGTCAGACAAGTTTTAAGAAAGGCAAAATATCAGCTCATTAAAAATTGGTCTTTCAAATATGGGGTGAGGCAAGTTGGAAAAAAATTCTTCCTCATAACAAAACCATCTCAATGATGAGAAAATGTCAAAGGGTTTCAGCAAATGATGCTCTTAAAAAATGAAATGTGACATGCTTTCAATTATCCATAAGTGCAAGTACCCAGACGTATTTTGGAGAATAATAAAATGAGTATAGATTACAGTTTAGGTCGTGCATGTCCCACTAAGATATTCAAAGCTGAATATCTTGAAAAGAAATCCATAATATTTTTGATTAGTTTTTTTCTTCCTCACGTGCACAAGCCAGACTCATAGGTATCTTCTCCATTTCTCATGCTTGCTGCTTCTCTTCAGCCTCCAAACAAGTAAATGCATTTTCAATAAATTGTATTTCTTGTGTCCATCAAGCTTTCCTTGTCCACTTGACAGCACGTCACTTTGGTTTCCATAGCATCCTCTTCTATGCTCAGATTTCTTCACGGATGACCAAGGGACCCTCTCTTTTCTAGTTGTCATACACAAGTGATCTGCTGCTGTCTCAGTAGGTCATTCAGTTTTGCCCTCAGAATACCCAGAATTCCTCATCAAGCACACTGTGTTCTTTGGCCCCGGGTCTTGCTTTCTAATCTCCTGCCGTGTTAGAGTCACAGAGCTGATTTCTAAACATTGCTCTTTAGCCTCACCTCTGAGTCCCACTTGCTTACTGAGGAGCTGCTCATCTGTCTCTCAAGTGAGAGCCATGGGATCATGTGATCCTTCTGGAGGCTTTCTGGCACCTCCAGACTCAGTCAACTGCTTGTGATCACCTCATAATTACCTAGGGTGGCCACTGATCATAGCATCAGTCATGCTTTAGTACATTTAGCTCAGTATCCACTTGCACAGGTTACAGTACTCTGTGGATACCAAATATCAAAGATCTTCAAGTCCCTTATAGGAAATGGTATAGCCTTTGTGTACTGATTCATGTCTATCCTTTCATAAAACACCTAACAATGTGTAAGGTATTACAAATATAAATAGTACTTTGCAAAAGTCTGTACATGTTTAGTACAGACAATGTTCTAAAAGAAATATCTTCTGCAGGTGGCCCAGAAACAGTGGCTATAGATGGATGATTTTGGAAAAATCATAGAATGGCTCTAACTACCTTCAGTTAATTTTCTGGTGCATTACAAAATATCAATAGATACATAATAAATGCTTATTGAGTGATGATAGAAACCAAGGGATAACACCTGATATGCAATCAAAATAATATTAAATGTCCACAATATGAGAAAATCTTGATTCAAGACAATCTGCTTTATTGATGTGTTTTATACCAGACATTTTGTCTTTCTGGAAAACGAAAGCTTTTGGAACCAAGAGTAATATAAGCCGGATGCATAGGGGATTGTCTAAATTTTTCTTTAAAAATGTATATTGTAAGGTGCATTGATTGCCTAACTCTGGTAGGCACAAAGAAATATCTGGTGTAATTTGTTAAAATAGGTGTGGTCTGGCGAGATGGTTTAGTGGTTAAAGGTGCTTGTAGGCAGAGCCTGAAGAGTTTGATTCCCCAGTACCCATATAAAGCCAGACGCACAAAGTGCTGTATGTGTCTGGAGTTAATTTGCAGTGGCAGGAAGCCATGACATGTCCATTCTCACTCTCTCTCTCTGACACTTTCTCTCTGTCTGTTCCCCTCTTAAATAAATAAGTAAATAAATAAAATATTTAAAAGATAGGTGTTCATGAGCCCTACAAGGAAAGAAAACACACACACACACACACACACACACACACACACACGACACAGAATTTAAACATCTTGGGTCATCCCTGGGGATACTGAAACTAGTATCCTTTGATGTCACCTAGACAAATGCTGGCGAAGAGGAACTTGTAGGAGATAGACCTGGGCTCCGGATTCAGTTCTGACCTTGGGCAAACCCCTTAGCTTTTGGGAGCCTCTCCTTCTTTATTGGCAAAGTGAGATGAGATAAATATTTCTTAATACCTTCTGGTCCTAAGATATTTATTTTACATGTAGTGATTTTATTACAGAAATAGTCTGGTGGTAAAGAAAGAAGTCAATACTGACCCAGCATGCAGGAGACCAAGTCCCAGCCCCCGATCTTTGATTGAGGCAGGTCTCTTATTATGCATGGTTCTCTAATCTTCACAATTATGTGCATTTATTATTCGATTAGCTTTTAAAATTGATTTTTGTTTTTGCTGCTGAACTCAGGCCCTTGCATGTGCCAAATGAGTGCTCCACCACTGAGCTATACTCTACCCCTACAGTAGCTTTTATTTACCTCATATTGTATACTTGCCACAAACAAGGGAAGTCCAACATACAATAACTCAATCAGCTTAGTAGAGTATTCATCCTTAAGAAGAAGAAATGTCTTAAATGAGTACATATCTGATTCTTTATAAAAAATTTTTGTATTCAAAAAATGATCAAAAATAGACTTTTTGTTCATTTTGAGTGTGTGCCCTGTGTGCACAGTGTGCAGGTGGGTGCAGGGTGTGGAGTGAGTAGGCCAGTCCCCTGTCTCCTGGCTCCTCCAAGCTCCCTGGTCTGGGTTCCCTGCAAGGACAGTGTGGAATTCTACTCAGCAGAAAGAAAAAAAAATACACAATGGAATTTGTAGAAAAATGGTCAAACTTGGAACAGATCATTCTCGGTGAACTCATCCAATCACAGAAAGGTAACCATTACATGGTCTCACTCATCTACAGTTCCTAACCTGGATCAGCCTGAGTTGCTGACACACCTGAATGGCATCTTGAGGCCTGGACAAAAGGGAGGGTAGGCTTGGGGGAAAGGGAAGGGTGAGAGGACACCCCAAACTGAACCCAAATTGAACTGGTACTATGGAAACCTATATCCTGGAAGTTAGACTAAAAGGTGGAACACTCAAGAGGACCTTGGGGAGAACATTTGAATCAAAGGGCCCTGGAGAGGGTGAGATGAAACAAAACCTCAAATTTCTCCTGATTCCCTTTTTTTTCTGTTTTTTATTTTTTTTTATTTATTTTTTATTTTTTATTTTCCCTTGGCACTGGCCTGTAATTCCCTGTACCAGGATGTGGTTTATATCCACAATGAGCTGTTGATCAGGGAGACCTAGTAGATCTCCCAAAACAAACAAGACAGACTTCTGTAAGAGCACTTGATCACCCACCAGAGGTTAATGGTCAGACCCTACTGCTGAAGGCACCATATGCTGCCAGCAAGGACCATGGAGAGACCTGGTTGGAATCCGGAAGATAACCAGTCCCCAGACAATTAGCCCATTTAGGGCTGGAAGGCATTACATGAGCTATGGAGTGGCGGGGAGGGAAAGTGGTCAATATCTGTCCAAGCAACTCAAAGTCTAAGCAACTCAGAGGCAAACAACCTGATGTGATGCTCACACAAGTGCAATAGTGATACACAGCCATGGTGGGTAACTAACTGTTTTTGGATTGGCTAACAGATATGCTCAGTGGCAAGGAAACCATATCTGGAATTGGGAAACAAGTCAGAATCATGTCCAGATAATGATTCTGCTTTCCATTGTCAAGTTCCCACTAATCTTGGCATACAAAAGGGCCTACACCCTTTAAATTGCTCTAAATTAATAATGGTTATCCCATTTAACTGGTGCTGACTTCACTCTCTGTTGGAGATTCTGGTTCTCTTTTTCAGATGGGAGCAGGATCTGATGAGATAAATGACCCAGTGTAGTCCACCCCAGCCCTATCTGAAACCACAGAGGAATTGGGGAAATAAGCAAGGGTGCTGCTTTTCAGCTCAAGCATGAAGGAGAGAACACTCAACACCTACCAAAGCAGAGATCTAGAGATTCCTAAGAGCTCGTCACTGAAGGAGACTTAAAACGCACCCAACATAGCTCAGGGAGTTTTGCAGAAGAGGGGACAGAAAGATTGTTAGAGCTACAAATTGGAACATTTTGCACAGAGACATTGCCTCTCTCCCATAACTAGCTGCTGCCCCCATAATGCATGCCCCACAATCCCCATGGGAATGACCTGCAGCCTCAAGGAGGAGGGCCTCATCGGAAAAGGGACAGGGAGGAGGGAAAGGATTGTACAAATGTGTTGTTTACATACTAACTACATCTATATCAAATAAACATAAATTTTGAATAACAACAAAAACCAAAAAGTATAAATAATAAAAAGTAGTTTTGAATTTGAATATTATAGTGAAAAGACATAGCTTCAAGAATTCATGTATACTTTTCATAGTTCACAATATTTTTGTAAAATATTTCTGATCTGGCCAGTTTTATTCTTCAGAAAAATAATCAAAAGATAATATTCACTAAGTCCCCACCCCCAGACAAGTATAAGCAGAACTAATCAACCTTATGAAATCAAGGCCTGCTTTACTTTCATAAATGTACTGAACAGAGTTGCTTAGACATATAACATGACCCCTAATGGTCTGCTACAGAATATAGGCTCTAGCGATGTGGTCTAGAATGAAAACCCTCATTCTATTATCGAAAGATAGGAACTTTTCAAAAATATACTCATTAAAATTGACAGACACAAGCCATTGCAGTCAAGAAAATCTTAAGCAAGGCCAGTTTTTCCATCTGGATATAATATAATCTAGTGGAATAACAAAATATTATTTTTGGATTATACATTTTTTTTGTGCATTTCATGTGGTATTTTGCTGCCATGTGAGGACTCTTCCGTTAGCCTGTTAAAAATAATCAATGTTGATATTCAATTCATTATTTCAAGGAGAAAAAAAAACAAACCTTACTGGTAGCTTGCTTCTTACAAATAGAAACTGACATCTTTTGGACGTTTGTCTTCTAGCCATTGACATACATCAAATGTTAATTATCCTTGTGTTCATAGTTAAAGAGTCATAACCTGTGTTTCTGAATGAACAGCTTCCTAGCTTCTACATGGATCTAGAAGAACAGCACTGTTGACAAAAAAATTCATCCTCTGAGAGCAAGCATCACACACACACAGCTGTCTCCTTGAGAGACTGTCCATGTACTTTTATGCATTGTCTCACATTGACTTTATGGAGCTTTCCCCTAGCATTAGGATTTGGGATTTTGTGTGATTCCATTCCCAAATTCACAAGTTGATTTAAAAATTAACATGTTAACTTAGAATAGCAACACATAGTGTGCTGGTTGCTATCTTCCTAAGAATCATTGATTGTTATTTTGCAGACCTCACAGTGTATCTGAGAATCCAGCTTATTGGCCTTAAAGGCAGCATTTCAAGAGATATTTATATTTTATTTTTTGATTTATCTGAGGGAGGGAGGAAAGAGGCAAAGAGAGAGAGAGAGAGAGAGAGAGAGAAACAGACAGACAGAGAGACAGAAAGACAGATAGAGAGAGGGAGAGAGAGAGAGGATGGGCACATCATGGTCTCCAGCCACTGCAAATAAACTCCAGATGCATGTGCCATCTTGTGCATCTGGCTTATGTGGGTCATAGGGAATTGAACTTGGGTCCTTAGGCATTGCAGGCAAGTGCCTTAACTGCTAACCCATCTCTTCAGCCCCTCAAGAAATAGTTAAAATCAGTAAGGCTTTGGAATCATACATAGATGACTGTTCTTGATGTATACCTCAATGGATTCCAAATGCAGCACCAAGGTTTAGACTCTGGCGGGGGTTCAGTGATCTACATTGTTAATAAGTGGCATACAGACTCCAACGGATTCTTTCACCATTGCTCATCTCACATACAGTGAGCAAAATAAAAGGAACATGCATAAGAATCTTTCAGAAAACCATTTGGAAATTGTCTCAAAAGTTATTTGTTATAGGATTATTATTTTATGATGATAAACTCACCTGAGGCTTCACTGAATTTCAGCCTGTGAACTTTTCACACAGTAGCTCTATACTTTCTGTAAAGTTTGATATTTTTTAGAAAAAAAAAACAAACCATAGTGAACCCAAAAAACAAGAAGCTCAGGTTCATTTCACACACATACCGCAGGGAAAAAAAAATAAAGTTGAAGTAATAAAAAAATGTATTTCTTGTTTGCAAAGAAGAAACATTTTTCTCCAGAAAAAGATCATTAAGCTGTATGCTAACAAGTGTCTTAGCTGTTATTGGAAAAACAGTTAGTACTGTGGTGTCATGGCCCAGAGAATAATCTGAAAGCATGAATTCTGTAGAAGTAATAAATTATTTCAAAGAGGAAGATAGCTTATGATCTTTGTAAAAATTGGTGCCTTTAGAGAGTCGCTAGGGCTGATTTTCCTTGCTTTCAGTAGGTGTATGCAGGAAGCAGGAGGAACATTTCGTAAACATTTGTTACACAACAGAAATGGTTGGGTAGGCTTTAAAGAGGCTCAGAACACGATACTCCAAGATACAGCTCCTGGGCATTTGAGACAAGAGCTGAAGCAGGTGGCTCTTTCTGACTTTGCCTCATTGCTTTCCCCTGAAGAAGGTCATGAATCATAGAAAGGATCTTCTGACTTAACTCTGAAGCACGCTGTTACCCCCTCAGTTATAAAGTGCCCTCCTTGTACCCAGAGGAACCCAAGACACTGACACCCCAGGAAACACTTGAGCCAGCAGGCCTGTTTATTTCCCTTGCATGGTACAATAGGCTATACCCTTCTGTCCCCAGTCACCCTTCCTCATGACAATGCACTCTGCCTCAAGCCTAGCAAAAAAAGCAGAAATTAACCTGGTGCTCCAAGCCTTTATTTCTTCAGGAAGCCTACTGTGTTAGGGGAGACTTATACTAGATATATTTGTATACTTTTTCTCTTGTTTTCTATCTTGATTTACAGAGGAGTCAGCTACTAGGTAAATGAGGGGACAAGAAAGATATTTCTTCTCCATAATTTTTAACACACGAAGAAACAAACTGACAACAATGTAAAATTAGATAATGAAATTACAGAAGTGGTCATGGATGATGGAGGAGGAAGCCAAAAAACAAAAGCCTTCAAAATAGGAGGGGGCTAGAGAGATGGCTCAGCAGTTAAAGATGCTTGCTTGCAAAGACTGATGACCAGGATTCGATTCCCCAGGACTCACATAAGCCAGATGCTCAAGATGAAACGTGTCTGGAGTTCATTTGCAGTGGCTAGAGGTCCTAGGGCACCCATTCTCTCTCTCCCTTTCCCTCTCTCAAATAAATAATAAATAAGTAAAATAATTTTTAAAAGTAGAAGAGGGGGTTTAGTAGAAGGGGAATGAGGAAAGGGGACCAAAGGAGGGCAGTGGGAGGGGCTTATTATCTGGTACCTTGTGCTTATACATGGAGGTTGTCAATAAAATTTGTATAAAATTAGAGAAGTGATAAAAAAATGAAGGTCAAGGGGGAGAAAACCAGTAAGGACAGTTCCTTGTATAAGTACTGCTTTTGAAAAGCTATATAGATGGGATAGGAGATCGTAAGTTGATAGAAAGATCTTTTAGGGGAATGCTTCAAGATTAATTATGAATATTAAGCCATTGTCCTTATGTTGAAGAGGTTTTGTTATTATATGTTCATTCTTAGTAACTTTAACAATATGTGTGTTATCAATTACAGAACTAACTTTTGTTTTTATACTGAGGTTTCCTTAACATGGCAATGACAAAGTTCATTCTTGTTCAATTTCCTCTAGTGAAGTACCTCTCAAGAAATTGGCTCCACTGGTTTATAAACCTCACTGGTTTTCTTCATAGTAAAGCAAACAAGCTCAGCTTGGTAATGCAAGGTTGCAATGTAGTCGTGCTTAACGCTTTAGATGAAGCATCACTGAGGAAATAAATATGACCAAAACTCTAGTCAGTTGCTGAGACAGACTGAGATATCTCTTTATTGGATAAGCTGAGGGACTCGGCAGGATGAGGAATATCTCCCGTCACTGATTATGGTTACAGTTGTCATTAATTCTTTCTAAACTGGATGCTTGGCAATTTGGGGCCTAGGGAGGATGGCTTGGTGGTTAAAACTTCTTGCTGTGTAAGCCTGACTGCTAGAGTTTTGATCCTCAAAACCTGTGTAAGGCCAGACCCAAGTAAGCCCAACATGTCTACATAATGGAACTAGTGACACCAAACAGAGATATCCCGTCTGAAACAAGGTAGAAGTGAAGACTAAGGACTAATACCCCGAGGTTGTTCTCTGACCTCACTACGTGCACACCATGGCACGTGTTCACCCACACATTCACATATCACACACACACACACACACACACACAGTACACTATTAGATTTTTGGTATGTGTGTGCATGTGTTTTGGTGGATACACATGTGTGTGCATATGTGTGCATGCATGTGTGTGTGTGTGTGTATGTGTGCGTGCGTGTGTGAATGTGTGTGTGTGTGTGTAGGCCAGAGGACAACCTCAGATGTCATTCCTCAGTTACACAGGTGCTCTCTTCTATTTTTTCGAGATAAAATCCCTCATTGGGTTGGCATTTGTCAAGTAGGCCAGACCTGCTGGCCAGTGAGCCCAGGACCTACTTCTGCCTCTCCAGCATTCAGGTTACAAGAATGTGCCATGATGCCTGGACTTTTTTTTATGTGTGTTCTGGGGATCAAACTCAGGTCCTGATATGTGTGTGACAATTCCTTTACCAAGTGAGCTATCTCTCCAACCTCTGTTTACTAGATATTCTTCATGAGTTATTTTAAATATACAACATTCTAATTCTATTCTTTTTTTAATGTTTTTTTTCCCCATTTTTATTTATTTATTTGAGAGCGGCAGACAGAGAAAGAGGCAGATATATATAGAGAGAAGAATGGGCTCACCAGGGCCTCCAGCCACTGCAAACAAACTCCAGACATGTGTGCCCCCTTGTGCATCTGGCTAATGTGGGACCTGGGGAACCGAGCCTCGAACCGGGGTCCTTAGGCTTCACAGGCAAGCGCTTAATAGCTAAGCCATCTCTCCAGTGCTCTAACTCTATTCTTTGTGCTTTAGTTTCCACTCAATTGAATATCATTTTGAGATGGGCATTCAAATTATTACAATGGTTTTCACTTATTATACCTGCCTATTTGATCAAGTAGGATTTCTTTTGTGTTACAGAGAATAAAAAAGAAATACATAGAAACATTGCGTGCTGAATTTAGTATGAAACTGTATAAACTGGGCATGGCAGTGCATGCCTATAATCTTTATTCTTGGCAGGCTAAGATAGGAGGACAGTTACAAATCTGAGGTCAGCTTGGGCAACATAGTTCCAGGCCAACTGGGGCAATAGTGGAGTGCTATGTTGTCTCAAAAACCCAAACCCAAAACCAAAGACAAATAAAACCACCAGGCATGGTAGCACACGCCTTTAATCCTAGCACTTGGGAGGCAGAGGTAGGAGGATTGCCGTGAGTTCGAGGCCACCCTGAGACTGCATAGTGAATTTCAGGTCAGCCTGAGCTAGAGAGAAACCCTGCCTCCAAAAACCAAAAATAAATAAATAAATAAAACCGAAACCAAAATACCTTGCATCCATTACTCAGATTCAAACTTTTATGACATTGAAAGTCCCTTTTTTTTGTTAATATGCTTCAAAGCCAACCTTTTCACTCAGTCTAATAATTATTTCTTCTATGTGATAAATGTTTAATAAATTATCCTTGTATTTTCAAATGCTTTTCACTGATTGACTTTAAAGTAAACATTTTCCTTTGACATAAGAATTATCTTTCTAATTACTCCAATACTTGGATCTCTCAGTTGTGAGAAGTTTTGCACAAGATTCAGTCACTCATTGAGCTTGAAATTCACTTCTAACCAAGAATGTGGTGGAACAATTCTTGGGTTCTGCTACTCAAAAACCTGACTCTGCTGGGTGTGGTGGTGCACACCTTTAATCCCAGCACTTGGGAGGCAGAGGTAGGAGGATTACCATGAGTTCAAGGCCACCCTGAGATTACCTAGTGAATTCCAGGTCAGCCTGGGCTAGAGTGAGACCCTACCTCAAAACAAAACAAACAAAACAAAACAAAACCTGACTCTGGCTCAAATAAGAACTATCACCTATCTTATAAGTTCTTGTGGATATTAAGAGATTAAATGCATATAATGTACAAAGAATAATACTTGTACAATAAAGGCTAAAATGGTTTTATTTGTTGAGTGAACATACATACTTAAAAATCATTTGTTTACATGTATTTGCAGTCTTGCTCTTATGGAAATCTCAAGACATGGACCTCTTGAAACTAAATTATTTAAAAATTTTCTACTTATAGATATCTACTTCTCTTTACAAAACAATTCAATTGCTTCCAAATTTTTAGATTATAAGCATTATTTTTTTGTGTGTCTTTTATTTTTTGAGGTAGGGTCTCACCAGGTCCAGGCTGACCTGGAATTAAATTGCCACTTGAGTTTTCATTTTATAAAGTAGCTATATATAATTTATACATTTTATGTTGCCAAATCTGATATGTGTCCTCTCATCCATGACTTTTGTTTCTGGAACCCATGTTGTTAACCAAAATTTCCCTCTGCAGTTCTCAGTACAAATTGCTATTAACACATTTTTTTTTTTTTAATTTGAGAGAGAGAGAGAGAAAAAGAGAGAGAATTGGGGTGCCAGGGCCTTAGCCACTACAATTGAACCCCAGTTGCTTGCGCCACCTAGTGGTCATGTATGACCTTGTGCTTGCCTCACCTTTGTGTGTCTGGCTTATGGGGGATCTGGAGAGTCGAAAATGGATTCTTAGGTGTCATAGGCAAGTGCCTTAACCACTAAACCATGTCTCCACTTCTAATCTAATCTAATTTTTTTGTTTTGTTTTGTTTTGCGACATAGGGTCTCACTCTAGCCCAGCCTGCCTGGAGTTCACTCTGTATTCTCAGGGTGGCCTTGAACTCATGGTGATCCTCCTACCTCTGCCTCTTGACTGTTGGGATTAAAGGCATGCACCACCACACCCAGCTTCTAATCTAAGTTTTAAGCATTTTTTAAGGAGGTGGGAAGCTGACCCTGGGGTTAAAGGCATTAGCTTGCTAAGCCTGATGCCCTGGGTTTGAATCCCCAGTACCCACATAGTGGTGCATGCATCTGAAATTCGTTTGGAGCAGCAAGAGGCCCGGATGCACTCATTCTGTCTCCCTCTCTGCTTGCAAATAAATTAATAAAAATATTTAAAAAGTTTTTGTGAGGTTGGCATTTTCATTTTTCTTCTCAACAGACAGTTTTCCCTACCATATATATTTAAATGACCCATCCTTCTCTCATTATTTGTAAAAATTGTTAATCACATATCATTATTTTATATAAAATAAAGTTATGTCACATCCATTGTACATATCTTCCAGTACATTACCAAAGGTGGCATTTTTTAAAAAATATTTTTTAATTATTTATTTATTTATTTGAGAGCAACAGACACAGAGAGAAAGACAGATAGAGGGACAGAGAGAGAATGAGCACGCCAGGGCTTCCAGCCTCTGCAAATGAACTCCAGATGCGTGCGCCCCCTTGTGCATCTGGCTAACGTGGGACCTGGGGAACCGAGCCTTGAACCGGGGTCCTTAGGCTTCACAGGCAAGCGCTTAACTGCTAAGCCATCTCTCCAGCCCAAAGGTGGCATTTGTAAAAACTTTTCCACATACCTCACAGATTAATTTTTATTCTTTAATTTGGTTTTCCTGAAGTACCGCTGCACCTATGTGACTTCTCATTGTGGGAACTGCCCATTCTTGGGGTCTCCTGTGCTAATTGCAGAATCAGACACATAGTAGGCACCTAACATATGATTGTGGAATTGCATGAGCTTTTCTCAGTGAGAAATAGTCTATTTTGTGCAGCAAAGGAAGGGACGTAGAGTAGACTGCTCAGACTGTTGGCTACTTACATTTCTTTCGTCTTTTTTTGGTAAGAAATACTAATAAAACAAGGATTGATATCTCTTGAATGTTCTAATAAAGCAAGGACATTTGCCAGAAGGTGGATACCTCCCTTTATTAAAAGCATCTGTACCATGGCCACTGGCAGAAGCCCAAACACCCTGAAGTGGTTGGCTCTGGGATATTGCAGAGAGATAGAATACAGCCAAATGCTAAGATGGAACATATTGGAAACTCATACTGCATCTTAATTTGATGACCAACAGGGAAAGTTTTTCTGCCTCATCAAATCTTATAAAGCAGGGTATTTATGATTTTCTTGTGAGCTTTATGGGTAATAAGAGGAATGTATAATAAGGGTGTTCAGCTTCTTACAGACTTGACATAGACTGTTTAGTAAGATCGTTTGTAATTAATTTCGCTACTTTCCGTTTCTTGGTATGGGATTAATTTTGGGTTGCTGTTTTATAATAGATATCCATCTTCAGTGAAACATTCCTAAGGTAAGGAAAGAAATCCCCAAGGATTACCCTCTCAGTGAGTATTCATACCTCAAACAATAAAAGATCCCTTACCAGCCCTCTCCCAAGTGGGGAATAATTAGACTCCATGCTAAGCCATCTGTATAATGGGGTGATAGGGGTCAATGAAAGTCGCACATAAACTCAGCCTGCTTTTTATTTTGGAATGGTTCCTGTTCTTAAATATGAACAAGAGAGTGACTCATCCCCTTGGGAATTCACAGGACATCAAACCAAATTAGGAAGCCAGGCAGCTGTGACCTGGTTTTGTAAGGGCCAAGAAAGCTGCAGAGTTTCACTTCTGAACCTTGTAGCTGGAAATCATTGCCTAGTTCCCCTGCCATTCGGACACACGCAGTCCTGACTGACTTATTTAAAACACCACTCTAGGCTCCTGTTTTCTCTCACATTATCCACACCCTTCCATGAGGAAATAGGCTTGGGAGATCTTGAAAGAGGCAGAGGTGGGAGAGGAAAAGACAACTGGAATCAGAATGACTAGTGTTAGGAAAAACTTGGAGGCAAGATTTGTCTTGTTCATACTATAGTGGAAACAACTCCTGTGTCTAAGTTCAAATATTCATGCTCATTTGAGATGTATTGAATTCCAGGTAGAAGAAAGCTGTCTGTTGTGTCTGACTCAATTAAAAAAATACAATTCAGGGGCTAGAGAGATGGCTTAGCAGTTAAGGCACTTGCCTGCAAAGCCTAACAACCCGAGTTGGATTTCCCAACACCCATGTAAAGCCAGATGCACAAAGTGCGCATGCATCTAGAGTTTGTTTGCAGTGGCTGGAGGCTCTTGTATGCCCATTCTCTCTGTCTGTCTCTCTTCTCTTTAACTCTCTCTGCTTGCAAATAAATAAATAAATAAAATATTTTAAAAACACAATTCAATTTAAACAAGCTAAGTAAAGTTATTGTTTTGGGTATGCCTTGGGGAAGGGTAGGAAGGCAATGAATAATCACATGAGGGGCAGGGATGAGAAAGGGGATTTGCAGCTTTCTGTAGTAAGAAAGCATGTAAAAAATAGATTAAAGGGACTAAACTTGTAGTTATATGGTGTCTGATAACATGCCTCCAAACTGTGAAATGCTCATAGCCTATCTAATCAGTATGGTTTTTTTTTTAAATTTTTTTATTTTTCTGGTTTTCTGAGGTAGGGTCTCACACTAGCTCAGGCTGACCTGGAGTTTACTATGTAGTCTTAGGGTGGTCTTGAACTCTTGGTGATCCTCCTACCTCTGCCTCCCAAGTGCTGGGATTAAAGGCGTGGGCCACCATGCCCAACATCAGTATGAATTTTTACAAAAATATATTTTATTTGTTTATTCATTAGAGAGAGAAAGAATGGGTGTGCCGGGGTCTCTAGCCGCTGCAAATGAACTCTAGATACATATATTACCTTGTGCATCTGGCTTTATGTAGGTACGGGGGAATTGAACCTGGGTCCTTTGGCTTTGTTGGCCAGTGCCTTAACTGCTAAACTATCTCATCAGTCTCATGAAATTTTTGATACCTAGTTTAACTCTCTTTTGAAGGCATCAGAATAAAATTTAACCTCTGAACTATATCCCCAGGTCTGGTAGTCTTTCTTTCCTTTCTTTTCTTTTTCTTTCTTTCTTTCTTTCTTTCTTTCTTTCTTTCTTTCTTTCTTTCTTTCTTTCTTTCTTTCCTTCCTTCCTTCCTTCCTTCCTTCCTTCCTTCCTTCCTTCCTTCCCTCCTTCCTTTCTTCCTTCCTTCTTTGGCAAATTAGCCTTGTTTCTCCAAATAAATGAGAACTTCTTTTTTTATAAACAATCATTTAAATTTTTTTTTGAAAAGCTAAAGAACATAAAAAATGAACAAATGAAAGAAAATAAACTCCCAAACCCCTTATAATACCCAGATTGTAGCATGCATTCTGCTATGAAAAATTTAAAAGAAGGAACCATATCATGGCAGGTCACTGTCACGGGCTCATTTGCATGAGAACTCCAGCATGCCTCCATTCTTAGCTCCATAAGCAATCTTCTCTGTTTTTATTTAGGGTAAATCTGGGTTCTTTCATTGCTGTTATTTCAGCTGTATGGACTTTTGCAATTACTATAACTCCCATTGCCTCCTGGGGACATCATTCACGTAAGGAAGTATTCAAGTAAGATATGAAAAAGGTGAGATAGAAGTTGGCTAGGCAGTTTAAGGTAACAAGGTGCCTCAAATAAACCTTCCCCCCCCTGCCCCATCTTGGCTGAAATTGGAAAATGTCCTTGAGTCCATAAGCCCATAAGAGGGCATCTGTTTTTTTTTTTTCCTTATCTCTTTTTTTCCCCCCTAAAAGACTTCCCCTTTCATAGAAACCAGATGTAAGGATGGGACTAAGACTGCAAAGTACCTTGACCCCTGGCATGGGAACTGGGTTGCCCAGCCCATCCCCCTATGCAGCAAAGCCTTATTTCTATAAAAAGCCTTGATGTGAGTGGACTACCCTTGGGAGACCCCCATGGTCCGAGTTACCGTGCACTCGAGACCCACGCCAGGTCAGGAGCTTTCCGCTCTCCTGTCTTCATACAGGAGCTCTGCCTTCTTTCCTTCCCTTAAGCCCTGTCATAAAATCTTTCTAAACTGTGGAAAATTGAAATTTCCCTAAGCAGTTTGGGCTGGAAGAAGGAAAGGGCTAGGACTCTGGTGCTAGCCAGAGAGGGAGCTCATCCCCAGAAAAGAGATTTTACACACTTCTCTTTCTCTCTCTCTTTTTTTAAAATTACAACTTGTTTATTTATCTACTCAATTTTACACAGTTCTGACAACTTATCTGGCCACCATGCAGTAAAGACGTGCAGAAACAACAGCTGGGTAAGTGATACTTAGTTAAGCATACTTCTTATGTTCTATTTAAAATCAAGCCCCAGGCTGGGATCATGCCTTGGTAGGTAAAGGAATCTCCACTCAAGCATGAGGATCTGAGTTTTGTAACATGCTGGTGTGGTGGCATGTGCCTAAAATCCCAGTGCCAGGGAGGCAGGGGCAGGTGGATCCTTGGGACTGGCTGGTTAGATGAGCCAGCGAGCTGTGGGCTCCGTGAGAGACTCTGTCAGGCAATAATAAGCTAGAGAGCGGATAGACAAACTGTTGATCTCCAGCCTCCACACATACACATACAAACATGTGTGCACACACATACGAGCTTGCAAACGCACACATGTACAACACATGCACACACACAAATAAAGAACTAAACCAAACCTAATGTCAGGACCACACAAATGGACTTGGGAGTCCACTGAACCACTTTATGTAATCCTCTTCTCAATGTGGTGTGTATTTGTCTCTTTAATTGAAGACCGGTGGCTGAATATAGGCTTTCGGGCTGCCAGGGCTCAGGCCCTGACCCTAATGACGCTGGTAACACCAGCTGCATGTATAACCTCCTATAGTGTTATGATGGACGTTGAAACAGTGGACTCATGGTCACAGGAATGAGAGAGCTTATTTCCAAAGTAACTTCATTTATTTCCTGACGTTTTACTCCCAGAAGATTGGAACTAAATCAACATTGATCTCCCCACTCAGTGACATTATAACAGGTATCTTTTCTGGTACCTACCACCCCCCACTTTGCCATTCTTTAAATAAATTTTGAACATGAATCAGGAGTTTTTCTGATGTCTCTCAAGAAATTCAGAATCAGCAGCAGAGCTCCAGCTCCGCACTGTTTATCAGAACACACAGTCTGCTTGAAATCCCACAGTGACGTCACCTCCCAGCACTTGCTGAGGAAGCCAGAGACGTTTCCAAGACAGTCTCAACTGGACTGGATCCTCTCTGCAGGAAATGGTCAACCAGCTCACACTTCAAAGACCTCTCTACTCGGTTGTGTTTAGCTTTTAAAAGAAGTCGAAAGTAACCAAAATCATAGGCTAAATTGGTACTTTAAAAGGATTTTAGAACTTTGTGGTTATTTTTCTGTGGGTTGATAAATTAACTATAATGACTAATTTTTAAGGTGCCTGTCTTTCTGAATCTGTGTTAGACTAGTGAGGCCTTACTGTTGGGATGGAGGAGGAGTTGGAAGAGCCTGCTGCAGAGGTACCAAGGACCAGCTGGCCTGGCCTCACCAAAGGTGGAGCACTTGATTTGTAAGCTCAATTGTCCACACTGGCAGAGGGGCTGGCTCATGAACACTTCAGTGCTGGAAATTGGGGTCAGATAAACCAATTCTCAAAAGATGAACTTGCCAGAAATTTAGGCCACAGCCAGTTGTAACCCCAGCATGCAGGTTGAAGGATAAAGCAGGAGACTCATGAGTTAGAGACTAGATTGGAGTGTAAAGTAAGACCTTGTTTTATAAAAACAAAAGGCGACAAAACAAAACAAACCCAGAAGAGAAAATATGAAGATAGATGCACTTAGGGGGGAAAAGGCTTGGAAGGCAATTAACTTGCTATGTGTCAATCAAGGTGGCAAATATTTAACCTTTTTTTCCTCCTATATTGGGCTAATTCTGTGTTCCAGTGGGAAGGGATAGCAAATGCACACTGTTTCTAGTAGTAGAAATATGTTACAATCTTGAACTCTTTTACCACGAAAATGGGTGACATGAAAAATATCCCTATGAAAGAAATAATCACTGAATTTCAGATGACCAAAGGAAGACAAACAAAGGCTGGCCCTTATTAAATAAGCCCGGATTGATTCAGGTTAGTGAGGTGGTTTAGTGGATAAGCTGCTTGCTATCGGGCTGGAGAGATGGCTTAGTGGTCAAGCACTTGCCTGTGAAGCCTAAGGATCCCAGTTCAATGCTCAATTCATCAGAACCCATGTTAGCCAGATGCACAAGGGGACGCATGCATCTGGAGTTTGTTTGCAGTGGCTAGAGGCCATGGTGAGCCCATTTTTTCTCTCTCTCTCTCTCCTTCCTCTGTCAAATAAATGAATAAAAATGAACAAAAAAATAAGAAAAAAAGATGCTTGCTATGCAGGCATGAGTACTTGAACTTGAATCCCTAGTACCCATGTAGAATGCCATGCATGGTAGCATGGAGAATCCCAGCTCTGGAAAGGCTGAGACAGGAAGATCTCTGGAGCTTGCTGACTAGCTCCTTTAGCCAAAACACTGAGTTCTGGGTTCAGTGAGAGACTTTGTCTCATAAAAATAAGGTGGAGAAGTATTTGAGGAAGACACACAACATTGACCCTTGGCCTCTGCATGTATGTGTGCAATCGCATGTGCACATCCATATGCATACATGTACATGTATGTGCACCCATACCCATACAAACATGTATACCCACACTCACACATGTGACACACATGTACATGTGCCAAAAAAGTTCTGCTTTTTTTTAATGTCACCTAGGGAAATGGAGGCAAGTCTATGGATAAACTTTATAGGTATAAGATCTCAGGCTGGAGAGATGGCTTAGTGGCTAAGCACTTGCTTGTGAAGCCTAAGGACCCCGGTTCAAGGCTCGATTCTCCAGGTCCCACGTTAGCCAGATGCACAAGGGGGCGCACGTGTCTGGAGATCGGTTGCAGTGGCTGGAGGCCCTGGCGTGCCCATTCTCTCTCTCTATGTGCCTCTTTATCTTTTTGTCTGTTGGTCTCAAATAAATACATAAAAATAACCCCCCCAATTTTTTTAAAAATTTTTATTTATTTATTTGAGAGCGACAGACACAGAGAGAAAGACAGAGAGAGGGAGAGAGAAAATGGGTGCGCCAGGGCTTCCAGCCTCTGCAAACGAACTCCAGACGAGTGCGCCCCCTTGAGCATCTGGCTAACGTGGGACCTGGGGAACCGAGCCTCGAACCGGGGTCCTTGGGCTTCACAGGCAAGTGCTTAACTGCTAAGCCATCTCTCCAGCCCCCCCAAATTTTTTTAAAAAAAGATCTAGACTTTGGTTTCATCATTTATAAAATGGATCACAAGATTTACTTTAAAATTCTGTTGGGATGATGGAATGATCTAACTAATTTTAAAGACTTTTAGAAACAACAGCAGTACTAAAAATAATAGATAAGAGTTGTCTGTGCTTACAATTTCATGCCGGGCAGTGTTCTGTCCCTATCAACGTCTGTAATTCTTGTAATTCCTCTGTGAAACAGACAGGGTCCTTATACACATTCAACTTGTGAGCAATGAGGAAGTGATGAAAGGAGTTAAGATTGGTTAGCTAGTCAGTGGCAAGTGAGAATTTATGTTTTGTTGAATATATATGTGTGTGAGTAGCATGTGTATTCATATGTATATGGGCACATGTGTTTGTGCAAGTGTGTGTGTGTATAGAGGCCAAGGGTCAATGTTGGGTAGACTAGCTAGCCAGTAAGTAACAGGGAATCATCTTGCTTCGACCTTCTCAGCACTGGGATTATAAACCCGTTGCCTCACGTTGGGTTTATACGTGGGTTCTGGGACTGGAACTCACGTCCACATGTTTCTACAGCAGGAGCTTTACTCACTGAGCCATTGCTCCAGCCCCCATGGCCAGAATTTACTCCCTCCTAATTCTAGAGTTGCTCTTTCCTATTGAGTGACTATTAAAATATGCCTTTGGCATAAAGACTTCCCATGTAATAAACATAAGTCATCTAATGGGGCTCTGTAATCACAGTGGGGATGAGGCATATACGTCCATCACGCTGAAGAACAATAAGTCCACACGCTTGTAAAGAACCAGTCACAGCACAGATGTTAAGCATCTGAGTGAATAACTTACATAATTTTAATACTTTATTAGGCAGTATATCTTAAATACATTTTTTAAACGGGTTTCATGGAGTCATGAAAAGTTGAAGAAAGCTGGGCGTGGTGGTGCACACCTTTAATCCCAGCACTCAGGAGGCAGAGGTAGGAGGAACACCTTGAGTTCAAGACCACCCTGAGACTATATAGTGACTTCCAGATCAGCCTGGGCTAGAGTGAGACCCTACCTCAAAAAAAAAATATTGAAGAGTTACATCTTTAACATCTGGTGGTTCCTTAGCTTATTCTCTAAAATATTAGATTTTGTTAGGTCAAAATGAACAAGGCATTCAGTATCTTCTGGCCTTAATTTTCAATTGAACATTCCAAAGAGGAGGCATGAAGTAGCACCAGTGTAAAGAATTGTACTGATTGGTTTCCTCTTATTTTGCAATCAGAGGAGTTCTTTTATTTTGAGAAAATATTTGGGATTTTGTTCACAAGCTAACTTTCAGACTCAGTGGGCCTGAAAACAGAATAGATATCGTTATACTTCATGTTTTCCTCTGTTAGGGATAGTAATTGGGAGATGATTTCAAGTTAATGCATGAGGCAGTTACCTTTAAAAATTCCCCAGGAAAAAAATAAATAAATAAAGTTCCCAGAAGATCACACAGGAAATAAACATGACATAAAACATGCCCGCTGGGAAAACATAGTATCAGTCTTAGAGAAATAATCTGACAAGGGACAATTTTACTCAGTATATCATATTTCAGACATAGTACGAATCTGTACTTATTTCCTTAATATGTATAAAATGCTTTACAAAACCATGGATGTTGTATTTCCAGCGTCAATACTTTTGTAGCATCTATGTAAGTCATACCCAAGAACTATCTGCTCATAGTTTTCCCTTTAAACACATTGAGATTGTAAGTATTTTATGGTTCCCTCACAAGCTTTGTTCTAACATGGGGGTTTATTTTGTAGGAGCACTACACAGCTTGAGGAGGATATATGCTGTCCTTTGCCGACACCCTGGCTCTGCTTCTCAGCTATTGGCAGCTTCATAGTGATAAGGAGTAAAGCTGAAACTTTGGTTTCAGAGATAGTACCATATGTGAGAATAAGAAAGTTTGAGGCTAAACATATCCTCCCTGCCCCACTAGACTCAAACAATATGTGGGTAGATCTTCCTCCCAGCCACAATGAGGTAACTGGTAATATAAGAGTTTACCCAGTCAAAAGTTAAGAAATAACTGGACAAAGCATTTGCAGCAACTGTTTTTGGTTCTAGAAGGCCCCAAGCACAGGACTGTGGTCCTCAAGAGACAGGGATCACATGATAAGAGCTCTAAGTTTTCCAGCTGTCTACAGTGACCCAGGAAGATGGAGCCAGAGCCATGCATGCTGATCTTGGAGAGGAAAGGAGGCAGTCTCTGGAGTTTGGGCTGCCACAATGGCTAGGATTTTAGAGATGGCTCTCAGAGCGAAGCATCTGGAATTGCAGAAGAGAAACCCTAGAGATCTGCAGAAAGTTCCTTTGAAGACTGAACAGACCCGAACCTGCTCACATGCAGGGTGGGGCTCTGAAAGCGCACTCCTGGAGATGTGTTCAGTTGCTATGAGTAGAGCAATGACGGCAGTGGTGCATAGAACTGGGAATAACATAGAGGACTTCCTAGCTGAACTGCAAGATCTTCAAGTCGTACACTCAACATGAGAGCCACTCTGTCCCTCCCTCTCATACTAACATCTGTTGGGCTAGCCTCAAAAAAAAAAAAAAAAAAAAAAAAAGGAGAAGTACGAAGTACAAAGAAGAAAGTACAGACCAGCTCGGTAGCCTGTGAACTAACAAAAATTTTTGTATGTGGACTATAGCTGCACATTTTTTTCAAATTAAAAATTACTCTTTAAACATTGTGATGATTTGAATTGGGGCAATGGTTCAGTAGTTAAGAGTGTTTGACACTTCAGCTGGGCGTGGTGGCACACGCCTTTAATCCCAGCACTCGGGAGGCAGAGGTAGGAGGATCGCCGTGAGTTCAAGGCCACCCTGAGACTCCATCGTGAATTCCAGGTCAGCCTGGGCTGGAGTAAGACCCTACCTCGAAAAACCAAAAATAAAAAAAAAAAAAGAGTGTTTGATACTTGAGCATGAGAGCCTCTTGGGCCAGAGACCACCAAGTTTGACTCCCCAGAACTCACGTAAAAATCTGGTTGTGGCCGTGAATGTCTGTGACACCAGTCTTCAGGGGGCAGAGACTGGAAAAAATCTAGGGCTCCCTGACAGATAGCAGCTCTGGGTTGAGGGAGAAACCTCATCTCAAGGAAAGACATATGTGGATGAATAAAAGGAGAAGGACACCCCATGTTCTCTTCTGGCCTCCTCATGCATGTGCATAGGATGTGCACACCTGCACACACATGTGCATACACCACACATCACATACCTACATCATGCCACACACAAACTCTATGCAATGCATGTATTGCAGGCAAAAAAATTAATTAAATTAGAAAATGTTAAAAATATATTGTGATGGTTTGAACCTAGAATCATCTGTGAGGGGTTATGTAGATCAGTTTAGCCTCTGGGCATGCCTATGTGGGATTATTTTGTAATTGTGGGGTAGCAATTCCATAAGATGGGACCCTGGACACTATAAAAGGGAGAGGGCTGGCTGAGCATCAGCACCCATCACTCTCTGCCTCCTCCCTGTGGACTGAATGTGACCAGCTCTGCTTCAAGCTCCTGCTGTTGTGCCTTCCCTGCCGGGATGGGCTGTGACCTGGAACTATGAAGTGAAATCAACCATTCCTCTCTCAAACTGAATTTTCTCAGGTGTTTTGTTTCAGGAGTAAGAAAGTAATGAATGCAAAAACATACATTTGTATCTTCTAAAATATTATATGTTACAGCAAAGATATATTATACATTATATGAAGTATACATAATAAATCACAAAATATAGTACATTTCACATTCCTCTAGCTACATACACAAAGCAAAAATATTCTCAATGACAAATCTGACAAAGGAATTGTGTATAGAATTTGTAAAGACAAGAAATCAGTTAATTAACTACGGTTCAGTATTAAAGAGATATACCTATAAAAACAGGCAAAGGACTTGGGTAGACACAATGATGATATGAAGATAGGTGACAATGTGAACAATCAAGTTCACATTACTGGTAGAAATCATCCAACCAAGAGCAGCTTGTGGAATAAATGAGGTTTATTTTGGCTTATAGTCTCAAGAGGAAGCACCATGATGGCAGGGAAAATGATGGCATGAGCAGAGGGTGGCCATCACCCCCTGGCCCACATAAGGTGGACAACAGGAATAAGAGAGTGTGCCAAACACTGGCAAGGGGAAACTGGCTATAACACCCATAAGCCTGCCTCCAACAATACACTGCCTCCAGGAGGCATTAATTTCCAAGTCTCCATCAGCTGGGAACCTAGCATTCAGAACACCTGACTCAAACCACCCCACAGGCATATGAATAAACATCAGGGAAATGCAAATTTAAATGAAGATGATCTACATCTACTATCATCCGCCCATTACAATAGCTAAACTTAAACCAGCACTGAATAAATTTTGGCGGTGACATGAAGCAACTGAAACTGAGCATTGCAGTTGGAAATGCAAAATGAAAAAAAAATCACATTGGAAAAGAGCTTGGCAACTTCTTATGAAGGTAAATATTTCATCAATATTTCAAAATAAATCATTCTGTGACCCTAGCTATTTACTCTAGAGAAATGGAATGTGTCTTTACAAAAGTACATGCATAAAATTGTTTGTAGAATCTATATTGGTGATCGACAAAAAGCAAATAACCCAAATGCCTATGAACAGAAGAGGCGATTGCAATTACCCATAGGTTATCAAGTTACCCAGGGATCCAAGGGAAGACAAAACAGAAACAAACTGCAGTTTGGAACCTTCACACGCATCAGGCTAAATGAAAACAGCCAGCTTCCAGTAGATATTTTTTCCTGTATAACATTATATTATTAAATTCTATATAAAACTAATCTATTGTAGAAAAAAAAACCCCTGTAACAGTCATTGCTTAATGAAAGGAAATTGGCCCAAGCTCAAAAGGACCAGTGTAGGTTAGAAAGAGTCTAGTCCTTAATGTGGTGTGCATTATTACAAAAAGGGTGTGCATTTGTCAAAGTTTATCCAACTCTAAGACATAAGATCTTGGTACTATATGCAAATTATACTCCCATTTCCCCAAAGGTCTAGCACTGAAATTTCTAGAGGAATGCAAATGAAAACCACGATGACATAACACCTTCTAGACAAAGCTCCAAGCACAGCTCAAATGAAAGGTTGATGAGACTAAGTACTGGCAAGGGCATAGACCGTGTGGATTCTCCTGCATTGCTGGCAGGAATGCAAAGTCTGAAAGTCGTTTGGGAGTTTCTTATAAAGGTAAACATGTACCCATTCTATGACCCAGCAATTCCACGTATTCAAGACAAATGAAAACACACATCTATCTGGACTTGCTTTTTAAATTATTTTTATTTTATTTTATTTGAGAGTGACGGAGAAAGAATGAGGCAGAGAGAGAGAGAGAGAGAGAGAGAGAGAGAGAGAGAGAAAGGGAGGGAGAGAGAGAGAAAGAGAGGGAGAGAATGAGTGCGCTAGGGCCTCCAGCCACTGCAGACGAACTCCAGACGCATGCGCTCCCCTTGTGCATCTGGCTAACGTGGGTCATGGGGAATAGAGCCTTGAACCAGGGTCCTTAGGTTTCACAGGCAAGTGCTTAACTGCTAAGCCATCTCTCCAGCCCAGGACTTGCTTTTTAAAAATATTTTATTTTTATTTATTTATTTATTGCACAGAGAAAGAGGAAGAGACACTGAGAGAATCTGGGGAATCGAACCTGGGTCCTTTGGCTTTTCAGGTAAACGCCTTAACCGCTAAGCCATCCCTCCAGCTCCTAGGACTTGCTTTTTATAGTAGCTTTTTGGTTTGTTTATTTTTGTTTTTTTTTCATGGTAGGGTCTCGTTCTAGCCCAGTTTGACTTAGAATTCACTATGTAGTCTCAAGGCTGGCCTTGCACTTACAGTTATCCTCCTACCTCAGCCTGCTGAGTGTGAGTGCTAATGCTGGGATTAAAGGTGTGTGCCACCATCCCGATGCTTCTTTTTTAAATTTACCAGCCCCCAAATGTCCATCCACTTGGGATTAAATTTTATGTCTATACATCAAAATAACAATCAGCAACCAAAAATGAATGTTGATGCATGTAACAGCAGGGATCAATCCTAAAACAGTTATTTAATGTGAAGGAAGTCAGTCTAAAAGCCCATCTTCAAGATGACTTGTGTTTCAGAAAGGCAGATCTATGGCAATAGGAAGATCACTGGGGACTGACAACACAGGACAGGGAACTGCCGGAGTGATGGAAACATTCTGCATTGTGATCGTGTTCCATGTGCAGTTAAGTAGGTTTGTCAAAATTTAGTGAGTTCAGGAAAACAAATTTTAGTGTATGTACATGTGGTGGTCTGAATCAGATGCCCCCCCCCCCCCAACTCATACGTTTTGGAAGCTTGGTCCCCAGCTGGTGGCAGGTGGAGAGATGGAGATTTGCTGGAGGAGATGTGTTGCTGGGAGCAGGCTTAGGGGTATCATAACCAGCTTCCCTCTTGCCCGAGAGCAGCTCACACTTGCTTCTTTCTGCCAGCTGCTGTGGTAAGAAGAGATGTCCAGTCTCTGCTCTGCCATCCATCCTTGCCCTGCCATCATGAGGGTTCTCCTTGAGAATGTAAGCCAAAATAAAACCTTCCCCCCCGGCCTATTTGGTCAGGTGTTTTCTCCCAGCAATGAGAAAGTAACAACAACAGTATATAGTTCAATTAGTAGGTAAATGCTTTCAATATCATAAATCAGTTTTTTTCTCCTCATGCGGTAACTATCTCTAGATACAGTCATCTCTTTGTATCCAGGGGGTTACTGGTTCCAGACCCATGTAGATATCAAAGTGTATGGAGGCTCAGGTTCCTTATATAAAATGATGCATAATTTGCATAGAATCTACATACATCCTTCTGCATGCTTTAATTTTTTTGTTTATTTTTATTTATTTATTTGAGAGCAACAGAGAAAGAAATAGGCAGAGAGAGAGAGAGAGGGAAGAGAGAGAGAGAAAAAATGGGCTTGCCAAGGCTTCCAGCCACTGCAACCGAACTCCAGATGTGTGCACCCCCTTGTGCATCTGGCTAACGTGGGTCCTGGGGAATTGAGCCTTGAACTGGGATCCTTAGGCTTCACAGGCAAGCGCTTAACTGCTAAGCCATCTCTCCAGCCCCTGCATACTTTAAGTTATCTCTAGGTAACTTATAATACCTAATATAGTAGAAAAATCATGCAAATCATTTTATATGAATTTTTAAGGGAATAACAAGAAAAACCTGCATATGCCCAGCTCTAATTTTTTTCTAAATATGAAGGTATGGTTGATTCAAACCCTGAAGGCAGATCTCCTTGGATACAGAGGGCTGACAGTGCCAACACTTCTTAAAACACACTGCTGTGGAAGGCGGGGGTATGAGGAGGAAGAAGTGACAAGGTGGCAAACCACCAGACAGTACCTGAGTATGGTGGCACACATCTGTAATCCCAGTACACAGGAGGCTGAGGCAGGAGGATCACAAGTTCTCAAAACAAACAAAAATTATCAGAAAACTCAATAAATCCTTGGCCCTACACCTGAGCCAGCAAGATTTTTGAGCAACACATTCCAGTGAATTCTACATTTCTGGAGAACGCATCCACCCATGGCGCTGATGCAGGTGTCATGGTAAGAAGAAAGTGACAGAGAGCTATATTCATCTGGGGACTTAGGGTCTTAGGAGGCTGACAAGCTTCCTCCTGTCGCTCTCACAGTGAGAATGCTACTGTGAAGTAACTTTGTGTCTCTGTCTTTTTTTTTCTTTATAATAGTTTGCTTTTATTTTAATTAATTAACTTGACATCAACAGACAGAGAAAGAGGCAGATAGAAACAGAATGGGCGTGCAAGGGCCTCCAGCCACTGCAAATGAACTCCAGATGCATGTGCGCCCCCTTGTGCATCTGGCTAATGTGGGTCCTGGGAAAACGAGCCTCGAACCAGGGTCCTTAGGCTTCACAGGCAAGCGCTTAACCGCTAAGCCATTTCTCCAGCCCATGTGTCTCTGTCTTTATAGCGTCCACAGTGCCAGGAGGTGCTGATGTATCTTTCTTCAAAAGAACAGTTAAATAAACAAAAGTATATCCAAGATGTCAACAAAACCCATGGAACAATTATCAAGCAAATATAATTGCTCGCAGTTTAAAAAAATTTTTGTTACTTTTATTTATTTTAGAGCGACAGAGAGAGAGAAAGAGGCAGATAGATAGAGAGCAAATGGGCACACCAGGTCCTTCAGCCACTGCAAATGAACTCTAGATGCATACGCCCCTTTGTGCATCTGCCTAAAGTGGGTACTGGGGAATCAAGCCTTGAACCGGGGTCCTTAAGCTTCACAGGCAAGTGCTTAACCACTAAGCCATCTCTCAGACCAATAGTAAAGAGAAAGTTATTTTTCCTTTATTTTCTGTGAAGTTCTTGAGTGCTTAGTCAAAGGCAGGACAGGCATTGGTAGGATTTCAGTGCATGGGCATTCATTTTGCAGGGGTGACTTGGGTGGTCAAAGGCAGGAGGAATTTGTCTTAAGCGGTCAATATGGCTACAGCAGGGTGGGGTGGGAAAGTCAAACCTTGGGAATCCAGGCATAGTGTATTTCTCTACAAAAAGAAAAATGAGTGGAGCCAAAAGCCCACAAGGGTCCTTGTCCTTGGCAAATGTAGGAAGTGACAATTAGGGATGGGTCACTTTCACAGAGGCCTGCTGCTTGGGCCCTGGATTGGCTTGGCCTGAGTTTGAACAGAGACACTTCCCAGTGTCTATATTCAACATCAATGGGTGATCTGGATGTAAGTTGTATTTTATCTAGATAATGTGAAGTGGGAGTCGGAGGGAGAAAAAAATAATGTATGGAAGGAATTACAGATCAAAATTATAACTCATTATATGCTCCCTGTCACATAGAAGATGTTCAATATTTTGTATCCTTGGAAAGCGAATGGGATTTAAGGAGAGAAGACAATGGTTTGACCAAGGGCTTTGATTTGCCTCAGACAGTCTCACCTCCAGCACTGAATGCCTTGATACCTCCTTTAAGTTCTGACTCTACCATTCACACCATCTACTAACTGTGATATTGGGTACATTTCTTAAATCTGGGCCTCAATTCCATCTCTGTAGGTTGAGAATGATAAAAAATAAAATGAGCCTGAGAAATCTTTGTACGCCAGAAGTTGGTTTTGGATATCATCCTTGTTATTATCAACTGCTCAATCTCCATTATCTTGGGGACCCACACTTGCTCTTCCTCTTGGCTTAGTCATTTCATTTTTCTTTTGGGATGAAGGCCTGTCTGCCTGCTCTGTGTTTCTTCCTATTGTTAGGTTCTTCTCTTCCTCTCCAACTCGCTTGTTAATGAATGCTCAAAACATGAGGTTCACAGTGGCTGATGCTACCTATACAACACATGCATAACAGGAGGGGGAAAAAATGGTGATGTCCAAATAGAATGGGGACTAGATGGGAGGAAGAAGGGTTCAGTGGAGGGGGGTGGTAAGAGAGGGAGGACAAAGGAGGAGGATGGAAGGGGTCATGGTCATGATGCATTGTATATATGTATGCAGGTTGTCAATAAGAAGTTCAAACAATAAAACACAAGTTCAGGTAGATTTTGCAAGTCACATAAGACTTTTATAGGAGGCCTTCACTTATACTCATGGCAGTTTTAGAAGCCATCAGCATATATTTGCTTATATATGTGTGTGGTGGAAAGGGGGGTTGCTTTGTTGGGCACGTTTGAGCATTTGCTTTTGGAAGTCTCTTTGAAGGTATGCAACAATTTAGAACTCCCTGATTTAATCTCAAGAATATTCTCACATGTGCTTTAATCTCCAAAGACAAAAGGGCATCCAAAGGGACCGATGGCGCCAATGCCACCGAGATCAGTATTATGCAAGCTAAAAATGCAAGGCAATTATGAGCTCTTAAAAAGAGTCAAATATAGGCTGGAGGAATGGCGTAGAGGTTAAGGCATTTGCCTGCAAAGCCAAAGGACCCTGGTTTGATTCCCCAGGAAACATGTAAGCCAGATGAACAAAGTGGCTCATGCGTCTGGAATTCGTTTGCTGTTGCTAGAAGCCCTGGTGTGCCCATTCTCTGTCTCTCTCTGTCAGTCTGACTCTCAAATAAATTGAAAAAAAAACTTTATAAAAGGAATCAAATATTTCTGGTGATCAAAATGTTATTTCAATATGTAATTAATATAAAATTATTCATCATTTTATTGCTAGCTATTTGAATTTTTTGTTTTGTTTCTTTTTTATTTTTATTCACTTATGAGAGAGAGAGAGGGAGAGAGGGAGAGAAAGAGACAGAGAGGGTGTGTCAGGGCCTTCAGCCACTTCAAATGAACTCCAGATACATGTGCCACCTTGTGCATCTGGCTTACATGGGTCCTGGGGAATTTAACCTGGATCCTTTGACTTTGCAGGCAAGTGCCTTAACCACTAAGCAATCCCTCCAGCCCTTGTTTTGTTTCTTAAGGCAAAGTCTCACTCTAGATTATGCAGACCTGTGACTCACTCTGTAGCCCAGACAGGGCGGGAACTCACAGTGATCCTCCTACCTCAGCCTCCTGAATGCCAGGAGTGAAGATGTGACCCACCACATTGAAACTTCTTCAGTACTTCTCCTCTTAGGGGCAAGTGTAGGAAACTCATAGAAGTCTGTGGATGGTACACTGTGCAGTGCAGATGTGGACTTGTGTGAGAGTCTGCAGAGGTCCAAAGTATGCGGTCTCCAATAGACTATATGTCCCCATATGCATCAAACACAGAAACAAAAATGATAGCACAGCAAAACGTCATACTCACATTTAGACATAAGAACTAGACATAAGAGCAACATGTTCCCTGAAGCAAATCAGAGATGCCTAGCTAGAAGCTGTCTTAAAAAAATATACATTGCTTACATCACATGGGTTTAAAAGGTAGTTCAAAGATAAAGAAGCTATATGTTGAGTGTTGAAAAACCTTATTTTAGTTTATAAAGAATGAGGAGTTTTTGTTGGAGAAATTCCACTGCTCATCAACAATCAGGCAATGGGGAAGGGAATGCTTAGATTCTTCCCTAGAAAACTGTGGGTGTGGAGACTTCAGGGACCATCTAGAATTTTCCTGCCACAGCTAATTATTCATGGGGACATCATATAACTTAATTAGAGTTCTCACAGCCTTCTTGCAAATAGAGTATGTTTAATGAGATGTTCGCTGTAATTACTGAATCCTTTATCAAAGACAAATGATTTTGCTTTCTTATTGTTACGTTTCAAATATTTTCCTCTGGTGAAAGATTTGTGTACTGTCTAGAGAGAATTGTGCTATCCACTATATAATTACTGCCTCCCTCCACTTATTCTATAACATCTTCTTACTCTTGCTTCTGACACCAGAAGGTAACTTAATCACACAGAGTAATGTTCAGATATATTCTAAGAGTGTGAAGCTACTCTTGGGGAAGTTTTCTTCATGGTATGAAATATCACTGACCATGCGGCAATGTCATCACAGAAAGTTTAAAAATTCCCAGGGGCTTGTGGGGGTGGTTAGAGGAAGTTGAGAGCAGATTAGTGGAGAGAGATGAATAAACAGAGCCCAGAGGATTTTTAGGGCAACGAAAACACACCTTTTGATACAACAAGAAGAAGGAGTTATATCCCTGCACATTTGCCCAAACTCCCAGAATGTACAATGCCAAGAGTGAATCCCAGGGTAAATTGTGGACTTTGGATGATAATGATGTTTCAGTGTAAACTCATCCATTGGAGGAAATGTACTGCTGTGGAGGAGGAGGTAAATTATGGGGAAGATTCTGTATGTATTGTCTTATGATTTATAATAAAATATCAGGGGTGAGGTACTTTACAATGAAAATAAATTAATTAGCTCACAGTTCTTCAGGTTCAAAGGCATGGTGCTGGCATCGGCTTAGCTCTGCTGAGGACTTCAGAGATGATATTATGAGAAGAAGAGATGATATCGCAAGACGGGTAGCCAGGGTATGATACAAGGGTCAGTCTTATTTTCTTTTGCAACTTACTCACCTTTGGGAAAACTAATTCAGGACCCTAAACGCATGACCTTCATCCTTTCTAAGGGCAGCATCTCAATGTCCTGGCTGACCTCCAGCAGTAACCACTTCTTAAAGATCTTAACACCTCTAAACTTCACCCCCACAGATGAACCAAAGAGCCCAGCTAGATCCAGCCACAATAATGCATTGTGGGAGCAAGAGGGATTTTGGAATGCCCCTTGTCTTCTGCTTAATTTTGCTTTATTTTTTTTTTAAAAACTATGTCCTTATTTATTTGCATGTCTATCTGTGTGCACCAAGGCCTCTTGCCATTGCAAATGAACACTAGACATATGCACCACTTTTTGTGTCTGGCATTATTTTGGTACTGGGGAACTGAACATGGACCAGTAGGTTTTGCAAGAGAGTACCCTTTAACCATGTAGCCAGCTTCCAAGCACCCAGCTTGTGCTTTAACAAATGTCTTTAAAATCGAAGGCAACAAGAACAACAAATGGTATGTAAGTGCATCCATAGGCATTAACCATGCTGCTAAGGTAGTGTGTGTAAATCTGACTTGCAGAGATTTGTAGATTGTCCCAGCGCTGTCCCAGCACAAGGCATGGTGACTGATAAGTCGGATATTGCAATGGATCTTTTCTGGGGGCTCACATTCTTTTTTTAAAAAAAATTAAATTTGTCTATTTGCAAGCAGAGAGATACGAATGCACTCTCTCTCACACACACAGTCAGACAGAGAGAGAGAGAGAGAGAGAGAGAGAGAGAGAGAGAGAGAGAGAGAGAGAGAGAAGAGAGAGAGGGAATGTATGGGCATGCCAGGGCCTTCAGCTGCTATAACTGAACTCTAGGTGGATGCACCATTTTGTGCATCTGGCTTTACATGGCAACTGGGGAGTTGAACCTAGGTTGTGAAGCTTTTCAGGCAAGCACCTAAACTACTGAGCCATCTTTTCAGCCTGGGACTCACATTCTTTTGGCTCACTCTCTTCATGGTACTCTCATCATCACAGATGTATTTGTAATAGCAGTATTTAGATTAAAGGTTAGACAGCATTCTCAACTTTCTCTAAGCGGCCTTGTCGAACATCTTCACCTGTTTCCACAAACACCTCTACAGTGACACAGCTGTCAGGATTTCGAGTCCCCAGCAACAAGAACCTGCTCTTTCATGTGTAAGCAGTAGAGGACTCTGTTAACAAGAATAACCAGGACTTGGCATAATCTCTAAGAATGTGGACGGCATTCTCTTCAGCCCGGAGCCATTCCCAAGATCGTGTCTGCTTGTCTGTTGAGGATGCTGAGGCTGCGACCGCTGAATTTGAGATGCTGTATTTGGTCCTGTCTCTATGTTTATAGACATTTGAATCATTTCCACCTGTGTGTATGTGCATATGTGTGTACATGTGCAGGTGTGCATGCATGTGTATATGGAAGACCGATAACCTTGGGTGTTATTCCACTTAAGCACCACCAACCTTTTTAGGAGATGGGTTCTTTCATCGGCCTGGGGCTCACTTATTAAGCTGAATTGGCTGGCCAGCCAGTCCCATGGATACCCTGTCTTTGCCTCTTCAGTGCAAGGATGACAGACATGTGCCACAATGCCTGGATTTTTTACTTGGCTCATGAGGGTCAATTTAGGGTCTCATGTTTGCAACACAAGTACTTTACTCTCCAAAGCATATCTCTAGCTTCTCCAGTTTTTTTTTTTTTCAAGGTAGGGTCTCACTCTAGCTCAGGCTGACCTGGAATTCTCTAGGTAGTCTCAGGGTGGCCTTGAATTCATGGCAACCCTCCTACCTCTGCCTTCTGAGTGCTGGGATTAAAGGCGTGCATCATCACGCCCAGGCTCCTCCAGTTTTTTTTTTTTTTAACTTATCTACTGTGGTATTCTTATGAATATTTGAATGCAGCTACCTCTGTGTCCAATGCTTTTTTTGTTTCAATTTTTTTTTAATTAACAACTTCCATGATTGCAAACAAAATCCCATGGTAATACCCTCCCTACCACCTCATTCCCCTTTGAAACTCCACTCTCCATCATATCCCCTCCCCCTCTTAATCAGTCTCTCTTTTATTTTGATGTTATCATCTTTTCCTCCTGTTATGATGGTTTTGTGTAGGTAGTGTCAGTCACTGTGAGGCCATGGGTATCCAAGCCATTTTGTGTCTGGGGGGAGCACGGTGTAAGGAGTCCTACCTTTCCTTTGGCTCTTACATTCTTTCCGCCACCTCTTCCTCAATAGACCCTGAGCCTTGAAAGGTGTAATAGAGATATTGCAGTGCTAAGCACTCCTGTCACTTCTTCCCAGCACCATGATGAGCTACTTATAAGCTCGAAAGAATAGGTAGGTGATCAAGTAGGAATCAAGTTGACTGATGCAGTTTAATTACCTTAACAAGGTAAAAAATGCATATGGACTTAAAAGAAACCTCATTAATCACACTTCTACAGTGACAGTCTAAAAAAGTCCGAAAGATTTTATAATGAAGTGGGGAAAAGCTTTAGGAAATTAAATCAAAATAAGGAGTAGAAGTTCTTATGCTAAAAACACAGGACGACAGCATAGAAGACACATGAATTTCTTCTTCACAGTTTCCCCTGTAAAGTATATTCTCAGTAGATGAGGTTGGGCAGGCAAGAGCTGTAGGCGATGGTGTGATCTGGTGTAACACAGTGGATGTTTAGAACACAATCCAGCTGGGCAGAGCAGTGGTCAGAGATGGACAGAGGCAGTGCTTGGGGTCTCCACTTCTCTAAGACTGCAGTCAGTAGTCTAGTGGATAACAATTTTGGTTATTGGGCTACAGAAATGACCCAGTAGTTAAGATGCTTGTCTGAAAAGCCAAAGGACCCAGGTTCAATTCCCTAGTACCCATGTAAAACCAGGTACACAAGGGGGCACATGCATCTGGAGTTCATTTACAGTGGCTAGAGGCTCTGGTGTGCATGCTCTCATTCTCTCTCTCTCTCTCTGTCTCTCTCTTCTTGCAAAATATAAATAAAAATATTTAAAAAGTTGCCTCACTTAAAAAAGATTGGTTATTGTATTATAAAAAAATACTTGAAAATTGTTTGATAAAATTTGAATACCATCAAAAAAATCATTCCTGGGGCTGGAGAGATGGCTCAGTAGTTAAGGCACTTGCCTGTAATGCCAAAGGACCAGGGTTCAATTCCCCAGTGCCCACAGGAAGCCAGATGCATAAAGTGGTACATGCATCTGGAGTTAATTTTCATAGGCTAGAGGCCCTGGTGCAGCCTTTCTTTCTCTCTCTGCCTCTTTCTCTCTATCTGTCTCTTTCAAATAATAAATAACTAAATCGTTTAAAAACTCAGTCCTGGTAATTTATTCAAGACATTCTGTACAATGCTCTTGGATACAGCTTTTTCCAGCCTTCACCCTGGATCCGTGGATGCTGACTAAGATATTCTAGTCTCCCCTTCAGCTTGTTCTGCTGGGTGCCCCAGCTCACGTCATTCTGGGCACCCCCCCAGAGCAGCCAACTTCCACGTAGCCAGAAAAGGAAGGCCTTACTTTTGCAACCATCATATCCAATTGAGAAAACAGGGATGAAGCTTTCTGAATTTTTGAGGTTATTCTTTATAATTTCAACACCGAGGGGGAGGAAAATTACAGAGCCACCGAAGAACAGGGAAGGCGAGTTTCCTTTGTCTCTGTCCTGTCTTTCTTAGAACAATCCAGTGAAATGATGCCTGCTAACACTACTCCAAAAAGTGACCGGCATGCATTCCAGCTGCTTGCTACACAATCACTCCTTTCTGTTGGCAAAAAGGCCCAGGATTCATGCTGGTTTTTGCATAGTGCATTCAGCGTCATGTTGGCCCACTCCCCACGCCCTAGCACCCACACAGAAAGAAAGAGAAACATGGCTGTGGGACTGCCGCCTATGCAGATGTCCAGGCCTCAGAGCTGTTTATCTGACTATGTTTGGCTCCAACTTTGGTGACATTTTTTCATATCTGCAATATTTTTATAAACTACAACAACCCAACCAACAATAAATGAATATGAATTCTCTGAGTGAGATGCGGACAGTATGATTATTATAATGAGAAGAAATGCTTTAAGCGTTTAGCCTCAACTAAGTGAAAAATGTTTTGGAAACTGGTTGATTTTTCTCTTATGTCACTTAAGTTCTGTGCAATTTATTTATCAACTGTTCAAAAAAGTATTCATTGCCTAAATCCTATATATCTGCAGGGGTAGGTGCATGTTCATATAGTACATAATACATTAGAAAGTTAGAGCTGTCTTAAATACAGGATTATTTGAACAAGAATAAATAAAATTCAGGTGTATTTACTAAAGTGAAACATCTATTTTGTTGTTGCTGTTCTTTCAAAATTTATTTATTTGCATTGCAAGTAGAGAGAGGGAGGGATGGGTGTGCCAAGGCCTCTAGACACTGCAAACAAACTCCAGATGCATTTGCCACTTTATGCATCTGGCATTATGTGGATACTGAGGAGTCGAACCCAGGTTGTTAGGCTTTGCAGGAAAGTGCCTTAACTGCTGAACCATCTCTCCAGCCCTTTGTTTTACTTTTTAAAATGTTTTAATTCATTCACAATGTTCATATATATCCATAATGTATTTTGATCATAATTTCCATAATTAACTGCCTTCATTGCTCTCCCCATCCCCCTTCCATTGAAGCCCTTGCTTTCCACTAGTCCCTCCTCTATTTCTTTTTTAAAAAATATTTATTGGCAATCTCCATACATATACAATGTACCCTGTGGTGGTTTGAATATAAATGGCCTTATAGACTCATATATTTTTACGTTTTTAAAAAAAAATTGCAATTTTTATGAGAGAAAGACTACAGAGAGAGAGAGAGCCAAACATGGGTCCTTAGGCTTTGCAGGCAAGTGTCTTAACTGCTAAGCCATGCCTCTAGCCCTAGAATCACACATTTTTTAAAAAAAATTTGAGAGAAAAAGAGAGAGAGAGTGAGGGAGGAAGGGAAGGAGGGAGAGAGAGAGAGAGAGAGAGAGAGAATGAATGGGCATGCCAGGGCCTCCAGCCACTGCAAACAAACTTCAGATGCATGCACCACCTTGTGCATCTGGCTTACGTTGGTCCTGGGGAATGGAGCCTTGAACCTGGGTCCTTAGGCTTCACAGGCAAGTGCTTAACTGCTAAGCCACCTCTCCAGCCCTAGACTCAGGCATTTTTTTTTTTAATTAAGATTAAGCTTCCTACTTGGTGTTCAGTGGATAGAGCCTTGCTGAAAGAGGTGTCAATGGGACAGATCTTGAGTCCAGCCCTAAGGTATATAAAAAGCCATTTTGAGCTCTGGCTGTGTGTGCTTGCTGGTGTGGGCTTCTCTCCCTTTCCCTCTGTCTGCTGTGGATGCTGAAGTGAGCCAGCTTCTTCCACCATCATGAAGCTTCCACTGGAATCTGTAAGCCTGAAATAGACCCTTTCCTCCCACAAGCTGCGTCTAGTAGGGTGTTTGTCTCAGTAAGAAAAAGGTAAGTACAACATACCCTGATCACAATTCCCACCTATGACTCTTGTCCTCCCTGCCCCCTCTAACAAATCCCTTCTTTCTAATTGCTCCCTCCTCTATAACAAGGAAATCTTATTTGGAAAATCAAACCCAACCAAAACAAAACAAAAACAACAAAAAAACCCTTCAAAAATGTATTAGCAGTACTTTAGTTAATTTTTTATATTTTAAGTCAGCTTTTTGCCTTTGTTACATTAACATGGCAATATCACCAAAGCTGGCTGCAAATTTGCAGGTCCTAGTACAAACAAGTTTTGTCACACAGCTTTCCAATGACCAAGTGCTATATAGATGGATGTCAGATGTTGCCTCAAGGTCCATGCAGTAAAGGCTTGCTTCCCCTAGGTGGTGCTATTTGGAGGTGCTGTGGACCTTTGGGAGGAAGCTCGTGGGAAGTCCTTAAGTCCCTGGGAGTTCGGTCCTGGAGGGAAGTGTGACAAGCTGCTGCCTTCCTCTGGCTTTCTAAATTCCTGGCCATGAGGTGACCAGCTCTGCCTTGCACTCTTTATTACCGTCCTGCACCCCAACTAGTGTCTAAGAACGAGTTCCTGACCTATGGCAGACTAGAAACCCAAGAATCCTGAGACAAAGCCAAACTTTTCTCTGTTTATAGGTTAATTAGCTCAGGTATTTTGTTATAATTATGGAGAATGACACAGTAAAACTTGCATTAATAGAAGGTAAGTTTACTGTGCGGTTAATGAATAGCATTGAGTTATATATTAATTTAACTTGTACAGAAAGGCTAGAAAGAAATGTCTTTGATTTCAGGTGTACATTGACCTCTTCAAAGACCTGAGTATTGGGGCTGGGGAGATTGCTTAGTGGTTAAGGCACTTGTCTGCAAAACCAAAGGACTAGGGTTCAATTCCCTAGTATACATATAAAGCTAGATGCACAAGGTGGCACATGCATCTGGAGTTCATTTGCAGTGGATAGAGGCCCTGGTCTGCCCATTCTCTGTCTTTTTTTTTTTCTCTCTCTCTCAAATAAATAAATAAGTAAAATTTTTTAAAAAAAGAGATCTATGTCCACCACACCCCAAAAGAAAATGACAGGGGCTGGAGAGATGGCTTAGTGATTAAGGCACATGCCAAGAAGCCTAAGGACCCAGGTTTGATTCTCCAGTTCCCACGTAAGCCAAATGCACATGGTGGCGCATGCATCTGGAGTTCGTTTCCAGTGGTTAGAGATTCTCGTGTGCCCATTCTCTCTCTCTTTCCCCCGCCTATGTCTCTAATAACTAAATAAAAATAAATCTAAAAAAAAAAGAGAAAATAAGAGAAGTTAAGAAATGCAGTAAAGTTGTGTTGATACTGTGATTGGAAGTAATATGACATTCGTATACATTTTAAAGTTATTTTATGGATTGTGTTTGGCATAATGTGTTAATATAGCCATCTATCAATAGTAATCATGGGCGCATGAGGATCTTTTGGAGGAAAGTTAGTTGGAAATGTTATTTTCTATCCGAATCTCAATTTGGACATGAAATATGAATGTGGTGGTTTGGATGGAAAGCTCCCCTTAGACTCATGTATTTGAATAGTTAATCACTTGTTGGAGGCACTGTTTGGGAAGGCTTAGGAGGTATAGCCTTGCTAAGGAAGTGTGTCACTGGGGGTAGACTTTGAGTTGTTATAGTTCAGCCCCGACTTCTCTCTCCTTCTTCTTCCATGCTGATATGAGGATGTGATAGCTGCTTTCTATGTGGCAATGTCTTGACCACCACAGTGGATATTCCCCTCTGGAACTGTAAGCCTTAATGGCTTCTGGTCAGGTATTGTGTTCCAGCAATACTAAATTAACTGATCCAACAACTGAAGGTAATTTGTTTTCTATAAATCTTTTTAGGTTTTTAGGGACTATTCTAGCCCAGCCTAGAAGGTGATACATTTTGCAAGAGCAGGTACATAAGTGATGTGAGATAGGTGTTACGGAGCAGAATCTCTAGGTGATCCTGCTGTCAATGTATACGCTCAAGTGCAGCCATTGGCAAAAAGACAGTGGTGACCAGAGTCATAAAAGGTGCTCTGGAGGTCTTTGGAGCACTTGCTTCCACTTCCAGGTGGAGATATTTACTTATTCTGACTTACCACAAGGTCAGGTGCAATAACTTAGTCTTTGGCAAAGCAAATATTCTGGACTTAAAAACCTCGGAAAAGTCCAGTTTAAACATGTAATTTCTTGCCCATTCCATGTGGTATTTGAATATAAATAAGACATTTGGTGTGATGTGAATAAACTCTGAAAGGAGGACAATTTAAACCCAAACTGCCTCTTATTTCGTGGGCAATATTTTTGAGAATAAGTATTTTATTTAAATAAAAAAAGAGGAAATAATGAATAACTTTAAATTCATCACATTTTGCTTTGGAAAATACTAAAATCCTTTCTTACATACTTCTCACGTATTTTATCTTTTACAGTTTATAGAATCAGTAATTCTTCCAAGGGTATTATTTCCAAAATAATAGTTTTTAATTTCTATACGTACTTAGGAAAAGTTCTGCAGCTTCATTAATTTTTTTTTTTCAGTAATTTTTCAAAAATGCACAAACACCACATTCACTTAGAATCCCTTTATAATGGAATTTGGTGTTTTGATGCCGCCTTATTTTAAGTCTGTGCCCTGTTAAAATTATATCCCAATTTTTCCATAGACTTGGTCAGGCCTAAACTTGAATGCGGCTCTTCTAGAATTGTTTGGGCCACAATGGATGGCAGTGGAAGTTATGAAATTTCAAAATTCCCCGTGGTTGACATCATCCTTGAAATATATGAAGAGCTTCCCAAATGCTGGAAACATTTTGCCATGCCCTCGTTCTCCCCAGTCCCTACACCGCAAGTGTTCTTGCGCATGCGCGCGGCGGCAGTGTGCCGAAGCAAAGTGCAGATATGGAAACACAGTCCAGCCTTCACCAGCCATGTGACCTTTGGCAAGTGACACCCTCCTGACACTGAGCTTCTTCCTCAGTAAAAAATGCACTGAGGCAGCGTTTGCAATGATGAAATAGACATGAGTTGGTCGAATAATGTCATCATTTCACATTACTGAGTGACCACCTCTACTTAGCGCCTGGAACAAATCGCATCAGATACATTCTAAGTAGAAAAATAAACGATCTGAATAGTGGATGATGGTTGGGAATACAGATTTTGAGGCCAGGTTGTCGGGTTTGTAAACCAAATACTCTATTTACTCAGTTTTGGACAAGTAGATTCTTGGTTTCCCACAGTAGAAATAAGAGGGACACCAGCCCTTGAAGGACTGCGGTCACAACTGAGCCCGTGTGAGTCTCCTGTTTGCGAAGAGCCACATGCCTATTACCCAGATCTATTTGTCTTTGTCAGGAAAATAAAAAGAGCTGAAAACAAAACACAGGTTATATTTTCTTATCAGGAGAATTTCTTTAAAAAATTTTTTTTTTTGTTCATTTTTTTATTTATTTATTTGAGAGCAACAGACACAGAGAGAAAGACAGATAGAGGGAGAGAGAGAGAATGGGCGCGCCAGGGCTTCCAGCCACTGCAAACGAACTCCAGACGCGTGCGCCCCCTTGTGCATCTGGCTAACATGGGACCTGGGGAACCGAGCCTCGAACCGGGGTCCTTAGGCTTCACAGGCAAGCGCTTAACCGCTAAGCCATCTCTCCAGCCCTCAGGAGAATTTCTTACAACATAATTTGAATATATACCTAACAGCACACACTATCAGTTGCAAATGGAGTAACAAATCTAGGGTCCAGATAAAAGTGACTAGGTGTTTTCTAGTTGTTCAGCTGGAGTGATTACCAAGCTTTTTATATGGAAATTAATAGGAGGCTGGGTCAAGAACATTGCTTAAAGAGTTCAGGATTTCAAATATTCTGTATTTCGGAGAACTGTCCTGTTTCACTTGGTGTGTAAAAAGATCTTGCTTGATTTTCCACATTATGTCTGTTGCTGACTCAGGGCACAAAGAAGAACAAATTGTGTAATTTGAGTTGAGTGCAATCTTTTTTTTTTTGCAGTTGTTCTTTTAAAAAAGAAAGGGAAAAAAAGCCTCACACACACGGAGCCAAAACTTGCTCAGAGCTCTGTGTGCTCTGCTTCCATTGACGTCACTTGGAAGTTGTGTGGGCAGAAATTGGCTGGCTTCCTTTAGCATGTCTTTTGAAAGCTGAACATATTCGGGGGGGAAAAAGCACTCTTTGAATCTCAAATGACAGTAGGGAGAAAAGTCCCACAAACAGTCTCCTGTTTACATCCAAACACCTATCTGAACACAACACTTGCATAATAAATGTTCCTGGTGTCCAATGTGGGGGGGGTGTTCCATCTGAAATGGGGGTCGTAGGGTGGGTGTCTAAATAGAAGTGTTTTTTTTCAGAAGTGATCTTTTAAAATCAGATATGGAAACAAACTCAGTGAGATTCTGAAATATTCCTAAGGTCACCAAGACTGGAGGAGAATGCAGACATTCCTCTCGCAGGTCCCTTGGTCAGTTCAGGACAATGAGATGCATGACAATCAGTGCTCCTCTGCACGTCCCTCTCATTATATAAATGCTAAGCACTGAAGTGACTGTTCCTGAGAACAAGGAATTTTTTCTACTGTAGACATTACCAATTGCCATAGAAACAATAAACTGAGCATGGTCTGTTGGCATTGAAGACACTGTGGACAAAATTGGAGGTTCATTAAATGCTGCTTGCTGAGTGTAGCTGCTGGTTTCCAATGTAAAGCTTGACCTTCCCACCTGGGACCCTTTCAGCTCCACATGCTCTGCTCCCCAAGGCCATCTCTTAGGGATAGGAAGAAGGCTATACCCCAGTTGTGCCTTGACCTTCCTTACCGGTTTATTCTTGCAAAAAATCTGAGCCCACTCATTCACTGATGGGTTGAAAAATATATTTATGGGTTATGAATTTCTAGATACTGAAAATATTTCAATTTCAGAGTTTGAGGAACCATTTGATAAAAATGCATAACTACTGCTTCCCCTGCCAAAAGAAGATCTCATCCACACTGGAGTGAATTCCAACGCTCATCTCATATGCATAAGGGAATGTTTAGACTTATCATGCTCCTATGATTATTGCATATGATTTAACCAGCTGCATAAGTTTAACTCCACATGAGAAGCCATGTGTAAATGTAGAGGTTTTCATTTTCCGTCTTGTTCCATCTGCTTCTTCCTGAAGAGAAGCATTCTTCATTGGAGAAGGCCTTCTCTGTGGCCTGACAGCTTGAAAAGCTGCCACTCTAATTCCTTTCATATATATCTGTGATGGTCAAATTCTTAGCACTCCCTAAGTGGAGATTCCAGGTGTTACTTTCCTGGCTGTAGTCACTGGCTCTATATAGACCATCATTCAAAACAACCTTGGAAGAAAAGGCTTGACAAAGGTTTAAAAGAGCCAGTGGAAGGCACTGAGAATTGTGGGAAAAAGAACTAGATATTGGGAACAGAAGACATTTCATCAATCTAGCTGAACTACCCTACTTGAATGTTTCCTAGATACTGAACATGGGCAGAGATAATCTGTCACTAGAAGCCTTGAAATAACTGAGAAAGTCTGAGGTCAAACAAACACTCCATTAACTGGAAACACCAAATATGGCAGGCTATTCTATGTGTGAGGATTTTTGTTTGTTTGTTTTACGAGGCAGGGTCTCACTCTAGCTCAGGCTGACCTGGGATTTACTATATATTCTCCGGGTGGCCTTGAATTCATGGTGATCCTCCTACCTCTGCCTCCTGAGTGCTGGGATTAAAGACATGCACCACCCCACGCCCGGCATGTGTGAGGATTTTTGAAAGGAATTTGGAATAAGCAAGTCATCACAAAGACAAATAGAAAAATAAATATTGTTTGAGCTTAAAGAAGATCATTGAGAATTGATCTCTGGAAGTATACAGCAAGGATACAATTGGTTACCTGCTAGTGGCTGTGACAAAATACCTGACAAAAAACAATCTAAGGGAGGAAGGGTTTATTTCAGCTTACGGTTCCAGGTTGCGGTCTGTCATGATGGGAAAGGTATGGTGGCAGGAGCTTGAACAGAGCTGATCACAGACAGCCCAGTGTGAGGATGTAGAGTGATGACTGCTGGGGCTCAGCCAGCTCTCTCCTTTTTCGACAGTCCAGGGCTCATGGAATGGTACCACCCATAATGAAGATAGGTTTTCCCACCTGTGCTGGTTTGACTGCGAGGCCCATAGACTCAGGTGCTTTTGATTAAGACCAAGCTTTCAACTTGAGTCTCCAGTGGACAGAGGCCTGCTGGGAAAGAGGTGTGTCAATAGGTGGGTGGATCTTGTAGTCTGGCCTTACTGGGTGTGTAGAGAGAGTCAGGTTTGAGCTCTGGCTGTTCATGTCTGCTTGCTTGCTGGTGTTGGCTTTTCTCTTTCTGCTGTGGATGCTGGAATGAACCAGCTTTTTCTGCTTTGATGGAACCTTCCCTGGATTCCAAAAGCTTGAAATAAATTCTTTCTTCCCATAACTGCTTCTGGTTGGATGTTTGTTCCAGCTATGAAAAGTAGCTGCAACACCACCCCAATTAATTTAGACGAAGACACAGAGGCTAACCTAGATAATTCCTCACACGTAAATCTATGTACTGTCAAATTGATCATAGAACAGAATAGAATATGCTTTCTATAATATAGGCAAAGAAGACATAAAGAGAAAGGCAAGATGATGAAAAACAAGAACAAATAAACTGAATTTATATGAACCTAAGTAAATATGGTAGAACTGAAAGAAAATGGCAAGTGTGATAGAAATATCTGAGTTCCATTGAAATAGTGAAGATCAAAATTGATATTGTGGAAAGTGGAATCAAAGACAGGAAAAACACAATGTACTCTTTAAGAATGTAGTTATAAAAAATTAAAAAAAAAACATACTTGGGACTGGAGAGATGGCTTTGGTTGCCTAAGAAGCCTAAGGATCCAGATTTGAGTCACCAGTACCCAAGTAAGCCAGATGCACAACATAGCACATGAATCTGGAATTCATTTGCAGTGGCTGGAGGCCCTGATGTGCCCATTCTTTCTCTCTCTGCTCTTTGTCATAAATAAAATATTTTTTAAAAATCCTTAAAGACAAAATTTGTATAGATGAGAAGAAAAGTACATTAAAATCCCAACCTAAAGTTTACTGATGTTAGTAAAAATGAAATATTAAAGTAGAGGTGATCAATATTCAGCAAAAGAATATTCCTTTTTTTTTTTTTTAGTCAAGGTAGGATCTCACTGTAACCCAGGCTGACCTGGCATTCACTCTGTAGTCTCAGGGTGGCATAGAACTCATGGTGGTCCTCCTACCTCTGCCTCCCTAGTGCTGGGATTAAAGGCGTGTGCCATCATGCCCAGGAAAAGAAATAATTCTGTGCTAAAATATTCATATAGTATTAAACATGCTTATTATACCTAAAACTTGAATTAAAAAAATAAGAAAGATATAAGTTCATGGTGTTCTCTTATTAAAAGATTAAAAAAAATAGCTGGCTATGGTGGCGCATGCCTTTAATCACAGCACTGGGGAGACAGAGGTAGGAGGACCACCATGAGTTCGAGGTCACCCTGAGACTACATAGTAATTCCAGACCAGTCTGGACCAGAGGGAGACCCTACCTCGAAAAACAAAAACAAACAAACAAAAAAGATAAAAAATACATTTTTATAAAAAGTAGAGAGATGAAACTGTAATTCTGGAAGCAGCGAGATGATGCGAAACAGGAAGAGGAACTAGTGGACATTGTAAGGCTGGGTGATGGTACATGGACATCGGAGCCAGACTGATTTGGTTTGATTCTTAGCTTTATCACCACTTCTATGCATGTAGGCATTTAAAAAAATATTGTTTTTTTCTTTGAGCTAGGGTCTCACTCTAGCTCAGGCTGACCAGGTATTCACTATGTATTCTCAGGGTGGCCTCGAACTCATGGCGATTTTCCTATCTCTGCCTCCCGGGTGCTGGGATTAAAGGCATGTGCCACCATGCCCAGCTACATGTAGGCAATTAAAAAAATTATTTATTTATTATATATATATAGAGAGAATGGGCACACAAGGGTCTCTAGCCACTGTAAACGAACTCCAGACACATGTGCCAACTTGGGCTTTTGGCTTACGTGGGTCCTGGGGTGTCAAACTTGGGTCCTTTGGCTTTACCAGCAAGCACTGCTAAGCCATCTCTCCAGCCCCATGTAGGAAATTTTTAGAAGATCAGTCTGTGTCTCCTTTTCCTCATCTGTAAGATGGGGATGGTTAACTACATATTACAGCTGAGATAATCATAGCAGATATGTAGCAAGGATCAAGTATTTAACATGTTTCTGAGACTCAGAGTCCCAAAAGCTGGTGGGAGTGATTATATTTGAGTCTCTTACATCTGAAGCTTGACCTGGTCAGTTAAGTTTTGTATAAGTGGCATTGAGTTTGAAGATGATCGTGTCAGAAAGACAGTAGGTGGGGAAGCAGATGCTTGGAGAGAGTGAGACATTCTCAAGGCACGGTTCACAGGCAATCAGACCAGCACCACTGAAGAGCGGGATGATGGGTGACTTGGAGCAGATTTAGGAGACTCTGAGATGAAGCAAGCTAGTGCTAAATTAAGGAGAAACACTATAACTTTCTTGGCCCAAATCATTCTCGTGTTCTTTTCCTTTTCTGCCTTTTTTTTCCCCCTTGGCCCCTCCAAGAACTCTAAAGCTAATGGATCAGGAGCCATGTAGGTGCGTGGCAGAAGCCACTATTTACAAGTATAGAAAGCTCTGCTGGGTCCTGATGTTCCCAGTGTTTACTTGAGACCTTATTTCCATTCCAGGTTAGAATGAATCGACTTGGTGGTGAACACCTCCAACATGCCCCCGCCCATAACAGCCCTGGGTCAGGGTGAAATCATATTTAATTCAGCTCTTTCGTGATACTTTAACAAGCAGAGCAGCACTGAATTTACATTGGGTAAAGGATTTTTTGGGGAGGAGGGGTAGCATTGAGAAGGAGTATAGTCTGTTGAATTACCCATGGGCACAGATAAAGTGCGACATCATGAAGCAGAGGGAAGCCAGGGCAGTGAGTCTCTTCCTAGATCACAAGCTGATTTGTGTTGTAAGCTATTGTATCTCCAGATGATTGGATTTGTTAGTAATAAATAAGAGTTTATTTTCCAGGGTTTGACTAAACTTTGGATATGGAACCATTAGCTTTAACTTCTCACTGTTACCTTCAGTAGTTTTGTGATCATTTATAGATTTCTTTCTTTTCTTTTCTTTTTCTCCCCTAGGTAGGGTCTCACTCTAGCCCAGGCTGACCTGAAACTCACTCTGTAGCCCAGGATGGACTTTAACTCAGTGATCCTCCTATCTCTGTCTCTCAAGTGCTGAGATTAAAGGTGTGCGCAGCTTTGGATTTCTTTCTTAATGCTATGAAGTTCTTTTTTTTTTTTAAATATGGCCTTCTAAAATTGTAAGACAATCTTTATATTATGTCAATTCATAGTCAAAATCTCAAAGAAGGGGCTAGAGAGATGGCTTAGGGGTTAAGGAACTTGCCTGTAAAGGCAAAAGACCAGGGTTCAATTCCCTAGTAGCCATGTAAACCAGATGCACAAAGTGGTGCATGCATCTGGAATTTGTTTGTAGTGGCTAGAGGACCTGGTGTGCCCAGTCTCTTTCTCTATCTGCCTCTTTCTCTCTCTGTGTCTCAAATAAATAAATAAAATAAAATATTTAAAAATGTCAAAGAAGGCTTACCTAATTTTGTGTATTCTTATTTCTGCTCATGACTATCTTTATTGAATAAACAGAATTTGTCTGCTCTATCGAATTTGTCTGTTAATACATAAATTAGTGATAATTCATTAATAAATTCTTATAATAATGTTGTTTTTATTTTTACCATACTCAATATAAACTCATTCAATCAAATTAATCTGTTTAATTGAACTATGACTCTTTTTGTGACAAAATACTGGCCAACATCTCTTTTTACACTCTTTTGGTTTCTTTTTTCTAGACTTTTAGGCTTTACCTATGCTTTCTCTCATTATTCACATGCATACAAGCTAGGATCTGCAAAAACTTTAAAATTAATTTTTAGCTTTTGCTAGCTAGATTGAGGTTTTATTTCACAGGGTAGAAGTTATGATTGAACCCACCTGGGTAAATATGTTCCCATATTTGGCAGGACTCACCTTATAATGTTGTGTCCAAATGTTTCCTTTTCAATTTAAATGACAAGTCCAAGATGTGCTGTTCATTTCAACATAGCTGTGTAGAAAGTTAAACAGCCACACAACCTTTTTGGATAGGTTAATCGTACAGAACACACTGGAATTAAGTGATTTGGTAAGTGTACTTAAGATGAAAGGAATGCATGGGATCTCCCCTCTCCTCTTGCTTTTGTTTGCTTTTTGTTTCTGTCTTAGAACAAAACTCTCTTGTTTCCTTGGGGCTATTACTCCAAAATCACCTTTTAAGGAAAATACAACAGGTTGTAATTTTCACTATTGCTGAGTTGAAAAGTTTGGGAAGATTTCCCAACTCTTTGGAATTCTCTATATTTAAATCCATTTAAAACTGAGAGTTGAGGTGTTTTTTCACCCAAGTTTTATTCATGTATTGCTTTAAATTTCACACTGTGATTTATACCATTTTAAAAAATGGTGTAGAGCTGGAGAGAGAGAGAGAGAGAGCTCAGTGGGTGAAGTGCTTGCCTTACAAGCTTGAGGAACTGAATTGATCCCCAGAACCCCCGTACAATGCCTGACATGGTGAGGTGTATCTGTAATCCCACTGGAGAGGTAGAGACAGGACTGCTCTGAAGCTTTCTGGGCAGCCAGTCTAGCCTGGCTGTGGAAGCTTCTGGTCAAAGAGAGACCCTTCCTCTAAAGGAAGAGGACAGCATTCCTGAGGGTAACACTTGGGGGTGTCCTCTGGGCTCCATATTCATGCACACCCCAACATGCATGTGCCCACACACATATGAACATGTCTACACATGCACATATACCACACAAATAAGAATAAATAACTAAATGATGTCTAAAATAAAAGAAAAACAATATGGAATGCTATGTGGTAAACTAGCAACTAGTATGAAGTATTAGATACGCTCCCTAAGTTCTATTTGGCTTGAAGATGGTCCATGTAGGTGTGGTCAGTGTTGAGTCTACAAACATTTACAAACGCAAGGAAGAAGTTGGGAACAAGACATATTGGTGTTGGTTTTATCCCTAATATTTTGGAAGTTTCATAATTGCCATTGCCTTAATGATTCCTTCCATTGAGTTTTGGAAGTTGGTAGTGTATAAATTATGCACGAATGTATTAAAGGATCAGGTTTTTAACTAGAATAAATGTCTTTGGTGACAGCTTAAAAGGCTCACTTTTAATCAGCTTATAATATCTATTTTTAAAGAGATTTGAAATATCCTCATTCTACTTCAGTGACAATGGCATAATTAATTATTCACGGGATTAGGAACATGTTGGTGTTATTAACTTCTGCATAACAGATCGTCAATGCAGAGACCTTGTAATTGGCTACCTGCTATGTGCTTGGCCCAGCAGGAAGCACAGTGTGAAGCAGAGGCTCCCATTCCTACACGTGTTTACAACTGGGTAGAAATCTAAAAGAAAGCAGGAAGAGATAAGCACAGAAGGGAACTACAAAATCAACACGGCCACTCAAAAGGAAGTAAGGCTACAGGTAGAAGAGGAGTAAGTGTGACTTTATGAGACATACACGCAGTGGTGCATTAAGAAACAAAGCACACAACAAAGATTTATACATCTTCCGTTTGGTCTGTGGCAAATATACGTTAGTCCGAGTATCTTTATAATAAAGCCATTAGGAAGAATGTTAGTTTAATTCATGAAAGGGTGGCTAGATGAACATTTCAAAGAACATGAACTTGGATAGTAGACTATAGTTAGTAACAATGCACATTGGTTGCCAATCAATTTTAGCATTTGTGGCTATGTCCAGTAAACCATGAATGCCACTGTATAATAATACGGAAGAGGTGGGTTATTTTATATTTCCTTAGTTGATACCATACCAGTGATGACTATAGCATTATTTCTTTGCATATATGCCATTGAAAATATAAACAGCATTTCCTTATAATTGAATTAGGATTACAGGACCTTAGAAGCTAACATGGTTCAAATAATTTGTGATGCATCTCATATGTTATGCTTCTCCATCTGAACTTAGATGCATTAACAGTGTCTTTTGTGAGGGATCCCAGAGTCAGTGTATCAGCTTTTGTTGCATTGCATTGGACACAATTGTATACCCAAATTTCTGAAAACAGGTACAATTGAGCTCTTCTCAGAATTCTAGTATAAGCCAAAGATATGCTTTTTTTATTTGTTTTTTGTTAATTTTTATTTATTTATTTGAGAGAGAGAGAGAGAGAGAGAGGGAATGAGAGCATCGGGGCCTTTAGCCACTGCAAACAAACTCCAGATGCATGTGCTACCTTGTGCAACTGGCTTACGTGGGTCCTGGGGAATCAAGCCTTGAACCCGGGTCCTTAGGCTTCACAGCCAAGCACTTAACTGCTTAGCCATCTCTCGAGCCCCCAAAGATATGTTTTAGAAGACTCCTCCCTCAAAGTGGGCAGGCACATACAGAAATATCACTGAATCTACAAACAACACGACTTAAAACCCCAAATCCCTTAAAATAACTGCTGTTCACTCTTTGAAACATGTTCATTCTTTGGTATGAGGTAAGAGAGAGAAAACCTTATGGCACTGGTAAGTACAACATCACCTGTGGGATGGGTCCCATTAAACCCAGTTGCTCAAGCACTGGAATTGTTTCTACTTACCGGGCATTGGGAACTAAATTCACATGACCATTTGCACATAAGCCTCTGGACATGCTTCTTATGTAGATGTCAGGGAGTGGAAATGCTGGGTCAGATGGTAAGTAGGCATGTATACCTTTTTAAGAAACTCATGATATGTAGGCATGTGCATCTTTTTAACAAGCTGTTGGCACTCTGAGACTTCCAGCTTCTGTCTATTTTCATCAACATTTTCTATTGCCAGATTTTTTGGGCCATAGTCTTTTTTTTTTTTTTTTTTTTTTTGTTGGTTTGTTTTGAGTTAGGGTTTGATTGTAACTTGGGTTGACCTGGAATTCACTATGTAGTCTCAAGGTGGCTTTGAACTTATAGCAATCCACCTACCTCTGCCTTCCATGCTGGAGTTAAAGACTTGCACCATCATGCCTGGCTCGTCATTTTTAATGGGTGTGTAATAATATCTCATTGTGATTATTAGATAACTAGGTAAAGGGGTAGCAGTAAGCCCTGGAAAGCTGCAGAATGTGGTAGGTAGACACTCACCCAGTAAGCAGATAAAAATAGCTGGTTCAATTCTTCCACTACTATATTTACATGGTAGGACCTTGAGCAAATGCCTTTACCTCCTTCCGCCTTCGTTAGTCTACTATTTCTCATGAGGGTCCCTGGATCACAGGGCTACCTAACAACTGCATGAAGTCATGAGGCAGCAGAGGCTCTGGGCAGTGGCTCACATACAGACAGAATTCAGCAAACATGACTAGAGATGGGGAGAACTAGGAGATGACATTTTGGGAGGAGAAATGTAATGTAAAATATTAGGGAGCACTGGAAGGTCCAATGCCAAAAAGCTGGCCATGCGTAGGTTATGAACATCTATCTGAAAGAATGAATTTGGTGCTACTACAGACGATGAGACTCTATTCCAAAAATGGTGTGTGAGGTTGTTTCAATTTCCAGGTTTAGATTTGACCACACCAAGGTAAGTATTACAAGTTACATTTATTTAGACCAACTAAACTTTCCCCACATGTAGATATCTGGGTTAGATTAACATAGACAATTAAGCACTTTAAATATAACATAAAGCCTCCATTAAATTATTCTACATAAATAGTGGATAATTATTAGGTGCAACATTTTGCTTAATGTGTGAAAATAAAATACAGCATGCAATTTTAAATAAGTTTCTTAACTTAAGCTAGGATCTTATATTTGGCAATATTCTGCTATGTACATTATGTAATCAGACTTTTCTTATCTAAGCAATTCATTCATATGCTCTTCCATTTCCTGATGTGTTTCCAGGTTAGGGAATAATTATTTTCTTTTAAGCCTGTATAATTCATCTGCAGGGGAATTGTAAAGTAACCCAAGGCAAGTCTTGTTTTTATATCTCTAGGTCCTACAAAACCTTAAATAGTATAAATACTAGAAAATATTTGCTGTGGGAAAGAAGACAGAAAATAAGGAAGGAAAAAAATAAGTAGACCACTGTTTTAAAATGTTGTCACCACCTTGCAGAGGTCCCTGGATTCAGGTAATATTTACTCAAAATTCTATATTCAAGAGAGGTTTCATGACAACATAAGGCTATTTCACAATGTCCTTAAAGGCACTCACTAGCATCTCATTATTTTTCATTTGCTCATTGTTTAGCAAAGACAGTTGCCATCTGACAACAGCTGTTGCCAGTCTTGCTGAAAGCCAAGCCCTTGCCTGCTCCACAAAACATGGCAAGGGTTAGCACTAGGTAAAGCAGGAAATTAATAGCAAACTACATTGGGTCAAGTTGCGTGGCCGCCTCAGAGCCGACAGAAATCCCTACTACAACAAGTATTATCTCTTACATGCTGAAGCTTAACCATATTATCAAAATGTGGCTGCATGTCTATGGATTAAAAGGAGTATACAGAGGTGTAATGTCATAACAGTGAGAAGTTACGATTGATTGGACTCAGCTTTGCTTTTCAGTTTCACAAGTTTTTCTCCCAGCTTGCTTGATAGCACAATATGAAAGGAATATAGACTCCTATAGGATGATTCTATCTTGTTCTCATTCCTACCAGTCTTTTTTTTTTCGAGGTAGAGTCTCACTCTATCTTATGCTGACCTGGGATTCACTATGTAGCCTCAGGGTGGCCTTGAACTCATGGTGATCCTCCTACCTCTGCCTCCCGAGTGCTGGGATTAAAGGCGTGTGCCACTACGCCTGGCCTACCAGTCTTTGTAGCTAGCTAGTTAACTTATTAAGTAACCCATTCTCTGCTTTTAACTTACTTTCAAAGAGCACTTCCTTAGAATATTGTTTGTATGTGACTACTCAACTTATTCCTAATAGCCAAAATTGAAACAACTCTAATGCTTATCAATTGCTGAATGGATAAACTAAATATAGTATAATAGAATATTATTTAGCCATAAAAATACTGATGCAAAGACTCTACCTCAAAAAAAAAAAAATTACTGGCTGGAGAGGTGGCTTAGCTATTAAGGTGCTTGCCTACAAAGCCTAAAGATCCAGGTTCAATTCTCCAAGTCCCATGTAACCCAGATGTACAAGGTGGCACATGCATCTGGAATTCATATGCAGTGGCTGGAGGCCCTAGAGCACCCATTCTCTCTTTCTCTAATAAGTAAATAAAAATAACTATTAAAATTTTTATATAGTTAATTGGTCTGGAATAGGGTTCTTTACAACTAGTAGTAAAAAGTTATCCTACCCAAGAGCTGTCTTTTCTTGTTCTGAACATTTACATGCATTGAAAGAGAATTGGGGCTGGTGACTGTGCTCAGGGGTTAAAGGTGCTTGCATCAATGGGCTGGAGAGATGGCTTAGCGGTTAAGCGCTTGCCTGTGAAGCCTAAGGACCCCCGTTTGAGGCTCGGTTCCCCAGGTCCCACGTTAGCCAGATGCACAAGGGGGCGCATGCATCTGGAGTTCGTTTGCAGAGGCTAGAAGCCCTGGCGCGCCCATTCTCTCTCTCTCCCTCTATCTGTCATACTCTCTCTGTGTCTGTCACTCTTAAATAAATAAATAAATAAATAAATAAATAAATAAATAAATAAAAGGTGCTTGCATCAAAATTCTGCTGACTAGAGTTTGGATCTCCAGGATCCATGTAAAGCCAGATGCACAGGGAGCCCTGAGTCTGTATTCCCCAGTGTGCACATAGCAATGGGAGAAAGAGTCGGGAGAGCTCTGAAGTGTACAGGCCAGCTAGTCTGACCTTCTTAATAGCAAAACAATAAGAAAGACCCTATCTCAAACGAGGTTAAAACAGAAAGCCAACATCCCAACATTGTCCTCTGATCTCCACATGCATATGGTGGCACAGATGTACACACACACATATACACAATAAAAATTATCAGAATTGTTTGATAATGGAGACAAACGCTGGATTTTTGAAAGGTATAAGTTGGATGAGTGATATTTCAAGTTTTTGCATATGGGATGGGCTGATAGCACCACAAGAGCCTTTGGAAATGTGCTATTAGGATCATGGAGATGCTGCTCTGAGCCAAGATGGTGACAGGGAGTGGAGGAAGCCAAGTATTCAGACTCTGTGGAACAACACTGATATTTGACTATAGGGGTTGGGAAGGTAAGAAACTGAGGATACCAATTCTGAACCTAGATTCTGATGACAAGCAGAACAGGAGTATGATGAGAAAAAGTAGGAGGAGAGTTGGATACAGGGCTTGAGAAGATCCTAGATCAAGCTTCAAAGACACATGGGACTCCCTCTGAAGGTCACAGAAGTCATTATGAACTCTGCTATGAATTAGTTGTGAGATCTGAGGGAAAGGGACACTTAAATTACTTCCAGCAATATCCTCTCTCCCTATACTTAGATAGTCATGTTCCATGGACCCTTGAGAATCCCAAGTGGGTTCATGGCTGCTGAAGCCCTTCTATGTCTATTATATTAATTTTGCACTTGGGTGAAGAGTAGAGAGCGTGAAAAACAAACACTGGACCTGAAACAGGGATCATGAAAAGAATATGGAAGGAGATAATAAGAAAGATTAACATCTTGATCTTGGTGTTCATTAAGTATCTATTGACTAAATGAAATTGTAGTTTAGTGTCCCCACACAGTAAGAGAAGAGAGCAGAATGGAAATAATAGTGGCCACTAGGAGTGATCTCAAGCATGCCTGTGACTTAGGAAAGTCCTGGGACCAGGGCTGAGACCTTGACGGCGTGAGAGGCAGGAGGAGCTGTGGTTAAGGAAGAGAACAAGAGGATCCAGCCTGAGCACAGAGTTCCCAGGGAACCTGGTGAACACTTCTGTGACATGGAATCAGGAAAACGTTGAAAATTATGAAAGGTTACTTATTGCATACTAAGTAGCTCCCGGGTAGGATCTGGTTTGAGATATACATCACATACTTTATTATTTAAGGAAGATATGATACTATTATAAGTCTATAGCATATTTAGAGACATTTATTACTCCACACAGACAGTATTTGTGGCCCAATTATATATGTGTATATTACATATACATGTATACACACATATATACATATAATATATACCACACTCACACATATGTGAGTGTGTGGGTGGGATATGAGCTGCTAAATAAATAAATAAAAATAAAATATTAAAAAAATAATAAAAAATAGGCAAGGAGGCCTGGAGAGGTGGCTTAGAGGTTAAGATGCTTGCCTGTGAAGCCTAAGGACCCATGTTTGATTCTTCAGTTTCCACATAACCTAGACACAGGATGCAGATAAGCACAGAGCGGCACAGGCATTGGGAGTTCAAGTGTAGTGGCTGGAGACCATGGTGTGCCAATTCTCTCTCATGAAAAATGGGCAAGGATTTGTTTACCTATTCTAAGATTCAGAGATTATTTTCTTTAAAGAGTCACCTTCTGTGTTTGAAATGAGTCCTTCCTACCTACCGTAACACAAGATTTCTGTTGTAAGGATGACTTTGCTGATGGAGAAATCAACCAGGTGGAGTTAGCTTTATCCATTCAACCAAGTGAGGCCAAGCAGAACTCCCAGAGAAACCAGCTCTTTGGTGATGTGCTGAGTCTGTCTGCACTTCCAATGGGATGGGGCTTCAGCCCTGTTAGGGACACTTTGTATATCAGTGGAAGGTATTTGATGACTCAGAACCATAGGCCTCTCTGCTTATTTTGACTCATGTATAAAACTCAAGAAAATATGGACCAAGGATTGAGAACTCAAACCTAGCTTAGTGCCTGGCACATGCAGCACTCCATGAAAGGTCTTTGAATAGAGTTCGTGTTGGGCTCATTGACAAAACACCTTTTCTATAATTATCCTGCTGACAAAAGCATTATCTGTTGCAGATTTATATGCCAAGCAATAAATGACATCAGATATTGCAGACTTGATTAGAAATCTCTTTACAGAGAAATTTATTTTAGCTTTTCTAGAACTTAATGATCTTGGAGAATTGATGTAGGCTATTAATTAATATCAGGCATCAAAAAGCAGTCTTTTTTTTACTAAGCTTTGTTAAATTATTGGTCTCTGAACAGTGGAAACATAGGGAAATGTGAGCTGGGCAGGCTTTATGGCTTCTTCCTGAGGTTCAGGTGTCACCATGGTCAACAGAGCTACTAGGTACTTATGATGCTACAACCTTAGCGGATGGTGCCTGTTGTCCTAGACTCCTATGCTTGGGTCTTTGGACGGGGAAGCACCTGTTTGTAGGAATTGAAGTACTACTTCAGTGGCAAGCTGTACCATCAAACAGTTCCTTAACATCAAACACAAGATTTAAAGAGGAAAGTTGGCAAGTCGGGGTGTTCCAGTAAGAGGACACCATGCACTTGAGAGAAATGGACATCTTGGCATTTGAGGATGCTTGGAGCTGTTGAGAATACTTGTCTTTAGTGTCTCAATATCTGTTAGTGACATTAAGCACATACTTTTTATGGATTAGGTGAATGGAAGAAAAGATACATGTGAATTTCTGTCTCAAATGATGGAATGCTCTAGAATGATGGAATCTTCCAACTTCAATCTAGGAAAATACTGATGGATAGAATGATAATCTACCACCCTCACCACAAATGTTGGTGAGTATGTTGGGGAAAAGGAACCCTTACACCCTGCTGGTAGGAATTAAAATTAGTCCAGCCACTATGGGAATTAGTATAGAGTTCCTCAAAGACTAAATTATACCATATGCATTCATAGAAATGTCATAATGAAACCCCATACTTTGCAACTTTTAAAAAAATTAAGGTAGGGCTGGAGAGATGGCTTAGAAGTTAAGGCACTTGCTAGAAAAGTCATAGGACCCAGGTTTGAGTACCAAGTACCCATATAAAGCCAGATGCCCCAGGTGGTATGTATGTCTGGAATTTGTTTGCAGTGGCTAGAGGCCCTGGTGTGCCCATTCTCTCTCTCAGAGTAAAATAAAGAAAATATTAAAAAAAAAACCAGAATTTCCTGAAGCAACAGATGATATGAAATAACAGCTGAAATATCTCTAAAAAATAGTATAATCAATTTTACAAGAACTGAACACCCTTATCACCAGCTTCATCATGATTATTTTGTTTGGGAAGAAGTGAACACTGCTATATATGGAAATCTCAAGTGAGAAAGGCCTGTCATTAATCAGCTCAGTCTGTGAAGTATATTTATTTATTGAAGAAGGTTTAAATTGAGGAAATACTTAAGAGAGCAACAGTAGAAGAGTTGATGAATGAGAAGGGAGAAGCTGAGAATGTTCAACCTAATATAAACAGTGGGATATGATTGGATATTGAAGGGAAAAAGAACAAAAAGTAGGAGTAGCAGAGAGACAGTTGAAAATTGCCTTTACTTAGTTGAAGATATTATGTTTTAACATGGAATACATAGAAAATTTGGCACAGGGATGAGGTCATTTTACCAAGATCTTTGCTCCCAGGTGGTCACAATGCATGCTAATAACAAGAACTTGGTGTGCTGTGAATGTCCAATAGGAGAATTAGCTACACATTTCACACCAAAAGAAAAAAAAAACAAACAAAAACAAAACAAGCATTGAGTGATTCCTCAAGACAAACCAGGCCAGCTGTTTCTGCTGCCTTTACTTCTTATCCCAAATCTAATCATTTCCTTCAAATTTCAATCTCACTTGCAGAATGATTCCAAAATGTACTATGAAAAACATAGCAAAACAATTTAACTTTATAGAACAAAGAGTTCACTTATTCTAAACCTGGCCCACAGATGTTAAGTATCTGGGAGGAGACCTTAAGGTAGATAAATCTATAAATCTGTGCTCAACAAATGTTCAAACCTAATGTCTAACAAATAGAATTATACAAAAGTTTCAGTAACACATTGCACTTATTTCGACTTCTTTCTCTTAGAGTGTTTTGAGTTCCCTGAAAATGTAATCACATATACTATAGAGAAGAAGGAGGAAAATGTCATGATGATTATGACTTACAAATGGATTCAATTCTGTTCTTGCACAAATGCCATTATTTACAGTAAGCTTTGGCTTGGCTTTATGAGTTTATATCCCCTTAGGGGTTACAGGCCTATGGCTGCTCTAGATTAACAGGTCATTGTGGTAAGTATTTGTTATTAAAAACATTACAGGACCTTGCTATTAGTATACAGACTTGGGCAATGACCTTGCGATTTCTTTTATGTAATGTGATTCCAGCACAGAGTCTCTCAAAGATACAGTCCCATGTAGCTTGGTACAACGGCATAGAGCACTTCCATGTTCCCAACTTGCATGCACTAAAAAGCAGGTGACACACACCTTCCTGGGCTCTTACATGTACTGACAGGGTATGAGGTTTACCCTGAGATGGCTTTTGCCTAGGAAAGAAAAAAAAAAAAAAGAAAGAAAAGAAATGAAAGGGGAAAAATCTCTTGTTCACTATCTCTGGAATCCGAGCTATTAGCAAACCTCTACAAGTTTTTATCTGCTGTATTATATCTAATGTCAAAGAAGGCATGTGGAGAAGGGAGCTCTTCTCCACTTTGCCCTGGTGAATGGAACTGCTTCTCTCTAAAGCCCCAAATGGAAATTGCTCAGCGGAGAGCTTGGAAATCCTTTTGGCTGAAGGCTTTCTTTTATGTAGGACTCTTGGCTGCAACTTTCTCTGCCTTCCTCAACTTCAGGGCTCAATGGAAGACCAGCTTTGAATTTTCTCTTTTGTGAGTACCAGAGCAGAGGAATAAAATCAAATTGATTTCTTCACGCCCAGAGATGTTCCCATATGTCACTTTCAATCCTTTTTTATTTTTGGCTTTCCACTTCCCATCTGAAACTTCCTTAGTTCTGCCCATCCAGCCCTATTGTTCCAACCTAATGTGCTCTTGTCTAGGATTATGTTCTTCCCTAACTGTTTAAAAAAGGCCTCTTGGTGGGCTAGAGAGGTGGCTTAGCATTTAAGGTGTTTGCCTGCAAAGCCAAAGGACCTCTGTTTGACTCCCCAGGACCCACGTAAGCCAGGTACACAAGGTGGCACATGCGTCTGGAGTTCAGTTGCAGTGGCTGGAGGCCCTGGTGCACCCATTCTCTCTCTCTCTGCCTCTTTCCCTCTCTCAGATAAATAAATTAAATAATTTTTTTTAAAAAGGCCTCTTGGCTTCATTCATGTAAACATATAACATTGAGTAATAGTAACTGTTCAGTAAATGTTTGTTGAAACCTAAAGTCATAGTCCTATTTCTAAAACACATAGCTCAGTGCAGAGAGTCCCCAAGCAGATTCTTGGCTTGTTGGACTGTCTGAGAGCCTCTGTTTTACCCTATTTTCTCCCCTCTTCACACCAGTTTGCTGTCAAGTAACTCAATATATAGAAGGCTAGGCTGGCATGTGAGGGGGATAGCAGCCTTGGTGTATGGCTTGTGGGGCAATGCCTTTCTCTGTGCAGGAAAACAAAGGTAAGTGATTTCTCTCAGGCATCCGCCTTTATGACCTGTTCACTGTTCTGTTCCACGTTGTTAATGAGGAAACAAAAAGTTGAGATTTGGGTTTGTTTTTTAACTTTCTGGCAGATATTTATATTTTTCCATAATTGTACACAAATATATTCATATTCATCCAAGAGTTCTTTATATCAACAATTATCAATATGATCTCTTAGACTGCATCTTAAGGAATCTCTACATTGTATTAGGAGACATTCCTGCTCACTCCTACAGGGGACACTAAGTCCCTCTTTCTTAGCCTCGGATAATACTATGGTGTCTGTCCTGTTATCTTGCCTTCAAATTAAAGTTTGATTATTTCTTTTCTGTATAATTTGTCTCTCCAACTATAGTTCTTTAAGAACAGAAATGATGTTTTCAACAATATTCTTCTTGAATCAACATTAAGCCAAATCAGGTAATTAGAGTTGGTGTCTAAAAAAATGCCACCAAGATGAATATTGGCTAAACATTTAATAAGTGTATTTAAAAACTCCTCCTTGTGTAATTTCTGTAGGATTGGCCACAGAAGTGGCACAGTATGACAGGAACCCAGTCTCGGTGTGTAAACAGACCTTGAGTTCTAGGCCTGGCTTTCTTGCCGATCAGCTCTAAATATTATTATTTACTATGCTTGTTGATGTTTTGACTGGTTTAAGTTTTTCTTTAGAAAAGATACACAAGTTTACAGAATTGTTATCTGTTCTCCTGCTTGTTTGTGGAGGGGGAAAAGGTCTATTTACTTCATTACTTCTACAGAACAAAATATTTTATATTTAACATGATACTTGGAAGCAATAGAGTCTCTTATTCATCTTTGTCCCAATTCTTCCATGTCATGGCATATCCTGTTCATAGTAAGAATTCAATAACTGCTTAAATTCTTTTCATAATTAATCATTATGGTAGGCTTTTAAACACATGATATGAAAATGAGACACCATGAGACACCGCACAGCCAAAAATAGATGCATTTGGTTACATAAAATTTTACATGGGCAATAAAACAATAAACAAATTCAAAAGATTAAATGCAATCTTCAAAAAGTATGCTCAAGATACATGACAAAGAGCTAGTGTTCAGAGTATAAAGCATTCCCATGAATTAAGTTTAAAAAGACTAATAAAAATAAGCAAACTCATACAAATAAATACCAAATGACCAGAGATGTATTAAATGATTTAATTTCCCTAATAATTAAAATAAAAGTCAATTAAAAGATTTATTTTCATTTAATAGACTCATCAAAACTTTGAAGGAGTGATTTCAGAATCTTTTTATGAGAATAAGAGAAAAAGACACTCTAACATGTGATGGATGCGAATATAAAATGGCAAAAATTTAGATGGGTTTGGTAATTTTTTAAAAATTTAAATGTGCTTAATATCTTTGACCAATATAATTTAATGCTAAAAGTTTATGCCAAAAATACCCAAGTATAAGTATGTAAGAATATAGGTGAAATAATGTTTCTTTCTTTCTTTGGAATAGTGATAAACTGTGTACAAGAATCTAAATTGCATTAAGGAAATACATTCTCCATGAAGGATGAAGTCAACTTTCACATATGTTTATGGGAAAAATTATTGAAAGTTAGGAATTGTGAGACATGATGTAATGTTATACAATTAAAATGTACCATTAGCTGGGCATGATGGTGCATGCCTTTAATCTCAGCACTTGGGAGGCAGAGGCAGGAGGATCTCCATGAATTCAAAGTCACCCTAAGACTATTGAATGAATTCCATGTCAGCCTGGGCCTGGGCTAGAGCAAGACCTTACCTCAAAAAAATTCTCTCTCTCTCCATATATATATATATTTATGTCTCAGAATTTGGTTTCTAGCATCATGGGGACTGATCTTAGTAGACTTCTTTCTAGCTATAAACATTATTTCTTTAAAGGGACTAATAAAATAAGTGACAGAAAATGTAAATATCGTGTTAAACACAAAACAGATAATCTCTAAGAACCCAGAGCAAGGAAGAAACTTTATTAGAGGTATTTCAGTCATGAGAAAACTTAATTATCCAAAATGATGTGACAGATACTGGGCCTTCTTTCACATCCTTTGGGCCTTTTAGGGCATTCTTGTACTGCTAACTGCCAGTATCCATGTCTATGGAATCTGGAATTTTCCTTCCCCACATCTATGATGGCACATGGTATGTTGGGCATGCCAGAGAATACTGTCTTCTCCTCCCTGCCCTATGGACCCTCCATTAATGAATCCTCAGAGGTATGAAAAGACAAGCTCCCTCAGCCTCTGGGGAGGGAGCAATCCCCAACACTTTTATATAATTTTCCACCTATTAATCCATGGACGCTCTGCGCTAGAAAATACACTCGAATGGTCTACTCCCTTCTCTCTTTCTCTCCCTCTCTCTTTCTCTCCCTTCCTCTCTGTCTAACTGGAGTTCTATGTATCTACCAAAAAATATGTATATTCTTGAGTCCTTGTCTCTGGGTCTGCTTTCAAGGGAAACAAAAAAGTTTATGACTCCTAAGACCTCAGTGAGAATAGGATTTTGATGTCCACTCAAGAAGCAAAGTGAAGAAAATAGGAACAGAGAGCTATACCCCTCCTGGGTATATCCCTCAAAGACTCTATACCTAGCTACTACAGAGATACTTTGACATACATGTTCATTGCTTCTTTGCTCTCAATAGCTAGGAAATGGAGTTAGCTAGATGTTCATCAACTGATTAATGACAAATGAAAGGTACCCATAATGAATTCTGTTCAGCTGTAAAAAAAAAATGAAATTATGACATTTGCAGGAAAATGGATAGATGTGGAGAGTATTATACTTAGTAAAAGAACCAGATTCAGAAAGACAAATGCTGCATGTTCTCTTTCATATGTAATCCTAGCTTTGGAATTTTAGATGAGTTAAGTTGAAATTGGAGTGAATGTCTATAAGTTCCAGGAGCCTAGAGAGGAGGCCATGGCGGTGGGAAGTAAATGTGAATAGCAAACACATGTGATATGAAAGTTGAGGGAGGGGATACTGAGGGTGTAAAGGTTAAAGTGGGGGGTGGGTGGAGGAATGGAGGAGAGGAGGGGGTGAGAAGGCATTAACAAAAGCTATAGAAGTGTGAGTAAGCCCAGTGGAAAGGTGCTACTTTGAAATGGCTCAGTCAATAAAGTGCTTCTCTGTGCAAGCCTAAGGACCTGAGTTGGATCTGCAGTACCTACATAAAAGTCAGGCATGATGGAGTGCATTTGTAATCCCAGGCAGAGACAAAAGCATCCCTAGGACTTGCTGGCTAAGTAGTATGACCAAATTGGTGAGCTCCGGGTTTAGTGAGAGACCACCTCAAAAAGCAAGGTGCTGAGTGGTTGGAGATAGCATCCAACATTGGCCTCTCACCTCCATATGTCTGCGCCCACATACATACGAACATGCATATACACACACATGCACAACACACACATACAAAAAGATAAGAGCTCAGAGCTTATAGAAAAGTGGAGCTGAAATATAGACAATAATATAACATAAAGGGTGGACAAACTCTCACGTCTGATTTAAGTAAGAGTCTTAACGTATTCTGGATGTGATTAGGATGCCAAATACATATAAAGTTTTTTATGCATTAGTTCTAATACTAAATGTTGAATATATAAGACCAAAGAAGTAAAATATCTAATCTCCAAACAAATAGGGAAAATTAAGTAAGATACCCAACCCATCCAGTATAAAATAGGAAAAGAAAATACAAAAAAGGAATAAAAACCATGATAAATAGAAAACCAAAGTTAGAATTTGACAGATAAGCAAGATTAATGTATATATGGAATTACTTAAAAGGTGGAATCTGGCTTGCTTGCAAAGCCTGATGGCCTGAGTTCAAGTCCCCATTACCCACATAAAGCCAGATGCACAAAGAGGCTCATGCATATGGAGTGGCAGGAGGCCCTGATGTATCTATTGTTTCTCTCTCCTTCTCTCTCTCTGTCTTTTCCTCTCTCCCTTTCTTCTTGCAAATAAATAAATGGAATAAAAATATATAAACGGAGGAGCCTAATTGCATTTAAAATAAAATTATGTTGTTTAAAAACCATGCTAAAAATAGACTTTCACAAAATTGTTAAAGGAAGAGAATACAAAGGGCTATGGCAGGGAATGGTAATTGGAATAGCAGCCTTGATATTAGAATGCTATTTTAATAATTATAGTTAAAAAAATTTTTTGTTTATTTTTATTTATTTATTTGAGAGTGACAGAGAGGAGGAGGAGGAGGAGGAGGAGGAGGAGGAGGAGGAGAGAGAGAGAGAGAGAGAGAGAGAGAGAATGGGTGCACCAGGGCTTCCAGCCACTGCAAACGAACTCCAGATGCGTGCACCGCTTGTGCATCTGGCTAACGAGGGTCCTGGGGAATCAAGCCTCGAACCGGGGTCCGTTGGCTTCACAGGCAAGAGCTTAACCGCTAAGCCATCTCTCCAGCCCAATAATTATAGTTTTAATATGGGATGGAATAGATTTAATAGCAGAATTAAAAGTAGCAATTACCAGGAAAGTAATCATCCTAAACTTAATTCTAGTCACCTACCAGGAAAGTCTACAGGCAAAACTGGACAGACTTACAAGGAGAAGCCCAAAGTTCCAACAGGAAATTTAAACCTAACCTCTTACGGTCATTGACCCAGCAGACAAAACCTATTGGGGGTTTAAGAGCTGTGACAATCTGGTTAAGTTTGATCTGATGATTACCTATAAACACCGTTTCCAATGATTATGAAAATATATTCTGTTCTTTCTCACAGGGGTGTTTAAAATATTTATTTATTTATGTATTTATTTATGTATTTATTTATTTATTTATTTGACACTGCAAATGAACTCCAGACACATGTGCCCCCTTGGGCATCTGGCTAATGTGGGTCCTGGGGAATTGAACGTGGGTCCTTTGGCTTTGCAGACAAATGCTTTAACTACTAAGCCATCCCTCCATACCTTTCACAGGGATGTTTAAACAAAAATTAGTAGCACCAGCTAAAAAAAGCAAATCTCAAAGTCATGGATGAATCATTTTCCATAAGCAGTATTCCCTGGGACATATGGCATCAAATTTAGAAATCAGTCATAAAAGAGACTAGTAGCCTTTTTGCCTCCCACGGGGAGGAGGTTTAAAATAATCACTTAACCAATTATAGATGCAAAATTACTCATGGAAACTACAAAATATTTATAAATGAGCCACGCTTGCTATACAATTGACTTTTTTGCCTTTTTTTGTGTGCCTGTATGTGTGTGGTATGCGTGCATGTGTGTATGCATGTGTTCATCTGTGGTTGTGCCTATGTGTGCAGGTGTGTACTTGTGTGGAGGTCAGAGGTTGACTCTGTCTGTCTTCTTCAGTCACACCATCTTATTTGTTGAGAGAGTCTCTCCTTGACCACCGCCCCCCCCCCCAGCTTGCTGATTTGCTTAGTCTGGCTGGCTAGCCCAGGCATTCCCCACATCTGTTTCCTGGGTGCTGGGGTGAAAGGAGGACCACCGTGCCAGCTCAGCATTGACATGGGTGCTGGGGATCTAAACTCAGGTAGTCATGCTGTGTGTAAGCGCCTTGATGGCTGAGCCATCTCCCCAGCCCTGCTTGGCCATCCTGCAAAGACAGAGATGCTCAGCTGAAAAGGCACTTGGAAGGAAGTTCATGGATTGAAGAGTATAAGTTAAAACAGGAGGAAAAACAAAATCAGAGAGCCAGAGCCTCAGAGGCCCCCAACACCTCAGCACTGAAGCAGACCAAAAATGAACCCAACATGGCTCAGGGAAATTTTGCGGAAGAGGGGGCAGAAAGGATGTCAGAGCCACATGTTGGGTCATGATTTGCAGAGACATTTATCATACCAATAACTGGGGGCTAACTCCACAATGCACGACCCATTTTCATTAACAAGGAGGGTCTAATAGGAGGGGGTAGATCACAGATGAGCCTAAATAATGGTACCAAACTGCCTGTATTTACTGAAAAGAAAACTAATAAATTAAAAACAAAACAAAACAAAAAACAAACAAACAAACAAATAAAAAAAAACAGGAGGAAAGTTGCAACTCAGTACAAGAGTAAATTAGACGTCAGTGGAACAAAGTCATGTCGTCAAAGCTGGAATGTGGCAGTCAGAGGAGAGGATCCTTATAGCCACACACGCCTGGTGGTGTCTGCCCAGAGCATTCTGACCCTGGGAATCTGCGTGCTTCCCTTCCTCAACAGCTTCGGGTTATTTTATCATCAGTAAGACTTTGCACACATTCTGTTAAAAAGCCTCACATCCTTGAAAACACGATTTACTTGGAGAGATGGCTTAGCAGTTAAGCGCTTGCCTGTGAAGCCTAAGGACCCTGGTTCCAGGCTCGGTTCCCCAGGGCCCACGCTAGCCAGATGCACAAGGGGGCGCATGCGTCTGAAGTTCGTTTGCAGTGGCTGGAGACCCTGGCGTGCCCATCCTCTCTCTCTCTTTCTCAAATAAATAAATAAAGATAAAACAAAACAAAACAACAAAAAAGTCTCACATCCAGCCCTTCCACCCTGCCTCACATCTCCCCTGCTTTGTTCTTCGCACTTAGCGATTATCACCAGCTCTTTTCTGCGTGCACTGAATGCTTGTGGGAACTCCTCCATGATGTCAGATGTGCAGGGACTTAGAACACTCTCTGGTTTAGTAGTTCTCAAGATGTATTAATTGAGTGAATGAATGGCTGCTTTGGTGGTAGGTGTACAAATGCCTTCCATAACGTCTGAAGTTGTCTATGCATTTGACATATTTGTAACTCAAATTTTAAATTTGCTCTTAGAAAAAGCAATATTTATGTTTGACTACAGACTAAAGTTTATGTGGCTCATCAACGTAAAAAAGTTAGCAAATAGTGCCAGACATGGTAGCAAACACTTTTAATCCCAGCACTCGAGAAGCTGAGTGTACCAGATGTGGTTTCTTTACTTGAGTAGATTAACACGTCTCCTGGTAGGGAGCAGCTCCGGCAGCCAAGTGGAAGGAAGGAAGGAAAAAAGGGAACTCTTCTACCCAGGGCTTCCTTATATCAAGTCCCTCTCTGAGCGGGACCGCCCACTCTGGGGGAAGGGCTCACCCTGGGAGAAAGACCTCCTCCTTTAGTTGATCCTTCCTAGAAGCAGCCTGTGGATTACTAAACAGATCAAGTTGACAACACCTTAACTATCACACTGAGGTAGGAGGATTACCAAGAGTTTGGATCTAGCCTGGATTGCAGAGTGAGTTCCAGGAGAGCCCAGGCTAGAATGAGATCCTGCCTCAAAAAACTAGAAAAGCTAGTAAATGGTTACCCACATTTATGCTTTCCTATTTGTCTTATTGCTTATTATAACCTGCTTTGCTTTTTTGGTGTGCTGACTGACAACAAAGGTTAACGTGCACTTTGAATGCACTTTATCATGCATTGCAATAATCAAGTAGCTGACTAAATGAGTAGAAGTGTGACGTTCCAGATGAAACTGCCATCGTTGTTTTCTAAAAAAATATATTTTAATGATTTATTTACTTATTTGAGAGACAGAAAGTGACAGAGAGAAAGAGAGAGAGAATGGGTACACCAGGGCCTCCAGCCACTGCAAAGGAACTCCAGGTGCATGCATCCCCTTGTGCATCTGGCTTACATGAGTCCTGGAGAGTCAAACTGGGGGATCATTTGGCTTTGAGGCAAATGCCTCAACAGCTAAGCCATCTCTCCAGCCCAGTTGTTTGTATTTAATGTGCCTGCACAGCCCCTGAAGACTCCTTCAAACACAACATAGGCTTTGCTGTGCTTTGAAGTAGAAAGGAGTCAGTGTCAGGTTTTCTTCTGTGTGGTTTCACAGCAGATTATTGTTCAGACAGAAGGCAATGGAAACTTCTAATTTTTAAGCATTATTTAAAATATTTTGTTTTAGTTATTTATTTGAGAGAGGGAGAAGGAGGCAGAAAGAGAGAGAGAGAGAGAGAGAGAGAGAGAGAGAGAGAGGGAGAGAGAGAGAGAGGCAATGGGCATGCCAGAGCATCCAGCCACTACAAATGCACTCCAGACATGTGTGCCACCTTGTGCATCTTATCTGGCTTATGTGGGTCCTGGGAAGTTGAACCTGGGTCTTTTGGCTTTGCAGGAAAGAGCCTTAATCATTAAGCCATCTCTGCAGCCCTTTAAAAAATATTTTATTTTTGCTGGGCGTAATGGTGCACACCTTTAATCTCAGCACTTGGGAGGCAGAGGTAGGAGGATCACTGTGAGTTTGAGGCCACCCTGAGACTCCATAGTGAATTCCAGATCAGCCTGGGCTAGAGTGAGACCCTACCTCGAAAAACCAAAATTAAAAAAAAATATTTTTATTTATTTGAATAATTTTTTAAATTGAAAATTTAAATTTAAAATTAAAAAAATTAAAAATTTTAAAGTTAAAAAAATAGCTTGAGTGTGTGTGTGTGCATGCACAACTACATGCATACTGGGGCCAGAGGGTGGAGGTGAGGGAACAGCCTGAGTGTTGGTCTTCCTTTTACCTTATTTGGGACGGGGTTGCTTTTGTTGTCTTGCCACTGGGAAGGCCAGACTATCTGGCCTCCACCTCCTACTGCCATAGGCGTACTAGAATTACAAACACATGCGCCACCTTGTTTCTGGTCTTCTGTGTATGCTGGGCATTGAACTCTGGGGTGGCAGCCTTGTGGGTCAAGAATCTTTTAACTGCTGAGCCATTTATTTCCTCAGTCCTTGACCTCCTCCCTTTTAAAATTTATGTATTTGAGAGAGAGAGAGAGAGAGAGAGAGAGACCAAAGGTGTGCAAGGGTCTCCTGCTACTGCAAAAGAACACCAGCTACGTATGCCACTTTCTGCATCTGGCTTTATGTGGGCACTGGAGAATTAAAACCTGGCCATCAGGCTTTGCAAGCAAGTGCCTTTAGCCACTGCTCTATCTCTAGCCCTTGACCCTTTCTTAACACACTGTGAAGCCTTATACTTGACATTCTGCATCCCTCACAGAATGCTGCACAGATTCGAAAGTTCAAATATGTTTTCTGTATGACTTTTGCTTTGCAGTATCTTTTGTGCAATACAAATAGCCTCAAAAAGACATCAGCAGAGCGAGATGTGGATGTCATTGCACGAGAAAAGTCAGAGCTATGCTGGGAAGTCACTGATAATATTATGAAACCCTAAACTGGAATTCATTCTGGCTTAGCCGGAATGGGGCCGTGTTAGCGAAATAAATAATTCGTAATGATATTTTAGATTTTTTTTGAAGGAAAATTATCAGGGTGTCACTGGTATTTACATAGGACACATGCTTCCTAAAGGACCTAAACTCTTCACAGCATGAACTGAAGACCTAGGAAAGCTGGAATTAGATCATTTTTGACAGCTCGCTAATGCATCTGGCAGGAAAAAGAAGAGCAAATGAAAAATTAGGTGACTTAATCACAATGTTATTGTGAATAAAACTCCTGATTTGCTTGAATTAGTCATTTCTTTCAAATTTCCTTTCTATTTACTATACCACATTGTTCAAACTATACCATTCATAGTTTCCTAAAATCTTTAGTTTAAAAAAGCAAAGCAAGGGCTGGAGAGATGGCTTAGCAGTTAAGCGTTTGCCTGTGAAGCCTAAGGACCCAGTTTGAAGCTTGATTCCCCAGGACCTATGTTAGCCAGACACACAAGGGGGTGCATGCATCTGAAGTTCGTTTGCAGGGGCTGGAGGCCCTGGTGAGCCCATTCTTTCTCTCTCTCAGTCTCTCTCTCTCTCTGCCTCTTTCTGTCTTTGTCACTCTCAAGTAAATAAATAAAAATGAATAAAAATTTTTAAAAATTTCAAAAAAAGCAGAGCAATTATATATGGCTATATGATAAAATGTATAATAATTAACAGTTACTTAGATCTTCCCACCTTTTAAATGTCACACATAAATAAACATATATGCATATATTTTGTATATGTGTACTTATTCATTTATTTGAAAGAGAGAGAGAGAGAGAGAGAGAGAGAGAGGCAGACAGAAAGAGAGAATGGGTTCACCAGAGCCTCTAGCCACTGCAAACAAACTCCAGATGCATGCTGCATATGCGTGTCTGGTTTACATGGGTACTGGGGTATTGAGTCCTTAGGCTTCATAGGCAAGTGACTTAACAACTAAGCCATCCTTCCTGCCATCCCATAAATACACTTAAAATTTTTTTTTGTTATCTTTATTTATTTATTTGAGAGCAACAGACAGAGAGAGAAAGAGACATATATATATAGAGAGAGGATGGGTGTGCCACAGCCTCCAGACACTGCAAATGAATTCCAGACATGTGCGCCCCCTTGTTCATCTGGCTAACGTGGGTCCTGGGGAGTTGAGCCTTGAGCCGGGGTCCTTAAGCTTCACAGGCCAGCGCTTAACCGCTAAGCCATCTGTCCAGCTCATAAGTACACTTTTTGAAAATATATTTTTTATTTATTTGAGAGAGAGAGAGAGAGAGAGAGAGAGAGAGAGAGAGAGAAAGAGAGAACATACCAAGGCTTCCTGCCACTGTAAACAAACTCTAGATGCATGGGCTATATTGTGGAACTGGCATTATGTGGGTACTGGGGAATTGAACCCTGGGCAGGTAGGCTTTGCAAGCAAACACCTTTAAGTGTTGAGCAATCTCCTCAGCCCTATACTTCTGACAACAGTGTATATATTATGTTGATGATCGTGTAAAATTAGGGGCTATTATAACCATTATAAAACCAAAGAGAAGTCTTCAGGTCACAGCATAGGTAAGTATCAAAGCTGAGATTAAGTGTCCAGTCTCATCTTCACTAGCATTCTTTTCATTGGTGCATGCTCCTGTGTTTTCCATAGTAACTATTTTCCATGTGGGTGGCTAGCCAAGAAGCATTGCCCTACCTTGCCTCTTGCATTCAGTGGGCAGCTGCTTGTTCTTAACCTTGCTAGATCTAAGAAAAAATAAGGGAAGAAAATATATTCCTTGTATTTAAAAGGATTTAAGCACAACCTCTTATTTCTGTTGTTTAGGATCTCCATGCTCAGTATGCTGGTTTCCTATGCTTGTGGGTTAGCCAGAGCTTTGAGGGCTGACTGGGAATCAAACTGTCATGAATAATATAGTGTGTATGCAGCCATTCTTTTTCAGTTCTAACATTCTGAACCAAAACATCTTTGTAAATTGGAGATGCCCATACTTTCAAGTACAGAAAAGTATCTCATAATGACATAATTTAAAGTGACTGATCTGGTGTTTGAGGCCATATATAACTATGATTGCATTAAAACAATCTCAGGGTAAACATGGGGCAGCAGATTAATACCACAGTTTCTTTGTCCTACTGTCAAGTATAAATGGAAAATGTCTGTCATCGGGGTCCAGGCCGGAAGCCACAACCCCTCACCACTAGCGATGCATAAAGAGGCTTTCATGTCTGCAGGGCCTTCTGAGGCATGGGCTCTGGCTGCTCTCCAGTGATATAGGCAGCGTGATGTCAAAACCAGATGTGCATGCGTTGCAATCATTTCCTGGCTCCACCTCATCTGACCACCTCTGCAGGCTTGTGGGGCCTTTGTCTGCACTCCACACACTTCCGTTTACGTTGTCTCCCCAGGTGAGCTTGTCCTGTGGCCAGGAGTTAGTAGCACATATACCTATCATTCCCAGTTCAGTTCTGAGCTCCCCTTTCGACTCTGGACTTCCTCATCTCTGCCTACAAACCGTTTGCCCTAAGCACAACTATTGACTTCTTTCCTCTACCCCCTCCCCACTATCTTGAACTTCTCTCAGTCTTTTTCTTCTGAGTGAATGTGCACCTCAAATCCAGAGTTATCAGTCATTTGTACATTGTTTTAACTTCGCTGATATGTATATGACGGGCATAATACTAATTAGTAAACATGACCCTAACCTTGTGAACAAGCATGTGCACACTTGTACACACATACACTCACGCACGCACGCATGCACACGGTCCCTACAGTAACCCTATCAAGTTGGCATTATTAGGGCCTCCTCCAGTTTCACAAAATGAGGACATTGAGAAGAGATTACTGGTCCCAGGTTACAAAACTGGTCAGGGTGGAGTCGGACATGAATCAAAGAGCCCAGCTTCGGAATCTGAAACCACAGGCAGGTGTGATGGTGCGGGCCTTCATAATTCTAGCACTGGGGAGGTGGTGGCAGAAGGATAAGGAGTTCAAGGTCAACCTTAGCTGCATAGTGAGCTCAAAGGCAATCCTAATCCTAGGCTGCATAACCATGTCTCATAAAAATAAAATAAATAAGTAATAATAATAAATCTTGGATCCCAAATGCTTCATGTTACTGTTCATCCTTTATATCCAATCCAGTCCTATTTTTGTACTGTTGAATACTTAGGTCTAAACAACGTCCTCTGCTCCACTCCATGGTCTGAGCTCTAATGCAAGCTACTTTCATCACTTATTTAACCTGCAAGAGCCCTCAACTTCTCATAATGTTCCCTGCCCCCCCACACCAACACCCGTTCTGAACAAGCCTTTCTTCCCACGGGACCCAGAGTGACGACTCTATAGTAAACAACTTGCTATTTGATTCATCTAGTATTTTCTTCATGGATTTAACAAAATATGAAATTAGCTGTTATGTCTACTCATTTATGTTCTGTCAATCTTACCTCACCAGCATGTAAACTGCATGGTAATGGGAATTTTTTTCTTTTTTTTTTTCTCAATTCTGAGTCCTTAGACCATACTTGTACCTCAACTACATGATGATTGAGTAAATGAATCTAGGCTTCGACCCTTAGAAGTAGTGGATTGGCATTAAACAATGGGAGTCTGAATCTGCTCATAAAATTGAAGGAAATTACATTTATATAGGAGATTTTCTGAGACTAGAGAGATGTAGGCAGAAGTCAGAACTTTTTGTAATATGATTAAAATGTCACTTTCATCAATAGTGTTCTATTTATCTACCTATCCATCTATATATCATCTATCTAAATTTTTTTACGATTTGAACAAAAAGTTTTCCCCAAATGGTTCAGGTATGGAAGTTTGGTCTCAAACTGGTGGTGCTAACGAGAGGTGTTTAGATTATGAAGGCATTAACTTCATCAATGGGATTTCAATCCATTGATCAGTTCATAGCTAAATGGGCTAAGAGGAGATGGAATTTAGTTGGAGGAAATGAGGAGGTGGGATTTAGTGGGAGGAAATGAACCACTGGGGTATACCTTTTGTGGTGGTTTGATTCAGGTGTCCCCCACAAACTAAACTTAGGTGTTCTGAATGCAACGTTCCCAGCTGATGGAGATTTGGGAATTAATGTCACCTGGAGGGAGTGTAGTGTTGGGGGGTGGGCTTATGGGTATTATAGCCAGTTTCCCTATGCCAGTGTTTGGCACACTCCCTTGTTGCTATTATCCACCTTATGTTGGCAGGGGGGTGATGTCCACCCTCTGCCCATGCCATCATTTTCCCTGCCACCATAGAGCTTCCCCCTTGAGCTCGTAAGCCAACATAAACCTCTTTTTTCCCTCAAGCTGCTCTTGGTTGGGTGATTTCTACCAGCAATATGAACCTGACAGCAACTCCTTTGAAGGAAAACTCCAGTCCTGGAACTGTCTCTCTCCTTCCTAACTGCCAATGAGGAAGTTGCTTTGCTCCCTCTCCCCACACGCTCCTTGCCATGATACAGAACCCTACAATGATGGGGCCAAGTGATCATGGGCTGAAACTAGGAGTCACATAAGTCAGGATACATCATTCTTCCTTGAAGTTGATTTTCTCAGGCACTTTATCCTAGAGATGAGAAATAACACAATACTTATGCATGCAATACACTCAATTTGGGGCTGAGAGGTTGTCATGCGCCAAAATATTCTGGTAGTTGCACACCAATCAAAAGATGTCCTTAGCTATCCTAGTTCCAAGATCTATTATCCCTTGTTGCACTCTTATGTCTTAGTAAATAAAGACCTGGAAATATATACTAGTCCTCTGGTTATGTACTTCCGTGTGTTGTGTACACATGCAAACACACACAGGTACACACAAGTTTCAGCCATATATTTCCACTCTTTGACTACTTTTGGCCACAATAGTATCATGTCAATGGTTTGACCATTGAAGTGCACATACTGTATAGCAAAAACATAGAAATATCTGATTATTTATTGGAGACTCATAGTAAAAAAATACATACACATATATAAATATACAAATAGCAAGCCAGTATACTGGAAGCTTGGATAAATGAAATGAGATGATATAAGATAATGGGTCTAAAATTTAATTTTTGTTAAATATATGTGAGAATTTACTTGGAGCTAATACTGAATAGAGTTCAGATGTTATCTGTGCTCAAAGGGGAAGTCAGAGTAAAATCCAAAATTACAATTCAGGGTGCCCACAGAAGCCCTAAAAACCATATGTTTTAAAAAATTATCTTCACATAGAGATTGTCACATGAATGTTTTGATAAAATATAGGCACCAGGAGTGTGATAGTCAAAATATGTAATCTCTACCTTGACCAGAGATGAATGATTATTTCTATTTTCTTTTTATCAACAGTGGAACAATGGCCCAAGATATGAACAAGGACTCAGAACACCTCACTACATGGAATTTGAAACTCATCTTAGCTATACCAAACAAGCAAGCAAGCAAGTAAACTTATAGCCTAAAAATGTAACTGGAAGGACAAAAAGCCATGAAATCAAATCTTCTTGGTGATAAGTGACATCATCATTTACTTTACAGACAGTAATTGAAGTAATGGTGATTATTCAATTCAAGATTATACAAAAATGGGGCTGGAGAGATGGCTCAGTGGTAACAGGCACTTGCCAGCAAGGCCTGATAGTCTAGGTTCAACTCCATATTACCCATGTAGAGCCAGATGCACAAAGTGATACATGCATCTGGAGTTCCCTTGCAGTGGTAAGAGACCCTGGTGTGCCCATTCCCTTTCTCATTGTAAGTAAATACATTTAAAAAAATAGATTATATGAATAACTTAAGCGCAGGTCAAATCACTAACTCTATAAATTGTTTTTATATTTAAGTTAATCACTTAAAATAAGCATTGAAAAATTCAGTTAGGGATTCCTTAAATTGCCTTTTGACATTTGTTTAAAGAATAAAGCCTATAAATATTTTTTATATTGAGCAGAAAACACACTTCTTTTCACAAGAAGTTGAAGAACTAATGATTAAAACTGCCCATAATGCTCCTTTTCTACTTCTCCTTCACTGCCTTGTCACCCCTCTTTGTTAGCAGTCTTTCCATGTCCTGAAGTTTAAAATATCCTCTCAGTTTAAAAGTCCATGGAAAAAAACAGGCAAAATTTTTGTAGTCGTTTGGCTGAAATATTAATTTTCCTTAATGCGTACTATTACCTGTAAGGCATGTATAACCAACTTAAAATAGTAACATTTCAGAAAGCTTACTATGAATTAGTAAGTTTTCAATGTAAGTGACATTTTAAAAGTGTTGAATATTGATTCTTCTTTGTGTTCCAATGTTCTAATTTGTATTTTTAAATCTAATGAAAAGTAGACATAGAATATGAAAACTAAAAGTAAATATCCATTTTTAGCAAAAGTTTATTCTAAAGTTATAACAAGCATATTTTAAATTGTAGTTTGTCCTTTGTACAGACATATATTTTTAAACTATTTGCAAATTTCTCATAAATAATTAATGGTTGAACTCTAGGCTAACAACTTAGCATATTTTGCATTTATTAACTACAACTTCAAGCTTATCTATGCTCCAGAGATATCCTAGCACTGGAAAGGTCTACGTAAAGTACCAGAAAAACACAAAATTCCAAGAAAAGACAACAAACTGTCAAAAGCAATAGATGAATACAGAATCTCAAAGACTTGGTGTTATAGAACTAAATCAGAGTTTGGCCATAAGATAACTAAAGTTATTCCAGGTTATTTTACTTGTATCTACCTAAATGATTAATTTTCTAATTTTACAGTATGTTGCTAGAGTGTTAAAACTCATATTTTCGTGTATAACAGATAGGGTCTATTGCTTCCATTCAAAAATATTGGATTGGTTTACATGGAACTGAAAGCTGTACAAAGCTTTGAATAATGAAGGAAGCTGCTAGGAGCTCATTTTAGCTAATTTACATCAGCTATGTGATAAGAAAATATTAACTGTCTTGCTTAAAGCCACAGGTCAGAAACCAAAGGATACATTTGGGTTGATTGGTCTAGACTGGGACTGTGAGGTACAGATGCAAAAGAACAAACAAGAAATAGTTCTTTGACCCAGGTACTCTTTAGCATATGAAAAATTCCCAAAAATGGTATTTGTAAAGTGCAACTCCTAAATAACAATTATAAAAATGTAATTATTCTGTTGAGATTGTTATTTAATTTTAAAATTCTGGATAATGTTATAATGGCTACAATAAAATGCAGGAGGTGAACATACACTGTTATTACTTAGTTTATGATTTTTCTACTTTGAAATTTATTTCAGATAGATGAGGAAAAGAGATTCAAGAATTCATTTTTGTTCGAGTCTTTTCGTGCTGTATTTTTCCTTAAAATTCTTCTTGGACTTTCTATATCCTTTGAAGGAAATATGAAAGGACAGAAAAGAGTTACCTATTTAATAAACTTGAGCCACTGGCATAAACACCTCAAATATTTTTTCGCAACATGAAATTTTACTAAGACAATTAATATTGTTAGTGTTACAGGTAACTTCACAGACGCAAGTATAGATCTTATCCAGAAAAATCTAACATTGTACACAGACTTGAATCTATTCATTCTTAAGGTAGAATGAGGGCAGAAGTAATATGAAGTGAATAGAAAATTTCTGAAATTACTGAAAGGAATTAAGACACAATTTACTAAACCATAAAAATTCAAATTGAGTTAAATGCAGCAAAAATCACATCTGAGCAATCATAGTACAACAACCAGAAGTATAAAATAAAGTATTACAGAAATTCGGAGGAAGAGGATGATTGCCTCTAAATTACATTATATTAGTAGAAACAATTTGAGTGACAAGACAATGTAATATACCATGAAGTGTGTTTGTGGAATTACCAAAGGAAATTTTCATTTACAGGAGAAGTACTTCAAAAGTTAGTGTGAAGCTATTGCAAACAAAAAAATCCTGAATACAGTCATTATTACACTAAAGGATATTCTATATGTAAGAAGGGATCAAACGTATGATTGTTAAAAAGCTAAAGTGATCATTACTGAAGCATTTAAATTATATAAACTTAGAGACTCAACAATAACATATAATTCACAGGGGGTAAAAAGGCCGATGAGGCACCCCCAATCTCTCACATTTCCCACTATGGGACCCAAGCACTAATTTGCATAACACTTTGATTAGGTCATACACACATCTTGTATAACATATCAGTAAAGCAGTGTGAAAGAATGCAGAACTGAAGAAAGGAGGCAATACAAAAACATTCCAAAGGAAGAAAAGGAAGGAGAGAGAATAAGAAATAGAGAACAGAAGGACCAATTGACTAAATGTAATAAGTGAATTGCATAGATAGAAAAGAACTGAATATTCTATTGAAAAGGAAAACCAACTGACAAAACAAAATTTATTATCTTTTGGTTGTAAAGAAAAACATTGAAGATATAAGCACATAGAAAATTAACTAGTACAAAAAGGAAATTATGAGCCATGTCACCCCTAACTACTAAAGAACTGAAGGGAGAAAAGATGAAAGGACCTTCTATTGTGACAAATTTCTATTCATTAGGAAGTTATGACATTCTAAATTTATAGCTAAATACTTCTCAACCTTTTTTTTTTTTTATTAATTTTTGTCTGTTTGAGACAGTGTCTCATGTAGCCCAGGATGGCCTTGGATTAAGTATGTAGCCAAAGTTAGCCTTAAACTCCTAAAACTCATTCTGTAGACCCTGGCTGACCTTGAACTCATGGTGATCTTCCTGCCTCAGCCTCCTGGGTACTGGAACTCAAGGCATGCACCACCACAACTGGCTTAAATAATACATTTTCTAATTGACATATAAACATGACTGTGCTTAATAACTACATAATGTATTCATTTTAAGAGCACGGGAAATATTTAAAATCTTGACAACATAGTGAATTTTATATATAAAGTTTCAACAATTTTTAAAAATCTAATTCCTAAAAAAAATTAAAAAAATATTTTGTCTATTAGAGAGAAAATGGCACATTAAGGCCTCTAGTTACTTTAAACTCCAGACTCATGTGCTACCATGTGCATCTGGCTTTACATGGGTACTGGGGAATCAAACTTGGGTCCTTTGGCTTTTCAGGTAACAGCCTTAACCACTGAGCCATTTCTTCAGCCCCTCCCAATTTAAAGTTTATGTAGTATAATCAATAAGCATAGTAGAATTATTTTTAAAAATAATTACAAACTAGAAAACCCCAACATGTTCACAAATTAGTAGATGTGCTTCTGAATAATCTCTGGGTCCCAAAATAAGTTAAAATTATTTTCAGCTTGCCTCTTTATCTCTGTCAAGTAAATAAATTAAAATGTTCAAAAAATTTTTTCAACTAACTGAAAAAGACACAGTAACTTAAAATCTATCAGACAATGCTAAAACTGGTACAGCAAAAAGTATTGATTTAAATACATATTTAAATGGCAAAAAGAAGAAAGGACAAAATAATGAACTGACAAAAAGAAAAAAAATCTTTGAGAAAATGTGTGTGTTTGTATGTGTGTGTGAGAGAGAAAGAAGTGTATAGTATAGAAGTGTATAGATGTACCAATGACTCTTAGCACTGCAAACATACTCCAGACACACCACTTTTTGCATAGTCTTTACATGGGTACAGGGGAATTGAACCCAAGTCATTAGGCTTTGCAAGCAAGGGTCTTTAACCACTGAGCTATTTCCCCAGCCCTGATTTTGAAATCTTTGCAGCCCAGACTAGCCTACAACTTGTGACAATCCTTCTACCTCAACCTCCCAAATGTTAGGATTTATGGGCATGATTCACCACACCCAGTAACTTTAATAACATGGGGGTTAATTACAATAAGTTTATGCTGCTGTGTCTTTACATGTCAAGTTGCATGTGCTATAGTTGCATACAGAAAAAAAAAAAAAAAAGAACTCAGTCCTACAGCACAATACCAGGGACTGGGTAATTTATAAAGAGAAGAATGTCTTAAAGTTCTAGAAACAGACAGATCCAAAAACAGGGGACTGGCAGCTCACCTGATACGTTATAACATTAACGGAAGGAGAAAGGGAGAGAGCCAGCCAGCAAGAGAAGAAGGTGATAGCAGGATGCTTTGATCAGAAACCACCCTAGGATAACTAACCCACCTCGTGTTGCATGACACTAAACCCTTCAGGAGAGCTCTGCCCTGAAAACCCAATACTGTCCCAATGCTCCACATCCCAGCAACTGTAGCTACGTTGGAAATCAAGCTTCCACACATGAACACTGGGGAAGAGTCATTCAAACTGTAACAAGACAATATTTCTTTTAAATGTTTAAAGCACTCAGTGTAAGTTTTAAAAGTTATACTCAATGGGTGGAAAGATGGCTCAGCAGTTAAGGTGCTTGCCTGCAATGCCTAACGACTCAGGTTCGATTCCCCAGCACCCACATAAAGCCAGAGGCACAAAGTGATGCATACATCTGGAGTTTGGAGTTTGTTTGTAGTGGCACACCCATTCTCTCTCTCATATCCTTGCAAATAAATAATTTTTTTCAAAAAAAGTTATAAGCAAATAGTGCCAACTGATATGCTTATACACTCACTTCCATTCTCTATACTAAGCAATTGACAAGAGTTATGGTTCTTCAAATATCTTTTTTTTTTTTTTTCGAGGTAGGGTCTCACTCTAATCCAGGCTGACCTGGAATTTATGATGTAGTCTCGGGTTGGCTTCAAACTCAAGGCGATCCACCTACCTCTGCCTCCCAAGTACTGGGATTAAAGGCGTGCACCACCATGCCCGGCTCTTCAAATATGTTATGAGACATGGTGTCTTAAGTAGAATGAACTGCACAAGAGGAAGTGACATGTATCTGGTCACAGAGCCAAACTGAATCGCAGTGAGAACAGCCTAATTGAATGCTCACCTTCACACTAAGAAAAACTTCTGAAGATCAAACCTTTAGGTTCATCCATTAAGGCATTTAAGCTGAAATATTGTTATTTCTCCATAGTTTTGAGCCACCTGAGTATAAATACAGTAGTTCGTAGATTGCTGTTAACACTTTTGAAATAAATGTTTTTAGAGTTTCCATAAATATTCTCTAAATGCTTTCCAGGTCATGCTTAGAATGATTAAGGATAAATTTAAGACATATATATTTTTTAAATCAAGAATTGTCAGAAAAAAAGATCTCATCTCTGCTTGGAATAATTTCTGAGCCTTGGTTTCTTTGCTTTTAAAATGGCACAACCCATGCTTACCTAGCAAACAAGATCTGAGAGTAAGTGACAGTGCCATTTTTGTTATGAGCTAAGTGACTAATTACATATGAAAGCCTGAAATTTTATATCCTAAAAGTACTTCACTCAAAGTTACATTTTAGAAGCTTAAAAGCCAAAGATGTGAAATAACTTGCCAAACGTATCATTCGTAGCATCCAGAACTTTAACTCCTGGTTTCGGGTTACAAATTCAGGGCTCCTTACAACAAGTTTCAGTTTAATTCCACCCACTTGCCCGCTTTTCTGTTTCTCCCTCCACACAAAATACAGAAATCAAAAAATTTTAAAGTTACATGTTCTTTTTTTTAAAAATTTTTATTTATTTATTTGAGAGCGACAGACACAGAGAGAAAGACAGATAGAGGGAGAGAGAGAGAGAATGGGCGCGCCAGGGCTTCCAGCCTCTGCAAACGAACTCCAGACACGTGCGCCCCCTTGTGCATCTGGCTAACGTGGGACCTGGGGAACCGAGCCTCGAACCGGGGTCTTTAGGCTTCACAGGCAAGCGCTTAACCGCTAAGCCGTCTCGCCAGCCCATGTTACATGTTCTTGATATACACACACATGTGTATGTATTTAGTTTAAAAGAATTTAAGTATATTTTTATTATTTATTTGTATGTATATCTGTGTCTCTTGCCACTGGAAAGAAACATCACTTTTTGTGTCTGGTTTTACACGGGTGCTGGGGAATTGACCCTGGGTAGGTAGGCTTTGCAAGTAAAACGCCCTTAACCAGTGGCCTATCTCTCTAACCCCTGGTTTTTAAAGACTTAACACTAAAGATGGCTTGTATCTGAATATACTATCATCTCCAATTCACTGTTTTGTTTTGACATGAGTATTGCACTAAAAGTTTTTGCTACCTTTTTTTTTCCCCTCTTGTGATGCTGGAGATCAAATCCTGTCCTATGTGCCAGGCCCTTAGTCTCTAAACTTGGCCTGCCAGGCACTTGCCCTTTCTCTAATGAAACCACACATTGGTACTTGGAATTATTATAGTCAATGAAAGCAAGGAAAAATATTTATCAATTGTTTTATTTATATGTCATTGAAAATTTTTTTCTAAGTTTTTTTTTAATGATTACAAGCGATTCATAGAGAAATGTTGAATGTTATTTCTTTTTTAAATTTATTTAATGTTTATTAACATTTTCCATGATTATAAAAAAACATCCCATGGTAATACCCTCCCTCCTCCCTCCACACTTTCCCCTTTGAAATTCCATTCTCCATCATATTACCTCCCTATCTCAATTATTGTACTTACATATATACAATACCAACCTATTAAGTACCCTCCTCCCTTTCTCTTCCCTTTATATCTCCTTTTTAACTTACTGGCCTCTGCTACTAAGTATTTTCCTTCTCACGCAGAAGCCCAATCTGAATGTTATTTCTAATCAAAGAAGGGCTACTGCACAAACTCCTATCGATTTTATGTTATCTTCTTGTTTTATTTGAACTTGAAGATTATTCCTCACTCCAAATAAAGATCTAGGGAAATACAAAATAAGAATTACTATTTCACATGACTAACACTCTTTCGAAGCCCCACTAAAAACCAAGTTGAAATTAAGTTTTCATTTCATTGAGAAAGTAGGAACATGAATGGTAAGGGCATGGAAATCGACTGTATTTTGATCACAATAGAAACAACCCTTTTCTTAGATTTAGTGACCTTTTCTAAATCGCGGCATTCTTTAGACCTCCATATTACTGTGGCATCTCCTTTCATAAGAATGCTGTCTACACTTTTGTGAATGACTGAGTTCTTTCATCTGGCTTGACACAGCTGGTAAGTGGCATAATGAGAAAGGGAAATGAAGGTCTTTTTTTATTCCTCCTGGAAAACCAAGAAATGTATAAATCATATTCCAGCTAAGCCAGCTTTAACTATTTGCATAAGTGCACAACCTGCAAGAAGTTTTTCTAGTGTTTGGTAGATAAATTATAGTACACTAATATTTCATTTTATTTTATTTTTAAAATTTTATTTATTGGAGAGAGAGAAAGGGGCAGATAGAGAGTGGCTTCTAGCCACTGCAAATAACTCCAAATGCATGTGTCACCTTGTGCATCTGGTGTTATGTGGGTACTGGGGAATCGAATCCAGATTCTCAGGTATTGAGAGCAAGTGTCTTAACCACTGAGCCATCTCTCCATCCCTACTCCAGCCCGGTAATCTTATTTTAAAGTCTGTCTGATGTATGGTTTCCTGAAACACAATTTGAGAAAGTAATCTTTTGTATATTTAATTAATTTGAAAAAAATTAAGCTAAATTGACTAATTTCAAAGGAGAAAATTTAGTTGAAATGTCCAAAATTGTAAAAATATACACAGTAAAATATGTGTATTCAGGTTAGCCAAAATGTTTTCTTGGACACCTAATGAAGTTGGAAGGAACTTAGTTTCTGATGAAGTCCATTTTATACGAGGAAAGTGAACCTGATCAGCCTGAAACGACTCCAGCTAGAATGTCAGGCTGTCTTCTAACCAGTAACTTATTTCTAGAGCATTCTTTGTCCTCAGCAGTTTCAAAGGAACATAGGGCAAACTCAGCAAGGACTGAAGGAAGCAACTTATTTAATGAAGTAATCTAAATGTGAAATGGAAATCTTTCTTCTTTCATCCTCTTGTTTTTGTCTCTCTCAACTTTTAATATCATACAATGAGAAATAAATGCCAGCATTTTTTTTCCATTGTGAATGTAATGAACTTATGGGCGAGAAGTTAACAACTCTGTAGGATATACATGGAGGTTAAGTCTTGCTCCTTTGCCATGTTTTAGGTTCTTCTCCCGAAAGTGTCAATTTAATCATTTTGAAATCTAGATTTCAAGAGTGCTGCTTCCATGGTGAGCCTGACAACCTGTGCCAGGGTGCTAGTGACAGAGACACTGAGGACACTCGAACTGCACCGAAGCCAAAATCCAGAAGCGGTGGAGAGCACAACACTAATGTGGACTTAAAACACACCTACCACAGCTCAGGCAAATTTGCAGAAGACGGGGAGGACAGATTGTAAGAGCCACAGAATGGAAGGGAATGTCCAGAGGCACTGCCTCCCAGCTTACAGTGACTGTAAATGCTGCTCTCATGTCCCATAACCCACAACCCCATGGGAAAGACCAGCAATTCCACCGAGGAGGGCCCTTAGTGGAATGGTGGTAGGGAAAAGAGAAATGATGGTACCAACACATGATGTGTCCATACGAAGTTTCTACTTAGCAAAAATGAACAAATAAATAAAATAGAAAATAAAAAGAAATAAAATTAAGCCCGGCATGTTGGCACACACCTTTAATCCTAGCAGTTAGGAGGCAGAGGTAGGAGGATCACTGTGAGTTCAAGGCCACCTTGAGACTATGTAGTGAATTCCAGGTCAGCCTGGGCTAGAGTGAGACCCTACCTCAAAAAACAACAATAAAATAAAATAAATACATTTAAAATGTAGATTTTCAAAGATTTTCTCTGTTTATATAAATAGGTATGCATGTTTATACAAATATCAATGTAGCTTTTTTTTCTACTTCATATATCTGGTGTTTTTGTATGTAGTTCTATTTGATTCTTTCAAGTAACCATGGAGTATTTTATTATCTGGATTTAAAGTATCATTCAAGAATTCACTTGTTGTTGGGCTTAGTTTCTGATTTTAATATTACAAGTAGAATAAAAGGAAACAACTAGGTTCTTAGTCCAAGATTTACTAGGGTTGAAGAGTATATGAACGACTGTCCACTGGTATCCCTAGGCATCAAGGTTTGACCCACTCAAGCACATGTCCACCACTGGTCCATTTTCATCCCAGACCTGCTGTGGACCCTGTGTTGTGTACCAAGGGAAAAGAGAAGGGTAGAGCTCAGACTCTTAAATATGCCTTACCTCAGTTCACTAACTACTAGACAGGAAAAAAATTAAAGGAAACGTTGCTCCAAATATTTATTTATATAAAATACATCAAAACCTCACAATCTTTATTTTTTTTTCCATCTTCTCCTTACAGATGAGAAACAGAAGGAGAGGAGAGTGAAAAGATGGAAGGAAGGAAAGAATTGCCCATGTGTGGCAAACATTACCAGGGTGTTGGCTTCATACTTCTGTATGCAAATCAATGTAGAGAGCACTGTCAATAGGATTTAGAATTTTTTTTTTTAAATATTGGGGTATTTACATAATATATTAAGAATCAACTATTGCTTAAGAGATTTCTGTGCATTTTTGTCAACCTGCTCCTTATTCTTCAAGCTTCAGCCTTTACATCTAAGCCTTCACTTGGAAGACAGGAGAGGTGGGACCATCCGAGTCACACAAACTCACCAGTATCTGGATTAAGGTGACCGAAATGCATCACGCCAGCCACTGGGGTGAGCCAGCATGCTCATACCAGGGGGCAAGGCCTCAGAGTAGATATCCCATGGACAACCAACTGGCCAAAATTTTCTTCTGAGGGTTGTCTAATTTCACCATCAACGTGCTTTTTCAGTGATTCTCTAAAGAAACCCAAGCTGGAGTCGGGGAGACACTACATGAAAGATAGGGAAAAGTCTAGGAAAAGGGCATTTGTTTTGCAACATTAAAACCCCAGTTACAGTGAACACAAGTCATGTCCTTTTACTGTCTTAAAAGTGTTCTGTAGCCATGGAGAACCACCTCCCCATAGGAGAGGAATGAGACAAAGGGAGGCAACTTTCCGGAGGGGGTGAAAGTCCTCCTTGAGAGAAAGTCTCCAAACCCAGGGTCTTGTTTTTGCTTCCTTCTCATCGGCAGTGAGATTATCTTGCAGGTGACATAATATGAATTCAGACAAGTGAGCAGTGGCGAACTACAAGGAGAAATGGTAGCAACGAGGGATGGGAGAGGTGGAAGGTCCAAGACTCATGGCTCAGTGTCAATATCATCAGGGCAAATGACAGAATTTGGACAGGAAAAAGCACCCAACAGCTTTTTTTTTTTTTAAGTTATTTATTGTGTGTGTGTCCTACCCAATGTTTACACATACACGGGCCAGAGAACACCGTGCGTCCTTCTCATATCACTTATCTGCTTATTTCCTTGAGATGGGAGTCTCTTCCTCAACCTGGAGCTGCTGTCTGGCAGTGAGTGTTCCAGCAATTCTAGACCGTGGACTCGGGTTACAGACACATATGGCCATGCCCAGCTCTTTGTACGTGGGTTTTAGGGAGTCAAACTGGGGGGTTTTTTAACTCAAGAGACCTTCATGCCTAATCAGCAAGCACTCTGAGTCATTTCCCCAACTCCCCCCGTCCCAAACAGCCTTACTTTAAAGACAGGGAAATGAAGTTTCCAGAGGTTAAGAAATTTACTCGACCCAAGTGATCTTTGGAAGTTCGGAGTCACTGTCAGAAGCTTACTGACCCTGGTGATGTCTCTCCCCACGTGGCTCCCACCAGGTTGCATAGTGTGAGCCCTTCACTGCCAGGAACCTTCATGTCCATCAGGTGTCTACTGGAACCTGGAGCTGCTCTCAAGATTATCCAAAGGGCTCCAGTCCCGTAACTCAAGGGATGGTGAAGAAAATCCCAATACATGAATTTAATTCTCCCTCTTATGCCAAAGTAGTAGCTGAATTAACCTATGGGAACATATTTAGCTCACTTTAATATTCTATTCTTTTAAGACAACCATTGCATAGGTGACTCCAAAAGAGCAACCATATATATCTTCAACTGATCGCAGTCAAGATTATTATAATGAAAATAAACATATCGGTCAAAAATTTCATCTCTTGCCCTCTAATTTGCATAGAACTGCCTCTTCTGAGTAGCTTTTCCTCATCACCAAAGTTCTTTAGTTTTTTTTTTTTCCCCTCTTTGCGCAGACTCAGTTGTGCACACGTTGAACCAGTAAATGGTTCCCGAGGTTGGAAATCAGTGTCTACTTGTCTCCGTATTCACTTCAGGCCAACAAACATAGTCTTTGACATGTGTGCTATGGTGCATGCTATGCAGCGGTTGTTTTATTTTGAATGAAAGGTTGAAGCATTTATATATGAAAATAGAATTTACAAACAAAGTCTAGGCTGACGGGAGAGTGTGACAAACAGCGGGTGGAAGGAGAGCCAGGGTGATAGAAACAGTGTCAGAGACTCTGGAAGAGGCATGGCTGAGGGTCATGGGTGAAAAGGCCTGTAGAAAGACGCTCGTGCACCTATTAGAACTTCTGGCTCTGTGTGGCAGTCCCAGCAAGCTAAAATCAGCACACAAGGTGACTGTACACCTACTCTTTGTCCCCAAAGGAGACAAAGACAGGGAGACCCTCTCAGCGGGAGAGAGAGCACTAACAACCCCTACGGCAGTGACTGGCATCTGTGTCCTTGGGTTTGTAGCATTCTAGGAACTAAACTTCTCCCTTGGGTTTCCTCTTCCCATGCCCAAGCTCTGCCTCTGAGCCTTCCATCTAGCCTATCACATGGGATTCCAGAAGAAAAGGGAAGAGGTAAAGAGAGACACAATCTAATGTGTTGGGTTCATGTCAGAGAGAGAGGAAAAAACAAAATCAGCACTAGCCAGATGTGGTGGCGCCCACCTTTAATCCCAGCGCTGGGGAGGCAGAGGTAGGAGGATCGCCATGAGTTTGAGCTCACCCTGAGACTACATAGTAAATTTCAGGTCAACCTGCACTAGAGCGAGATCCTACCTCAAAAGAAATCAGCACTAAGCCACCTATTTATAACTCCATGGGGAGCCAGGATTCCTGACTTCACTGTGGGTGCTTTGGAGTTAACAAGGGTTTGCTTGGACCACAGTGAGCAGCTGTAGTGAGGACAATTTGCACATGGTTTGCTTGCTCCAACCTGTGGAGGAATTCTGGGGGACCTCTACTCTGTGTTGGGGTGACTTGTGGCATCGTGGGCTATAAAGGTGATGATGCAGAGCCCCCCCTGCACTCTTCCCTTGCACCTTGCCCTACAGGCCCTGGATTAATAAAGTCATAAAGGGCATGTAGTTGGGAAGCTTGTCAACCTGAGGCCTGGTCCCCAAGCTGAGCTCTTCTGGTAGCCCCTGGCCTTATTTATCCCCAGTTTGTCTTCAGGGAGGTTCTCAAGAACACACAGGCCTTTGATGATTGCTTCCCCAAATGAACCCTCATAAAGACAATGTCTCAAAAACTGAACAAAACCACCACTACCACCACCAGCTCTCCGGGTTGAGCATAAGATAGGAACACTCCAGAAACAAAAGGGATATAAGAAATAACTCAATACAACAAGATCCTTTTTGCAGATGAGGAAACTGAGGTCAAGAAGAAGTGAGAGACAGAGTCATGCAGGTAGCTAGAGCTTAAGGGAGGATGCCCATCCAGGTTCCTGGTCTCTATCTACTGCCCTTTGCAGTTCACTTCATGCAAGCCCTCTTTAAGTGCAAATTCAATTATTTACATGGCTAAGTGATTGTTGGCGACCTTATTTATATATATGATGTCTTGATTTCATGCTAGAGCTTTGGCATATTGCCCTTTGTGTATTCAGGTTTCTAATAGTGCTTGGCATGTAGTTGGGGTTTCTATAGAACCTTTTCCTCAAATCTGATTATCAACTGCCATAATGACTGCTAATATGCCAAGAAGGTATCATCTCGTGAATGAAAGCAGGGGTGCCTAGAGACTCATGAGTGGAAGGCAGGGATGACGCCCAGGGCACTCTCATGGAGGATGAAAGTACTTCCTGAGTGCTTTCTTAGGGAAAATGCGGTTACTCCCATAGGGAAGGCCTGGTGGAGATGGCTTTGCCACTGTGTGAACACCTAGGAAAGTCTCCAAATGCCAAGTTCCCTCTTCTTCAGTCAGAGGTACCTGCTAGGAGAGATTCCTACTTTTCAGTAGACTTCTTTGGGATGCATGTCCCAAACTCTTATGATACAATTTTTCTTTTTGATAATTCACCCACACAGAAGACTGCCTTATATACTTTTGCAATGTGAGAAGTATCATGCAGAATACCTGTTAGCTTCTTTACCTAGATGGACCCAAGTTTTTTCTGAGCCTTAAATTTGACAGTTAGTTTTAATATGATAGAGCCTTTTTAGTCATGCCTAGGATTAGCTTGCTGCTTAATAAATTTCTTCCAACACTATGTCCTGTGAGTCAACAAGCAGTTTCCCCTGTGATTTGAGCCTGGTGAACAACAAATTAGACTCTGGAAGAATAATTACTAGGCAGAGGCATGTCCAGGTGATATATTCCCACTTGGTGGAAACTTGGTCATTTTACTTTTGCATGTAAGTCATCCATCTGGATGAAAAGAACATAAATCAATTGTTGAAGTGCCCTTCTCTCTATTATTGACAGTTGACTTCCAAACTCTACTTTATTTAGACTAACAGCAAAGCATTTTTTAAAAAGTAATTTAAAATGCCATGTTTGACAGACATTTAAATTATTTACAATAATTCACAGTTTGCTGGGTGAATTCTCAGCGAACACTACCTAGGTGTTTATCAAACACCAACAATGGGTTGCTTTGTGATGAACACTGTGCAAGGCATTGAAAGGTGTGTTGGTGTCATTGTCCTTAAACTGATGCCTGTCCCTGACACCACTTGGATTTTTCCGCCCTTGTCCTAAAGTAACTTGATTCAAAAGAGTTTCTGCAAGCTAATGTGCTAAAACACATTCACCTCAGATTCTGCCACACACTCAGTTCAGTCCGTGGGTCCCCTTGGAAGCAGATAGCTTCAGGTCAGGTAAGAATTCCTATAAAGAGGATTCAGGTTTTGGAGTGGCAAGTAGTTAACTTTGGGCATCTTCTGGCAACAGAAAGCAAGGCCCCTCTACTACAGCAAATGTCAATCAAGACGGAACCACTGACAGCCTTCTTTGTCTCAGCAGCCAGCCAGAAAAGATAGAGCCAAGGAAATGGAGGAGCTGCAGTTATGCATTTGCAACACACCAAGTCTTGTTTTCCCACCAGGCACTGCAGAAAAGCAATTGTCCATTCACAGCACATCCGCTGCATTTCAGACCTAATATGTTTGCAGTTCTTAACTTGGTCCGTGCTGTTAATTTTCTTTGCCCTTTGAAATGCACGGTGTGTTTGATACCTTGCTTCACCAGGCAACTGACATGACCCAGTTTTACAGATTTCTGATTCTCAACATTGACCCATAGAAACTTTAAAGACATGGAGTGAGAAATTTTGGAACAGGCTGCTGGTTTCAAATAATTCCTTCTCGTTTGCTATTGCATAACTCAGAGATGGGTAATCGGGAAGTGTATGTAAATCAAATCTTATTTGATTGCTTTTTATAAAAAAAACTGCCTGTTAGTAAGGACAATTTTTAGCCAGGTCCCCTTTAATGCATAGTGATGTACCACTGAAAACCTTACCCTGGGTTTCGTCAGTCTTTCTGCAGCCACTAGAGTATGTACTGTGTATGAATGCATATGCCTGCCTCATGGTACCAGGAGGTTTCCCCTCTCACTGTGGCCAGAGCAAACATGAAGAACTGGATTCTTAGATGATTAATTAGTCCCCAGATCCCATCACTTAAGTCCCTAATTAAATATGTGACTCTGCTCTCAACAGTTGTAGGGAAAGATAATTAGCAAATTTTGCAGTAAAAGTGAAGTTTTATTTTCCTTTGTAAATACTAAGCTCTAAATCACTGGTCACATAACTCAGTACCTACACCTCCCCTGTTGACTATGAAATTAAGAAAACACACTTCTTATAAAATGCAGCTGGGCAATAAAGTGAATTCTTCCTCAAAAATTCATTTTTTTTTCTGGATATCTTCTACTCATTTGTATACCTTCCCTCACTCTGCCAGCCAGTTTCCTCTTTTATTACTAATTTCTTCATCTTGAAATCTGCTATCAACCAACATGACAAACTCAAGAAAAAACAAAACAAAACAAAACAAACAAACTGATTTTCTTTCTAGCTGTACCACAGCCCTCAGGAAGAATGCTTTATCAACATTTTCTTACCCTATTCCACCAATTTTTTTTTAAATAGACTCCAACTTTAAGATTTATAGTGGAGAAGAAATATTGCCTTCATTAAACAAGGAGAAGGGGGAAAATGCCTTTCTCAGTGGGCTCTAAGTACAGAGCAAATGCCAGTCTCTCCTTACACGGAATGGAAGGAAGCCCTGTTGCCCTCAAATGGTTAATTCAGGCTAAGTGAATGTTTAGTCAGTTCGCCTGGAAAAAAGGAAGGAAATTCAAAAGCTGGTTGCTGTAGGAACGATCAGACCAAAAAGTAATAATAATAATAATACACATATATAGCTATTTATGCTACAGATAGTTAGATATGCATGTACAGGCTCATTTTACACAAAAATCCTGCTGTCTCCCTGTGACTGTTCTTTCTCAAAAAAAAAAAAAAAATGAGCTTGCCGCTTAAATTTATGGTACATACCTCAACCATTAAACAAGACATTTAACCATAGTGGCAGTTCTGTGACCTCTGAATGCCGGGAAATCTCTGAGCGGTGCGGCTTGTTCATGAAGACTTGGACTGCGGAATCCAGCAACTTCATCCAGGATTAGAAAATATAATTATGTAAAATAAATAAATAAATAAAAAGAAAAGAGGAGAAGAGAGAAAAAAAAAAAAAAGCAAAGCAAAGCAAAGCAGAGCAAAGCAAAAGAAACAGCCAGGCTGTACACAGAGATGGAGAAAGGAGGAAGGTGGAGAGAGAGGCTCGCTCTGAGCGAGGACACCACTTTCCTCCCAGACCTGGCCCGGGCTGCCGCAGTGCCCAGACCCACCGACCGGCTGCCTGAGTCGGCCTGCAAGGCTGGGAGGCGCTGTCAGTTGCCACAGGCAAGGAGAAGCAGAGACCAATCGGCTTCAAGGCTGGCAGCTTACTGGAGTGGAGCCTTCTCTGTTTATGTTTCCTCATTTCAAGAGTGACGTCAAAGGGTTTAGTTTTTCCTCTGCATGTGCTGGTAATTTTAAAGTACTGTACTATGGGGAAGTGTGTGTGTGTGTGTGTGTGTGTGTGTGTGTGCACGCGCCTGTAACTGGCCGGTGCTCCTACATCTCAGGAAAGTCTCAGACATTTCCTGTATTCAAAAGTAAAATTCAAAAATTGAAATCGCTCATAGCTAGGTGTATCCAAATCAAAAACAAAAAGCACTTAAACAAAACACCCTGAACTCAATAATAACAGCAAGCTTCATATTTTTCCCATCTGTGTATTTATGTGCAGATAAATGCCCACTACACAGCTGTTGCTTATTTTTGAGCTAATTCATTTTTTTTCCTTACTCTTATCTAAAAATGAGTTGCTAATTAATCTTGAGAGTACAGAATTGTGCAAATAAGCTGCTGAGCCATGGTAGGTGCTGTGAAAAATAGATCTCATGTTCTACTGCGGGCCCCTGCCTCTCCCTCCCTCCTGAAGCCTCTGGGACAATTCCTCGGGATTACTCAACTACAGAGATGCCACTTCAAGAGGCAGGGCACCCTGAGACCACACAAGCGTGCCTGGGGTAACAGCACGTCCGTCCTTTCCCCAAGTGTGTGAAGATAGCTATTTAGGGCTACTTCCTTTACCAGGGGCCCCAGTTAATCCCTGTGTTTTTCTTCCCACTCTGGAAAATCTCTGTGGTTCCCATCTGTTGTTTCTACTTCCTCCAGATCCTGCCCCCCCCATCCTAAATTCTACTGACAAAAGCTTTATTTTTCTCCTGAGAACTTTCTTATTCTATCTATACATTGTGGAAGGGAACACGCGACTCACATTGGTGAAACCATGGAAGGAAATGTTTTAGGTGTAGTGTAGACACAGTAACATTTGGGATGTCCAAAGTTCTTTTGAGATATTGAGATGGATTTTTTTTTGTTTTTTTTTTAAGAAAGGAAGTGTTCATATCTAAGATCCTAGATGTTAGCGTTCAGCAAACTTGTGAATTTGGTGGTTCAGCTCCCCCAAAGAACACAAACAAGAATAGTGAACAAACACGATTTTATCCTATGAAGTTTACACTCTGACAGTGAGAAAGAAGTAATCGAAACATATGAAGCTGACTATGTTGGCACACACTTGTAATCCCAACACTTGGGAGACTGAGGCACAAGCAACTCCCAATGTATAGTGAGTTCCAGACAAGCCTAGGCCTATAGACTCAGGCCCTATCATAAAAGAAAAAAGAAGAAGGGCTGGAGAGATAACTCAGGGTTCAATGGCTCTTGCTTGTAAAGCCTGATGGCTCAGGTTCAATTCCACAGTACCCACATAAAGCCAGACTCACAAAGTAGCACATGCGTCTGGAGTTTGATTGCAATGTAAGGAAGCCTTGGTGTGCCCATACTCATTCTTTCTCTCTCTCATAAATAAATAAACAAGAAAAACATATAATAGAGTAAGGCCAGAGTGTTTGTGGTGGGTATATGTGGGGTCTTTCTTGATTAAGGTGTTGTGATCTGGGAGGTACTTGGATGAAGCAATTCTGCACAGAGATCCAGATGTTGGAAAGAGGCAACTCATGGCACGTCTTCATTCCAGGTAGAGGAAGTGAGTTCAAGACCAAAGGCAGTCACAGGCTTGGCATATTCAGGAAGCAGGAAAGGGAATTGCTTGGCTGGAAGGGAATGAACAGAGAGAAAATGGGTTCAGGTTATCAAAGAGAGATGAAGTTGGGTTTTTTTTTTTTGTTTGTTTGTTTTTATTTACTTGTTTGTGAGTGACAGACAGCGAGAGAAAGAGGCAGAGAGAGATAATAGGTGTGCCAGGGCCTCCAGCCATTGCAAACAAACTCCAGATGCGTGTGCCCCCTTGAGCATTTGGCTAATGTGGGTCCTAGGAAATCGAACCTCAAACCTGGGTACTTAGGCTTCATAGGCAAGCGCTTAACTACTACGCCATCTCCCCAGCCCAAGATGAAGTCATTTTAAAAATCAGGGGAGGGATGGTGAAATGGCTCAGCAGTTAAGACACTTGCCTATAAAGCCTAACAACCAGAGTTCATTCCCCAGTACCCACATAAAGTCAGATGCATGAAGTGGTGCATGTATCTGTGGTTCATATGCAGTGGCTAGAGGCTCTGGAGTGCCCATTCTCATTGTCTCTCTCTCTCTCCCTCTCTATCTCTCTCTCTGTCTCCCCTGTCTTGCTTTGCTTGTAAATAAATAAAAACATAAAACAAAATAGGGGAGAAGATGAGATTAATTGTGGAATAACAAAGAGTACACTCAAAGGCTTAGTGCTGGGATTCCTCAAAGTTTAGATACTGGGAAAATTGGGCAGATCCAGGTAAAGAAAAGCAAGAAGGAATAGTCATGGAGGTAGCTGAACAATCAAGATAATGCCTTTCTGACTTCAAGTTCTAAGACAGTGTTTTAGATTGAATTGTGTCCTCTTACTACCTAAATTCGTACACTGAAGTCTTTACCTCCATTATAACTGGATGTGGAAATCAAGCTTTAAAGGAGGCAATGAAAGTTAAGTGAGCTCCTAACAGTGAACCCCAACTCTGATGGGGCTGGTGCCCTCATAAGAAGGAGGAAGAGATACTGACATCCCCGCCTTTCCTTTCTCCTTCTCTCTCTTCCTGACTTCATCTGAATTGGTTTTATGCTATTTAGTAAATGGAAGAATCCTAACAACTTCAATATGTGTGTTCATGTTTTCTAGAGGTGACTGTTGACTCTCCCTGATATAAACCCATCACTATTTGCAGCTGGAGAAAACTCTAAGGATATGTCTATATCAATATTTATGTTTTTATCTGTCTAACTCCACCAAACCTAGCAACATAAGTTTAATATTACTAAGTTTAAAAGACTAACTGCTGTGTAAAGACACCATTATTAAACACATACTTGCATTGTCCTTTGAAGCATAGTATTTGAAATGACCACATTTTCTGCAATTTATTAGTTATAAAAATAATCTAAAAGAAATGACCTTATTTCAAACCTTTTCATTTCCTTTCTTAATCCCCTTTTCAAATAGCCCATAACCACTCTCAGACATTTTTCTTTGCTTTTCAATTCAACCATCTATTTTCCCTATTAAGGGATTATAATATACAATTCTTGCTTGCTGCACTCTAAGATGATACATTTGTCAGAGAACATATAAATGTTAAATTCATTCATGAAATACTATTGGGGGTACAGAGAGGGATAGGATATGATCTCTATCTTCAAAAGTTATTTTTGGGCTAGAGAGATGGCTTAGCAGTTAAGGAGCTTGCCTGAGAAGCCTAGGGACCTATGTTTGACTGTCTAGATCCCACAGAAGCCAGATGCACAAAGGTGAGGCAAGGTGGTGTGGTACAAGCATCTGGAGTTCTTGGGGTGGCTGAGGCCCTGCCGCACCAATTCTGTCACTCTTTCTATCTCTCTTTAAAACAAAAGAAAAAAAAGCTATTTTCTTGGGGCTGGAGAGAAGGTTTAGCAGTTAAGGCGCTTGCCTGCAAAGCTTATGAACACATGTTTGACTCCTCAGATCCCATGTAAACCAGACTCACCTGCCAGATGCACAACATGATGCATGAGCAAGATTATGCATGTACACAAGGTCACAGAGGCGTCTGGAGTTGGATTTCAGTGGCTGGAGGCCCTGGCACACCAATTCACCCTTTCTCTCTCTCATAAAAAAAGGAAAACAAATTATTTTTTGGTTGTAAATTTAACAAACATGTTTTGATAATAGTGATAAGAGGCAACAAGGGCCCATAAGGATGAAAAAATACAATAGAAATTCAGGGAAAAAGAGCATTACTTCAACCAGGTCTTTGCAGAATGTACACATCATTTATCCTTAAGCAGGAAGACACATGTTATGTGCAGAAACTAACTGGCAGGTTCACAATGACAGGAATTCAGGATGTGGGATGGGAATGATATATTATGTCTCCCCATGGAAGTTTAGTGAAAATAGTAAAAAGTTAAATTTGGAATTTTGACTATAATGATTTGGTCAGAGGTCATTGAAGGTCACCAGGTAGGGCATTGGAATAGCAGTACTATCTTTCTCTTCACAGAATGCCCTAGTGATGGATAAAGACAGATGTACCCTTACAATCCAAGGGAATGAATAACATGATAGGGGAAGTCTTGGGATATACACATGCCAGAGAGAAACCTAAACCAGATTCTGAGCTTCACAAATGGAAGACAATGGCATTTGAGGTAAAGTCTAAAGGTTACATGAGGGGAAGTCGGGGAAAAAAAAAAAAAAAAAAGAGGAGCCGGGTATGGTGGCGCACGCCTTTAATCCCAGCACTTGGGAGGCAGAGGTAGGAGGATTGCTGTGAGTTTGAGGTCACCCTGAGACTCCATAGTGAATTCCAGGTCAGCCTGGGCTAGAGTGAGACCCTACCTTGGAAAGCCAAACAAAGAGAGAGAGAGAGGGAGAGAGAGAGAAGATACCTGAGGATAAGTAGGAGGTACTCCACTAGTGAGGGTACTAGAGATGCAGAAATACTTCCAGCTGAGCTGACAGCACTTTCAAACAAGCCTGCATAGATGTGGGTGCGAGAGGTTCCTTCTGGAGACCAAAGCAAAGTTTAGCTGGAGTGATAGAAAATAAAGATAACTGGGGGCTCTTTCACCACATGAAGTAATTGAAATGTTGACTCTGGATGTGGTGATGAGTACCTTTTTTTTTAAAATTTTTTTTTATTCATTTATTTGAGAGCAACAGACACAGAGAGAAAGACAGATAGAGGGAGAGAGATAGAAGGCACGCCAGGGCTTCCAGCCTCTGCAAACGAACTCCAGACGCGTGCGCCCCCTTGTGCATCTGGCTAACGTGGGACCTGGGGAACCGAGCCTCGATCCGGGGTCCTTAGGCTTCACAGGCAAGCGCTTAACTGCTAAGCCATCTCTCCAGCCCGATGAGTATCTTTTAATCCCAGCACTGAGGAGGCTGAGGTGGAAGGATTCCTGTGTGTTCAAGGCCAGCCTGAGCTGCAGAGTGACTTCCTGGTCAGCCTGGGTTAGAGAAAGACCATAACGTGAGAAAGAGAGAGAGAGAGAGAAAGAGAGAGAGAGAAAGAGAGAGAGAGAGAGAGAGGGAGAGGAGAGAGAGAGAACAAAAGAAAGAAGGAACAAAGGAAGGAAGAAAAAAAGAAAGAAATTGAAATTTAGTTTTAGGAGAAATAGGCAGATGTTGATTTTTAAACAATAAAGGAAGGATATGCTCAAAATTATACCTTAAAATATCATTTTTAGAGTTGTTTAGGAGCCAGAGGAATGAAAACTTGAGACAGAAAAACTAGGAAAGAAAGTATGGTGGCCGTGTTGGGTAGGGGGTTTCAGTCATAGTGACACCTAGAAGACATAAGAATTGGTTAGAAAATGTCAGCAATCAGATCTGATGATTGATTGGGGGAGGGAGATGGAGGCTTTATTTAGGCATTAGGATAAGGATGAGATAGTCAAGGTTGACACCCAAGTTTCAGGGATGTCAAATGGGTGCCATTAATTGGGTGAGGGGTGATAGAAAAGTGACAAGTTCAGCTTTGAAGTTAAGATCAGAGTGGAGCTGAATATTTTATGAAACCAAGGAGAAAACCATGGGCTTGAACAGTTTTGAGTAACATATCATCTATGAATTGGGCCGTATGTGTTTAGGAAAAGCATCTGTAGTGAGCAGAGAGGGATGGGGAAAGATCAAAAATCAAAAAGAATGCCAGTGTTCAAGGGCTTCAAAAGTAGAGAAGTCTGCAGGAAATATGCAAAGACAATATAAGAGGTGAAAAAAGAAGAATGTACTGTCACAGACTCCAAGGGAAATTGTTTTTGCAATGTAAAAAATAGTCAATGACATTAAATCTGCCCAGAGGACAATAAAAGTGTAATAAGTAATACAGCTACAAAAATTAATATACTGCAATATCAGTGTACATATAAATAAATAGAAAAAAATAGAGCAGGAAAGTCTAAAAGTAAATCAATAAAAACAGATTAATATATGATAAAGGCGGTGGTTTAGGTAAGTCAAGAAGTCATGGAATGATGGTAAATAATGCCAAAAGAAGATTAGTTCTTGGGCTGGAGAGATGGCTTAGCGGTTAAGCGCTTGCCTGTAAAGCCTAAGGACCCCGGTTTGAGGCTCGGTTCCCCAGGTCCCACGTTAGCCAGATGCACAAGGGGGCGCACGCGTCTGGAGTTCGTTTGCAGAGGCTGGAAGCCCTGGCGCGCCCATTCTCTCTCTCTCCCTCTATCTGTCTTTCTCTCTATGTCTGTCGCTCTCAAATAAATAAATAAAAAATGAACAAAAAAAATTAAAAAAAAAAGAAGATTAGTTCTTTTCAAAATATACCATAAAAACAAGTTAGACTCATTCCAAAGTCCATTATACAAATACACACTGCTGTTAGAGAAAAGGTTTAAAAATGGACTCCAAAGCTACAAAATTTTCAGAAAATATATGGCAGGGGATAAAATACTTTTATATATTTTATATGTTTATTTATTTGAGAAAAACAGATAGAAAGAAGCAGACAGACAGAGAGTGTGTGTGTGAGAGAGAATGGGCAGCATGTCAGGTCCCCCAGCCACTGCAAATGAACTCCGGACACATGCGCTCTTGTGCATCTGGCTTTATGTGGGTACTGGAGAATCGAATCTGGGTCCTTTGGCTTTGCCACCAAGTGCCTTAACCACTAAGCAATTTCTTCAGCTTAAAACCAATCTTAAAGTAGGGACAATCTTCATTAAAAGACACACAGGCAAAGGTCACAATAATGATGATCCAGTAGCTTCTATCACAACTTTGATGTGACCAAAGTTGTAAATAAAAGCTAAAATATAAGGGGTGCATTAAAAGGCATTGAATTTGTGTAGAATAAATTATATGCATTAAAATACATTAATGTATCTCAATTTGGGTTTCTAAATTTTAAGGAGATCAGTTCTAACAGACATGAGTGAAGATGGAGCAGAGGAGTTACCACAAGTAGGTGGTGGGAATGGGAATCCTTTACTTGGAATCTCTTGGATCAGGGTAACAGAATTCAGACTCTCAGAGTTTGAAAGGTATTATAACAGTGGTTCCAAAATTCAAAAATTTCAAGACATTTGGAAGGTAATTCAGGCTTAGTCTCTTCCATCCTCAGCAGGGTATGAAACCATTTTTGTTCTCTTGGTATATGTGTGCCCCTGAACTCAGGGCTTTGCTCAGAACAGGTCCTGGTGTCTTCTCTGAGCCAGATCTCTGGCAATGCCATCTTTCCCAATCTAATAACTCTTTGTCTACAGATGATGAATTTTATATCAACTTGACCTTCCCACTTCACTATAACCCTGTCTGCCAATGATAATCCTCCTTCTTATTGACAATAGGATAACACATTGAGAACACGTTCTTTTGAAATTGAATTATTACTAACATACAAGAAGTTTTGCTAATCATCCAATTAACAATATTTGCAATTATGTATGGAGTGCATGTTGTGAGGTCTAACTAACGTCAATAGCCAAATACATTATTACTTATTTAAAATCAGACAAAAGAGAAATAGTCACCCCTCCTACTGGAGTTTCCTCCTATGTTTTTAATATGCTTTTTATTTCAAATTATTTTCTTAACTTGTTCTACAACCTACTCATATTTCATTAGATCTATTTCTCAAACCCAGAGACTATCTTAAGATTATGTCTCCAAAGTGCCAATTTAGTTCAGAATCACAGCAAGAATATTAAGTAGAAAGGCTAGTTAGAAAGAAAGAAGGAAAAAATGTCTTCTCGACTCTACCATTTAGTGCATATCAAAACATTTTCCAGGCTGGAGAGATGGCTTACTGGTTAAGGCACTTTCCCATAAAGCCAAAGGACCCAGGTTTGACTCTCTGGGACCCACATAAGGCAGATGCACAAGATGATGCATACATCTGGAGTTCATTTGCAGTGACTGAAGGCCCTGGCATGCTCATTCTCTCTATTTGCCTCTCGACATCTCAAATAAATAAATTAAATAAATACAATTAATTTTTTTTCGTAAGGGAGAATTTGCAAATTGTAATTTAACTCTGATTCTCTTTTTCTTCTTGTGGAACTGAACTTCTTCCCACCTTTCTCTGCAGCCTTTACCTTGGTGTGGCCAACTACTTGTGAGCACGTGTGTTGTAGCCATCTTCATGTTGTTGGGACAAAACACCCAACCCAAAGCAGCTGATGGGAGGAAGGGGTTGATTTTGGCTTACAGTCTTATGGGGTAAGCTTCATGACTGCAGGGAAAAGATGGTGGCCGAGGCTGGACAACACTTCTTGTAACAGGAGATGGACAATGCAAGGTGGAACTGGCTATAACACTCCAAAGCCTGCTCCCAGCAGCACACCTCCTCCAACAAGACTGCCTCCAGCTTGGATCAACCATCCAAAATACCTAAGCTTGTGGGGTCCATCTTATTCAAACCACCACAATGTCTTTGTGAAGCTGCCTGTAGCCAAAGTTTTCCAGACTGTTCATGTACCCATGCTGGGAATTCATTTTCCACTCCTGTTCTCTGTGCTGTCCTAGGTAAAAGCTGGTGTCATGCCATCAACAGAAAGTTATCTGATAACCCAAGCCACACTAATATGTTCTGATTTTTTTTTCTTTTTGAATATTTTATTTATTTATTTGAGAAAGACAGAGAAAGAATAGGCATGCCAGGGCCTTTAGCCACTGCAAACAAACTCCAGACACATGCATCACCTTGCGCATCCGATTTTACATGGGTCCTGGAGAATTGAACCCAGGTACTTTGGCTTTTCCAGCAAGCGTCTTAACTGCTCAGCTATCTCTCCAAACCATAATGTGTCATTTCTGAAGGGGGAAAAACCACTACCACCAAGAACAGCAGTTGTTGACTCCCATAGCTATTTACTTTCAAACTGAGATTTCCCAATCTCCAGATGATCCATAGAGTGGGCTGGAATTTGCAGAAGAAACTCTGAGGTTTGTGGGCTAGCCGGTCTAGCCCAATTTGTGAGGTCTAGGACAATGACAGACCCGTTCTAAAAGAAAAAAAGATGGGGCTGGAGAGATGGCTTAGGACTTAAGGCACTTGTCTACAAAGCCCAAGGGACCCAGGCTCTATTCATCAGAACCCACACAAGCCAAATGCACATGGTGGCACATACATCTGGAGTTCTTTCACAGTGGCTGGAGGCCCTGGTGTGACATCTCTCTCTCTCTCTCTCTCTCTCACACACACACACACACACAGACACATACACACACATAAATAAGTAGATACAATATTAAAAAAATATTTAAAACCTGAACTCCACTGAACAGAAGTCCAACCAAGAGGTTTTTTTTTTTTCTTTAGGAGTCCTCTAATGAGTGGGAAAACACTTCACTAATATTTTCAGAAAGCATATATATTGGTTTCTTAAGCATTCAGTAGTGGGTCACCTGTAGGAGCTAATATTTTAGAGGTTGCTGGTTCAAGTCTTCACAGCTAGGTGATGTGCACCAGCATTTAGTACAATCCCTGCATCCAGTAGGCCATCAAGATATAGGTGTGTAGAGACCAAACAGATGAACAAACGGGATGGGTGGAGAAAGAAATTATGAAGAAACCAAACGTAATTCAAGGAGCCTGAAAGAAGATCCCAGGACAGCAGGATCACTCTGCAGTTCAGCTTTCCCGAAGGGGGCGCTGTAGATGACATTAACCCAGAGGGACGACATTACATACTTTATTGAGGAATCAAAGCACCAATGGTGCATTTACTTTGCAAGAGGACAGAAATTTGATGGGCAGGGACACAGTAACATTAAAGGAGGCTGAGGAAATGGCTCATCAGGTAAGAACACAAGCATGAAGCCCTGAGAAAGTTCAGGTGGCCATAGTTGGATCCTCAGCACATTAAAAAGATGGATGTGGCCATTTAAGCCTGTAACCCCAGTGCTGTATCAGGGCAGGCAGAGACTGGAAAATTGCTGGTCAGCCAGTCTGACTGAACAAAAACGACAGCTCCTGGTTCAATGAGAGACTGTCTCAAGAAAACAAGGCAGTAAAGTGATAGAGATGACATCTCGCATTCTTCTCTGGCCTTTCCAGTGTGCTCATGGCATATTCATCTGAACACATGGCCACACACACACACACACACACACACACACAAAAGAGAGATAAGGGATTATCTTGTTATGGAAGTTCCTCCTTGTATTTCTTTTAGGGACCTTGAAAGAACAATAAAAATTCCCAGAAAACTGGTATACAGTGAGTGTCAAGAGAAAAATAAACACTAGGTACTTCTAAGCAAACTGGGTACTTATACACAATTTTGTGTGTGTGTGAGTGTGCGTGTGTGTGTGTGTGTGTGTGTGTGTATAAAATAGCTTAGAAGAGCCTGTTTGTTCACCTGTTTATTCTTTCATCTCAAAATCATGAAATGGCTTCAACTGATCGTTTAAGAAATAAAACAAGTCTCTGTACCTCGTAGTTTCATGAACAATTTTCAATATTACCAGGCCCACTTAAAATTGCAGTATCATTACCATATGCATTTCAGAATCACTCTGTCAAAGACGAGGGATGTGCAGTGGAGGTTTCCATTCACAATCACCTTAAATGTCTGGAGAGAGAGAGAAGCAAAGGGGCCTGGGCCCAGTGTCGGTCTGGGTCTTGCCTACAACTGATTTGCTTCACAGAAATAAAACCAAAAGTTTTGGTCACATTCCACTTAATGAGTCAGTTGTAAAATTAATTTCGTAGCTTTAAAATCATTGCAAAGCATACACATGCAGTATTTAAAATATCTTGTGTGACATTTTATTTTTTAATTGAGGTAGACGTTTGTAAACCAGCTCCTGATGCTTGGATTAAAGAATAGACAAGAACCAGGTTTTAGCCTGAGATTGAAAATAGCAATGCATGTGTCTCCAGTGTCGTCTGGCTTTCCTGTGTCATCTCCCATTCCTTCCTGTTGCCATGGAGTGAGCCAATCCCACATCTCTTATCAAGCATGAACTCCAACCAACACTGCCTTTTCTCCCTTCTCCATGCTTGCTGGAGTGCTGGCTCGCATTACACACTTGGGCTGACCAAGCAGTCACTTCCTGCTTTCTTAAGGTTCATAAAACTGATCCAAATCTATCATTCCCTGAGTCCAATTTGATAATCTTAAGCTTTGAATTCTTTCATTTTCCATTATTTTCTCAATATCCACATTTGTTCCCTAGGGCTATACTTGAAGACTTTCACCTAATTCCATTGAGAGTTGAGAACACAAGGTTCTCACCTGGCTTCTCTGTCATTGACAGTAGTTTAATATACTCTTATCACCTCCGGCGCTGCGTCTCCCTGGACTCTTAAAGAAAACACTACAAACTTCCTGTTCCGGGTCACAACCTATGTCAGCATCCTTGGATAGGCTCTTTGCAGATTCTTCCTGAGTCTGTCTTCCTCTTGTTTTTGCGATGGCAGCTCATTCACCCCTGATCAAATCAGCATTCTGTTTAACACTTGGCTTCTCAGTTGTTTTTTTTTTTTTTTTCTCACTACTTTTGTCTTGTGTTTGGTCTCTAGGCTGCTTCTTATTGATTTACTTGTTTTCTTGTCTTTTGATCAATTATGATACAGGCCTCAGAAAAATTCCATCTTGTACTTGACAACATTTTGTTTATTAAACTAAAAAGAAAATGTAAGATTGCAAGAGAATGGTGCTCGGAGTTGGCTCAGTGGTTAAAGGTGCTTGATTACAAAGCCCAATGGTCCTGGGTTCTATTCCCCAGGACCCACATAAATCCAGATGCACCAAGCACAGCTTGCATCTTGAGGGCATTTGCAGTGGCTGGAGGCCCTGGTGCTCCAATGCTTTCTCTCTTTTTCACTCTTTCACTCTCTGCTTACAAGTAAATAAATAAAAATATTAAAAACCTGTGACAGGAACATTTTCACATCTTTTCCAAAGTGATATTACAACTTAAAACAAGCAAGAATGTCAAAGGTTGCCAAGACTCTGACATGGAAATAAATGATGCCATAGGCACCATTATTTCTTGCATAGTTTGTATCCTTCCTTGTATCAACCATGATTTCCCGCATAAGACAGCTACTCAATTATTCAAGACTCTTCTCAAACACTTCCTCACGGCTGATCCTAAGCATAGCATCAGATTGGATTGATAGCCTTTTCTGTTTGCAGACAATATGGAACCTCGGCATGTACTGTGCTTGTCTCCATGGATACCAAATTTCTGTGAATGGTACTTAGAGTGAAAAAATCTATAGGGGGAAACTGAATTATGCTTATTCTTTTGACTCAGGTCTTTGCCTTCCTGCCCACCTTTTTACTCTCACATATTTTCCATATTAGGCTATGGACTGCATGAATCCTAGCATGCTAGGTACAACAGAAAACCCTTGTAGTTTATATCACAGTACACTTTATTTTTATTTTGACTGATCATTGTGCATCAAACATAGAAAAGGAAGCTACTTTAATAAATGGGAAGGTAAAACAAACAAACAAAAAAACCCTAACTCTGTTTTTGAGAACTTCTACCTTCATGCCCCACTATGAGGAACTCAGAACTGGCATTCCGTGAGAACAGTAATGAGGGAGTTTCTAAAAGCAATTTTATCTTACTAGAATGCTAAACTGAAATGATAAGTTTGAACAGAGCAACGGACAGTCAAAGTTTTTCTTTTTGGGTTGGAACATTAATAGCTTAGAAAAATCCCTGTTTACCACATGGTGCTGTTTAACGTTCTGGTGGACTGTTACTTTGCTATTAAATTGAAAAAAAAAAAAGCAGAACACATATGTATCACTTTGGTAAGGGTTATATTAAGCACAAGGTGAAGCAGGTAAAGCAGTGGCAGCAGGAAGCAGCCTGTCTTCCAGACAAAAAGCTCTCAAAACTGTACCCATTCACAAAAACCAAAGCAAAGGACTCTTGTTTATTTGTTTCAAAATTTAGCATTACCTCCAGCTGAACATTTTATTTGCTGGTTGGTCCGTGTGTTCTGTTTTAACACCTAAGCTTGCTTTAAGAGCAATAGACACACTAATTGCTGATACAATTTCACCTTCATTACTTGCTCATTCTCAACCTAAGAAACCAAAGATGATCTCAGACCACTGGGTGAGGAATCAGGTAGCAAGACCGGGTGCCAAGAAACTGAGTGGCAGAAACAGCATGCCCAGAGAGTAACATTAAAGATGCTAAGAAGGTGAGTATCCACAAAGACCATTGAGCTGCTGGTGGCTGAGACCTTGACCATGGTTCAAAGGCTGTTCCTCAGTCACTCCACCCAGAGGAAGTCAGTTGGAACTCCCTGGCAGGGTTCTAATGGCATTCAAGAAATCTATAGGCAGCCTGTTTGCGACTCAGCCCTCTTCGGGGATTACTCGACATATGCTAAGACCAAGTCCAGAGTCCAGTGTTAACTATAGCCTCTATTATCAGAACTTCTTCACTAAAATTCAGATTTTTTGTCATAAGTTTTTGTTATAAAGGGTTTTTTTTTCCCCCATTAAACAAGAAACCATTGCAATATTCAAAAATCATGCTCTTAATAGTGACAGGTAACTCCAGGTAAGAATGGCTATAAATTCCTACCTGCAGACAGCTGTCAGAATTAAGCTCCTTCCCACATTGCAGGGGTGTTAGAAGTTACAAAGAACAGTTTCAGGAAATATTCATGCTTCTGACATCTTCTTTGACATTCTGAAGCAAATTAAATGGGTAACTCTCCCCTCCCCTCTTTCTTCCAATTTAGGCAAAAACCAGAAGTTCAAATATTTCTGTTCAGTCAGTATGAGGTATGTTGGAGTGAGATGAAGACCTCATTTCTGTTCCAAAAGTTAAAAGTTGGGAAAACACTTTCTTAAGAGGTAACAAAAGTATTCTGAACAAAATAGAAGGAATCCATCACTCTGGGTATATTCTGGCTTCAATGTTAACACACCCAGTAGGTATAAAGGAACAAGCTGTTACTCACCACAATGATGGGAACATTTGTTGAAAAGGAAGAGTTTTTGAAAAGGATAATATCAACTAATTATATCCTGGAAAATGTCTGTCAACTCAGGCAAGAACAATTCAAAGAAACACCCAGAAAAATAGACTGAGGCAAACAGCAAAATATTACTCACATCAGTGAAAACTTCAGCGTGTATTCTTCAAGCCAAGGAATAGCTCACCTTTTCTCAACACCTTCTGACAGAAGGTAATATCATCATGTTATAGGAAACCCTATAAACAGCAATATTTGCTCTGTTTTTTCTTTCCTGCAAATCTTGGTTTTTATACCTATTAGTTTCCACGAATATAATGAAGGCATGTTTTAGTTGGACCATATGAAATTGGAAGGAAGAGGGGGCTGGAGAGATGACTTAGTGGTTAAGGTGCTTGCCTGTGAAGCTAGGTCCCAGGTTGGATTCCCCAGGACCCACATAAGCCAGATGCATGAGGTGGTACATGCATCTGGAGTTTGTTTGCAATTCCTGGAGGCCCTGGCATGCCAATTCTTTCTTTCCTCTTTCTCTCTCTGCTGCAAATAACTAAATAAAATATGTTTAAAAAATCACAGGGGCCACAGCTGGGATTTCACGTTAAATGTTTCTTCTTGCACAATTTTCTCTCGCTTCCCTCTAAGCACAGAAGCAAATATGAAGGTGAAAACACAAGAAATAAGGCTTAGTTGAATCTTTTTTTTTTTTTTTAATGAAACTGGGCCTCACTCTAGCCCCGGCTGTCCTGGCACTATTCTGTAGCTAGCCTGGGCTGGCCTCGAACTCATGATGATCCTCCTACCTCAACTTCCTGAGTGCTAGGACTAAACACATGAATTACCACACCTGGCAATTAAAACTCTCGATATTTGAAGTGGTTTTTTCTAATCTATTATTTGCTCACTGTGTCTAAGGTGCACTTGGAATCCAAAGGGTAGAAGAAAGATGCTAAATTTCTATCATGTCTTCCTACTGGCAGCTTAGACCTGTTGTCCATAATGATCTATAATACTTATCAATGCAGTGGTCTGAAATTGTCCCTTTTAAAATTCAGGCGTTGCCAAGGCAAAGTGACAATATTAGGAGGTTGGCCTTTGAAAGATAAATAGACTGGTTTGGGAGATAAGGTAGTCAGTAAAGCACTTGCTCTACAAACATGAGGACTTGAGTTCTATCTCCAGAACTCATGTTTAAAAAACACAGCCAGGAGTGGTGCTGCGTGCTTATCATCCCAGCAGTAGGGAGATGGAGACAGGTGGATCCCCGGGCTCACTGGCCTGCTAGTCTGGCCTACTTGATGAGTTCTAGGCCGGATGAGAAAGCCTTTCCTCACAAAAAGTGCATTGACCCTGAGGAACAGCATCCAAAAGATGGGTAGAACTTGATGGTCTCTCCTTCATGGATGGAGTTAGGGCCCTCATGATGGAAGCTTCATTTAGGATCTTGGGAGCTCATCCCTCCAACTTGTGCTCTGTGAGAAATAGCATTTGTCCCTCTAGGGGATGCAGCAGCAATGGGGCACCCTCTTTGGAAGAGAGCAGTCCTCTCCAGTTGAACAAACCTGCCAGTGTCTTGATTTTGGTCTTGCTAGCCTCTGGGATTGTAAGAAGATAAGTTCCTGCTTGTTATACATCGCCCCCTCTTAGGTTTCTTCTCATGGTAGCAGCAATGGACTAAGATAATGCAACATACGAAGTATAAGAACAACTACAAAAACTACAAAGATGATCTAAGACTTGGAAACATCTTTTGAAATAGTCAAAAATCATTTCCTGAAATGAAGGATAATGTTCTCACATCAGTATAAATTAGATTTAGTGTTAACATAGTATCTTAAGAAACTAAGGAGCTATTGTTCAGCTATTTCTTTTCTTTTTCTTTTTTTTTTTTTTGGTTTTTCGAGGTAGGGTCTCACTCTGGCCCCAGACTGACCTGGAATTCACTATGGAGTCTCAGGGTGGCCTCGAACTCACAGCAATCCTCCTACCTCTGCCTCCCGAGTGCTGGGATTAAAGGCGTGCACCACCGCGCCTGGCTTGTTCAGCTATTTCTGAAGCTGTATGTTTTATGAGCAGCCCCCCCCCCCCAAAAAAAAAAAAACTTTTTTTGGCAGATATTTAAAAGTCTCTTGCAATTGCCAGGTACTGATGTTTGTCAACTTCCTTCATACTCAGAATTGCAAAGCAATCAGGATTACTGAATTTTATTTTTCCCTTTTGCATGTGTGTGTGTGTGTGTGTGCATGCGTGTGGTGTATGTACATTCATATGGCTGTAGGCACATGTGTGTGCACAAGTGTGTGTATAAATATGGACCTATTTATATGGAGGCCAGGGGACAGCCTTGTGTGTCTTCATTACTCACTCTCCATCTTGTTTTATGAAATACAGTCTCTCACAAAATCTACAGCTCATCAGCTCAGCTAGAGTAGGTAGCCAGTGAGCCCCAGATGTTTTCTGTCTCTGCTTCTCCAGTGGTGCACAGATCTACACCACTATACCTGGTTTTGGATCTGCATTCAAGTCCTCATGCCACTGAGTGATCTCTCCAGGCCAGGATTATTGGATTTTGAGGACTGATGTTCATTTGTTCCAATTCTCTCACAAACTATCCATGGGAGTGTGGAAAATCACACAATGAGGGTGATTTCTCAGAACACAACCTCCAAGAATGTTTTGATCATCCATGAAAGGAGTATGTTGTAAGGGATCATAGCCTTCCACAATATGTCTGTCATTCTGAGATATAAACACTCACTTAAATAACCCTCCTGGAGAGACTTTTGCAGAGTCTCTGCTTGCTTTTCTGTGTGCTATCCTGAGCTTCTAAAATCACAATGCTCTCTGATGGAATGGGAGCAGACTTAGGTAGTTTGGCTGTAGAACATGCCAGCTAATTTGGTGACTGACTTCAGAGTGTTCTCACTGGCTTAAGTGGAGACAGAAAAACTCACAGGAGCAGTTTATAGTCCATGTCTATGGGCAGCTTAGGAATGACATCCATGATTGGATACCACTCATGCATGCCCAACCCATGGCTTATGGGCCTCATGCATCCCAGCATAACTATGAATGTAGATGACATCACATTGCAATGTCAAAAGGTTGGACACTCCCACTAGATTGAGGCCAGAGTTAGAGAGAGAGAAAGAGAGAACTGGTGTGCCAGGGCCTCAGCCACTGTAATAGAACTTCAGAAGCTTGTGCCAGTTAGTGGGTATGTGTGACCTTGCGCTTGTCTCACCTTTGTGCATCTGGCTTACGTGGGATCTGGAGAGTCAAACATGGATCCTTAGGCTTCACAGGCAAACGCCTTAACCACTAAGCCATCTCTCCAGCCCCGAATGTGTCTTTTTAATAAGACTTGGGAATTGCCAGTGTTGATGGCATTAAAAGGACACTTAAAGATGCTCATGGTCGTGTGGGAAGTGAATACTTTTAGATTTGGGTTAGGGTAGAGAAGTCAGGAGCCAGATGGCTCGGCTGGTCCCTTCATAGGCGATGAGGATGACACTGCTCTGTGAGCTGATCCTAGGCCATGGGCTTCATAGCCATTGATCAGGAGGGGTGGAAAGGCCTCCTGGGAGCTACGGCTCTTCTTCAGCTAATGTTCAGTGTGGTGGCCTAGCTCAGTTATGGGAACAGAAGTAGAAGAAAAACCAGTTCCAGGCCTCTACTGGGCTACCAAATCAGAAGGCTGCATGCCAATCTTCTAATTGTCAGGGTTATGCCGACTGTTCCTAAAGGGCACAGACAAGGAAGATATTGTTCTGAGTCAGACCTGGTATCAAAAAAGAAAGTGTAAAGCAGAACTAAGGCCAGGACCAGACTTTCTCTCCTTTTAGAAGATTCTCTGCTCCTGCATTTGTGTTTCTTTCTGGGTTTGGGGAATCTTCCATCCCTCTCAGTACTGTCAAACAAAAGTCCCAGTATCATATGAAATGCAAAGTTCCCTGGCTATGCCCTCTCACAAGACTGATGAAACTTTTACAGAAACATTTTTTTCTAATGAAAACCTAAGGGAGGAAGGGAAACATTTTCATTTTTCAGCATCTATTCTTATGAATTTATTTTTTTCTCCAAAAAGCATGCATTATTATGCAATAATAATAAAAAAGAAAGTCTAGAAGGAATGAGCTAACTTCACCATGCCACATAAAACCATTATTATAAGTGAGTCTAAAGATATTAAATATAATGCATGTGGTTTATTGAGTGCTGAGGGCAGTGGTACAATTTAATTGAGGATTTCCTGTGCTGTCTGGGACTGAGAATAAGGGAATGTATTGTGACTTCCCTTCTCTTTTTTTCCCCCTTTCCTCCAGTGCCTAATATATCAATCAAACAAAATTAGTGTAATTAGGAAGCTGACTAAAGACAGAAGGATTCTTCCTCTAATTTTTGCCTAATGAAAACTTAAGTGCTACTATAAAGCAAACAAGTTTATCTATTCATTGAAATTAAATGAATATCTTCATTGTAGATTTTAAGGCACTCAGATAATTTGAGAATCAGATGGTTCCAAATGGAAATAGGTTATCTCCCAGAATGAACATAGTAAGTTCGGGTAAAAATGATCAATACCCTAAGCCTAGAAATAAGGTGACTCCCCCAAGTATGTCATTTGTTCCTCCCTTGATGCCAGTTTTAGTTATATTTCTCCATACAACTCTTCTGTTTCCTACTTCAGAGGGCATGTCTTGGCACTGGGTATCCACTGGCAGAGATGGAAAGGAATGTGCCTTTAACATCAGTCCAGGAGAGGGTAGTAGCCTACCGGAGCTGTAGGAAGCTTGTCTCTGTTATATGTAGGGGTCCCACTTGGTCAGCTTCTCTCTAATGGGGCAGAGAGTGATCTCAAGAGAGTAATTGGAGGTTTAGCTGTGAGTGGGGGAAGTGGACCCTTCAGAGAGGCCTCTTCAGTACTACTCTGGGCTGCAGAAGACAGCAGTGAATCAGCAGTCACTAGCAAAGAAGCAACTTCCTCATCAGGTCACTTTAGGCAAAGCCCAGACTTCCTGTATTGTCAGCTTGAGAGAAATGCCAGGGGAGATGGGGACCTGTAGCTTTAATTTAAAATGTCTTCTGGGTTGCCATCAAATCATAATGCATTTTAGAAGATTGGAAGATATTTGATCTGCTCTTTATGTAAGTTTGTTTTAAGAACAGAAAACCTTATTGAAATGATGGAAAGAGTCCAATAAGTCAGCATTTCCATGAGTCCCACTTCTAAGAGCTGCCAGGTGAGAGTCTCTATATGAAGACAGAAGGTAATTCCTGCAGTCACCCAGTAGTAAGCGTGCTGAGTGACCTCACTAGAGCCTTTGTATACATTTTAAAATAATGTACTTTTTCACGTTGTTTCTCCCTTTTACAATTCAGTTTACATACAGTAGTTTAGAAAATGCCTGTGTTTTTCTTACAGGGCCAACTTAGATCTGGCCCTTCTCTGAAATAAAGCAACATCAACCTTCTTCTCAAAATCTGAAGGTCCTCTTTGTTTTGCAGCTGCTGCCCTACACAGATCACCTTTATGCACTGTTTGAAGCATGCATGAGAGTATGCATGGTACACATCTTTCCGATTATATGACATAGCACAAATTTTAAGAGAGTTTATGAAGTGAGCTATCCAGTTACTGAGGGCTTTCCAGCCTATGATACCCACCAGTTCATTTTCATTAACAAGAAATGTCCTTAGGAGAGATATTTGTAACTAGGATGTGATTCTTGCTTCTTGCCAGGCTCTGAGCTGCATGTTTTATCTAACCTCATTGCATCTGAGAAGGACGATTGTATCCAGCGAGGAAAGAAGAGATCAGAGGCACAGAGGAGCTATGAGACTCACACAAATCACACAGCTAATTCAAAAATGTCAGAGCCGGTCCCAAAGTAGGCATGGCCGGCAAGAAAAATTATGCTGTCACCCATTTTGCTGTTGATCTTGCCTCCTACATGAGGGAAAGGAGAGATCAAACAGCTCAGATCACTGGGCACCAGAGGTGAGCTTGTTCCAAAAGAGCTCCTTCAAGATAATAACCAGACTTATTGTCAAAGAACATTCTGGCCCAGCCCAGTTGGGACTTCTTAGATTTTCTGAAATCTGCTCTTTATGTAATCTGACTGCAGAAATCCTTTCCCTTTTTTCTTTTCCTGTAAAGTTTCACCTGGCAAATACCTAGATAGAGCTAATCTAGAAAGATGCAATCTATTTTCATTTCCATATCTACTTGTTTCAGCCAGACAACTTCACCGTCTTCAGAATCTCTAAGTCTTATTTATATATACTTTTTAATTTAATTATACTTTTTTTTTAATTTTTTTTTTTTCGAGGTAGGGTCTCACTCTAGCTCAGGCTGACCTGGAATTTACTATGCAGCCTCAGGGTGGCCTTGAACCCATGATGATCCTCCTACCTCTGTCTCCTGAGTGCTGGGATTGAAGGCGTGCACCACCACACCGGCTATCTTACTTATTTATTAGAGACAGAGAGTGGGAGAGGGAGTGGGGAGGGAGAGAATGGGTACGCCAGGACCACTGTAAACTAACTCCAGATGCCTGTGCCACCTGGAGCATGTGGCTTACTTGGGATCTGGAGAATTGAATCTGGATCCTTAGGCTAAGCCATCTCCCCAGCCCCTTATTTCATATTCTTAATGCTTAACCTCCAAGCTATCTATCTGATAACCTAAAGTGCATCCTGCTGGATCTTTTAGTGGTGGGATGGGAATTTGTTATGCTTCTATACTAGGATTGCTTGATAGAGATTTAAATTTGTCTCTTTTTTATTATTTTTAAATTTGAAAACAGAGAGAGATAGAGAGAAAAGAGACAGAGAATAGATGTGGACTCCAGCTGCTACAAATGAACTCCGGATGTATGGACTACTTTGTGCATCTGGCTTTAACATGGGTACTAGGGAATTGAACCCCAATCATTAGGCTTTGTAGACAAGCACCTTATCCACTGAACTATCTCTCTGGCCCCATCTTTTTTAATGTTCTTTTATATATTATTTAACTTTGTATATTCAACAAGTGTTCAGGGTCTAGCACTAAATGAGACTTCCATGAAGACTTGTTGAATGAATGAATAAAATACATCAGGTAAGCTTTGGTACAATAACATATTCCAGCAAAACCATGCACAAAAAAATGTGTCTGAATGTTGCAAAACTCTCCTCTTTTCCCTTGAAGTACATAGAAGTGTCAATTACCTTAAATCATTTTTAATGCACTAAGAAAGATATTTTTGCATATTGTGATGAATCTGTGAGAAAGCACTCTTTAGACTTTTACCATCAGATTGGCTCTCAAAAATGTTTCTGAGATCTCTTCTTCATGTGCTTCTTCCTGCTGTGAGGCATGGAACAACTTTTCATGGAAATGAAATACTTCCCCAGGAGTGTTCCCAGAAACTCTAAAGAGCATTCAAGAAGCATCCTAAATCCTAGTGTTCTGATAGTTTCACAACTCTCACATGGCTTCCAAGTTTGTCTAGCACTAATTTGTTCTGGTGAGTTTTTGTTTGTTTTTACTCAGAAGGTTTTCTCAACTGGTCTCTGTAATGCATGTCAGCAAAGAGAGAGTCACAAATATCCTTTGTGTGTGCCAAGAAAGTGGTAACCACACAGAGACAAAATAGAGCATTTCTCCCATCTTAGAAAAATTCTATTTTTATTTGTTGATTTGAGAGAGAAAGAAGGAAGGAGAGAAAGAGAGAGGAAATGGGCATGCCATGGCCTCCAGTAACTGCAAATGAACTCAGATGCATGTGCCACCTTGTGCATCTGGCTTACATGGGTCCTTTGGCTTTGCAGGCAAGCATCTTAACCACTAAAAATCTCTCCAGCCCTCTCCTTCCTTTTAACACCATAGCACTGTCATAGATTGCCTTTAGACTAGCTGAAGATTTTGTAAAATAATTCTATTCAATGTAGGAAAAGTGTGGAGTTCAATTCTCAGAAGTCATGTATATGTTTGCAAAGAGAAGATAACTACAAACCAGGGCTTGGTGGGATTTGCTTTTGGATGCTCCTGATCATTTATGTGGCACATGTCTTATGAAAATAACATTGGCAAAAATGTAGCCACAAATATGTTTTAAGAAATAAGCTATAGAGTATGTATACACTATGACATATAATTACTATGTGGAAAGGCAAACTCTACAAAGAATGTTTTGCATTTACAATGTCAGTGCTTGGCCTATGTCTCTCCTTTCTACAACTACATAGATTCCACAGCTGCCTCTCACATTAGTATGTGTGGGTACTTCCTTGTCCACTTTCCAGAATGAACAAGATGTTGCAAGAAGGGGCTCTGATATTGTATGAGACCAAATGAAATAATAACGTAAACAAAACAAAACAAAAATCTCAGGCCAATGCAGTGCAGGTGACAGGCTCTGGGAAGGGCACGAAGTTCCTTCTCAATGGTAAATTAGAAAAGCAAAGCAGTGAGGCTGTGATCCCAAGTACCATGTACAGTTTCTTAGGCCTTATTATTTTACCATGTTTATGTTTCTGTTGTCTCTCTTTTGTTTTTTTTTTTCTCAGTAGTGAACATCAGAAAGGTTTTTAAAGTCAGTAAAAGCCAATTTTTGACTTGCCTTTGGTGCAAGTAGTTGGGCAGCTGTGGCAATCATGGTGTCTGTCCTTTGTAGCTGGGCATGAAGGCATTTGTCAAAGACTTGGCCTTCTCCAGAGAGCTCAGGCAAGAGACTGGGACTTTCAAGAGAGGAAAGAGCCATCCACTTCTCTGACAACTGGGCTTTACTTGTAAACATTCAAAAGATGACTCTGATGAACCTTTCCTTTTTGAGCTATATATCTTAGAGAATTAGGTATCCATTTTCTGCATCAGCTACTAAAAACTAATTAGTGATTGGGAAAGCTGGGTGTGGTAGTTTGAATGTATGTCCCATAATAGATTCAGGTTTTTTTAAAAAAATATTTTATTTATTTGAGAGAGAGAGAAAGAGGCAAATAGAGAGAAAGAGAGAATAGACAGGCTAGAGACTCTAGTCACTGAAAATGAACTCAAGATGCATGTGCCCTCTTGTGTATCTGGCTTACATGGATCCTGGGGAATTGAACCATGGTCCTTAGGCTTCATAGGCAAACACCTTAACCACTCAGCAATTTCCCCAGCCCTCAGGTGTTTTCTTAAAGCTAGTCTCCAGCTTCTTGGCTAGAGGAGGTGTCTCTGGGGATGCATTCTGGTGTCCAGCCCTAATGTGTTACGAGAGGTGGATCTATTTTCTAGCTCAAAAGTTTGCAGAGTGGACTAAGATCCACCTGGGTCTTTGCTGTTTGCTGTGTTTTGTGTGGGTTGACTGGTGGTAGTTTCCCTCTGATCTGGGAAAACTGGGAGAAGAGTACATGGAATTCTTTTGGTAATTGTGGTTATATTTCTATGTCTTCAGTGATCTCAAGTAAAACATTAAAAAATATAGAGAGTTTGCAAAAGAAACTAGGGGAGCCAAAAATATATTTAAATTTGCTTGACTCACTAACTCTACATTTTGATAATTACCTTATTCTGTTTCCCTTTAAAAAAGGCCAGGTGATTCTATTCCTATCCACTCAGTAGTAACTTTTCTACTCGGAACCTTGTAAGTCAGGATATCCAGTTATTTCTAGGATTAGGTTGACTATTAAAGGATGTCCTACCATTAGGGACTACTGAAACGGATTGACTAGCATCTACAGAATAATTTATTTTATTGAACATAGTATTAGCTGTTACTGCACAGCAAATTTCCCATGCAAATAGTGTAACAGTTGCCTTCTTGTTGCTGGGATAACACAGCCCACCAAAAGTAACTCATTGGAGGGAAGAATTTCTATCAGCTTACTGTTTGGAGGGGAAGTTTCATCATGGTGTGCATGGAAAGAAAGTATGACAGGCCTGAACATGAATCCTGGGTTGCATCTCCATCTCAGTGGGAAGAAAGTGGTCTGAGTTCTGGGTTTGTAGCTGGGCTATATTATTCCATAGTCCACCCCCAGTGACATACCTCCTCCAGCAAGGCTCAACTTCTCAAAGACCTCACAATTTTTCCTAGTTTCCACCAGCTAGAGACCAAATACTCAATGTGCATGGTTGTATGGGAGACATTTCATTCAAACTACCACATATAATGATTTACATCAGCTATGAATACCTTATTATCTCTGTGGGTCACAGATTCAAAGGCGGTTTGGCTAGTTGGTCTTCCTCAGTGTTTCATTTGAGGTACTAGTGAAGATATGTAGCAGAACTAGTCACTGGAACACTTAACTGAAATTGCAGGACTCATACTCATAAACATGATTCCTATATTGATGCTGGCCATTGGTAGGTGGTCTGCATTTCTTACCATGGAAGAGTGTCTATATAGTTGATGTCTTCTAAAACAAGTGTTTGGTCCAGGAGACACAAGGCAAAATGAAACTATTCACTTTCAGACTTGGTCTTAGAAATTATACAGCATAACTTCTGTTATAGTTTATTTGTTAAAAGCATGATACTAGGTCCATGGTCAAAGGGATGGAGAATTATATCTCACTATGATGGGGAATAATGTAAGTGTCAAAGAATTTGCAACATAAGGTTACTAATGGTAGTTTATCTGAACTATATAGTATAATATGGGTTGTGGCCAATGGTACATTACTAACTGCCTATCTTAAAACAGCTAGCTTTGGTTATGGATTCATCTCCATAATTATTACCCCTTGAAATAATCTGCTCTAATATATCTATATAGTTATATAATTATGAATCTATCTATATCTATACACACATATAAATACCTAGGACAGTGACAAATACCCTGAATAGGACTTTTGGTTTAAGTGACCAAAATTTTAAAAAAATGCAAGTTATACCTGCCTAAGACAAGTTTTCTGACACCTCAAGTAGCCTGAATACTGACCAGACTTTCTTTTTGTGCTTTGTCTCTGCTTTTCTTGGTATGCCAAGATCAATCTTTGCCATTTTAGAGTACTTTTTCACACAAATTAAGAACCATGGCTCCTGATACCTTCTAAATTTTATATCCTGCAGCTTTTGACATGGGAAACGGCTCTTCTTCATACTCTATTTAGTTCTAAGTTTAAAACATTGAAAGAAAGCCTGGATGCCAAACTTGGTGCTAAAGAATGGTCAGAGATCTTTGAGATGGTGTGTTCTGGCATTGTCTCCCGGCATTCAGAAGAAAACTATGCCCCGGAGGAGAGGGGAGAGTGCTAGAAAGAACAACACAAGAGTTCTTAAAAAGATTTGCAGAAAAATCACTTTTGTTGATGAATATGAAGACTAAAGGTAGGGATAACATTTTATTTTCACATACATTTCTGTGTATACATTCGAAATTGAGAGGTTGACGGCAGCATTCAAGTGGAAACCACCCATTCTCATAATGACTCATGTGTGTGGATACCCATGTTAATAACTGGCGTCAATGTGAATATATTTTAATTAAAACACTACGCTCAGTGAATGTGTTCTAAGTTTTCATTCAAAGTCCTAAGAGAGCATTCAGGAATTGGTTTCAACCTTTTGTCAATTATCAAATATAGCTTTTCTCTTTGAATGTTAAACAATGCAGAAGACATTGGCAATATTTTCATCTTTGACAGATGGTGGATTTCCCAGAAGGGCAATGAACAAACTGGCAACACTCAACTTCCAAGAACATCAAACTTTATAAAATAATCCTGCTAATTATGTGTGTGTGTGTGTGTGTGTGTGTGTGTGTGTGTGTGTGTGTGTGAAGGGGTGGTTAATGCTTAGAAAATATTCTAGAAAGTTAAACACATGCCAAAGTGCCTATTTCTTCTCTAATTTTACAGGGTCAGATATGGCCAGACAGTTTGAGATTAAAAAATAAGTTGGATGTTAGTTGCATAAATACAAGCCTTTAAAGGGGCACTTACACTTCATGTTTTATTTATAAAATATACTTGGTGAAAGGCACATATACCACACACCTTCTTTATAAAAGTGTATTACTTCAGACCTTAGGCTTGTGGCAGATATTATCTGTAGCTCTTCATACCTGGTTCACACATACTGTGTCTCTAGGGTCATTACTGGGCACTCTTGAAAGTTGTCAAACTGTTTTATAGCAAACAACCTTATCTCATTGTTACATCTCAAATGAGGTTGCTAGCATTTCCCCATTTCTCTTGACCTCTCTGCAGTTTCCCCAATGATTCCATCCACATATAAATGCTACTGTGGGTGAATTCCATTATACGCTGGTATTCCAGCAACTATTTCTGATCCAACAGTCTGTACCTCTCACTGTGTACTTTCTAGATTCCTCCTAAGAGTAACTGCTGTGAACAAGATAGAGCTTGATTAAGTGTTCAGTGGTCTAGCTCCTATGAACTCCAGTGGGATATGATAGCTAATGACTGCCCTTCTTTTTTCTTTCCTCCCTTCCCCTCTTCTTCCTGCCATTCCCCTCTTCTTTCCCTTTCCTTTCCCTTCCTTTTTTCCCTCCCCACAAAGTTACTTTCTTGCCTTTTCCACCTCTGTGCAATCTTAAGAAGTAAAGTCATCCATTGATCTGGGAACCTGGGAATAACAGACACGTGGGGGAAGAAACTGAAAATACGCCATAACTGGAAAGATGACTTTAGCCGTGGACTCACCACACTACGCCAGGGCTTATGACTCATCACGGGAGAAGCCAGTGCACATTAAGAATGAAGCTGGAGCCTGACGCCTCGTCTTCAAGTACTTTTATCTTGCCCTCAGCAAAATTGCCTCTTAGTACCTTTAAGAATTTGCAGAACCTATCATTGCTACCATTTCTAAGGTTAGTTTTTCCTTCATAAAGCAAGACAGATCTACAATAATGGTGTAGCAAGGGCTATGCACTGAAATGCTGGCTCATTGGCCAGAAAGACCCTTAGCCACAAGTCATGGGCTGTTCATCTCCCTGTAACTCAGCCTAGGACAAGTTCTCCAAATGGAAACACTTCCAGTCCAGTTGCCTCTTAGATTCATTTTTTTTTTTTGGTTTTTCGAGGTAGGGTCTCACTCTAGCCCAGGCTGACCTGGGATTCACTATGGAGTCTCAGGGTGGCCTCGAACTCACAGTGATCCTCCTACCTCTGCCTCCCAAGTGCTGGGATTAAAGGCGTGCGCCACCATGCCCAGCGCTCTTAGATTCATTTTTAAGGGCAAGGCACACAGAGCCCTGGTCTGTATCTTTACTCACACTTATTGGTGCCAGGAACTTTGTCTGCTTGGCTTGAAGTTAAGAAATGTCATGGTCTACATCACAACCTGGGCTTGAAGTGGCCAGTGGAGGGAATGGAAGTGACTGGAATGATTGGTCAAACTCAAGAAGGTATTTAGAGGCCCAGAAAAGTATGAGGTTGCCAGTCGCCAAATTCTGGACTTCTTCTCTAGGTGTAGTTTGGGCATGAATCATATGCCCCAGTCAGAGACTCAACATCTGTGGAAGTTTACATTCATTCATTTATTCAACACATATGTGTACTCACTGAATAGGTACTGGTGTGCTTGGCACTGAGTGTACTTAGGAGTTTCAGGAGAGCACGGCCCTAGAGCTCAGCAGCCCTCTTGGGCAGGAGTAGTATCTTGTCACTGAATTTTTCCAGCCACTATCTCAGATCAAAGACTCATTGTATCCTTCTGCATCTTCTGTTTAACAGCCCATTCAGGGTCTCAAGTCTCCTCACTGGTAACTCACCTTGATGTCCATAGAGTACAGCAATTAAAGGTAATGTGAGCAATAAATGTGTGATAACGCAGCATAGAGATATTCTCTTCAAAAGAAAATTGTGATCTGGCCAGTTACCAACTAGGTTCACACCTAGTCTAATAATAAACTATTCATTCTTTCAACCTGCCTAACAAGTCTAAGATACAGATAGATATCTTTGCAGAATCTAGAGACTTTATAGACAACATGGAACTATAAGTCTGTGTCCTTCCCAAAGCTAAAGCTAGCCTTGGGTGATGAAAGCCTTTTTTTTTTTTTGCAGCTTTATCAAATAAGACCCTTGACAATACAAAAACTTTCCATAACAACATTGTCTCAATAGGTCATGCAGAGCCAGCCTCGTCCATTTAACCTTCAGGTTATAACAGTCCCTGCTAATATGTGAAAACTGCTCTTTCTAAAGCCACCAAATACTTACCAGGGAGATATTTTAAAAGAAAACATGTTCGTAGTTATTATCAACAATGCCATTTATGGATCTGTCCAAGACATTTAGATAAAAGTGAATCAAAGAAAAATGTGTTTTCATGAGCTCAAAGAGGATAGAATGCTAGACTGAAAACACACACAAGGACATGGAGTGTTTGGTCCCCTCTCTACGAGGTCCTCAGGGTTTGCATTCAGAGGCCACAACAAGGTCAGGGATCCTCCTAAAGCTGTGAAAACCAGATATCTCTATGGAGCTGAGACTGAGCCATCATCCCTGACATCCTAGGAAGATGGGACCAAAAAATGAGCAGATAAATTCATGGAACAGAACAGAAGCTGAAAATGGGACTTGTTACCAAAGAGACATTGTCCAATGGGATAGGGGATGAGGAGCCACATTATTTTTATCAAAGTAAAGCCAAAGGTTACTACTTGGTGTGCAACTATCTATGGGTTGCTTTTGCATGTATAGCCACTATTAATTTACTGATCCATCTGTCAATCTGTGCTCCAGTTCCTTGACCTGGTATTGGGGCTCTAATGTACAACAGTTCAGACTTACAGACTAACCTGAGAAGAACAGAAAGTAACAACTCCAGGTGAAAAATGCCTTCAGTGCTGGGGTAAGAGCAAAAAGCTGCAGGAGGCTCAGGGAGTCCTGCTCTACCCGGATTGTGGCAAACCAAGGAAAGTTTCTCAAAAAAGAAATGACCTGTGCCGAGACTTGTATGAACTTGTCAAGTATGTGGGCAGGTCAGCCTAATGAAAATCACAGGGTAGGTATATGTAGACACAAATGTCCCAGAATCAGAGATTTAATAGTAAGATACACAGTTTGGTTTATTTCCCACTAAATGTCAGAGCTAACAAAATGACCAATCTTAAAATTATACTATCTTCTATAATATGATTACCTACTACAGTGGGACTGAGTCTTCTCAATTAAAGTTATGCCAACATAGGGAGCACAGTGTTGATGGCAGTGTTATTATTTTAGCTCATACTTAATAACTGACATATACTTTAATAAGAATTAAATTCCAAAATCACCTCTCAGTATCTACCAAGAATGTTGATAAGTCAATTAAATAGGCTTTGGATAATAACTGTCATATACTCTATTGCCCAAGATATTACATCAGTGTAGCTTTGAAAAATAATAATGATGGTTAAAATTTCCACACGATAATTCACATGTGCATGACACTGCTGTAAGTGCCTCATTGTATACGTCCTAGCGACAAGGATGGTAATAGTGAGAACACGTCATAGCCCTTGCTATGCTCTCAGAATACCATCACAGGGAAACAACCATGGCCAGAGAAGTAGGGGAATACCTTCTGGAAAGAGCCATATAGAACTAGAGAACTAAGATCTTGGAGTTTTTGCAAACAGGTATACTATGGAGAAACTCACTGAGTCTGGACTTGTTCTCTTTAATTTTGGTTACTTTAGTTAAGTCTCACTTCATCTTACAACAGGATGTGAGCCACTGTGATGTTGAGGGGTAATTGACTTAGGCTGTGATACTAGCCTCTCTGAGATTATATTACATGGCTAAGAAAATTTCTAGGATTTGAGGGCACTGAATAAGTCTAGATCTTCCCACTTGTACACACTGATAGTGATGATGTTTAAGGCTGTACATTGGAGTGCATAGAACCACACAATGTTAGTTTATGCCAACTCTCACACACACACACAAATATCCTCTTAAAAATGCAAGAATTGATACATGAAGAGGAGAAGGGACAGAAAGAAGCAAAGAGCTAGCAGGAAAAAATAACTGGGCTGCAGAGGATCCTGGTAGGTATGTTTTCCTCAATAGTTTTCCAACTTTTGCATGTACAGGAACCACTGGGCAGTGGAAAGCCACCTCTTCAAAAGCCGTGACTTACAAAGGATCCGAATCTGCATCAGGAGCTGGAGGTGGGATGGGGAATATTTATAATATGCACATAAGTGATTGCCACACAGAAAGCTTGGCAAAGAACACAGTTTGAGAAAGACTTAAAAAGTTATAGGAAAAAAAAAAAAGATAATAGGCAAAGAAAATTGTCAACTCAAAACCTAAGAAGAAGGGAGCAGAGAGGAGAAATCCAAGGTTAATAGAGCCAAACTGTGAATTATGTTCCATGATCACACAAATAGTAGTGTATTATAATTAGCAATTATGATGTCTTGTGTAGTTGCTTATTTTCTGTTGAGTGTCCTTAATGTGGAAAAAAGAAAGTAAGTGTGTGTGTGTGTATGGTTGGTAGACACAAAAATAAAACAACAACAACAAAATGTATATTAAAAAAATTATATTTATTTATTGGAGAGCGACAGAGAAAGAGGCAGATATAGAGGGAAAGATTGGGTGCACCAGGACCTCCAGCCACTACAAACGAACTCTATATGCATGTGCCCCCTTGTGCATGTGACTAACATGGGTCCTGGGGAATTGTGCCTCAAACTGGGGTCCTTAGGCTTCACAGGCAAGCACTTAACGGCTAAGACGTCTCTTCAGCCCACAAAATGTATATTTTTAGAGAAGCTATCTGGGTAGGGGGTGGGCAGTGAAGGAGAAAGATGAAAAATATCACCTGTTGCCCAATGTGAATGCCACATGACTTACTGGATACCAGAGTCAGCTCTAAGTACTTACTTATAAGTCTGCATTCCTGAATGATCACCTGGTTTCCAGGAGCTGGGGTTCATCTCAGGTGTGGGATCTGACTGGATCAAGCCTGCTTAGGTAAGAGATGTACAAGGAAGTGAATCACTACTGATCAAACTTCCTTTTGGAAGAAGAAGATAAAGAATTAACCTTGAGGAATATAAATGAGACAGCCTGTTTTCAAAAGTTACCGGAAATATTAAAGCTAATACTCTTTATGCTTTACAAAATATTAGCATTTTTTCAAATCAGGTAATTATAAAAATAATGGGCATGATTATTTAATCATTATTGACTTTTCAAATGTAATTATAACATTTAAAGTGCTGAGTCCCGGGAGGCACATAAAGCCAATTCAAATGTCTAACTATTATGTAGAAAATAGCCCAATATAATATCCCTAATACATTTTATTTCAGCAAAATATATCATTCTTTACATCAAAAGAGTTGTTTAATACCCTAACTATCTAACCTGCCACATATTCTATGAAGAAAGCTACACCTAATATTTTTTCCCAATAACATCTTGGATTATTACACTGAAACACATTATATCATTAAATGAATTTCCTTAAGAAATGCAACCAACTATGTTTCATGAAAATAAAGAACAGACTGAAAATATCTTACAGTGAGGAAAAAAAAATAGACATCAGTAAACTGTTGCCTTCTTTTTTTTTTTTTTTTTTTTAAAAAATATCATTTCACCCTGTAATTCAAAATTCCTTTTCTGCTTTCTGCCCCTCTGTCCCATGGGCCACCACACTGCCAGCAAGAGCCATAATCATGGGCCTTGTAAGCCAGACACAGGGTCAGGACAAACAGGAGGCCAGCACTGGTGGTGGGGCTGGTCCCCCTTCCTTCCCCCCACCAGGAGAGACTTCTCCATAGTGAACACTAACAGCAATTTGACCTGAACGCCAATGACTTGTGAAAGAGAAGCAGATGTGAGGGAGGGTGCCAATAGTAACTACTGCTGCCAATGCTTTTCATTTAAACAACAAACATGCAGAAAAGTGAAAACAAAACAAAGCAACTCTACCACCACCACTACCACCACCAAAACAACCACCACCAAAACCCAGGAGAAAAAAAAAAAAAGACCAACTGCTACCAACAGAACACACAGGATGGAGAAGTTCAAGATGACTTTTGTCTCAGGTCAAACTACCCTTTGAAAAGATGTTTTATGTAAATAATGTAATAATGAAAATACCTAGACTGATAGGACTAAATCTACATGGCTTCTGAAGGAGCAAAGTTATGTGGGAGTTTTAAATACACCCAACTTGCCTGCCACTGAGTTGAAATAACCAAGCTGACTGGTTGGGCAGGGTTTCAGGGTACAGAGAATAAGACTCTAGGGTCCACTTACCCCCAACCTATTTGCCTAGCCTACTATTAGTGGCAAGTGCAGGGGTAGGGGTGAGCTGGAGAAACGTGGAGAATTTCTTCTTACCAGCATACTGGCAACCCATGTTCTATAATTTCCTTTTGCTGACCACAGAATTGCTAGTCATTACAGCTTTTAGGCTCTGCACATTGGTTGTTGTCGTGTATTGCCATACATAATAAGAGTTTGCCACAGACATGACAACAGAGCTGGACACAGTGAAATCTTTGGAAAATACTATGATTTGTAGATCAGCCATTGAAGAGGAAGGAGACGTGTGACTTTATGGGGATTTACAATAAATGTGGGAGCATGGTGATGCCTGGGTATGGTATGTGCCTCTGAGTAGAAAAATTCAAAATTGAAGAAGAATAAATTAAAATACTGTGCTTAATACTTTATTTACTTTGTGCCAAAAGTACTTTTGTCAATCATTTTAGTTTATCCTTACCATCTTGGTTATAAGTCTAAATTATAAGAAGGTTTTGTTTCAGAGTCCTTGTTTTCCTTTCTTCCTTCACTCCTCAAATACCAAGGCTATACAGACTGAATTCTATTCCCCCTTATCCCAAATTAAATGTTCCCTTCTGAAAAGGAGTCTACAGAACTGTGAAAATGGCTCAGCAGTTAAGGGCATGGGCTTGTAAAGCCTGTTGGCCCAGGGTTTGATTCCTCAGCACTCATGTAAATCCAGATCTGCAAAGTGGTACATGCATCTGGAGTTTGTTAGCTGTGGCAAGAGGCTCTGGTATGTCTATTCCTTACCTTTTCTCCCTCCCTCTCTTTCTGTTCACAAACAAATAAATTAAAATGGAAGAGCCTCTGGATCTCTGCTTTGATAGGTGTTGAGTATCCTCAGGGTCTGTCTCCTACACCCTGGTACTGATTTTCAGGTTCAACATGGAAGCAGCGCTCATATTCTTAACTCTCCAATTCCTCTGTGGTTTTAGCTGTGGCTTGACTGAAGTGTAAGGGGGTAGTTTATCTTCTCTGGTCTCACTACCTTTGAAAAAGAAGAACAGATTCTCCAATGGACAGTGAAGTCACCACAGTGAGCCTGTCTAGTGCTAGAAAGTGCTACATGAGCTGTTGAGGGAAAGGGGCCAGCAATGATCTGAGCATCCAAAGGTCTCAGCTACTCAGAAGCAGACACGATCTACATGCCAGTGCAATAGTGGCACACAGTCTTGGTGGGTAACCAATAGCTTTCTGATTGGCTAAGAGATCTGCTCAGTGTAAACAAATCCATATCTGGAATTGGGATCCTATGCTGACAAACACTATGCTCTCCAGTGTCAAAGGATCAGTTTTAAAATGTCATTAAAATAAGAATGCCTACATAGTTTCTCCCTAATCTCCAAATACAGTCTTAATTGACTACTCTTGAATGCCTCAAGGACTACAATAGCATTAATTCCTCATTTTTTTCTTTATAAAAATGCCAATATATGTGAAAGAAAGCATTTATCATGCCCCATTAGCCAATAACACATAAGTAAAATTTCTGTGATCTTTTCTTCTCTGAAATTTCCTTAAAAAAATTTGGTTTGTTAGGATGCAAGAGGTTGAGGTCCCATCCCAGAAAAAGGGGAGTCCTTTGAATAAGATTACTGCATGCCAAGCATGCGCCATATGTACGCAGCACAACATTAACCTTATTCATTTTTAACTTTATTTTATTTGTTTTTATTTATTTGAGAGAGATAAAGAGGTAAATAAGGAGAGAGAGAAAGAGAGAAAGAGAGAGGGCTCACCAGGGGCTCCAGTTATCACATACGAGCTCCAGATGCACGCACTGCCTTGTGCATCTGGCTTACATGGGTCCTGAGGAATCGAACCTGGGTCCTTTGGCTTTGCAGGCAAGCACCTTAACTGCCAAGTGATCTCTCCAGCTCTATTTATTTTATTTTATTAAGATACTTATCTACTCATTTGGGAGAGAGAAAGGATGGGCTCCAGGGCTTCCTGCCACTGCAAACATACTCCAGACGCATGTGCCACTTTGTGCATCTGGCTTTCTGTGGGTACTGGGGAATTAAACCTGAGCCTTCAGGCTTTGCAAGCAAGTTTCTTGAACCACTTAGCCATCTCTCTAGCCCTTAGTTAACCCTATTTAAATGACATGATATAGGTAGTTTCTCCATTTCATAAATGAGAACACTAAGATGCAAAGAAGTTCTAATTGTTGGAGCTTGTAAGTGCTAGGGATTGAAATGAAAAGACACATGAACACAGAGGCCTTGCTGTTTTATGGAATCTTGACAACTGCATTTATACAGTCACTGCTTGGAGTCCCTTCCAAGAGGCTCCAAGACTGGAACAGAAGCAGACACCTGGTTTCCTGACTCCTAGCCTAATCCCTTATCGTCCATTAGACCACACAGAAGGCCCTGATGTATTGAAACCAGGGCTTGGCTATTTTGCTGAGCAGCCTGTGCTAACTTCCTAGTCAGGACAGACCTTTCCTTCTGGTCTGTGATGACCAGACCTATGAGCGTCAACCTGTGCACTGCCTCTTGTGGAAATGATGAGGGAAAGTGACTATTGGTAATTTGGCTCCCTCTTCAAATACCTTTTAAAAAACAACAATCCAGGGCTGGTAAGATGGCTTAGCCGTTAAGGCATTTGCCTGCAAAGCCAATGGATCCCGGTTTGACTCTCCAGGACCCATGTAAGCCAGATGCACAAGGGGCACACACATCTGGAATTCGTTTTCAGTGGCTGGAGGCCCTGGTGTGCCCATTCTCTCTCTCTCTCTCTAATAAATAAATTCTCTCTTTCAAATAAGTAAATAAAAAATATATTTAGAAAAAAAATCCAACAATCCATCAAGGTAGTTATTTTTTTTTAAATATTTTTTATTTATTTATTTGAGAGTGACAGGCACAAAGACAGATAGAGGGAGAGAGAGAGAATGGGCGCGCCAGGGCTTCCAGCCTCTGCAAACGAACTCCAGATGCGTGCGCCCCCTTGTGCATCTGGCTAACGTGGGACCTGGGGAACCGAGCCTCGAACCGGAGTCCTTAGGCTTCACAGGCAAGCGCTTAACCGCTAAGCCATCTCTCCAGCCCCAAGGTAGTTATTTTTATACATGGGTATGAGGAGGTATTTTTGTGGGGGAGACAGGAACAAACATCTCCTTACTCCAGATAGGGCCCTGACGACAGAACAAAGACACTATCCACCCAAATCTAGCTGGGTGAACCAATGAGATTGTCGGGGTTACTTATAGGAGTGTGGCCGATGTGTCATTTATAGGAATGCACAGGCAGGAAGCCTACCTCAGTGTCACTGGATCTCCTTGCTCAACTTGTAGCATTTAACCTGGTAAGTCTCTTCTCCCCAGCAGCTGCGCACTGCTTTGAAAACATGGGGGAGAGGTCTTCCAAATCTTGTAGCTTCCTGAACCTCATAACTTTCCTTATCTTCTTCAAGTCTGATGGGCTTCTCTTAGAACACTTAAACTCAGAGGAAACAGCTATACATGTGACGTGGATGTCAGCATCAGCTTGGGTAATAATTGATAATACCAGTGAAAAGACAGGTGAGGGCTGGAGAAACTGCTTAGTGGTCAAGGCCGGCAAAACCCAATGACCCAGATTCAATTCCCCAGGGCCCGCGAAGGCCAGGGTCACAAGGTGGTGCATGCTTCTGGACTTTATTTGCAGTGGCTGGAGCCCCTGATGCACGCACTTTCTCTCTCTCTCTCTCTCTCTCTCTCTCTCTCTCTCTCTCTACCTCTTTCTCCCTCTGTCTTTCTCAAATAAATGAATAAATAAAGTAAAAACAAAAAGAAGACAGATGAAGGAAGGATTGGAGTTGAAATGTTTTCGACAAAAGTCTTACATGTCATTTGAAACAACAGAAATTCTAGAAAACATCCCTTTTGATGTGTCACAAACCTATTCAAAATGTAGAATCTCGGGCTGGAGAGATGGCTTAGCGGTTAAGTGCTTGCCTGTGAAGCCTAAGGACCCCGGTTCGAGGCTCGGTTCCCCAGGTCCCACGTTAGCCAGATGCACAAGTGGGCGCACGCGTCTGGAGTTCGCTTGCAGTGGCTGGAAGCCCTGGCGCGCCCATTCTCTCTCTCCCCTCTATCTGTCTTTCTCTCTGTGTCTGTTGCTCTCAAATAAATAAATAAATAAAAATTTAAAAAAAAAATGTAGAATCTCCCAGTCATCTTCCTCACTTCATCTACTGTTAGCAAACTTCTACAAGTTCAGTTTTGATGAGGACAAGGGAGAGGGAATGTGAGTATAACCTGATGGGAATATGATCAATAAAAACCTACATAAGAACTGGAGAGATGACTTAGCAGTTAAGGTACTTGCCTGTGAAGCCAAAGGACCCAGGTTCAATTCCCCAGTATCCACATAAGCCAGATGTACAAGGTGTCACATACATCTGGAGTTTGCAGTGACTGGAGGCCCTAGTGTACCCATTCTCTCTCTCTCAAATAAATATTTGTTTTAAAAAAATCTTTTCATTATAAACAGTCACTCTTCATTTTGATCTACTATGTTTTTATGGAGATTAAAATGTTTTAAAGTGAACATATGCAAATAGGTTCTCAAATAGCACATGTTGATAAGTGACCTGCCTTTTCCACTTTTCATCCTTGCCTGAGTGCTATATACTTACATAGAGGCCCTTTGGAGCCCTAAATAACTCAATTAAAAGGATGTCTGAAGCTAGGAAGTTTGAGAGCCATTGTTTTAGAGGCAGTACGAAACTTAAGATATGTCCATGAAATTAATACTGCTATTCATCAGTTCAACAGATGCATTCTTTTATTCTAAAGTGAATTTGTTAATTCTTCATGTTCTCAAACCTGGGTGAGAAGTAGGAAAAAAAATGAAATTCAAAGGAATTTTTCACTAACACCTTGAATGCTGCTTTTAGCTTTTGATATTTTACTTGGCCATGGTCAGGATAATTTCAGACTCTGGGTCTATGGGTAAAATTATAGTTTTGCTGATTTTATCCAATATCTATTGAACAAACATTATCTTCTTATAATGGTGAAAAAAAAGGCTAACCAAACACTTCCCAGCTTTCTCAAGTGTTTAACGTTGGACATTTGTGAGACAATCTACTGCAAATGTCAATGGCAGATAAGCTTCAGCTTGCTGGGACCTGGATCCACAGTGACTGTGGACCTTCTGGTCCAGCTTCCCAGGGGCTGCCTGGGGGTTGTCCCCATGCCCTGGGCCTTCTCCTAAGGGAGAAGCCATAGCCATGATGACCTGACCCCATTCCCTTGAGCAGCAGCAAAGCCGAGGTTGACTGGAAAAAAGAACTGAGTAAGCAGTGTGTGGGCTGGCAACCCTCCCCCATGTGTGGATCAGTAATCCCTGTTGGAGATGAAGCCTGGCTTAGTGTCCAGGGCAGGAAGCTCAGCTTCCTCTCTAGGCATGGCACAAAGTCCACATCTTGATATTATGGGATTAGTCAATGAGACAAAATCTTGGACCCATTTTGCTTTCTCATTAGCTTCTGGAGAGTCTTGTTTCAAAATCTGTAGCTACTGTTCTTATGCTGGTCTAGAATGTTACATCTCACGGAGCACACCCTCCGTTGGCATCCCTTAATGACTCTATAAAGTACAGCAGGTGGGACTGGTTGTCCTTATTTTACAGACCAGAGGGCAGGGGACTTACTCCAAGTCACAGGGAGCAAAAGCCTTGCCAGCTCTGGTGGACCACACATGGACTTACAGATACACATCAGGGCCCTCAGGTAGGCAGATGGTACCCAGGGGGAGCTTCTCATTCCACATGGAAGGATCTAGCTTCAGGGTGTTTTTTTTTTTTTTTCCACAAGTATAATTGGTAGAAAGGCTGAGAGACAAAAAAGAAGAAAGTGAAGATTGAAAAGGAAGAGCAACACACAAGTGTAATAGTGGCACACAGCCATGGTGGGTTGCCAACTGCTCTTGATTTGGCTAACAGATCCACTCAGTGGGACAGAACCCATATGTGGAATGGGGAAACAAGTCAGAACCATATCCAAAAATGAGCCCGCTCTCCACCGCTCTCCAATATCAAGCTCCCACTAATAGTGAGCTATAAGAGGGCTTACACCTATTAAATTCTCTTTAAAATAAGAATGGGTATCCATGTATCTTACACTGACCTCACTCTCCATTGGAGAATTTGCTTCTCTTTTTCAGAACCTGAGGAGAGTATCAGCCCATTGTACCTCACCAGGGCACCAGCTGAAGCCATAGAGTTAGTGGGGTAATGAGCAAGAGACACTTTCTTGGTGAACCTGGGATCAGCACAAAGGTGAAGGAGACAGATACAGAGAACACTCAACTCCTACCAAATCAGATATCCAGAGACACAGAGATTCCCAAGACCTTGTCACTGAAATAGACCTAAAATGAACCCAACATGGCTCAGGGAAATTTGCAGAAGAGGGGGTGGAAAGATTGTTAGAGCCATAAGTTGGGTCATTATACACAGAGACATTGCCTCTCCCCCATAACTGATGGCCACTCCCACAATGCAACACCCACAATCTGCAGGGGGCAGGACAGGAAAGAGGCTAATAATGGTACATTCATGGCTGTACACTCACTACATACAGAACTAATAAAAAAAAAGAAAAGAAAAGGAAGAGCAAAAGTAGTTGGGGAAGAAGGTTTGCAATCCCATTTACTCAGAAAGCTGGGGTAGGGACCTACAAGTTCAAGGCCTGTCTGCACTAAAAAGGGAGTTTAAGGCAAGATGGGGCAACTTAGTGGAACTCTGTTTTCCTTGAACCCACATAAAAGCCAGGCATGGTCACTTATACCTGTGACCCCAGTACTAAAGGAGATGGAAGCAGGAGGGGTTCTGGGGCTCCCCAGTCAGCCATCCCAAGTGAAAAACAAGGAGCTCCAGGCTCAGTGAGAGACTCTGGCTCAGGGAAGTGAGGTGGAAGAATGGTAGAAGACACCCAAGTCTTCCTCTGGCCTCTGAGTTGCACGTTTGCACATACACGTACATACACCACATAAGTAGTTACACACTTACACAAAGAGACTTGTATACACGCCAAATTCATATATTAGAAATAACATGAATGATCTGCTCAGTGATTTCTTTTTTTTTTTTAATTTTTATTTATTTATCTGAGAGCGACAGACACAGACAGAAAGACAGATAGAGGCAGAGAGAGAGAATGGGCGCGCCAGGGCCTCCAGCCTCTGCAAACGAACTCCAGACGCGTGCGCCCCCTTGTGCATCTGGCTAACGTGGGACCTGGGGAACCGAGCCTCGAACCAGGGTCCTTAGGCTTCACAGGCAAGCACTTAACCGCTAAGCCATCTCTCCAGCCCTCACAGTGATTTTTTTTTAATGGGTGTCAATAGACAAGATGTATCCAGGAGCCAAGGAGGTGCCAAGCTCTGGCAAGGGGATCTTTGGCGAACCCCTGGCAGGATGCTCTCCTGAAGTCACCCAACACGAAGAGGTCCAAGCTCCCCGTCAAAGGCACAGCGACTTTATGCAGGATGTGGTTCTGTCATTAGCCCCTTTTACAACTGCTTCCCCCAAAACAGAAGAACAAAACTGGCTGTTTGTATACTACAAGTTTACAGAGGACCCGTGAAAAGAGACCCGCAGGCCCTGCCTTGCATGCGAACCAAGCATTCTCTTCAGTGTGGCTTTGGTTATTTGAAAATCATTTAAGAAAACATATAACATGGCCTTCACATAAAATGGGTGCAAAATCACGAATAAGATAGTAAGAAGACCGCACAGGCCTATGGGAGTGTCAAGTATGCTATAAGCCTGCAGCCCTGAGGGAACTTGCGTCTGGACTATTCTTTTGGCCCATGAGCCCATGCTTCTGTTTGGTAGAATGCAAACTTACGGTCAAATGAAAAGATCCTTCATAAAAATACATTTTATCTTGCTTTGTTTAGTGTGTTTGAAATTTATATTCCCCATTGTGCCCTGTGCTTGTTTGTTAAGTACCAATACAGTGGTGCCCAATCATCTTGCATGGTTAGCTCCACCTCGATTCGATTCCCTTTCTCCAGCATGGAGTCTCTGCTTCTCTATTCACCAGCATCAACCTTAACAACTGCAGCTCCAGAGCTCCTTCTTGCCTTCAAGGGACATTCCTTTGCATAACCATTGCAGGTCCCAACCACTCTGCTGAGTGAGTGGCATTTAGGAGCTTCAGTCTGTGGCTGCTGTCATTCGGGACTAGTAGCAACCTTGAATGCCAGATTTGGAAAACATATATGAAATCAAGAAAGACATTTTAGAGGGGATCAAATGAGGGTCTACTCTTTCAACAATTTCCTAGTACAGGTCCTTCAAACGAGGAGTCGATTACTGATAATATGGAAGTCATTCACCAGATGCAAACACAGTAATCACCGTGCTTATCAGAGGATATCTTTAGATTACTAACTTACATTCATTTTGATTTCCAATTGACATCATCTTTTCAAATACCTGCTTCTCTCTGATTTTATAAAATAATGTGATTATTTTATATAGTCACAATCTTTATTATGGCGTGTGCCATAATTTGCTGATATTCTGGTCAAGAGCCCCCTTAGAGGCAGGAGGAAGGGGAAGGTTCAGTATGAGGACCAGAGTTCACATCCTTAGCACCCAGGTAAGTAGTGGATAGGATGTGGCAGCCTGCTTATTATCTTGCAACCTGGGAGATGGAGACAGGAGATTCCTGGGGCAAGTTGGCTAGCTAAGCTACCTAAATCAGAGAGCTCTATGTTCAAGTAAGAGATCCTGCCATAGCAAATAACATAGACAGTTATTGAAGAGGAGACTTGACATCAATCTCTGGCATACACATACACACATCTGAACACACATGTGCCCACACACATAGAAAACATGCATACACATGTGCATAACACACACACACACAAAGAGAACAACATACACATAAAATGAAAACAAAAAAGTGTTTATGAAAAGTTCATGAAATTACTTTAAGTCTGCACTGAAGTTATTGGATGGAATTCAAGATTTTCTAAATGATATCAAATTCTCTTTCATGGGAAATACGGTATCCCCATGATTTAGTGCATTAATGTATTGTAAAAATCTTTGGATTGCTAAACAAATGCCAAGTAAAATCACAATAGGACTTCTGTCTGACAAGCAAATTATAGCAATAAATAAACCATTACATGAAAGAGACTCAAGACTTTCTTCTCATTGCATTCCAATTAGAAGATAAAAATGATTTCATTTTCCTTATGATACAAGAACTAATAATGGTAGGTTCTGGAGAAGACAGACAAGGAATATAACACTGGCTTTACCACTTCTGACTTACATGATAGGAAAACCTTTGCCTCCCCTTTTGTAGTCTATCACTGGAACTTTTAAGTTAAATTTGACAAAAGTGACAGTAACATAGAACAAGTAAATTAATTTTATTTGATGTTAATTTTTAAAATATTTTTATAAGGCTTCACAGAAAAGTGAAACATCCTGGGTTGGAGAAATGGTTCAGTAGTTAAGCCTGTGAAGCCTAAGGACCCGTGTTTGACTCCCTAGATCCCATGTAATCCAGATGCACAAGGTGGTGCATGCATCTAGAGTTTGATTACATTGGCTGGAGGCCCTGGCATGTCATTTCTCTCCCTCTCTCTCTCTCTCTCTCTCTCTCGTTCTTTCTTCCTCTCTCCTTCTCTCCCTCTCTCTCTCTCTCTCTCTCACACACACACACAAAAAAAAAAAACCCAAACTGAACCACCCTAAGAATGGCAAAACATATAGAAGTTTAGGTACCCTTTTAACAAAAGATGATAAAGTTTTGAGAAGAAAGTGAACAAATAAAAGGGAATTTTGGCTTCTAGCAGTTGTACATTGAGGGGAAGTAAATACACAGGAAAACTGAATGGAAAATGAAGGTAATTAAGTGAGATTTGTAAGCACAGACTTACCTATGTTTAGAACTATAATGATAAATGTGGTTCTCTTCCTAATATGTGAGAAGGATACTCTCCAAGATGTGCAATATTTCCAGTTTTTTAAATTGTTTTTATATTTTATTTATCTATTTATTTGAGAGAGAGAAAGAGAGAGAGCACACACACACATGCCAGGGCCTCCAGCCACTGCAAATAAATCCCAGACACATGGGCCACCTTGTGCATCTGTCTTTATGTGGGCATTGGGGAATCGAACCTGGGCAAGCACTTAACTGCTAAGCCATCTCTCCAGGCTCTACTTTTTCAAGGGAGAGGGGCCTGCACTGAGGGACTATGAAAGTAGCATTCTTTGCTCAGGTGGGTCTGTTGCTTTGCTTTGGGCTGTGCTTGACCTTGCAGAATTGAAAATAAGACTGGCTCACTGTCTCACTTTAGCAAAAGGAGGAAGAAGAGGAAGAGGGAAGAAAGAAGAAAGAAGGAGGAGGAGAACAAGAAAGGAGAAGGAGGAAGAAGAAGAACAAAAGAAGGAAGAAAAGGAGGAGACATTTTCCTAAAGTCAATTCCTGTCCTGCTTTTAAGAATACAGGGGATGCACACAGAGCTTTGCTTGTGTCTGCTTTTGCTCAAAATAATCCTTATGCCAAAGTGGCATGTTTTGGGGGTAATATATTCTGATCCCTTTTAGGCTCTGTGATCTTTAGCAAGTTCCCTTACTGGTCCAAGTCTCTATGACAAATAGAGACAACCACAGTGATGTCTCATAAAGCCGTTGAGGGCCTAGACGAATCCCCCATACAGAATTCCACTCGAGAGGTCAGTATGTGATTTTGACAACGGAGAGCTACTATTTTTATTTTTATCTCCAATATCTGTTTTTGTGCCTCCACTTACCGAAATTGAATAGAGAGCATCAGCCTACAGACTGCCAACCACGTGTGTGTGTTCTCACTACTTTTGAAACCAAGGTCCTCTTGTACACTTCATTCTAATTAGTCACCAGATCATGCAGGCCTTGGCCTAACTCACTTTCTTTGCTTCCTTTCAGATCTTAGATTAAAGCATGCCCTCATCGTCTTTTTGTCATTTACGTCTAGCATATCCTACATTCTACCAACAAATTTTGTGTTCCAAAAACAAAAAACAAAAAACAAAAAAAACTTCTGGATTGTTTAATTTTCTACTAATTTTAATTCCTTGGTTTACTTTTTTTTTTAAAGACACAATACAACTTTAACTTACCTGTCCAGCTCAATTCTCCCTAGGTCCCTCCTCCTGCAACCCAGTCTAGTGACAAGGACAAGTCTTAGCACAGGAAAACAATGAAGACATAGGAACAGGCTCTCTCCAGGAATTCCAGCTCCAGCACAGACCAATTTTAGATGAAAAGTTAAGATGTCCTGAATTGGGGACGGCACTGTGTGTACCTGCTTGTAGTAAAAATGTGGCTTTTAGAATAAGTCACTGGGGCCTTGCCTAAATCTGCAAGGTAGGAGAGTAACTTAATTTTTATGTTCATTCATGTAGCTGGAGGTTCAAATGTACCTCCTCAAGAGAGAGGATGGCCAGGTGTGGTGATGCACACCTTTAACCCCAACAGAGGTAGAGGATCACTGTGAGTTCGAGGCCAGCCTGAGAAGACATAGTAAATTCCAGGTAAGCTTGGGCTAAAGCAAAACCTTACCTCAGAAAAGAAAAAGCAAGCAAGCCAGCAAACAAGCAAGCAAACAAACAAGACAGAGAGAGACTCTACCTCAATAACAAACCAAGAAAAAAAAAAAGCCAAAATAACAAAAGAGAGAGAGAGAGAGAGAGAGACGTTGACAACAGAAGAAGCAATGAAAAATTTTCATGAGTTTTCTAGGTAAACCCCAGAGACCTAGGAAGCTGATGACATAGGGGTGCAGGGATGAGGGAGGTCTGTGGGGGACGAGCAAAGGCTGTGTGGGGCTGGGGGTGAGGGAGTGCTGTGGGGGGTGAGGGAGGACTCTGAGGAGGATGAGGGAGGGCTCCAGGGGGTGAGGGGGAGCTACAGGTGAGAGAGATGACTGTGGCGGTGAGGCAGGGCTGTGAATGGATGACGGAGGCCTGGGCGATGGTGAAACCTAGGAGCAGGGAGGCTGGAGAACAAGTCTGTACAGGACTAATAGTCTGTCCCTACTTAAGCGTCTGCTCTCCTTTATCCCAACACCCGTTCTCTTCCAGTGGGCAGGAAGTACTGGTTACTGCTGTGTTTTAAGTGCGTGGATGTTTCAGTCTCTGCATGTGGCACTTGCTTAGCTGTGAAGAGAATCAGTGGTAGCGTCCCGGGCGTGGAGAGCCATCTATTCTAGCTGTAAGCCTCCAGGAACAGTGGGGCAACAGAGGGTTCTGGAAAGGTCCTTTGGATTTATGAGACAATAGCGCTCCATGATTCCCTTAAAGTCAGAGCTTTAGTAGTTCCCAACTTCTCTCTCCTCCTTCTTTCCCTCTCTCTTTCCCTCCCTCCCTCCCTTCCTCTCTCTCTCTCTCTCTCTCTCTCTCTCTCTCTCTCTCTCTCTCTCTCTCGTTCTCTCTCTCAGTGCATACTACCACAGGGCACATGTGCAGGTTGGAGGTTAAAGGACAACCATGCCTTCCACCTTGATTAAGGCCAAATCACTTGCTAATCGCTGTGTTTGCGGGACCAGCCAGCACATGACTCCTCTCCCCTCTCTGTAGGCATGCTGGGATCACGGATGCACGCTGCCCTGCCCAGCTTTCTGTGGATTTCAGGGATCCAAACTCATTTCCTCGTGTTTGTGCAGCAAACACTTACACCCACTGAGCTCACAGAGTGTGGTTTTTGGAAACAATGTTGAACAATCACTTGCCAAGAAGATTGTACTTGTCAGTGCGTTTGCATGCCGCCAGCATCCTTTGGAATAATAACAGTAACATTTGTGAGCCCTTATCATGTTCTAGAACCTTCTAGACTCTCCCTACTTGCCATCGTCATCTTACAGATAAAGAAACTGGGGCTTAGTTGGGTTAAGTGGTGGAGTCCTTGGCATCCAGAGACCCAAGTCTGACTTATAGATTGCTTCGTGGAGATCTGTGTGTTTTTATTTTTCTTCCCCTATAGCTTTGATCTTTCTTCCTCAGCAAAATCCTGAGTGCAGGATCTGACCCAGAGCACAAAGCATGCTTCATGAAGTCTTCCATGACTCTTTTCTGTGTCTTCTTAGAGCACACGATGGCCTTAGGGGCAGACTTGGATGTCAGAATATAGTTCCTGTGCTATCCCTTGTAAAGATTTAAGAGAAAAATGTGGAAAGAGAAGGAAAGCTAAGCTAATAACTCAGCGTGTGTCTGTTTGTTATAACACAATAAAAAGAGAGAGAGCGGGAGCCAGTTCCAGAGTCTAGCTGAAAGTTACATTCAGAAGATAAATGGATGCTAGTTAGAAAGCGCCTCATAAAAAATTCATGCTGTACTACGACAGCCTTCAAGCCCAGCAGTGGAGGCATCAACAGTCTTTATAGGGAAACCATCATATGTCTGGCTGGTCTAGGTGGCTGCACTGTGTCTCCTTGTTTGATGAGTTTCATCTTTCCTATCAGCTTCTTATAAACTTTGCAACATATCTGTACTCGGGCTACCTACCATACAATATGAAATAAATTATGTTAAATGGCAGCCTAGCTGTACCACACAGTTTTTTTTTAAGACTGTACTTTATTGAATTCATTCATTTTTATGACTCCTTAGTCTGAAAAGGTACTTTTTCAAGTAGAATGATATTCTTCTAGCTGATCATTTGGCTAATAATAGTTTAGAACTTTTATTTTTTTTTTTTCTTCATGACCTGCTATTTGAATGCTGGATAAAATCACTAATGACTTCTTTATAGCTTTCCTTCTTGCAGATCTATATCATTGGAACTCTGTTGGAAAAGCAGACAAGGCTGGGGAAATGGCTGAGTAGATAAAGCACTTGCCTTGTAACTCTGAGTTTCTAAGTTCGAATCTCCAGACCTGCACGTAAAACTCTCTAGAGCCCACATAAAAGCCAAAAGCCTTGGTAGGCTTCTGTCATGCCTCCAGAGAAAGAGGGGAGGTGGAGACAGGGTTCTGGAAAGCTGATGAATAGATAAGAGTGGAGAGGTGAATGAGAGACGCTGCCTCTAAAGGAGGTGGAGGATGACGACCAGCCTAAAGGCTGTCCTCCGACCTCCCCATGCATGCCATGGGGCACACACATACACCCCACAGTAAATTTTTAAAACAAATAGAAAAGAAACCAAAAGCATACAGAGACTGGAGCTCTGGGTCTCAAGTTTGAGCAGATCAGACTGACAGACCAGGCCATCTAAACTCCTCGCAATGCGTCTTAGTTGAAAAAAAAAAAATTAAAAACCCAATCCATTTTAACCATTAGAAAAAGGTCATCAGTGAACAAATGTCTCACTTTTAAACTTGACCTTGACCATTTTATTCTCATGATTTATGCCTTTCTGATGCCTGAACTATTTACTTAGCTAATTTGGTCTTGTGCCAAGGTACATTGTTAAACCCTACTGAATGCTGCCCTAACTCATGTTTTGCTTGTCAGGCACTGTTCCCTTTAGCTTTTCTTTTCTTCTTCTTCTTCTTTTTTTTTTTTTTTCCTCACTCTCTCTTTCCCCAGGAAAGCTGTGACTCAAACTCTGTTACAGGGCAGGGCCGTACACCGAAAATGTGCTGACAGAAAAGGTGAAGAGTCAGTCAGAACCCAGGAATTCCTTCTCTGTGAAACCTAATGACAATTGACCTCTTTCTTTTTTTTTTGATCAGGCCTCTTGCCTCAAAACCAAAACCAGGCACTAGTCCACTGGATCCAGTTGCTATTTTTTGGTCTCCATTCTAAGAAGTCCTCCTCATTTTCATGACAATGAGATGCTTATTCAACCACAGACATTTTCTTTGGGAAGTGGCTCTTTGTAGTTCAGTGCCGTGTTTTCAGCTTTTTTTTTTTTTCTCTGCACAGCCAAGGGCTCACGTGTGTTTCCCTATAGAGTCCCATCATGGCTAGGCCAGGACCAGGTAGTTAACAGAGCATAAGCTGAAATAATTATGAAGCTAGTGCATACTGTTTACCTCGCTTTACATTTTCTGCTTATGTATCTGTGAAATTGCCTCCTGGATCGTGACCATGCTTTTTTTTTTTTATACAGTGCTATTTCTGTTCTGTCTTTTCCTTCCTTCCTCTCTCCTCCCTTCCCTTTTCTTCCCTCCCACCTTCCCTTCCTTCTTTTCTTCCCTCCTTCCCTCCCTCCCTCCCCTCTCTCTATACTCTTGGACTTCTGATGCTAAGCTGAATCTCTGCTGCTGATCTGTACCCTCAGCCTATTGTAATTCTCTCCCCTTTGGCCTAATTGCTTAGTTTGCTGATGAGAAATCAAGCTTTGAGAATCAGAGATTGCTTTATTATTGTTAAATAAAGCAATGTATTATGGATTTTGGAATTAAAACAAACTGACATTTTAAGGTCCATGTTGGATTAACTTTTTTTTTAATTTTTGATGTTCTTTTATTGACAACTTCCATAATTTTAGGTAATGAACCATGATAATTCCTTTCCCTCCTCACTTTTTCCTTAGCAACTCCACTCTCCATCCTATCTCCTCCCCCTCTCGATCAGTCTCTCTTTTATTTTGATGTCATCATCTTTTTTGTTTTGTTTTGTTTCGCTTTTTGTTTTTTTTTTTTCAAGGTATGGTCTCCCTCTAGCTCGAGTTGACCTGGAATTCACTATGTAGTCTCAGGGTGGCCTCAAACTCATGGCGATGCCTCCCAAGTGCTGAGATTAAAGGTGTGCACCACTACAACCAGTTTATCATCATCTTTTCCTCCTATTACACTGGTCTTGTGTAGGTAGTGTCAGGCACTGTGAGGTCATGGATATCTGGGCCATTTTGTGTCTGGAAGAATGCATTGTAAGCTTGCCCTTCCTTTGGCTCTTACGTTCTTTCCACCACCTCCTCCACAATGGACCCTGGGCTTTGGAAGGTGTGATAGAGATGTTTCAGTGCTGAGCACTCCTCAGTCATTTCTTCACAGCACTATGGTACTCTTTGAGTCATCCCAGAGGATACTGCCATCTGAAAAGAGAAGCTTCTCTAACCAAAAATGAGAATAGTATTAATATATGGCTTTGAACAGTAAGAGAAGTGCTTACTGGGAAGTTTGGTGAGCATAATACATGAATTTAGTCAGACTCCAGCAGGCCTTACACGCCTAGGGCTCATGACCACCTCTGTCATAGGTTTTCAGTAGTAGGCATGTATTCCCTCCCATGCAGCAGGCCCCCAGTCCAATTAGAGAGCAGTTGATTATGATGGATTAAATTTATGTGCCTCTTCCAAATTTATATGCAGCCACAGTATGTTGGTATTTGAAGACGAAGCTGCTGGAGAAATAATTAAGCCTAAATGAGATCAAAAGAGTGGGGCCAATAGGAACAATGTCCTTGTAAGAAAAGGCAACAAAGAACATGTTCTCCACTTTCACATCTACCCCACAAATCATCCCGCTGCCATCCCAGTCATGGACTTGATCACCAAGCACTGAGAAAACAACTTTCTGCTACTTAATCCCCTATTTGATGGTATTCTGTTATGCCAGCCCAGGTAGAAGAAGATAGTAATTAACTTATCTTCTTGAAAAACATGAGCTAAGTTGTTCTCAAACTAAGCAGTGAAATTTGGAGATAATGTCAACTTTGAATTTCTAAACAAAAATTTCTGTGCTGAGGTAGTTGAGAACTGTGATTGCTTTATGCTGCAGGGTTTCTTCATGAGTTTCCTTTACAAAATCAATATAACTGCCTAAATCCCACTAAACGCCATTTAAAATATTGCCACAGGTATATTTCAGGGATGATATTCAAGGTTTATGGATGTTTTAAACTTCAAAAATTGGTATAACAAGACAGCTCATTATTTAGGCCCATATAAGCTCTAAGAAATTAAATGTGAGCTCTAGACAGTTTATAAGGTTATGCCTTTTGTATTTGTACATTTAATTTCTTATAGTAAAACAATATTAGGCATATGACTAGGTCAATAGAATTAAGCAAATTAAGTACTAATTGTATTTACAGTGTCATTTGCATTGTGGCTTAGAGAGATCAAACAAAACTTTCAAGAATAGGCGCTGGATAGATGGTTCAGCAGTGAAACATGCTTGTTTGCAAAGCCTAAGGCACCTGGGGTTCGGTTCCCTAGTACCCATGTAAAGCCAGATGCACAAAATGGTGCATGCATCTGGAGTTTGCTTGTAGTGGCTGGAGCCCCTGCTGCACCCATTCCCTCTCTCTTTCTCTCTCTCTGCTTGCAAATAAGTAAATAAATGAAATATTTTTTTAAATTTTCAAGAATAGTGAACCATTTGATAAAGAACGTATAAATGACTTGCTTGTTATCAAACTCAGAGCTGTGGGGAGCTTGGGCAATGGCTTAATGGATAAAGTAGTTGCCAGTCAAGTGTGAGGAGCTGGGTTCAAATTCCCAGAACCCGTGTATATTTGGTGCAATATAGTATAAGCATCTCTAATCCCAGTGAGCTGATGGTGTGGTGGGAGGTGGAAACAGAAGATCCTCTGGAAGTTTGCTGGCCAGCTAGCCTGGTGAACACAGCAGGGAAGAGTGAGGGACCCTGCCTCAAAGAAGGTCTAAGGTTAGACCCAAGACTCAGGGTTGTCCTCTGACTTTGCACCCAGTTGGTGGTACATGCATACCCACATAAATGCACACACATGCATGCACGCGCGCGCACACACACACACACACACACACACCAAACAAAACAAACCCCAGAGCTTTATCAGTCTTCAGGATCTTATTCAATTTAATTTTTCACTCTCTCCACCAAAGAAAGAATAAGTATAATTTTCATGAGGCCATGAGATCCTATCTTTCGAGAACAGAATTCCCTGAGAGGATAGATAAAATAAAAATCAAACTGTAAATATTTACAGTCCAAACAATAAAAACCAGAACACTGTCATATTAGGCAAAAAGTATCATCTCAATGTGGTACTTTCTTAATGCTGGCAGGAGGAGCTGGAGATGGTGTCAGAGGCTGTGATTCAGCCTGGATATAGCAAAACCACAAGACAATGGCAGTTCTTTGTCCCCCAATTAGAATCATTTGTACGGTCACATATGCGCACATGCACTTTTGTTTTTGCTTAGTGACATTTACTGTATTTGCAAGCATGTGTTTGCAATGTATTCACGTATTTGCAATGTACACAATCACTTGTGTAGCAAGAGGTTCTAAACCCCACTGGCCATTTTTGAGAACTCACTAAAAAGAAAAGAAGAAAGAAAAATACAAACCTTTCAATATTATCTCTCTCTTTTTTAAAAAATTTATTTGAGAGCGACAGACACAGAGAGAAAGACAGATAGAGGGAGAGAGAGAGAATGGGCACGCCAGGGCTTCCAGCCTCTGCAAGCAAACTCCAGACGCGTGCGCCCCTTGTGCATCTGGCTAACGTGGGACCTGGGTAACCGAGCCTCGAACCAGGGTCCTTAGGCTTCACAGGCAAGCGCTTAACCGCTAAGCCATCTCTCCAGCCCTCAATATTATCTCTTAATATCAATGGCCTCAATGCCCCAACCAAAAGGAATAGGTTTGCAGACTGGGTTAAAATCAGGCTCCTTCAATTTGGTGCCTCCAAGAAACCTACCTTTCTATAAAGGATGGACACTATCTTAGGGTGAAAGGTTGCAAAAAGGTGTTTCAAGCAAATGGACCTAGAAAACAAGCAGGGGTTGCTATCCTAATATCTGACAAGGTAGACTTCAGTCCAACATTAGTTAAGAAAGATAAGGAAGGCCACTTTATATTGGTTAAAGGCATCCTCCAGCAGGAGGACATTACAATCCTAAACATATATGCACCTAACATGGGGACCCCCAAATTCACCAAACAAACACTATTAGAATTAAGGTCATAGATAACACCAAACACAGTGGCAGTGAGTGACTTCAACAACCCACTCTCATCAAATGACAGGTCATCCCGGGAAAAAATAAACAAAGAGACATCTGGACTAAATGAGGTCATAGAAAGAATGGACCTAACAGATATACAGAGGATATTTCATCCAAATGCTGCAGAATATATATTCTTTTCAGTAGCACATGGAACATTCTCTAAAATAGACCATATATTAGGACACAAAGCAAATCTTAACAAATACCGAAAAATTGAAATAATTCCTTGCATTCTATCTGACCACAATGGAATCAAACCACAAATCAATAGCAAGAAAGGCTATAGAGCATATACACAACCATGGAAATTAAACAGCACACTACTAAATGATGAATGGGTCAATGAAGAAATCAAGAAGGAAATCAAAAAATTTATAGAGTCAAATGATAATGAGAACACAGCATACCAAAATCTCTGGGACACAATGAAGGCAGTCCTAAGAGGTAAATTTATAGCCTTAAGTGCCTATATTAAGAAATTAGAAAGGTCACAAGTAAACGACCTAAAGCTTCACCTTAAAGTCTTGCAAAAAAAAGAATAAGGTAAACCAAAAATCAGTAGATGGGAAGAAATAATAAAGATTAGGGCAGAAATTAATGAAATAGAAACAACAACAACAACAAAATAATCCAAAGAATCAATGAAACAAAGAGTTGGTTCTTTGAAAGGATAAAAAGGATTGATAAACCCTTAGCAATCTAACCAAAAGAAAGAGAGAGGAGACACAAATTAATAAAATTAGAGATGAAAAAGGTAACATCACAACAGACACCAGAGAAATTCAAAAAATCATAGGGACATAATATAAAAGCATATACTCCACAAAGTATGAAAATCTGAAAGAAACGGATGATTTCCTTGATTTATATGACCTACCTAAATTAAATCAAGATGAGATTAATCACTTAAATAGACCTATAACAAGTGTGGAGATCCAAACAGTTATCAATAATCTCCCAACAAAAAATAGTCCAGGTCCAGATGGATTCACTGCTGAATTTTATCAGACCTTCAGGGAAGAACTACCACCATTGCTTCTTAAGATTTTCCATAAAATAGAAAAAGAAGGATCCTACCAAATTCCTTCTATGAAGCCAGCATTATCCTGATTGCAAAGCCAAGCAAAGACACAACAAAAAAAGAAAATTACAGACCTATCTCCTCATGAACATAGATGCAAAAATTCTCAACAAAATATTGGAAAACAGAATACAAGAATATATCAGAAAGATCATTCACCCTGACCAAGTAGGCTTTATCCCAGAGATGCAGGGATGGTTCAATATATGCAAATTGATAAATGTAATACAATATATAAATGGACTGAAGGACAAAAATCACATGATCATCTTGTTAGATGAAGAGAAAGTGTTTGACAAAATCCAACATCCCTTCATGATAGAAGTACTACAGAGGCTGGGAAGAGAAGGAACATATCTCAATATAATAAAGGCTATTTATGACAAGCCTACAGCCAACATATTACTAAATGGGGAAAAACTGGAAGCTTTTCCACTAAAATCAGGAACAAGACAAGGGTGTCCACTGTCCCCACTTTTATTTAATATAGTTTTGGAAGTCTTAGCCATAGCAATAAGGCAAGAGACACACATAAAAGGGATACAAATTGGAAAGGAAGAAATCAAGTTATCATTATTTGCAGATGACATGATTCTATATATAAAGGACCCTAAATACTCTACCAGCAAACTGTTAGAGCTGATAAACACCTACAGCCATGTAGCAGGATACAAAATAAATACACAGAAATCAGTAGCATTCCTATATGCTAATAACAAACACATAGAGGATGAAATCAGAGAATCACTAACATTCACAATTGCATCAAAGAAAATAAAGTACCTTGGAATAAACCTAACCAAGGAAGTAAAGGCTCTGTACAATGTAAACTATAAACCACTCAAGCGAGAAACTGCAGAAGACACTAGGAAATGGAAAAACATCACTTGTTCCTGGATTGGAAGAATCAATATTGTGAAAATGGCAATCTTACCCAAAGCAATCTACACATTTAATGCAATCCCCATCAAAATTCCAGTGGCATTCTTCATGTAAATAGAAAAAACAATCCAAAAATTCATTTGGAATCACAAAAAACCTCAAATATCTAAAATAATACTGAGCAACAAAAATAAGGTGGGAACCTATACTACAGAGCCATAGTAACAAAAACAGCAAGGTTTTGGCACAAAAGCAGACATATAGATCAGTGGAACACAATAGAGGGCCCAGATATAAGTTCAGGTAGCTACAGCTACTTGATATTTGATAAAAATGCCAAAAATACTCATTGGAGAAAAGACAGCCTCTTCAGCAAATGGTGCTGGGAAAACTGCATATGTATCTGTAGAAGGATGAAAATAGATTCTTCTCTCTCTCCATGCACAAGAATTAAGTCCAAATGGACTAAAGACCTTAACATCAGACCTGAAACTCTGAAATTGCTAGAGGAAAAAGTAGGGGAAACCCTTCAACATATTGGTCTTGGCAAAGACTTTCTGAATACAACCCTAATTGCTCAGGCAATAAAACCACTGATTAACCACTGGGACCTCATGAAATTACAAAGATTTTGTACTGCGAAGGACACTGTAAATAAAGCAAAGAGGCAACCTACAGAATGGGAAAAATCTTCGTTAGCTATGTGGATGGATCTGGAAAGGATTATACTAAGTGAGGTAACCCAGACCCAGAAAGCCAAGCACCACATGTTCTCTCTCATATGTGGATCCTATCTTCAGATGATTGGGCTTCTGTGTGAGAAGGAAAAAACTCAGTAGCAGAGGCCAGTAAGTTAAAAAGGAGATATAAAGGGAAGAGAAAGGAAGGGAGGAGGGTACTTAATAGGTTGACATTGTATATATGTAAGTAGAAGAATAGATTAACAGGAATGAAAAGGCACAACGTGAGGTCAAGGGAAGAGATTGAGTAAAGCAAATGTGGAGGGATGGCTAATAAAAATCTAAGAGGATACAAATAAATCATGTGGAATATTCTGGTTTTGAACAATGGAATACTCAGGAGCCATAGATCGTTGTTAGAAAATTTTCAGTGCCAGGGATGGGATACCTCCCGTCAGTTGTTGGCCAGGGAGTTCCCTGATGCCCCCAAAACCTTATAGGCCATTGCCAGGCACTTGGTTTCCCACCAGGAATAGAAGCCTTGGCACACCCATTCTCTCTCTCTCTGCCTCTTTCTCTCTGTCTGCTGCTCTCAAATAAATAAATAAAATAAACAACAAAAAAATTAAACTATGAGGCAAAGCCGGGCGTGGTGGTGCACACCTTTAATCCCAGCACTCAGGAGGCAGAGGTAGGAGGGTTGCAGTGAGTTTGAAGCCATCTTGAGACTACAGAGTGAATTCCAGGTCTGCCTGGGCTAGACTGAGACCCTACCTCGAAAGACCAAAAAAATAAAAAATAAAGAGCCAGTTCTCTAGCCCAGAATACACAGAAATATATTATTTATTGTGAGAGACAGAGTGGGTGCATGGACACACCAGGACCTCTTGTGGCTGCAAATGAATTCTAGACACATGTGCCACCATGTGCATTTGGTTTCACATGGGTGCTGGGAAATTGAACCTGGGTCAGCAGACATTTCAAGCAAGCAGCTTTAAACACTGAATCATCTACCCAGTCCCTTTGAGCTAATTCTTATAAAGTACATTTTTTTATATGGGTAGCCAGTTTCTTTTGGGAAATTATTTGTTATAAAGACTTTCCTTACTCCTACCAAATGTCTTATTTTAAACAATATTAAGTATCTATGTAAATGTGAGTCTCTTTTAGCCTGTCTTTATGTACCATCACACCATCTTGAATGTAGTAAAATTTGAATATATTGGTACATGTACTCCAAAATATTTTTTTTCCAGGATTTTTTGGTTAATACTATAAAGTTACTTTGGCTGGGTGTGGTGGCACATGCCTTTAATCCCAGCACTTGGGAGGCAGAGGTAGGAGGATCACCATGAGTTTGAGGCCACCCTGAGACTACATAGTGAATTCTAGGTCACCCTGGGATAGAGTGAGACCCTACCTTGAAAAACCAAAAATAAAAAAGTTACTATCATATAAATTTTAGAATCATTTTGTCAATTTGTTCCCCCCAAAATTCTTAAGATTTTGTTTAGTGGGACTTTTAAATCTGTATCAATTTTAACAGAATTCACAATTTAAAACAATATCGAATCTTCTGGTCCATTTATTTTTATTGATTTAAATTTACACCAATTTCTCCCAGCAATTGTCTTCTAATTTCAGTGTAAATATTTTCCTTAAGTTATTTCTCAGTGCTTTATGTTATTTGATGCTGTTTTCAATGACATCGTGTTTTTATTTTATGTTTGCCCTTTGGTAGTGTTGAGAAGAATGAGTAGTTTTTGACGCATGTATAGGGGTATGTGCATGCCATGGTGCATGTGTAGAAATATGTGAACAGGGCTGGAGAGATGGCTTAGTGGTTAAGGCACGTGCCTGCAAAGCCTGAAGACCCAAGTTTGATTCTCCAGGTCCCACATGAGCCACCTGCACAAGGTGATGCACGTGTAAGGTTGTGCATGCACACCAGGTGGCACATGCGTCTGGAGTTAGATTGTAGTGGCTGGAGGCCCTGGCATGCCTATTATCTCTCTCCTTCACTCTGTCTCTAATAAATAAATACAAATAAAATCTTAAAAATGTATGAGGACAACCTTGGGGTATTTGTCCTATCTTTCCACCTTGCTTGAGACAGGATCTCCCCTCCTTCTCCTCCTCCATTTTTACTTGGGTGTGATGTAGCACGTGCATGTGCCCATGTGGCACACTGAATGCTCGCTGGAGCTGTGGTGTGCTCACCTGAGGTGTTCAGAGGAGAAAATTGGGTTTCTGGCTTCACCACCCTCCCACCCATCCTTATTTGAGCAGGAGTCTTTTTTTAAAAGAAAATATTTTATTTATTTGAGGGACACACACACACACACACACAGAGGCACATAAAGGGAGAGAGAGAGAGAGACAATGAGAATGGGCACTCTAGGGACTCCAGCCACTGCAAATGAACTCCAGACGCATGCGCCCCCTTGTGCATCTTGCTTTACGTGGTTACTGTGGAATCGAACTACGGTCCTAAGACTTTGTAGGCAAGCACCTTAACTGCTGAGCCATGTCTACAGCCCCTTGGGAAGGAGTCTTTCGCTAATCCTGTTTATTTTTTCACCAGCTGACTCTGCTGCCCTGTGGAAGAGGTTATAAGCATGTGTGGTCACACCCAAATGTCCAATATAGACTATGGAGACGCAAATGCTGAGGTTTCAGGCCCCCCTAGGCCTTCACACTTGCACAGGAAGTGCACTGAACCTCTGAGTCATCTCTCCTCCCTTGTTTTCACCATTTTGTGTTCGCCAGTCTAACTGGCCCAAGAGTTTCCAGAATATCCCGGCTCCACCTCCCATTACCTTAGGGTGTTGGGATTGCAGAGACATATAACTTTACCTGGATTCTGGAGAACTGAACTCTGCCCTGTAGGCTTGTGAGCAAGCACCTTTAACCAGTGAACCATCTCTGGCCCTGTAAGTGATGTTTTTATGTAATTATTCATTTTTATGTTATCAGGGGGAGAGGGAGACAGAATTGGCGCTACAGGACCTCAGCCATTGCAACTGCACTCCAGACGATTATGCCACCTAGTGGGCATGTACGCAACCTTGAGCTTGCCTCACCTTTATGCATGTGCCTTAGGTGGAATCTGGAGAGAGATTGAACATGTGTCCTTAGGCTTCACAGGCAAGCACCTTAACTGCTAAACCATTTCTCCAGCCCAGTGATGTTTTTATATTTACTTTGTGTCTGTGGAATTAATTCACTTATAAGTAATTTCAAGGAATATGCATATATATATATATGATATTTCATTTTAAAGATATGCATATATATTTAATATAATAATATGTTATTTATTCTTTTTCAATATTCATGCTCCCCAGGTATTAAAATACTGGCTAAAACTTTAGTAATATAAAACCAGATACAAAAAATACCTAATTGTCTTGTCTATTCTGATTTTTGGGAAAAGTTTTGCTTGAAAGAAGAGATTATCGGATGCCCATTGTTTCATGGGTTATGGCTAAGGCCTTAGCTGGATGAGTATCTATTTAAAAGAACAGCATTGGAAATTTGGTGACAGTGAGGTCTGGTAAGATGTGGATAGGTCTTGGATATAGATCATGAGGATATTTGTGTCCCACATCAATGTTCATCAGAGTCATGACAGCAGAAGAGGTGACCATGAGGAGCCATTCTGTGGGCGTGAGTGATCTTGTTTCCATAGCTGTCCTTATCTTTGTCCAGTGGGATTTTAAACAATGTGGCCATGGGCACCAGGGAGCTAGTGTATGCAGAGGTTAAGCAAGAGAGATTTCTTCTATGTTATACTGATCTGGTGATAGAAGTACAGTCTAATGTGAGGGGCTCATCTCATTATTAACCCCTCACAAGGTTGTTCCTTTGCATTTCTGCAATCTTGAGTAGATTCTTTGCCTAGAGGTCTCAGTTCTCAAGAAAAAAATACCCTACCAGGGGACACGATTTTATTAAATGGAAATTTGACTCTGCCATGTAGTTCCTTGAAATTCTTATATTAAGTCAATAAGCAGAGAAGAGATGTTGTAATACTGATGAGAGTGATTGATCCTATTGAGAGGAAATTAAGTTTCTACTGCACTATTGGGATAAGGAGGACTGTTTCTGTAATTCATAAGATCTCTTAGGCATACTGTATTACATCCAGGCCCTGTAATAAAAGTCAACAGAAAGTTATAGCAAAATGACTTATGATTCAGCCACACGTCACAGGGATAAAAACCTGGCTCATCCCACTAGGCAAGGAATTTTAACCAGTCAAAGTGCTTCCTTTAAAACAAAGGAAATGAGTGGGAGAAATAAGTTACAGATAGCTACTGAAATCACGAGACCAGCTACAGAAATGAACATTTTCTTGAGTATTTCTTCTTTGTTTTTATGTGCACATATTAACCAACAATCTACTTTCTCTTCTACCCTCCAGGCATATTATATGTCAGTATTTAGGTTATAATCTATCTAAGGAAGACTAGAATTCAGCTAGAGGAAAAATAAAGTTGACTGAAGAAATTTTTTAAATTCTCTTTTGGGGAGAGTTTAGCATATTTTTTTTGAGGCAAGCCCAACAGATTGGCCTTTGTTTTATGCAAGAGATCGAGAGAGAGCCAGAGAGAGAGAGAGCAGGAATTGACACACCACAGTCTCCAGCCACTGCAATAAAAGTCCAGACACATATGCCCCCTTAGGCGCATGTGTGACCTTGTGCTCTTGCATTACTTTGTGTGTGTAGCTTACATGGGACCTAGAGAGTTGAACATGAGTCCTTAGGCTTTGCAAGCAAGTGCCTTGACTGCTAAGCCATCTCTCCAGCCCAGTTTTAGCATATTTTTAATTCCATCCTGATACTTATATCAAATTATAGGGAAAATAATTATTTTAAAATTGCTCTATTTAGATAGTAAGTATGGCAATAAGAAGGGCATACATGAGGGTGTCAACTTATAAAGGAGTGGACTGTGGTAGCTGTTCTATTCCCTTTAGCTAAACTAGGATCTCTCTCAAGACTACCTTCATTGTTTGTGTGAGGCTGAGAAGGTGAAATGAAATAATATCTGAGTTTTACACTGGTTGGCATGGAGCCAGGTACTACTGTGGTACATGCCTAGTTAACCAATCAGCTGTCAATCCAGCTGGTATTGTGGAGAAACAGTTGGGCTTGCAGAAATAGTGTTTTAGATCTTTTGAGTCCAAGACCAGGGCACGTACTGTTTCATGAAGAAGAATCTCACCTTAGTTTGCAGTTCATTTCCAAGAGTGAATGGGAGGGATAAGGCAAACCAATCATGCTCCTGGTTGCTCAGGTGGCTCTAGTTCCTCCTTATGAATCAGTTTCCCTCATAGTTTCTTTCAAGTTGCCCACTTCATGTCATATCTTCACGTCTAGACTTCCTTGCTAATGTCAGGTCTGATGCCAACACAGCGGCAGTGGATTCTGCAGACCGCTTAACTTCTTTCACAATTGTGTAGAGTCAAATCTTCAACATGACTCCTACTCCGTGAATTCCTTTCAGCAGCTCTGGATATTGGATCCAGCCCTAATTTATGGCATGGTCTCAGTGTTTACTCTCCTTACTCTTTATTGTGTTTCTGCTTATGAGTAGATCATCGACTGTTAGAGACACTGATCGTTTCCCAGTGGCTTCTTCTTTCTTTGTTTCAGTTTCTATACTTTCCATTGTTCTCTCCTCACTCTTCTGATTTCTAGTTTTCAGTATTTCCTTCCCGTGTGTATATTTCTCTGTTGCAATTTCTAAGACTCCCTTCTTTATATTTTCCCCTTCCATTAAACTCATGAATATTAGAATAGTTCTAGAGATATAATCTACTGATTTTGTCATTGGTTGCTTCTGAGCCTGCTCTTATTTTGTTTGTAGATCACACTTTTATTTCTGTGTCAGGTCAAAGGGAAATCTTTCCCTGGTACCTGCAAAGTTTCACTAGAAAGGATTGACAAGGGCTGGAGAGATGGCTTAGCTGTTAAGCGCTTGCCTGTGAAGCCTAAGGATCCCAGTTCGAGGCTTGATTCCCCAGGACCCACAAAAGCCAGATGCACAAGGGGGCACAAGAGTCTGGAGTTCCTTTGCAGTAGCTGGAAGCACTGACGTGTCCATTCTCTCCCCCTCCCTCCCTCCCTCTCTCTTTCTCTCTCTCTCCCTCTTTGTCTGTCACCCTCAAATAAATAAATAATAATAAAAAGAAAGGATTGACAAGAGACAAGTTAACAGGAGAAAGATACACAAATTTATTTCATGTGCACAGAAACATACTAGAAAGCTATCCCATAATCCAGCATGGTTCATATGCTGGTTACTCTTCTCATAGGGGTGGGGGCTGGGAGAAATGGAGAGCATTTTTGAGAGGCTGTATATGATTATTCAAAAAATGAATGGAAAAGGAGGACAGAAACAGTTGCTGCCTTTAGACAAATGAATGGTCCCAAAGGTAAACAAGTTGTAACATAGTCTATCTCAGTGTGAAAGTCTTCAAAGTTCCTTTTTTATTTTTTAATGTTTTTTTTTTTTTTTAATTTGAGAGCTACAGACACAGAGAGAAAGGCACATAGAGGGAGAGAGAGAGAATGGGCGTGCCAGGGCTTCCAGCCACTGCAAACGAATTCCAGATGCGTGCGCCCCCTTGTGCATCTGGCTAATGTGGGACCTGGGGAACCGAGCCTCGAACCGGGGTCCTTAGGCTTCACAGGCAAGCGCTTAACCGCTAAGCCATCTCTCCAGCCCTATTTTTTAATGTTTTAAAAAATTATTTTATTTATTTATAAGAGAGAGAGAGAGAGGTAGATAGAGAGATAGAATGGGCACACCAGGGCTTCTAGCCACTGCAAGTGAACTCTAGACATGTGTGCCACCATAGGCTTCACAGGTGAATACCTTAACCACTAAGCCATCTCCCCAACCCCAAAGTTCCTTCCTGTGACCTGAGTTGAAACTTCAGGGAGTAGGTCAAAGGTCATCATTTTCCTCTTTCGTGGGTTCAGGCTTTGGGCACATGCGAACCTATCAGATTAAAGCTTCTACCAATAATTGATTCCCTTTAAGTTAAAATCATCAGCATCTCCTAGGTGTCATATTTTAGGGTGAAATTCCACAGGCTTCTCGATTTGTAAGTTTCATAGGCTTTGTGGAGCACTGGACATTAGACTTCCTAACTGACTGGGTTTTTTCATCATCTTCGACAGAGTATCCTGTTTCATTCCCCTAGGCAGACTGAACTTGGAGATGACCTTGATTCTTTCAGGATTTGTGACGAGAAGCTTCTTCTCTAATACTAGCTCACCTCTCCCTCTCGTGTATGTTCTTTGTGGAGTTTCTGCTGCTTCGGTGGCATTGAAGGAGGTCCTTCTACTTCAGCAGGGGGAAAATCAAAGGAGCATATGAGATAAAAGTAAACTGAGAGGGTTTCAAACTGGAAACTGGAGGCTATTCAGACCGAGGGCTTCCTGCTCATGTCAAACTGCTGCCTGAGAACTGAACTGTTGGTACCTTCCTCTTTTGTCGGTAGGCATCTAGAATGGGCAGCTGAGTATGTTGTGTCCAAAGATTCCAGATTCATGTCAAAATGTCTACATCCTCCTGTTTCGTGGACATTTTGACTATGCGTACACATTCAACGTGCACCTCCATCTTTCCTGCACTTGAATCAATCAACACAGGTTCGTACAAGAAAAAAAAGTTTCTCCGCTCTTTGGCTTTGCGAGTTCAACTCCCACTTCTTCCCTATTTGTCCGTTTCCTCGGGCAGATTCAACCTGTGGGTCCGAAGTTCCTTGCTCTCCCCAAGTATTGCAGGGGAATTTGCATTCATATTTCTCTACCCAGCTCACTTCTCTGCAGATTCATTAAGCTCAGGAGGGCTGCCGCATTGTGTTTGGATTTCATCCTCAGCCACAGTCTCGCAAGTGGTGCCAGGCAGAAAGCTGGTCTAATTACAGAGCTCATCTTGCCTTTCTGCCTCTCTTTCAGGGATTAAAGTCATGTGCTATCTTTGGTTCAAGGTCTAAACATATATTTTGTCCAGTTTTTATAGTTGCTTATAGCAGAAGGCTTACTGTGATATAGTCCCCCTATCATGGCTGGCAGCTGAATTTATTTGTACTATTCTTGTTTAATCTTGACAACAAACAGATCTATTTACATATATTAGATTTTCAGAGGGCTAACATTAGACCAAATGGAATAGATTCCACAGCAAGCAGCATCATTTAAAACTCTCCTCAGAGCAGCCTCCCAACACCCCGTACTGCTTAGGAGCTGATGGTTATCTTAAAAGCAGAATCATTTTGAATGCTCAGCCATTTGCATGTAAATTTTCATTTTATTCCTTTTGTTCCGCCCAGTGGCTTCCAGAATTATTGCGCATAAGTACTACTATCTAAACCAATTATTCTCTACTTAATGACACATTCCAAGTTATTCTAGGGTATTTTGACTGTACACTAATTGATCTTCATGTGTTGAAGTTCATTTGTGACCCTAAATTAAAATGTAAATCTATTGTCTTTCTTTGTGTGTAAGCTGAAGTGAATATTATTGCATACTGATTTGTTTACCCTTTGAAATATTTAAAGACAATTCCATCCTATTGTAAGGAGATAGGGTAATGTAGGAAGAAAAACACAAGCCACAGAGATAAAACTAGAACTACAGACCTTAGTTAAGCAGAGAAACATATTCTATGCCTTTTTTTTTTTCCAAGATAGGGTCTCACTCTAGCACAGGCTGACCTGGAATTCACTATGCGGTCTCAGGGTGGCCTTGAACTCTTAGCAATCTTCCTACCTCTGCCTCCGGAGTGCTGGAATTAAAGGCATGCATCACTGGGCTCATACTCTATGTCTTAATTGCTCTTCCCGTCCAGACCACAGAGAGGATGTGACTCTGAAGGAAAGCTTTGGAGGAGTGGTATTAGACAGCCTCCTATGCTCACATAAAAATGGATGACTCTTTACCTTTGGCCTGCCAGCCAGGCATGTTTGTGCCCTTAGCATTGGTTTTCCTCTTGCTCTTCCTCTATAAAGTCTTCTTCTTTTAACGAATTTATTTATTTGCAAGGAGATAAAGAGACAGAAAGAGAGAAAGGAATGAGAATGGACATGCCAGGGTCTCTTGCCACAGTGGAAAAATTCCAGATGTAGGTATTACTTTATGCATCTGGCATTGTATGGGAATTGGGGAATTGAACACAGGCCAGCAGTCTTTGCAAGCAAAGTGTCTTTAACCACAGAGCCAACTCTCCAGCCCACCAAAGGCTTCTTAATTATCTGAATTTCCAAGCCACTTTCAACTATTTATGTGTGTTAAGAGAAATTCTCAGTTTAAATCATTTTAAATTTCTAATAAAAGTACAAAATAATGCAAAGAAATCTCTTATATTTTCACTTAGAATCTTCTCCCTCAAGAACTATTTCATCAGATTTGGTTTCTGTAATGTGTGTGTGTGTGTCTCTGTGTGTGAGTGTGTGATCTTATTTCTGGCTTGTTAATGAATAAGTTGCAGGCATAAAGATACATTTCCCATGAATAATAGTGTTACATGAAAAACAAGACCATTTTGGAGTTAACTTTAGAGTTTTGGAGCATTATTAAAAAATGTTGAAATTTCAATGTACTCATACCAATTCTGGACACAGTGATAATTAGGCAGCATGAACCTGGCTTGGTATGATAAAAGCCAGTGGTCACACAATCACAATCGACTTTCTGACATCATGGAGGTATAGCTCTACAAACAGGTACTGCAATGTGGTGATTATCACATTTTTTATTGCAGATTTGTGTGAGAGATAGAGCTGCCTAGCACAATGATTTCAAGTGTATATTCAGAAGTTTAAATGCCTTTTGGAACTTGGGTTAACAATATGATATCTGATGTGCCACATGTTCTTTTTCTTTTCTTAAAAAATTTATTTATTTGAGAGAGGGGAAAGAGAGAGAGGGAGAGAGAGAGAGAGAGAAAGAGAGGGAGAGAATGGGCATGCCAGTGCCTCCAGCCACTACAAATGAACTCCAGATGCGTGCACCCACTTGTGCATCTGGTTTACATGGGTCCTGGGGAATCAAGCCTCGAACTGGGGTCCTTAGGCTTCACAGGCAAGCGTTTGACCACTTAGCCATCTCTCCAGCCCCCTTTCTCATTTTTGACGTGATGGGGACAACAGTTTCTCCTCCACAGGATTAAAGGGACTAGTCTGTATAAATGCATCAGCCCATAGCCCAAGAACTCAAAAGCATCAGCACTTGCCAGGCTTAGGGATGCATGCCCATGATCCCAGCATTTGGGAGGCTGCAGCCAGGAGTACTGCACATTCAAGGCCGGCTTGGGGAGTGTAGTGAACTTCAGGCTAGTAGAGCCTACAGAGTGAGATCTTGTCTCAAAACAGAACAAAACAAAACAAAACAGCCAGGCATGGTGGCGCACGCCTTTAATCCCAGCACTCGGGAGGCAGAGATAGGAGGATCTCCATGAGTTCCAGGCCACCCTGAGACTACATAGTGAATTCCAGGTCAGCCTGGGCTAGAGTGAGACCCTACCCCTAACCCCCACCCCCCCAAAAAAAAACCAAAACCAGCACCACACACACACTAAACAAAAGAAACTGTTAGCTATCACCCTTATTGTTGATGTGAGTCCCTCTTTGGGTGTATAAGTGTGAAAGTGTAGTCCTTTTGGGATTTTAAAGGTACCTCATGACTAGGGCATATCCTGAGCATTTGGCTTCATGCTAACTGCTGTTCTAATGGGTTTGCATCAATATCTACTTTGCATCCTGTCAAGTATGCTCATTTGGGGATTCAAGATCCTTCAGCAAAGAGAGAAGGACCGTAGTTTGAAATGCTCTGTTTTGGACACAGTAACAGCATCTGACTGGAAATATGACAAGTTTTCCAACCTAGTCTCAGGCCTACCATCAACAGCTGGCATTCTTGGCTAAATATTTGTGGTGATGCTAATGCAAAGACTTTTGCAATTTAATAAATAAGAAGGCATGAATAAATTGAACTTGTGGAGGAGAATTTTTCTAGATAAATATGATCAATGGGCTGGAGAGATGCCTTAGCCATTAAGGCACTTGCCCACAAACCAAAGGACTCAGGTTTAATTCCCCAGGACCCATGTAAGCCAGATGCACAAGGTGCCATGCATCTGGAGTTCGTTTACAGTGGCTGGAGGTCCCTGCATGTCCATTGTCTCTCTATTTCTCCATTCTTTCTGTCTCTCAAATAAATAAAAATAAAACATGTAAAAAATTTTAGAAATCACTGATTTTGGAAAATACATATTAATCTTCAAGCTGACACTTTGCCTGATAGAATGTACCTTTATTTCATTCTCTGCTGGAAAGAACATTTGACTAGAATTATTCTCATGCTGTTGGGAAAATATTTGTCTTCAATTCCTCTAAGATCAGAATTTTTACATCCAGTAATTATAATTTCAGTAGTTTTATTTGCTTATTAGCTCGTAGAAAACAAGTAATGCTATTTTTAATGGGTTCGCAATAACAATTTTTGCGTACACATTCTTTTTATTGTTTTTAAAAGTACTACATACCTTTTACAATTCTAAGAACTTAATTGCTATGAAATATATTATTTTGAAGGGGAAAGAAGAAACATGGAAATATATTTTCATATACTTGCTAATTTATGTTAGCTTAATGTGAAGTTGTTCTGCATGGTTCTGAAACATTAAAAATACAACAGGAAAGAAGGTGTTTGTCTTGTTATCTTACTCTTGCTTCTGGTTGAATAAAGAAATACAGTGCAAATTCTGGAGTGCAACTTTTTGTCTTTGTGCTTACAGAAGTCTAAAGCTCCATTGTTTCTGCAAGTTCAGTGAATGTTTATATTACCTAGGATCATGGTAGAATTCACTGTTTTTATTATATACAAAATTTGAGTTACACTAATGCAAATACTTAGTGGAGTTTCATAGTCTAAGTTATTATGCAACAAAGTTTTACTGCCTTAAAATGAAAGTTCCTTCTATGGACTTTTTCACTAATGGATGATGGAGTATGAACTATTATTCTTCTTTAAAAATAATTTATTTCTTTATTTGCAAGGAGGGGAGAGAGAGAGAGAGAGAGAGAGAGAGAGAGAGGGAATGAATGAACCCACGTAAAGCCAGATGCAAAATGTGGTGCTTGTATCTGGAGTTCATTTGCAGTGGCAGGAGGCCCTGATACACCCATTCTCTCTCTTTCCCTCTCCTTCTCTTCTCCTCCCTCTCTTAAATAAATGAATGAATACATGTTTAAAATAGTATTAAGAGAAATCAAAGAACAGTAATACTTAGTTTGAGCATTTTGGTGGTTAATATTTATTTATTTAACAGAGAGATTACGGGAGAAAGAGAGGGAGAGAGAGAGAGAATGGGTACACCAGGGATTCTGCCACTGCAAATGAACTCCAGACACGTATGCCCCCTTGTGCATTTGGCATATGTGGGTCCTGGGGAATAGAACCTGGGCCCTTTGGCTTTGCAGACAAATGCCTTAACTGCTAAGCCTTGACTTCAGCCCTCAATAGTTAATTTTGTGTAGCAACTTGGAAAGGTCATGGTATGCAGATACTTAACCAAACATCAGCTCAGGTGTCCCAGTGAAGCCTTACCCTCCATAATGAGGGTGATCCTTATTCAGTCAGTTGAAGTTCTTTAAAGAAAAGGGCTGAAATTCCTCAAAGAAAGAATTCTTCACTTCACCAAAATGATGACTTAATATTAACTTTCCTCAATCTTCACTTGGCTGTGTCCTGCAGATTTTGGATTTGCAAGTTCTAATATTATTTAGAATATAATTTTAAAATTTAAATTCAAACAATTTTTAAAATTTATTGTTAAAAATAAATATTTCTGTTGTACTGATAACACCACTGAGCTACTGAGGAGGGCTTTCAGTGGAATGAAGACAAGGGAGAGGGAATGTGAGTATAACCTCATGGGATTATGATCAATAAAAAAAAATAAAAACTAAATAAGAACTGGAGACATGATTTAGCAGTTAAGGCACTTACCTGCAAAGCCAAAGGACCCAAGTTTGATTCCAGATACACCAGGTGACACATGCATCTGGAGTTCACTTGCAGTGGCTAGAAGCCCTGTCCCACCAGTCTCTCTCTCTCTCTTTATCTGCCTCTCTCAAAGAAAAAAAATACTAATCTGGGCTGGAGATATGGCTTAGCAGTTAAGCGCTTGCCTGTGAAGCCTAAGAACCCTGGTTCGAGGCTCGGTTCCTCAGGTCTCACGTTAGCCAGATGCACAAGGGGATGCACGCATCTGGAGTTCGTTTGCAGAGGCTGTAAGCCCTGGCGTGCCCATTCTCTCTCTCTCTCCCTCTATCTGTCTTTCTCTCTGTGTCTGTCGCTCTCAAATAAATAAATAAATTAATTAATTAATTAAAAAAATACTAATCTTACTAATCTTTTTCTTCGAGTCTGTGTGTGTGTGTCTCTCTCTCTTTCTCTCTCCCCCACACACACCTTGTTGTATTTCTCTGTAGAACCCTGGTCAATATGAGCATTTTACAAAACAGAAATCCACCTGTTGTTTATTTGGGAGTCTTGGTTTTGCTGTGAAAGATGATTTGACTTGTAATTATATGTGCCTTACCTAAGTTAATTTATGTTCAAAGGAGTATTTCTGTCTTACCCACTGTATTTTTCGATTTATTTTGTTTTGTTTTGTTTTGAGTAAAAAAGATGAGCCCTGGGGCAAGGAAAGTGCCTTTGAGGTGTTTTCACAAAGTCCACAAAGGAATCTTTGCACCCTTCCAGGAAGACTCCACTGTGACCCAGAGTGGTACCTTCTCGGTTCATGCTTCTGAACCCAAGACCTGAGGGGATTAAAGCCCAATCATTGATTACTGTAGAAACATCACAAAATAAAGATATTGGCTTCAATGAGATAAATGAATTACAACATTGTTCCTAAAAGTTAATGAAGTGAACATACTAAACAATTAGACATATTTATTTTGGACGTGTAATCTATGGAATGCTTGCATTCCTATCAATATGCCTCAACAAGAAATAATAAAATAAAATAAAAAACTAAAGAACCTGGAACTTCTGATTAAGGAACGTACTAAATCTAAAACTAATTTTTGACAGAAAAAGCTAGAGGACACATTTTAAAAAATAAGTAAAAAGGGCTTTGTAAAAGTATGATATTTTTCTCTTGACAAATTATTGCTTCTGGTGAAACAGAGGTGAAACAGGGATATGCAATTAGATAATTTCCCCAAAACTACAGACCGCTTTCAAAGCCTTGTCATATAGCAGAAGAGTCAATCCCACACGTGTGCGCCTTCCTTCCTCATCAACAAACTTGTGACAAATGTGGCATAAGCATGTCAGGTCAGGAGATCACTGGGAGGACCATTCAAATAGCCTCACAGCCCCTTCCTGGACCAGCTGGGGTCATGCGCTTTTGCTGTGTCTTTAATCTTCTGCTGGCCCAACTCAGGGCTATCAAGCTTTCATGTCTGAGAAAGAAATCTAGAATTCTGTCTATGAGCATATTGAAATAAAACAGTATCAGGAAAACATTCATAGATAGCTAATATTTGAGGAAGACCCCCAGGAAAGAGTGAGGAAGAAGTCAGACATATTTCAGCTAATTGTGGTCACAGTAAGGTTTGTGCTCCACATGTGTGTTAGCAGTTACCTTCTTCCCCTTGCTGGGACAAAAACCGGGTCAGAAGGAGCTTATGAGAGGAAAGGCAGGGCTCATTTCAGCTTAAAGTTTCATCATGGTGGGGAAAACATGACAGGCCTGAGTTGGAAGCCTGGGTCACATCACTATATCAACAGGAAGGAAGAAATTCATAGTCTGGGTTTGGAGCTGGGCTGTATCACTCCAGAGCCTGCTGGCAGGGACACACCTGCTCTCAAAGGCCCCCAAACTTTCCCAAATTGCTACCAGCTGGTGTCCATGTATGAGGGTTAATCACAAACACTTGATGATAGGGGACACTCCATACTCAAACTAGCATAATATTTGTATATATGTATGTTTGGGCATAGATGCAAATTGTACACCTATGTAAATGGCAAAGTCTGCACTAGTGTAGAAATTGCCATGATTATATGCAAATCAATTTATATTGCCTAAATTCTACTGACACTAAAAAGTGATTTTACCACATATACTTTAGGTTCAACATTTACCCTACATTTATTATTGAGAAGTCAAACTACTTTTATTTCTTTATAATTTGTAGCAGGAATAGAAAAGGACTCATCCAGGGCTGGAGATATGGTTCAGTGGTTAAGGTGTTTGCCTGCAAAATCTGACAAGCTGGGTTCCACTCCCCAGTACCCACATATAGCCAGACACACAAAGTGGTGCATATGCATGGAGTTCATTTGCAGTGGCTAGAGGCCCTGGTGCACCCATTCTCTCTTCTTGTCCCTCTTTCTGTCTTTTCTTGAAAATAAATAGATAAAAATTATCTGGAGAGATGGCTCAGATTTTGGTGTGTGTGTGTGTGTGTGTGTGTGTGTGTGTGTGTGTTCATTCTCCAGAGGCAGCTGGGGAAGGGGGTAAACTGCTTTTGGCTTGGATTTCACAGCTAGCCTTTTCTCTGGATCCTAGTTCTCCTTAAAATAAACTTCATAATTCATAATCTTCCCTTCTCAGAGTTGGCATTTCCAATTCTTTGTTAACATGGATAAGGACCCAAAAGCTAGAGTCCATGGTCCTGGGTTCTTCTGCATCTTTATGGAATCCAATCCTTCTCTGGACCCGAAATCCTGCATCAATTTCTTGTCCAGAAATACCAGAGTGTAAGAGATAGGATCCACGCCTCATTTCTGATGTAGGGTCAGTTCCAGTGTTGTCTCAGTAAAAGAGGTCACAAACACAGCAAGTCTGCAGACCACCCCGCTGGATAGGATGGGAAAAGATGAAAGACTGAATCCTCCCAACTGACTGCCATTTGGCTGGATACTGGAGGATATTTTAAACATCCTTCCATTAAGAAGCTATCATATGCATGTATTTTAAAAATTCACTCAAAACGCTGGATGAAGATATATGGCAGATATAGCTGGTTTACTTAGCAATTGGTAATCATAGACAAAAATGAAAGAAACCAGTTCTCTATGATGTTTATTATTTAGTCTGTTTTTGAGGCTTTAATCTCTGATATTTGTACTCATAAATGTCCTTTCTTATTCCTTAGACTATTATTATCTTACAATTATACTTAAAAGGCTAGAGGGAAATAGGGAGGTGATGTCGCCCATGTTAAGCCAAGGCCACCCAAGCGTAAGAAAGATAAGAATCCAGCCCCATTAGCAAGATATTCAGAAAGAGCCACATAAAGTTTTCTTTGTAACCTATGGCAACATTTAAAACCTCACTAAACTGGGGAAAAGAGGTTTGTATTTAACCTAAATTTCCAATTCTATTTATGAAGGCAGAAAACAGTTGGTTCTGGTGTATCACATAAAAATGAAATCACATTTCTAGCTTTAAGCTGAATAGCCTTGCTTTCTTTCATCTTCCTTATTATGGAATATTTTAGAGATACCATAAGGTAACAGAGCACCCAGATAAACAGCTCACACAATCTATCACTTGGTGCAAAGCAATTAGAAATCACAAATATAAGGCTGGGTAAAAGCACCTGTTTAAAAAGCCTGCTAGTCCAGGGTCAGTTCTCCCACATCCAGGTAAAGCTTATTGCAATGTGTAACATGCATTTGTAATTCCACCACACCTATGACAATGGGACGCGGAGCAGTACGGTCAGAAGCAAGTGGGCCAGCTAGTCTGGTATTCACTTGTAGTATGACAGCTCATTTGCAGTGCCAAGAAGCCCTGTCTCAAGGAAGGCAGAGCAGACCCACTGAAAGGGTCCTCTGTCCTCTACATGCACGTGTGCACATGCACACACATGTACACACATACAAGTAAAAAATTTAAAAATACAAATAGAATCAAATATTTTTGTCTTTTCTTTTTTGAATATGTCTTCTCTATTTCCAATATAAACACTATTATATTTCATGTGGTTTATATACATGCTTTTATTCTTAAATTTGTGTGTACCCAGTGGGAAAAAAAAGATAGAATAGTTCAAATATTTTTCAGCAATTAAAAGTGTTATCAAAGCAAGTATATCTCCCTAAGCTTCATTTCCTCCCCTCCTCCTCCATAAAATGTTTTGGAGATATCTGACATAGAGCCAAATTTCATCCCAAACTGGTGAAACCAATTTGTAGAACGACATCCATCTTTATGGATTTAAAAATATTTCAGCTCCTTAATATTTTTCATATTAAATAGAAAAAATAAGACATCAGAAGTAAATAACAAGTTTTTTCCTTTTTCCTCTTTCCTGATTTAACTTATTTGGGGGAGGGGGAGAATCAAGGAGAGCTGACAGAGTGGTAGTCGACCTTACTGAACACCCAGTGCCCTGAATATTTGTGACATATTATTATTTACGAGTCTGTTTTACTATGGAAAATTTTAAAGTGAGATATTCAAACAGCTTGGAATATTGAAAGCAATGTTGAAGTGTTATCTGGCTCCTTATTCTGAATTTAGTTTCTGTATCCTAGAGTTACAGGGTATGTCTTAGCAGCACAGGGATTGCCCCATATGGGTGCAGTCCTGGGATCCATCACCAGGAATGCAAGTACCGTTGTGTATTTTAGGGTACAGGATAAATAATGATTTTTGAGGCAGTGATAGCAGGATGTTTAAGTCTCTACATGTTCGTAATGTGAAGACAAGAGCCAGAGGTGCTAAAGGAAAGCACTTCAGGGTTCTGTTTTGTGCAGGAACTGGAGCTCCTGTGACTTTCCAGTGTCTTGAAAGTAATGAAGGAAAAAATAAGGAAGGGAAGAGAGACCAAGAGAGCATAACAAAGGGTGGTTGGGAAGATGGATGTGAACAAAAGCATGTAGGATGAGATCACAGGGAAACATGCTGACAGGGGCAATTAGTATGTGTCAGCAGTAACAGTAAGATAACATACATGAGAAATGCTTATGTCTTCTAGCATGAAGGAACCAGCAGAGGCTGTATTTTCTGACAACTTACTTCTCTCGCTATATGGCTCTTCAACTTGCTTCTCGTTTTGATGGATTACTTTTTGAATCCGTCTAAACTCTATAGATAGTCAAACACTTTTTCTTAATTTCAAGCATGTCTCCAGTGTTCTTCCCCATTAAACAGTTCATTGGGTATGTCTTTATACTTTTGTGTTTCTCCCATGCAAGAGTCTCACTGCCACCCCACATCTTTAAAGATTTTTTTTAACCAGATATTTAGAAGGATTATTTGAAATTTTTACAAGAAAATGTTAATGTACCCTTGGAAAATTTTATTCAAAGCTACAGGAACAGAACAAAACCAAAGTAGCTTTGGGTAAAGTAGCCCATTTGGAAGCACTTAGCTCTTTAAAAATATTAAACTTGGACGCTGACATATCTTTGCTTTTCTGGTTTCTTTGGCTCATGATCCTCTATGAAAAGCAGCTCTACCCCATCACTAGCCACGAGAAGCATTAGGTTCTAATGTTTATATTGTATTGGGTTGCTTCTGAGCTACTTATCAGAACCTTAGCTTTGTGGTTTAAATAAAATTTTCTCCGAAACATTGACAACAGATGTATACACCAAGGAAAAGCAAAATATGTAAATACAGCAATGAAATCAGAATAAATAAAAGTATAAGACTACTTTTTTTCCTTAGGACCACAAACAAATCATCAACTGGTTGGTATAGGAATACAGTCCAGAATAAGAGCAAAAGGAACATGTCTATTGATCTTTTTTTGGTAATGTTACAAAATTAAAGGGTACAAATGTAAATTATTATAGCTTAAGTATTGTAACTTTCCTCCCCAAATGTAATCAGTTTCCATTTATTTTTCATCTACTTCAATAAAAAATTGTTCCAATGTCATGAATCACATTTCAAATGCTGAAAGAGTTGTATGCGTGTTTTTGTGTAAATGTAATTTGTCTAGATAATGTTGGAAATTTGTACAAAATGTGAAGTAAATAAATATTTTTGTTTTCATTTCCCCCTCTTTACCTCCTCCCTTTTACAATCTTTCCCTCCCTCCACTTTAATGTCATCTGACATCTTGTCTTGCTTCTCACACAGCTGTTTCTCTCTTCAGGTCTCCTGTCCAGCCTCATAGCCTATAGTCTTTCTCAATCCCCTTACTTACATATAAAGTTGAGATCTACATATGAGAAAGAACAAGTAATTTTAGTTTTGCTGAGCTTGTAGTATGATCTTATCCAGCTTCACCCATTTTCCTATAAATCATAATTTTATTGTCCTTACAGCTAAATAAAATTCATATATTCACATTCTCATTTTCCAGTCATCAGCTAGTTGATGGACATCTAGGCTGGTTCCATTTCCTAGCTCTTATGAATAAAACGGAAATGAACATGGATGTGCAAGTGTTTCTGTGGCAGGATATCACGTTCTTAGGGTATGCACTCAGGAGTGTTATACAGATCTTAGGATAGTTCAGATTTTTAGCTTGTTGAGAAATCTTCCCATTGGTTTCCATAGTGACTGAACTCCCACTAACAGTGCATAATGGTTCCCTTTCTTCACATCCTTGCCATATTTTTATATCATTTATTTGCAACTGAACAATTTAAGTACCACTTTAAAATACTATTGTTTGGCCGGGGAGATGGCTCAGCAGTTAAAGTCACTGCATGCAAAGCCTGTGTGCCTGGGTTTGATCCCCTGGTACCCACATAAAACTAAATACACTATGTAGTGCATGCATCTGGAGTTCGTTTGCAGTGGCAGGAGGTCCTGGTGTACCCATTCTCTCTCCCCCCGCTCTCTCTCTGCTGGCAAATAAATAAAAATATTTATTGGGCTGAAGAGATGGCTTAGAAGTTAAGGTGCTTGCCTAAGAAGCTTAAGGACTCAGGTTCAATTCTCCAATACCCATGTCATCCAGATGCACAAGGTGGCACATGTATCTGGAGTTTGTTTGTAGTGGCTAGAGGCCCTGCCACATCCATTCGCACTCTCCCAAATAAATAAATACATTTAAAAATATTTGTTGGAGCCGGGCGTGGTGGCACACGCCTTTAATCCCAGCACTTGGGAGGCAGAGGTAGGAGGATCACTGTGAGTTTGAGGCTACCCTGAGACTACATAGTGAATTCCAGGTCAGCCTAGGCTAGAGTGAGATCCTACCTTGAAAACAATATATATATATTTGTTAAAAAACATTGTTGTCTGCCTTAAAAGATTTTCTGATATTCTATAAGGTAGTATTTATTCATTCTTACATTAGCACACAAAGCAGTGGGTTTCTTCACAGTACTTTCATACAGTGTATTTGGTAATATGAAACATTTATTTTGATATTACTTTCTTGTACTTTATGTCACAGATTCATATGGATCAAAGAATTTTATAAGTGAAAGATTCCTTTAAGAATAAGTTCAGTAGCCTCTTTTAGAGATTTGACAGCTGGATATCTACACAGTTAGTTGAGAATGGAAATATCAGATTTTATGTTAGTGATATCTGATAGTTTGGAACCACTAACATATAGTATCCATGAAAACTAAAATCAAGTAATTAAGATTTATTAACTTGTCACAATTTTGATAAGACCTTAGGTCACTGGTAGAAGATACTTCAATGGATGATTATTATATTGCTGTTAGGCATAAGTTTAGTCACTTCGCTTTCTATTTTTCTTCTCAGTACATAGGAGAAGGATGAAATAGAATGGTGAGACAGTGATTCAGCATGAGGGACCCAAACCACAAGGCAGTACTCAGAGATACTTGCAGATAAACTGGACTTTTAGTACTTCGTTTTTTCCTTTGGTTTTTCCAGGTAAAGTCTCACTCTAGCCTAGGTGGAGCTGGAATTCACTATGTAGTCTCAGGATTTCCCTGAATTCACATTGATCCTCCTACCTCTGCCTCCTGAGTGCTCTGATTAAGGGCATGCACCACCATACCTGGTACTTTTGGTATTTTTATGGCCCCCAAACAAATGGTTATGTCTAATTCTGGAGAGTCTCATGCCAACCAAATGTTACATTGATTTTTTTAAAACAAAATTATTTTCAAGCCAAATGTGGTGATGCATGCCTATATTTAGAGGCAGTGGTAGCAGGATTACCATGAGTTCGAGGCCGCCCTGAGACTACCTAGTGAGTTCCAGGTCAGGCTGAGCTAGAGTGAGACCCTACCTCAAAAAAAAAATTATTTATTTGAGAGAAAGGGAGAGAAAGAAGGATACAGATAGGGAGAGAGACAATGGGAGTACCAGGACCTCTAGCCACCCCAGACGTATGCCCCACCTTGTGCATCTGGCTTACGTGGGTATTGGGGAATTGAACCTGAGTCCTTAGGCTTTTCAGGCACATGCCTTAACCATTAAACCACTTCTCCAGCCCTGGATTTGTTTTTAACTTAATTTCAGACAAAATTTCGATAACCTCTTGATACCTGGCTCATACCATCTACCTCAATTCATGCCCAGCTTGAAATACTTGCTATGTAACCATGTGTCTGAACATCCTTAGAACAATAACTGAAACTTAGTGAAGCTCATTGTCATCTCTTGATGCACTGTAAGTAGGTTGAGAAGGCTAAATTTGCTATAAATCGAGCAATTATAATTCATCCTCCCCCATGTACACACATAACTGTCATAACTTAAGATATTTAGGGAATTTTGTGACATTATTTAAACCGACATGAAGCTTTGAAAGGTACTTATTGGATTTTGGAGAGAGAATACTAGGGAATAACTTAGAAAGACTACCTCTGATAAAGAAGGAATTCTAGAAATTGGCAATTTGTAATTCTATTAATAAGTGATAGTAGTAGCTGGTTAAAATTTTGGTTTATATGTACTTCAGTTACTGAAACTATTTAAAAGTATTATTTTTTTAATTTAATGACTCTTACCTTATAGTGGTTAGATTACACCAGTAAGATACTCTGATTATACATTGAATAATGTGAAGAATTTGGACAAGTGTGATGGTTTGCTTAATGCCATTAAAATTAAGACATGGAATAGGTCTATTATACCACAAGGCATCCTTCTGTCCCTTTGGCATCCAATTCTAAACCACTCTCTTCTCGGCCCCTGGAAACTTTTGATATGCCTTCTGCCCATATAGACTAATTCTGCTTGTTTAACATTTATATTTTGGTGAAATCACAAAATGTAGACTATTTTGACTCTTTGACTTCTTTGTCTCATTGCAATGTCTTTAAGAGTCTTCCATGTTTCTGTACATATCAATAACTATTTTTATTGCCAAATTTTTTTTTATTGTGTTAAAATAGGAGAAAATGTTTAGTCATTCATCCATCAGTGGACTGTCAGCTGCTTCCAATTTGGCTATTATAAATAAAGCTCTCATGGATCTGAATCAGCTGTGCAGTAGGTGTTATGTTTTAGGGAAATATCTCAAAGTGGTCCTGGAGGTCATACATATTTAGTCTCATAAGAAACTGCCAAAGGGTATTCCTAAGTTGTTGCGAAAATTTATATTTCAACCCTTAAAGTGAGAGAGTTTTAGTTTCCTCGATATATTTGCAACATTTGTGTTGGGATTAAAATTGTTAAGGATATGGAAAGATCTGTCCTTGTTATGCTCATTTTCATCCTCCTCACCACTGAAGGGACACACTACCTAGTACTGTTGTTGGCCATTGGTCTCTTTGCAATTGGTGTCTTCTTTCCTTCTTTTCAACTTATTGGCTGTTTTTAGTATTTCCTCCTAACTTACATTGTAATATTAGACATATCATGCTCTACTTTTGCCAAAAAGTTTAGAGATTATAATATTCAACTCAAGCTTTTCAGTTGATTTTCAGATATTATATACTTCACATATAGTAGAAAAGTTACAATGGATTTAAATTTGCTTCTTCCTTCTAGGTATTGGTTTCTTATATTTTAAGGTATACTACAGTTCTTCTTTTTTCCTGTAATCAGATAATTTTATTTCAAGAAGAGAAAAACATATTTACCCATACATTTATTATTTCTGGGGCTTTCTGCTTATTTTGTAGACCCAACTTTAATATTTTATTTATTTATTTGTGAGAACAAGAGAGAGAAAGAGAGAGAGGAAGAGAGAGAGAGAAAGTGAGAAAGAAAGAATGGGTGTGTCATGGCCTCCAGCCACTGCAAACAAACTCCAGATGCATGTTCCCCCTTGTGCATCTGGCTTATGTGGATCCTGGAAAATTGAATCGAGGTCCTTTGGCTTTGCAGGCCCATGCCTTAACCACTAAGCCATCTCTAAAGCCCTAGATCCAAATTTATATCTGATGATATGTTTCAGTTTATGTTTGAGTTAAAATATCTTTAACTGCCTTGTGAAGAATATTACTACTGACTATTGAATGCTAGGCAAACAAGACCTTTTTCTTTCAATATATTAAAGATACCAATCCATAGCCTTCTAGCTTATATTTAATTTTTTGAATCTTCTTGTGTATGCTCCCTTTATTAATTTATTTGTAAGCAGAGAAAATCAAACATATATATATATATATATATATATATATATATGTATATATATATATATATATATATATATGTATATAATGTCTTTTTTCTTTTTTGAAGGTCATCACTTCATGACTGGTAGGTATCAAAAAAAAAAAAAAAAAGAAAACATATGTCTTGAGACAGCCCTTCTAAAAAAATAGTGAACTGAAGATTATTTTTAAATATTGAAATTTCATGGTCTTTAAAAATCTTATTTATCTATTAGACAAATAAGATCTCTCTATATTCACTTTCTAAGAACATTTTTTATTTGCTCATATGTTTGTGTGTATAGGTACTTCTGAACCTCTTACCACTTCAAAAGGCCACTAGACACTTGTATTATTTTTGTGCCTGGCTCGCTAGTGGCTTGAGAATTTAACTGAGGCTGGTAAGTTACAAGAAAGCACCTTTCACCCCTGAGCAATCTTCCCAGCCTTTTAAACACCTGATGAAAATGGTCACCATTTGAATGAAGAATCTTAAAGGACATCCTAAAAGTTGTTTGTTTTGCTTTGATTACACGTTTTCTTTGCAAATTCCTGCGACAGCCTACCTAAGGCTCCAATTCTTCTTATTCATTTCATCATAGAAAATTTAATCTCAGCCTTCTTCAACAAGCTAGGCTGGCAAAACTCACTCTGATGAACTGATTCCATCACAATAATGTGCATAGAAAGTTTTGTGTAAGTCCTAAGCAAATACAGAATGTTCATTTTCATCAAGCCATTTCATGAGATATTTAAAAGAAATAACATTCTACAGAACCTTTTATGACTTAAACATTCAGAGGCTGCTTGTTAAGTGTCCAAACATTAAGGAACAACCTGAATTTTAATATTCACATTTTATCTGTTACCATGAGGGAAAGCCATATAAAAGGAACCAAATAGCTTTTTCCAAATATAAAATCCCTGCCCTGGTACACTTTGAATCTGTATGTCTAGCTTGATTCTTCTTGTAACTTGAACATTTTGAATAATGATCATTAGGTTCAAAGAACCCCAAGCCTTTCTTGGTAAGGAATTTTCGTGGTAAGAGGAAGCTGTCTTGCAACTCTGAAACACATTTAGCTGTGTCCCCCATGAGAAGAGTTCTCATAACCCAGGGAATTATAGGGTAACAAATGAAGCTGTCCAGTCTAAGATAAATGATTTACTCATTTGGCAGACATGGATTTGATGAAAGTATAATTAAACTGTCTAATTCTCTACTATACAAGATTAAGTGCATAATGGTAATCCTTAATTTTTTTTCTGGTTCTGGGAACCAAACCCAGTTAAATCTTCAAGTCCTTTACTGAGAATCTTTAAGAGAAAAAATTAAAAATACATGTTTTAAATCAAACTTTTCCAGAACAATACAATTTCACAAGCACAGTTATCATCACAGATGTTGTAATCGGCTAACCTTTGCACATTCCTCACAGGACTATGAAGTAAAGAATAGTCATATGACTAATAGCCTGCATTAAATGATAGATTATTTTTACATGTCATGTTACAGGGTAAGACCAATGAAGCCCATGTTGAAATGTATACCTGGACGATACTGGGCTCTACCTTCTTGATGAATAAACATCTCCTCTTCAACAGGTACTCATGAACATGAAACACTTAGATACTTAAAACCATGTCTAGGATAAAGACTGCACATTAGCCTCACCCTGGGGAGTCATGCTTTTTTTCTATCCTTGTTTGCCATGCGTGACTATCTCTCTCTGCAAATGAAGATATCAACCCGTGAACTGAAATGTCTCTTGCTTTTCTGCTACTGATGAAAATGATAACAGTGTAAAAGGATCTACAAATATATATGTATATATTTCAAGTAATTTTGCTTCCATCAAAATGATTACATTACATCTAAATGTATGTATTTTTATAATTCATATGAAACATTTTAAGCTCAACAATATTTCACAGACCGGTTTCTGTGTTAGTACATTCTGATTTCACTCCCTGCTTTTAACGGAACAAACTAAAACCTTGTTAAACCATGACAGATACATTTTGGTTTCATTTTCTCCTTTAAAAAAGTATCTGACAATTTCATACACACCTGTGATATGTGTATATGGTTATTTGGTCATATAGACCCTCATTAGCCTCTCTTGCTCCCCCTCACTCCTGCTGAGTCCCTTTTTCTTCCCCTCACATAGTAGTAGTATCGTTGAAGAAAATGATTCTCCCTGCCCCATCAGTTGTTGACTACAGGGGCAGGGAGAATCGAACCTGTGTGGCACCTAAAGGAGGGGTGGGAACTCACAAGCCCCTCCCCTATCCATGACAATGTTTTGCAGTTAGTGTTGAGCCATACAACAGGTCAATGTGCAGTAATAAGTGACTACTAGTCCTCAGCCCTATGTTAGCCACCTATAATATCCTTCCCAAAAGCTCAGAGAACACTGTGGAAGCAGGGGTCATAAAGAATGTAAAGAGGGCTGGAGAGATGGCTTAGTTGTTAAGGCACATGCCTGCGAAGCCTGAGGACCCCGGTTCAATTCTCCAGGTCCCATGTAAGCCAGATGCACATGGTGGTGCATGTGTCTGGAGTTCATTTGCAGTGGCTAGAAACCCTGGTGCACCCATTCTCTCTCTCTCTCGCTAATAAATAAATAAAAATAAAATCTTTTTTTTTTTTTAAAGAATGTAAAGAGCTAGAGGGTGGAAAGGGTTACTGGAGAACTCTCTGGTCTGAACATGACATATCAATTGCCCTTATTAGCTCACAGGAGCTACATGCAGTTTTTTTTTTAATCTAATTTGCTAGGGGCTGGAGAGATTACTTAGCGGTTAAGGTGCTTGCCTGCAAAGCCTAAGGACCTAGGTTTGATTCCCCAATACTCACTTAACCCAGATGTACAAAGTGGCACATGCATCTAGAGTTCCTTTTCAGTGGCTGGATGCCCTGGTACACCTTTTCTCTCTCTCTCTCTCCCTCAAATAAATAAATAAAAATAAAACAATAAAAAAGTTAATTTGGTATAGTGAACATAATTATACAAATATCTTTGTCCATTTAAATATTTCTGTTGATTAAATTCTAATTGCTGTACCAGAACATGTATGTATTTTATATTTAATAGACAGTAACAAATACCCTCTAAAAAATGTTTACAAGTCATTAATAACACATCTGTCTGGAAGTTGATAATTTGGGGATTTGTTTTTTTTCCCATCCTATTCTAATACATAGATATAGGTGGACACAATTATATATACACATTTATAGATGAAAGTGCTCATACATGTATTTATATTCATTAATCCTATGGTGCATGTAGAATGGGTTATATGTGTATATGTGTTTACATAAAATGCTCCAAATCTGTTCATCATTAGTTAGAGAACATTAACCTATGATTTTTTTTTGTTGTTGTTTTGTTGAGATGTAGTTTTTCTGTATAACCCTGGACAGCCTTGTCTTCACTATGTAGCTCAGACAGGTCTTGAACTCGTGGCAATCCTCCTGATCCCAGCTTCCTCGAATGCTGGGATTACAGGAGTGCCTCATCACACCTGGCTTAATATACATTTTAAAGTTAAAACAAGGTAAGTTGCAAAATCTGGAGTCAATGGGCAGAAAGTATCATTTTTGGCCTCAGAGAAGAGCTAAGTCAGAGAAAGACTTAATAGAAAAAGTGGCATATTATTTTAACAATAGTATAGTTAACAAAATAATGGATGTAGAAATATAAATAATTTCTTAGAGTTGTTCCCTTTGTCCTGGACCCAACTATGGTAGATTATCCATTATGAATACAGATAACATCTTAAGGTTCATGGACAGTATTAAGCATCTTCAATTGAAAACCTTATTAAAGACTAGTTAGCAAAAAATATATATATTACAACTATACCAATACCATTATTATTAATTATATGTTATAGGCAATTAGGGAAATTTAAAATCATGATACAAAGAAATAAAATAAAATATTTTTAAAATGTCTGAAAGGAATTTTTTGCAGGTTTAGAGAGAAAAATCACACTTTATAACAGGTGTGCCACATATTTGAAAGTTGCCAGAAATGCTGGCATGATCCAAGGAATTACTGAAGTTCACAATTTGAAGTGTTGTAAAAGCATAAAAACATATAGGAAAAGTGGAGACATTTTATTTTACTCTTAAAATAGAATGCTGCTGCATAATCAAAGTTATTCATTAGAAAGAAAACAGCTAACTCCGAAAACTGCAAAAATTTTTAACACAGACTTTAATACATGATACATAAGAAAGTATTGTAAGGTCTTCCCTAGGACTAATGTACAAGGAAAAAATATTATGACTTTTATGTCTAAAATTAATTTTTAGTAAGAGTGGTTCCATACAACAAAATTACCCAACTTAATTTTAAAATTTATGGTAATATTTAAATTTTTGAGGAGACAGAAATTTTCAATCATGTTTTAGAAATAGTAGCAAGAAAAGAATCAGCAGGGTCAAGGTAAAGGGTGGGGAAATCAGTGAGAGAACAGGATGAATAAAGGACCCAAGTGTAATGACATATATATATATAATAAAACTGCCAAATGAAATACAATCGTTTGTATGCTAACTTAACAAAAGATATAAGAAGGAAATAATAGCATGGTCAATGAAAATAGCAAAGGATAATCTATATAACCATGATAGAAAATTCTGTTATTTTGCTGGCCAGATTTGCATGTTAGCCAAGCAGCACGATGCTAATGAATTGGCACATTAACTAAGATTACAGAACTTGGGGTGTGCGCGCGTGCTTGTGTGTGTGTGTGTGTGTATGTGTGTGCATGTAGCAAAGATAATATAGTTACTGTGGTAGTTTGAATGTATGTTCTCCATAGACTCAGGTGCTTTCCTGAGTTTGTAAGTTGGATCTCTAATAGCATGGCCAAAGGAGGTGTCACTGGGGCCAGTCCTGAGGTCTAGCCCGCAGGTGTTTTGGGGGGCAATCTGATTCCAGCCCACAGGTGTGCAGAGCAGTCTGAGCTCTGACGGGTTTTGTGTGTGCTGGAGCTGGTGCTTGCTGGTGGGGCCAGTTGCTTGGTGGTGTCTCTCTGCTTGTATTTGTGAATGGACGAAGCATTTTCCACCACTTGATGGAACTTCCCCTGGATCTGTAAGCTTGAAACCAGCCCCTTCCTGCCGTAACCTGTGTCTGGTTTGGAGGTTCATCCCAGCTACAGGCAGCTGTTGTCCAGCAAACATCTTTTGTCATACATCACTTTAGAAGTGCATTCCCCCACACTTCTCAATAAAGTAATAAACAGAGCTGATTATTAAAATCAAGAATATAAATGATTATTTTAAAAATACCCAGGGCTGGAGAGGTGGCTTAATGGTTAAGGCACTTTCCTGTGAAGCCTAAGGACCCAGGTTCGATTCCCCAAAATCCATTTAAGCCAGCTGCACATGGCACACACATCTAGAGTTCATTTGCAGTGACTACAGGCCCTGGTTCACCCTTTCTCGTAAGTAAGTAAATAAATAAATAAATGAAAAAAAGAACACCACCAAACTGACCATATCTTCCCTTTCAAGCCCACTCTCCTCCCATCTCATCTCTTTCTATGGAGGAAGGGTGGTTGTGGTGTGTGAACTTTCACCATCTGTCAGTAATATGTGAAGGCATCTCTTATTTTCACTTTCTGTCCATGTATATATACACACACATATATATGTGTGTGTGTATATATATACACATATATATATGTATATATATACACACACATGTATATATGTATATATACACACACACACATATATATATATATGTATATATATACACACATATATATATATGTGTGTATATATGTGTGTGTGTATATATATACACACACACATATACATTGGTTTTTCAAGGCAGGGTCTCACTCTAGCTCAGGCTGACCTGGAATTCACTATGTGGTCTCAGGGTGGCCTTGAACTCAAAGGCATCCTCCTACCTCTGCCTCCCCAGTGCTGGGATTAAGGGGGTGCACCACCACACCCCGCTCATTTTTGTATTAGTATCTGTTGTAGTCAGGTTTGCATTACTGGCAGAAATCACCCAACCAAGAGCAGCTTGTGGGAAAAAAGGTTTTTTTTTTTTTGGCTTACAAGCTTGAGGGGAAGCTCCATGATGGCAAGGGAAAATGATGGCATGAGCAGAGGGTGGACATCACTTCCTGGACCAATATCAGGTAGACAACCACAACAGGAGAGTGTGCCAAACACTGGCAGGTGGAAACTGGCTCTGATATCCATAAGTCCACCCCCAACAATACACTCCCTCCAGGAGGTGTTAATTTCCAAATCTCCATTAGCTGGGAACCTAGCATTCAGAACACCTAAATGTATGGGGGACACCTGAATCATACCATCACACTCTGCCCCTGGCCCCCAGAAACTGATCACCATACATGACATAGAATGCAATGCATTCATCCAACTTTAAAAGTCCCCCCCTTTTTTTTTATCAGTCCTAATGATGTTCAAACAGCCCCATAATCCAGTCTTTTAACTGAGTCATAATACCAAAACAAACAAACAAACAAAATACATGGTGACACAGAATAAACTCACACTGCAAAAGATGGCATTGGGCATAGCAAAGAAATATTCAATCAATACAAGATTTAAATAGGGCAAACATCAATCTCTAACTCCAAGTCCAACAACTCTAGTCAGTGACAAATCTCTAAGTCCCATAATTCTAACCAGCAATAAATTTATAGAGTTCCAATTCTGCCCCTCCAGCCAGGCTACTCACAGTCCTGGAAAACTTCATTTGGGGCCAGCAGCTCTCCTTTGCAGCCAGCCCATGGTCCTGGCATCTCCACTGGGTCTTCACTGAAACCCATGGTCCATCCTCACAGCTCCATCAGGTCTCCACGCAGGCATCCAGCAAACCTGCTCCACACTGCCCATGGCCATTTCCAAAACACAAGACCATGTTACAAATTCAATGACCCAATCTTTCTTGTGTTTCTTATACTCCATAATACCCGTTGGGGTGCCAATTTGTTGTTCTAGGGGGAATAAAGAACAGGACATTCCTTCACCATTCAGGCCCCTTCAAAGACGGCATTCTTTCTGTTGTCTCAATGTAGGTCAGCTGGCCAAATCTCAATGGTTGTAATCTCTCATACAATTTCAACTGAACAGGCAGCAGGTTTTGCCCAAAGATTTCATTTTTTTCTGTGCCATATCCCTCTGCTCACACCAGCCCATTTCTATGCAATGCAACCCTGCACAAGTTCTCAGGACACAGGCATGGCAACAGGCCTTTCATACAAACTGCTATAGCCCCGTCCAAGCAAAGCTCTTTCTCACCATTACAAGCCAAACCTCACAGTCCATAGTTCTCACTGCATTCAGGTCTTTCAACTCTGACCAGAGTAGTCCATCGAGCTGTACTTACAGCACTGCACACCATCTCTTAGGCAAAGGTTTCAAATGCTTCCACATTCCTCTTGAAAATCAGCTCCAAAAGGCCAAAGCCACACGGTCAGGTGTCTAGCAGCAATGTCACTCTAAGCACCAACTTTACTGTTGCAGTCATGTTCACATTACTGGAGAAATCCCCCGACCAAGAGCAGTTTGTCCGAAAAAAAAAAGGGTTATTTTAGCTTACAGGTTCAAGGAGATGCTCCATGCTGGAAGGGGAATACGATGGCATGAGCAGAGGGTGGACATCACCCCCTGACCAACATAAGGTGGACCATAGCAACAGCAGGGTGTGCCAAACACTGGCAAGGGGAAACTGGCTATAACACCCATGAACCTGCCCCCCAAAGTACACTCCCTCCAGGAACTGTTAATTCCCAAATCTCCATCAGCTGGGAATCTAGCATTCAGGACACCTAAGTTTATTGGGGACACCTGAATCAAACCACCATATTCTGCCCCTGACCTCCATAAGCTGATAACCATCCATGATGTAAAATGCAATGCATTCAATCCAACTTTAAAAGTGCCCATAGTTTTTATCAATCCCAGTGATGTTCAAACATCTCCACAACCCAAGAGCTTTCAACTGAGCCATAATACCAAAAAATAACCTCAAAAAACCCATAATGGCACAGAATAAACATTTACAATGCAAAAGATGGCACTGGGTATAGCAAAGAAATATTCAACCAATACAAGATTTGAAACAATCAGGGCAAACATCAAACTCTACAGCTTCAAGTCCATCAACTCTAGTCAGTGACAAATCTCCAAATCCGATAATTCTAACCAGCAACAAGTCTCTGGCATTCCTATTCCCATTCTGCCCCTCCAGCTAGGCTACTCACAGTCTTGGAAAACTTCATCAGGACTAGCAGCTTTCCTTAGCATCCATCTCATGGTCCCAGCATCTCCGCTGGGTCTCCACTGCAATCCACAGTTCATCCTCATGGCCCCATGGGGCCTTCATGAAGGCATCCAGCAAACCAGCTTCACACTGCCCATGGCCATTTCCCAAAACACAAGACCATGTTGCAAACTCAATGACCCTCAATTTCCTGCATTTCTTATACTCAATAATACAATCCAGTAGGGAATAAAGCAGACTTTGAAAGAACAGGACACTCCTTGAACACTCAGGCTGCTTCAAAAGAGTCTACATTGTTCCTTTTGCCCCAATGCAGGCCAGCTGGCCCAATCTCAGTAGTTGTTATCTCTCAAACAATTTTCAGGTGAATAGGTAGCATTTTAGGCCCAAAGATTTCATTTTTTTTTTCCTGTGCCATATCCCTCTGCTCATACCAGTTCATTTCTATGCAGAGCAACCCTTCACAACTTCTCAGGACATGTGCATAACAGCAAGCCTCACACAAACTGCTAGCCCAGTCCAAACAAAGCTCTTTCTCACCCTTATAAGCCAAACCTCACAATCCATAGTTCTTACTGCATTCAGGTCTTTCAATTCTGATCAGAATAATCTATCAAGCTGTACTTACAGGACTGCAAGGCCAAGGTTTCAAATCCTTCCACATTCCTCTTGAAAATCAGCTCCAAAAGGCCAAAGACACACAGTCAGGTGTCTAGCAGCAATCCCCCTCCTCGGTACCACTTTACTGTTGCAGTCAGGTTCACATTGCTGGTAGAAATCACCCAACCAAGAGCAGTTGGTGGGAAAAGAGTTTATTTTTGCTTACGGGCTCAAGGGGAAGCTCCACGATGGCAGGGGAAAACGATGGTATGAGCAGAGGGTGGGCATCACCTCCTGGCCCACATAAGGTGGATCATAGCAACAGGAGAGTGTGCCAAACACCAGCAAGAGGAAACTAGCTATAACACCCATAAGCCCACCCTCAACAATACACTCTCCCCAGGAGGCATTCATTCCCAAATCTCCATCAGCTGGGAACCTAGCATTCAGAACACCTAAGTTTATGGGGACACCTGCATCAAACCACTACACCATGTAAGCCATAAGCACAAAGTGGTACATTTGTCTGGAATTTATTGGGAGTGCCTGGAGGCTCTGGCATGTCCATTCTCTCTATCTGGCTCTTCTTCTCTCTGTCTCTCTTCTCTCTCTCTCTCTCAAATAAATACATAAAATATTTAAAAAATATTTTCAAACACTAGTTTCATTTTCATTAGTTATCATTACGCTTATCTCTTCAAATACCTTGTTAGTTGTTACAGAAGTAAATGAGCATAATACACCATTTTGCGCATTCGCCATAAGTATCTACCAAGGCAAACATATGGGAAATTATGCTGTGAACTTTACAGATTGATGACTTTGGCTTCAAAACCCAGTTTTTCAATCTATAAAATTGGAATGGCAATCATAGTACCTGTATGATAGATGCCTGTGAGGATTGAATGAATGAGTAGACGTAAATCACATCCTGTCCTTGAGAACGTGTGTTATCTCAGTGATGATTGCTAGTAAAATTATAGAAAATATTTTAATAAGACTGATGGGCCATCCTCCATTTCCTTTTTCTTTTGAAACTTGAGTTCCCTCTTACATACATGTCAGCAAAATGAGCCTGTTCATATCATAGGGAAAATCAGTGAGAGTTGAATTACAAATGCAAATTTTCATCATCATTTCTCCTGTATGAAATAGAAAAGAAAATAAACTTAACTAAGAAGAAATATAGAGATTAGCATGGAATCGTTAACTACCTGATTAGGATGCTTCGATATCATATGTGCTGTGCCAAGAGTTACATAAATTATGAAAATTTGTGGAATATTACTAAATATAAATACTTAATATACATTTAATGAAAATGGTGACAAGTCCTATATTGTGACAAATAAGTCAAATAATTTCTTTTTCCTTTCTGGCTCAGGGCTTATGCTATTTGACCCAGGCTGACTTAAACTTGGGATGTATCCCAGGCTGGACTTTAATTCTCTGTCTTCCTGTCTTAGCCACTCAAAGGCTAGGATTATAGTTGTGCACTACCGCTTGCTAACAAATGAGTTCTTGACTCGCAAAGTGAATGTAATTTGAGACACGTTAACTCAAAGGGAAAATGATATGAATTGTAAATGATCTTTCAGTATATGGAACTTACAATATATTTAGTGATGTCAAACTATCACACAAGTAGTCCATATGCATTTGTGGTCCAGTGTTTATGGAGCAGTATAATTGCTCCTGTGCTGAATGAGACTCAGGTAATCAATTTAGTGCCTCCCTTTGCATATCTGAAAACTCAGTAACTTTGACTTCCTGTGGGTGGGTGCCTCTTGAGGATACTGATTACTTAGTGTGTGTGTGTGTGTGTGTGTGTGTGTGTGTGTGTGTGTGTGTGTATCTTATTGTAACTGTTACTTGAAGCTTTTCTTTCATAGTTCCATATGCTGAAAGATGGGTGAAACCACCATTAAGGATCATGGCCAACTCCATGTTATGTATGGGTGTCTGTGGAGAATTGGCAGTGTCAAGGGCACTCAGTACTGATGTGCAAAATGGGGCTGAAGACAATTATGTCCAGTGGTGCTTCTACCTGCCTGGGTTAATTGAAGAAAGAAAGGTAGTGAGGGTTGTAGCTCAGTGGCAGAACACTTTCCTAGCATAAACAAGACTCTAAGTTCCAACCCCAATGTTGTAAGAAAAAAGAAAGAAAACATAGGTATTTATTGGTATTAATATTTTAAATATTTCAAAAAATAATGCATGCTACTGTTCTAAAAATAGGTAATAGACAGATGATAGAGAGATAGATGATAGAGTTTTTGAAACATTAGCTAAAGAGTTTAAATGCCAAAGGCATCCTGCATGAATGGGAAAATTCACTCTCAGAAGCGATTAAGTTAAATGAAAACCTCAGTTTCAGAGTGAGCTATCTCCCACTGAGCTGTTGGCCAAGTTGCCCTTGGAGGCCTCGCCACAATACAGGCTTTTGAAACTGCTGTAGACTGCATGTGAGAACTGTGTGGTGTGTCCCTATTGCTGAAGATACTACATGATTTGATTGTAGAATGTGGAAAAATCAGGCTGTGATAGAACTGGATGCTCCCCTATGGTAATGGCTGGCTTTTGTAATGATAGAAGGTCCTATTGTGGCTTGTGAGGGGGAATTGTTGTTGACAGTCCTGCTTTGTAGTAGATTCCTCGTGCTACACTACATGTTTGGCATGCCACTGGAGTGATAGTGGAACATTTGTTGGGGGAAATGACAACTGCTTTCTGATTGAATTTAAGGCTGCTGCACAGGAGAGAACTCGTGCAAAACCCTGCGGCTAAGGAAGTCATAGACCACACTGGGGTACCTACTGCCATGGGTTTGTTAAATGGATGAGACATGCCTCACAATTTGTCTTCTGAACATGTGTATTTATCGCCAAAGGTTACTGGTTATAGCAGTTACCTTCTTGTTGCTGGGATAAAACACCTGATCAGAAGCACCTTATGGGAGGAAAGGATTTATTTTGGTCACAGTTTTGGGAAGAAAATTCATCATGGCAAGGGAAACACGGTAAGAGAACACAGCAAGCAGGGCATCACATCTTGCCACATCATCTGGGTGGAAGTAGTCCAAATACTGGGCTTAGAGGTGGGCTATATTACCCCAAAGCCTACTTCCAGCAACACACCTCCTCCAGCAAGGCTCCAACACACAAAGGCCCCACAGTATTCCCAAGTTGCCATTATTAGGGAACCAAGCATTCAACACATATGAGCCTATGGGGAACATTTTATGAAAACCACCACAGCAGTGCTGCCAGTGATGTGTGATTAATGGTTTTCATATGGAAATTTTAAAAATAAAGCCATGTTGAAAAGGTGCATGTTGATCTAAACAGCATGCATAGTAAGCAGGAATGTCAATACCAAGGGGACATGTTTTTCAAGTGGCATTATGTGCTTTTATTAGATGATATCAGACAGATGCATCATATGAAAAAGACAAATATTGACAACAAAATACAATTTATCTCAAGAGTGTCAGACAATTTTCTTTATTTTATGTTTTAATTATATAATTCTTTTCAATGTGTAATTGCGTTTTCCTTTCATTTTGCATCACCAGGTTTCTGGATTCCAAGACTACAAAATTTAAAGAAAAATGTCGTTAAAGTATTCTAAATCTTTAATGGCAAGAGTGTTTTATCTTTCATAGAACCCATGAAACTATGAACTGTATTATATGCATTTTATTCACTATTATGTAAGATATAGATCTTAGAGACATTTTCAACATATATGCATCTATGTATATATAATTTAATACATGTATAATTTTTATAATAAAAACAAGTTGTACAAATTTATATTTATTATATTCATTATAATGCTATTACATTCCTTCTTTTTGTGGTCTGATAGCTAGAATATAATGTCTGATCCTCTTAAAAATGTAATCTCAGGGGCTACATACATAGCTTAGTGGTTAGGGCACTTGCCTGCAAAGCCTTAAGGACCCAGGTTTGATTCCCCAGAACCCTTGTAAGCAATATACACATGTTGGCACATCTGTTTGGAGTGTCTGGAGGCCCTGGCATGCTGTTATTGCCCCCCTTCTCTAATAAATATATATAATAAAATATTTTTTAATGTAATTTTATTTGGAAATAAGATACTACTACATAGGACACAGGGTTTTATATTTTCCTCTTGTTGACAAATGTACTTAGTAAATGTTTTATCATGAGGTTTTATTATGCAGTTAAAACACGTGTTGTATGTACTTTGAAAATGACTTTCATTTTCAAAGAAGCAAAATATGTTATTTTGAATAATCCCAAAATAAAGCAAAGCTGAAAACTGTCAAAAAAGAAAATACATTGTTTTCAAGAACCTGGTCAGTTTCTTAAAATTAAGAGAGCTAATAATCCTTACGGATATGAGAGAGAACACTAAAATTGGAGAAATAGCTTCCTAGAAAAAAAATATTTTTATAAACCCCAAATGTCTTGTGCACATGTTTCATGGATAATAATAAAAACTAGAGGCAGGGGAGATAGTGCAGTCTACACAGTGCTTGTTTCAAAGCATGAACACCTATGTTTGAGGGATGGAACCCACTTGAAAATTCTAGGGTGATGGTGCATGCACCTGTCATCCCAATGCTGGGGAGGTGGAGACAGGACACTACCTAGGATGGCTGGCCAGCTAGATCAACCAAATCAGTGAGCTCCGGCACAATGAGAGACCCTTTCTCAAAAAGAGGTGAAAGGTGCACATGAGGAGTGATATCTAAGGTGGTCCTCTGGCCTCCACATGCATGTCCACACACATATGACCATGTACTCCTCACACATGTGAACATAGGCACTGTAAACACGCACACACATACACACACTCACTCACTCACTCACTCACTCACTCACTCACTCACTCACTCACTCATCACTCACACATACATGAAAAGAATCACAAAAATTAGTTTAGAAGCAAGCTAAAAGAACAAAGAGAGTTCCCGGTAGAAAAGTGTTTACTGAATTTTGTTTTCCAGGATTCTCTTCATCCTAGTTTCTTTAACTCCTTCTTTACCAAAGTAATGCATCATGCTCCAATTCCTTCTCTTGGGCTGGAGAGATCGCTCAGTGGTTAAGGCACTTGCCCACTCATTCCTTCTCTTCTCTCAGCCTCATGTTCCTTGCCAAAAACTGAAGTGAAATATTTCCTTCTGGAAGTTTCCTTTCCATATGTATACAATGGCATGGCTACAATCCCAACCTTCTGTGGACAACCATAAACTGACACATGTTCCATTCTTGGCAGAAAGGGAAGGCCCACCAACTCAATCTGGTGCACTTTTCACATAGTTATTGGCTTCCACAAGACCCACTGACCTTATTTATGTGCTGCCTACAGAGACACAGGAGTGAGGAAACAGTGCGGAGCTGTCTTAGGGAAAACAGCATTCTTAGCAAAGGGGAAAAGAAAGGAGTTGTTTGAGGGTAAAATGGATTGGCTGCCCAACCAGGCACCGTACTGAAAGATCCAGGGACACAAGCAAGGCAGCATATATTTAAAAGTTCAGAGAATATTGCCCAGTAGTTTTTTTTTTTTTTTTTCTGAATGCATTGAGTGATGTCTGTCTTCATCTTATTTTTCATCTGTGCATTTGGTGGTTTTTCTTTTGGATGTGCCACATTTTATTTGTCTACTCCTTCACTGATGGGCACTTGGGTTACTTGCACTTTTTGGCTATTGTGGACAATGCTGCTATGCACACATGTGCGTATGAAGCTGCACTTTCATTTCTTTTCCATGTATGCCTAGGAGGAGAATTGCTGGCCTCTCCATCTATTAAAGTCAGTCCCCATGGCTTCAGGTGATAGCCCAAGCATGTAAATGAGCTGTGTTATAAATGAGCATTCACACCCTTGGACCTCTGAGACCCCTACGTTAATGACCAGTGAGTTCTATACACAGACAGAGTTGAGCCAGGTTGTCAGAAAATAACCCTTTTTCTTTTCTATTATAACACACAGCTAGCCGGATAGGTGAATGTACCTGAATTCCAAAGCTGGCGATTTTTTTAAATACCCATATAACTGCACATCATTAGGAGACTCTGTAAAGTATACTTTACAAGTATAAATTGAGAAAATATTGCCATTAGAGATTTTATAGACTAAATATTTACCATCTCACATTTCTCTTACAAAGCCTACCTTGTCATGGGAGATTCTCCATCCATGAGATGAATTCACCATCTATTCTGCTTGCTCAATATAAATGGATATTTAACATCATGTGATGGGCATTGGATAGGTATTTTTCTGTTGTTTAAATGGTGTCTACAACTGTGTGTCTGCTTAATAAATCAATTTTTTGTAACATGCTTCCTATGTGTTTATCATTTAGATTTGGAAAGAAGACTTTTTTCTTAAACATCGGCACCACAAATGCCAGGCTAGCTTGCAAACATTAACTACACCATCACATACAGCAGCCTGGGTTTTACACCTCTATTGGCAGGAAAAAAATTGTTCTGAGTGAAGATAGGAAAAAGGCATAAATGAAGCATAAAGGAAAATGATTTTTCTTGCTCTCTCTCCCCCTGCTGTCTTTCTACTTATCTGTCTTAATCAAAACCCATAATTTGGCATTATCCTGTGTCTTTTCCTGTACTTCTGTGCCACTGCTGCAACAGAAAACTTAAGGCTGGCTGGCTTATAGAAGAAAATGTTCACTTAATTCACAGTTCTGGAGGTTGGAAGTTTAAGCAACTTTTTTCAGGGAGTGGGGTTACCTTGTACTGAGTCTTATCATGGCAGAAAAGCAGGAAGAGATGCGGCATAGAGATGGCCTCACTTTATCACAACCCACCCTCACAGCGACCAGTATAGTCCCATGAGAGAGAACTCACTCATTTCATAAAGAATCAATCCAACTTCTCAAGATGAGCATTAATGCTGTCATGAAGGTGGAACTTTCATGACCCAAACACCTAGGTCCCAAATGCCTAACGGACCAAATTACCACATGAACTTTGAAAGGTGACAAGATGTATCCAAACCATGATACCATGCTAGCCCTTCAAAGTAGTATCTTTTTTTACCAGCTCAGTCTTTATTAAATTCAAGTTTAAAAAAAATCTTGTTCTTTTACTAAAAAAAAACACTTGCTTAAAATAATTTATATGAAATTCTAACTGTCTCAAAAATTAAAATGGCATTTGCAATTTTAGAAGGGGATGTAATGCATTGATGTGGTCCACTACTTTAAGATATTTCAACCAATTTGATAAAACAGAAATTTCATAATTTCTAAGCTTTACAAAATGGGATCAATCTATTTTAGAACTTGGTGGGCCTTGAGTCAGAATTGGGGAAATCCATAATTGGTTCTTTGAAAATATGTGGATTTTATAAGTAAACTTTTTTAACCACTTTACTGTAAGCACTGACATGCTCAGGGGCGGCCCCACTTATCATGAAATGGATTATTTATTTAATCTTAAAAACTAAAAAAAAAAAGAAAAAAAAACCTCATGAAGATGTGCATGTTGGGGGTTTCAGCTTGTGTACACATATTTAGTGATTAAATCAGAGTCATTGCTATATCTACTTATCTACTTCCTCAAATATGTATTGCACAATGTTGAGGATATTCAGAATTCCCCCTCCTAGCTGGATTACAATACAAAGTGAGGCTGGAGAGATGGCTTAGCAGTTAAGGCACTTGCTGGCAAAGTCAAAGGACCCAGGTTTGATTGCCCAGGACCCACGTAAGCTAGATGCACAAGGTGGCACATGCGTCTGAGTTCATTTGCAGTGGCTGGAGGCCCTGGTGTGCCCATTCTCTCTCTCTCTCTCTTTCTCTCTCTGTATCCACCTCTTTCTCTCTCTCTAATAAATAAATAAATAAATAAATAAATAAATAATTTTTTTAAAGATACAATATGAAGGAAATTGTTTTCAACCATGGGTTTCCAGTAAGTTATAGAACAGGCAAAGAAGCTCCCTTTGTAACAGTCACTATGCAGAGGTCTTGCCTCTACATCACAGTGCAATGTGAACTGAGTCCTAAGACGTAAACCCAGGAAGGGACCATCATTCTAACATTTCTTTCTCTCAGATACTTGTTTCCCTAAATACAAGCCTGACTCTAATTGTTATGTACAACACAACTCATTATTGATGTATTCATTTTATTCATATTTAAAAGGCAAGAGATCTGATACCACAATCGATACACAAGAAAATCTACTTGCAATTACTGATTTCAGTGTGTGGAGAAAACCTCATTTCATGCACTTTTCTGCTGCCACAAAACTTCAGTTCTCTTAGAATACTCTTAATTCTTGGATTAGAAACCAACTTGTTTCTTTGTTACATTTTTTTTTCTGCCCTTAGACTACTTTTCCAATAACTTATAAAAGCTTGAACCAGGTGATGAGATGAAAAAGTCTGATATTTGCCATCCAAGTTCAATATTAAGCACCACACCTCACTGATCTGCTGCCTTCAGTAAGCAAGAGCAAAGTTCTGGAAAATTGCCTTTCATTATCTAATACTGTGACCAGAGGAGAAGAAAATTAGTATCACTCTTTTGTTTTGTAGAAAATTATTTCACAAAGCATAAATCAAATTGGAATTGTGACATCGTACCATGAGTTTCTTTGCCTCCAAAGAAATCCACTTCTTTGGACCAGAATTACATTTTAAGCCTTGACTAGTTCAAGTCAATCTCATAACTACGGAGCACTTATTCTGTGCAAGGTACCATGCAGTCCCCTGCAGGGGGTTCAAGGATAAATGAGACAAAGTCCCTGTAGTTGGCGAATTTTCCACCAGCCAGTTAGAGCTAGAAAAGCAAAAACTTAATAAAGCATAGGGCTGGCTGGTGAATGCTGTTTGGCTTAATGGAAAAAGCACAGTTCTTATCCCACACACTTGCTTGCAAAATTGACTCTGACATTTATTAATAGTGTATCTTTGTAAAAATATTTTAAACATAGTTTCTCTTTCTGCAAAACAGAGATATCAATAACTGCTTTCAAATCCTACTGTGAGTCTTATTTGGAGTAATATATGCAAAAGGCACCAAATAAGGGATGCAAGGCCAACTTGAGAGTGGAGAGAGATTGTCGGATAGGGTTTTGACCAGGGTGAGCCCGCTGGCTAAATGGATAGATATGGGCCACAGAAGAAGGAAGCTGATTGGACAGAAGTATATAGGGGGCTGTGACAAGGTCTCAACAGAAACCTCAAACAAGTGCACAACGAAGTGAAGGAACTCCACAACTGAGTGGCTCTGTAACATTTTCTGGAATTGTGCCTTTGGAATCTACAGCTACAGTTCTTGGATAGAGATTCTGCAAGGCAATGGGATGTGACCATGTAAGGGGCAACATGGCTTTGCTTAGGGAAGGCTAGGGGTGGGAGAAGTGTGTCTACACTGGAGAAATCAACCTTCAGTAGTTCTAGTAGACCAGGGAATGTCAACTAAGGTCCTATGAAATGAGGGCAACAGGAAGGGATGAGGAGAAAGCTGGGTGACATACCACCTAAACCATTTGAAATGCTACAATTGTCTTGACACCATAAAAATTAGGAACATAATGCAGACATATCAAAACTTGTAAACTGCAAAAAGGTATAATTTTAAAAAAATTGTGCCAACCACAACACCACAAAATTACCATAAACATTTTTGGTACTTGTCATTTGGGTATTTTCCAAGTATATTTATTTTCGTCTAAACTACTATATTACACTGGGCAATTTGTTTTGGGCCCAGTTTTTTGTCATATCATGGATATTTTCCCATGTAAATAACTATTCGCATGTTGTTTTGTTTTAGTGTCTTTTTATACAGATATAACAAAATTTGCTAAATACAGATGACATTTTCAGATATCACGTTTTTTGTACTATTACAAAATGCTGTAAAAAATGTTATTACACATATTTCTCATGAGTTCCTTAGGAATAATTTATAAAAATGGAAATTGTTATACCAAAAATAACTGGGTGAAGTCAGGGAGGTAGAAGAAAACAATCAAGAGTTATTGGGGGACTAGAGAGATGAGTCAGCAATTAAGTCACTTGCCTGCAAAACCTAATATCCTATATTTGATTCCCCAGTACACATAAAGCCAGTTGCAGTGACACATACATTTGGAATGCTAGAGTTCATTTGAAGGGTCTGTAGACCCTAGAACACTCATATTATTTCTCTCTCTCTTCTATCTCTGTCTGCTTGAAAAAAATATATTTTCAAGAGCTATGTTAAAGTCACTGTGTTGACAAGAAGAATGAAGAATGGGTGTGTGCTTCAGTACAGACTCTATGGCATGAAAGTAGTGTGTTCCCTAAATATCAGCACACTGTGATAATGAAGCCTGAATATGCTCATGTTAGATGGAGTACACTTGGAAGTCTGGAAAGCTCAGCATTGGGGCAGGGTAAAGTGCTTGTAAAGGACATGAAAATGCTACCTCCACTGAGTCTTGGAAAATAGGCAAGAGCCTTCAGGCTGAAAATTTTTCCAATATTCCATGGCATTTATCATAAAGTCTTTACTAATTTTAGACCTATTAAACATCAGTCATTCAGAATTACACTTGATGCATAATGAAATGAGTTAACCAGACACATGCCTTCTCCTACATATTATAGCTAGTGTCAGGAACTTTCATAGCTCAATGTTTATGAGAAAGAATTTGTTTTGAAGCTGTGAAGTTGAACCATTTATAGTTGTAAGTCTTATTATTAAGATGACACAACAAAATCACCAGATATCTCAAAGGAACCTTCTTCATGTTGTCAGATCTGTGGCTTCTGTTTTCTATTCGTGCACAAGTGGCATCATTCAAATCTTCTGATCAGAGTCCTTATTGTAGAACCCAGGAGTTAATGTTATTCCTGCTCTTCATGCTTCTTAAGATGATATCATTCATGACAGTGTTCTTAAGAGGTAAAGATTTATAACAGAAACTTTGGTAATGTATGTGACAGAACCCTTGTAAATCACCAAATAGAAGGGAAAACAGTGGGAGTGGGCAGTGGATTAGTGAACAGGCTACTACACTGTGTAAAACCCCACCAAATGTCACAGTTCCAGGCAAAACTTTTCAAAATCCAAACTGGCTTCAGTGGATTGTAAAGATCTTTTGAAAAGGAGAACCACTGCATGCCTTCCTTCCCCAAAGACTATGGAGGCAAGTCTCCAATGGTCACCACGAACCAGTGTGTGTAAAGACTGTAAGATCAACCCTGGAATTAAAAGGCAAATAAATAAAAAAGCTTTATAGGGTCAAATTCAAAAGGACTGTACTGTTCTCTGGACAGAAATGAGGTTACAGGCTGGTATTTCAAAGGAGCCACAGATTCGGTATCTGTCCCAAATGGGGAATAATATTTTATTGAATAATAAATTAAAAATGAATCAACTTATTTCTCCTTATACCTTAGTAAGTACTTACGATATGTGCTTTGTAGCCAGAGTGCAATGTTTCGGTGGATAAATGAAATAAGTGTATGTGTCCGTGTACACAATGACTCAAAATGAAAGGCTAAAACAGAATGAAAGAAAGTTTCAAAAAAAATTTTTTTTGAACAAAAACAAACCAATGTCCTTCAGGGTTTTAAACACACTGATGATGTTGGCATTGGCCCTATAAGATTTCAGACTGGTAAGCAAAGAAGTACAGGGCACCTTTGAGTAGCCTCTATCTCTATTCACAAGAGGAGATTATGAGTGTACATTTATAAAGGTTTGAGCTTTTATTTCTTTTGGCCAAAGTCCATGTGAAGACTTATAGAATAGTCAATGTTACACTATTATGTAAATAAGGATCAAGAGGGAGTGAAGTTGAATGCTTCCTCAGTAGGCAATGTTTTTGAAATGGATTTCAAAGCAAGTTATTTATAATAGAATAATTAAGGATTTTTATCTTTTAAAAATTTTTTTTGAGGTAGGGTCTCGCTCTAGCCCAGGCTGACCTGGCAATCTCTATGCAGTCTCAGGCTGGCCTTGAACTCACAGTGATTCTCCTACATCAGTCTCCTGAGTGCTTGGATTAAAGGTGTATTCCACCATGCCCACCAAGAAGTATATCTTAACTGTACTACTATAGCTTTTAGTTTTAAGGTAGGATATATTTGATAATAAAGTACAATTCTAGTCAAATTATTTCATCTGTACCCATGACTTTTATGGCTTTACTTCACATTCACATAGAAAACAAATATCCAACATAAATGACACAAAAGCCCTGTGGTGGTTTTTGTGTAAATGTCCCCCAGAGCCTCAAGGGTTTATGATTAAGTCTCATATGTAATTCCCAGCTGATTGATCCTTTGTGGGGTGGAGCCTTGCTAGAGGATGAGTGTCACTAAGGGAGGACCTTGGGATTTTATAGTGCATTTCATTTCCCAGAGATAGCTACCTCAGCTCATCCAGATTACTCCCTTCCTGCTACTGCAGAAATGTGATGCCTGTCTGGCTCTTTGTTCTTTTCTTCCCCAGCCATGGTGAAACTTCCCCTCAAAACTGTAAGCTGGAATAAACCCTTTCTTTCCATAAGCTGCATCTGGTTGTGTGTTTTGTCCCAGCACGGAGAACGTGGCTACTATAAGCCCCAAGAGTTTGAAATTATTCTGGATATAGTTACCTCTTGGCATTATGAACAGGATTTAGACCATGTTTCTAGGACTCCTATGGTTCTAGCGGTCCCAGGGCACTTTGAGAAATTTTTTTTTTTAATTTTATTTATTTATTTATTTGAGAGCGACAGACACAGAGAGAAAGACAGATAGAGGGAAAGAGAGAGAATGGGCGCGCCAGGGCTTCCAGCCTCTGCAAACGAACTCCAGATGCGTGCACCCCCTTGTGCATCTGGCTAACGTGGGACCTGGGGAACCAAGCCTCGAACCAGGGTCCTTAGGCTTCACAGGCAAGCGCTTAACCGCTAAGCCATCTCTCCAGCCCACTTTGAGAAATTTTGAGAGGCTGTGGATCATCTTCCATGAATAAGACTGTGCACTGCATGTTATGAGGACCCAAGAATCTTTGAGGCCTATCCACAGACCCACCAGGAGTTCAAGAACTCCAAGTTAAGAATGACTAACGGTTAATATGGGCTTGAAATCTACTATTTACTGAAATAAATATTCACAGTAGAAAGTTTAAAAATACTAAAAACTTTAAATATTAAAACCATTGTGATCCCATGGCAGGATTAGAAAAACTCAATTAACATTTGGATATATATTTTCAGTCTTCTTTCTAACCACAAACATATTTCCATAGCAAATCATATTGCACCTGATATATTACTATAGCTTTTTAATGGGAATAGTGTTATCATATTTTCATGATATCAAATATTCAGTAACATGTTTTATTACAATAAAATATTTGACAAAGCTTTATTGTAATTTTCTTTTACATAAACTTTGTATAATCCATGATTATTTACCATGTTCACTGTAAATTATCATATATCTTCTAAAATTATCTTGTTGTAAAGAGTCAAACTAGTAAGCATTAAATTGTAATTAAAATATTGCATCCTCATGAAATAATGTTTAATGTAGGAAAAGATGATAGTTCATTTGTTTGTAGTCTTTTTACATTTATAAAGACTTATAAATCAAGAAGTAGTACAAATTAAGCAGCAATTCCTATAGATAATTTTCATGGTATGACAGGATATTTGGTCAGTTTGGTTTGCAGTGGTGTAGTTAGATTTTGAATTCTATAACCATGTACAAATTGGTTCAGAATGAAGGGAATCAAAATTATATAAATATACAAGTGCTATAAATTGAACTCTGGTGATGTTGAATACTAAGTATTGAGGAACTGACTTTTTTGTTATCACTTTTTATGCCTTTTGTGTTTTCAGCCTGTGTTAACTCTTCCCCTCCTCTATGTTGTCCTAGGGCAGCACAAAGTGGTAGAAAAGATGGCAAGCAAAAGGGACGGGAAACCTGACTTATGGTGAGCCTTAGATGTATGACAGGCTCTCTCTGTGCTAAAACTCTAGATAGAAAGGAAATTAATATGCATAAAAGGACACTGGTTCTGAATGGGGACCATATGTAATGTTTTCTTCCTTTATGTTTTATGTGCTTTTACATTCTGAACCAACTTTAAAAAAATTTTTCATAACATTTTCTTCCTCTATGTTTTGTATTCTTTTTACATTTTCTAAGTGAACTTTTGTTAAGTTTATATCGCTGTTTGAATCAGATATCACCCATAAGCTTATGTGTATTGAATGGTTGGTACACAGTTAATGGCAACTAGAGAAGTGAGCCTTGCTGGAGGAGGTGTGTTGGTGGGGGTGAGCTTTGCAGTCTTAGATTCCAGATTCCTCTTTACCAGAGCTCAGTTCACTTTTCTTGTTGCTTTCTTCCAGCTACTGTGATGAGAAGTAATACCAAACTTCTGTTCTACCATCTTCTCCCTGCCTCTTGAGACTATAATCCAAAATAAACTCTTTCCTCCCATCAGCTGCTTCTGAATAGGTGATTTGTACAAGCAACAAAAAGGTAACTATGATTTCATATTTTCATACTTTATTATTCTATTCTTGGGTGTTTTGGTAGAACTGGACTCCATTGTAATTCAGATGATGCCCAAACACAGATCTCTAAAGAAGAAATGCTACTGAGGATTGGGTTAGGACAGAAAAGGGCAGAGAAAGGAAGAGTTCTTTATTCCTTCAGAATATTGACCCTTGATATGGAAAGAACTTAATCAAGAAGAACCAAGCTTCACTGTTAGTGGGAATTCAGGCTGAGGGTAAGAGAGGGGATTTTAATACTATGCTCCACAGCTAAGCTGAAATCTGAATGATATTTTTGCTCTTCCCTCACATAGAACTGTGATCATTATTTCATGAATATTTAAATGTATTTATATAGTCTATGTATTTGTATTATACATACATATACAATATAATTATAGCATTATGTATATATGCATATAAGATATATGTTCACCAACATATTCTGCTAGTACCTAGAAGAGCTTTTTTTAAAAAACTCTTTTATTCATTTGTTATTTGAGAGCAACAGACACAGAGAAAGGCAGAGAGAGAGAGAGAAAGAGAGAGAGAGAGAATGGACATGCCAGGGACTCCAGCCACTGCAAACAAACTCCAGATGCATGCAGCCCCTTGTGCATCTGGCTAATGTGGTTCCTGGGGAATAGAGTCTTGAACTGGTGTACTTAGGCTTCACAGGAAAACGCTTAACCGCTAAGCCATCTCTCTAGCCCAAGAAGAGCTTTTTTTTTTTAAAATTTAATTTATTTATTTGAGAGACAGAGGAAGAGGCAGACAGAATAGGCGTGCCAGGGCCTCCAGCCACTGCAAACAAAACTCTGGAAGTGTGCACCCCTTTGTGCATCTGGCTAACGTGGGTCCTGGGGAATCAAACTGGGGTCGTTAGGCTTTGCAGGCAAACTCCTTAACCACTAAGCCATTTTCCCAGCTCCTAGAAGGGCTTTTTGTTTTAATGACAGAGCCATCCCTTCCACTACAACCTACAAGACAACCATTAGCATCTCTATATTAAGCTAGAAAGTGAGCAGGCATTTGCTAAACAGCAAAAGACGGATTGATCCCCACCCCACAGCCCCAATCAACTAATATGTTAGGCAAATTATTTCCCTCCTCCTCCATGGCCTTAAACTGTAAACACTCAGCTTATCTGCAATTAACCTGATGACTTTGGGAGGGCAAAGAGATTGAAAATGAAATACGATCCTCCCCAGCCTGCCAGGATGCCCCCAGAGTGTCTTCATTCCTCAGCATAATACACTAAGTTGTCCATGTCTTCTCATTCATAGAATATGGTGAGAAATAAAAATACAAACAAAGCAGTTCGACAGGAACCAAGCCTGTGGCAAACTGAAAAGTGTACCTTTCCTTTGTCATCAAGTCTCAGTCATTTGTTTCAACCTTCCTGTTCTTCTATCAGCCTTGATCCTTTTATATTTCACGTCACATATCTAAAAGATATATATCTTTTATTGCCCCTGTGAAAACCGTTATGATGATTTCTCTCATGTAGGATTTTTATTCACAGAATTTTGGTTCTATAGAGAACCCACAGTTGAAAAATTATTGTTTTTTTTTTTGTAGTGCAGCACAAAAATGCATCAGATTTTTAAGACAAATGTTTACAAGAGTAGAACGAGCTGTTTGGAACCAAAAGTACTGCCTGGAAACAAGATGGTCCCAGTACCTCTGCTAATCTTCCAAGACTGCCTAGCCTCCATCGGAAGCAAAAAGGTACATTACCAGCAAGCTTTCTCCTCCTCAGCCCACGTGGGCCTCCTGTTTCCACCCACATCATTAGGAATGTTCCAAATCCTTGAGGACATGAGAAGAGAAATGGAACGATGGCAAAAAGAGAAAAGCTTTAGACTGGGACATCTTATTTATATAAAGTTTTTTTTTTCTTCTCTCTTCCATAGGAAGAAAGCCTAAATCATGTTTTCCATATTTTTAGTCCTGTGATCATCAAAATGCAAATCTTAAAAGGAAAAAAAAACAGCAGGTAAAAAAAATTGTGAGAAAATTAGACTTAAAATTCTAGTCTTGTACCATGTCACACTGTTCATCAGAAGAGTAATTATTTTTGAAAGTTGCTGAGACTCCCTGGAAATAAACATGAACCTCATTTTATTTAATATGCTAAAATCAAACCTACTGCACATGGTCAGGATGCAGTTTCAGGCATGCTGACATTACACTGTTGTTCCTCTGAGAGGAACAAGCTCCAGAGTTTGGATAACTGCATTGGAACCCCAACTTTGTCTTTTGACGCATGAAGATATTTATCTGGTAAGCTACAGATTTTCTCTGCTATTTAACTTCGAATTTGTTTTTTTTTTCTTTTTTTTCTTTTTAAATTTTTATTAACATTTTCTGTGATTATAAAATATATCCCATGGTAATTCCCTCCCTCCCCACCCCCACACTTTCCCATTTGAAATTCCATTCTCCATCATATTACCTCCCCATTACAATCATTGTAATTACATATATACAATATCAACCTATTAAGTATCCTCCTCCCTTCCTTTCTCTACCCTTTATGTCTCCTTTTTACCTTACTGAACCTCATTTTATTTAATATGCTAAAATCAAACCTACTGCACATGGTCAGGATGCAGTTTCAGGCACGCTGACATTACACTGTTGTTCCTCTGAGAGGAACAAGCTCCAGAGTTTGGATAACTGCATTGGAACCCCAACTTTGTCTTTTGACGCATGAAGATATTTATTTGGTAAGCTACAGATTTTCTCTGCTATTTAACTTCGAATTTGTAAAATAGCAATAAGAATGTCTAGACGCTTTGGTATGTGGTTGGACGGAATGCATGATATATCACTGTAGACATAGGACACACACAATAAATGATAGGTTTTATTATCTCATACACAAAATTAAAATAAGTTATTTAAATGTCTGAAGTTTTTGATATGAGAACCACATCCCTATTATGAAGTAGTTCCCAGACGCCTCTAGAGTTGGCAAGGCAAAACGGAGGCTCAGTCTTCCTCCCAGTGGTTCTGAGACACTGCTGTGAGACAGAGGTCATGGTTCAGATCTTGGCTAAACACCTTTGTTGTTCTAGATGATTAATTTGGGAACATCAGGATAGTGAATCTTATGAAAACTGAGTTCCAAAATCTGTTTTCCAGTCAGGATTTTAGCAAGAGAACTAAGGTTATATGTAAAGGTTCAGCCTTGATTAATTCAATGAAAAGATAATTATATTAGAGACTTAATTCCTCTCTGAGTGCTCGTTTCTAAACTAAGCCTGCTCATTAAAACAACTGTTTTTCCAGGCTGGGGAAATACATGGCTCACCGGTTAAGAACACTTGATGCTTAAGCATGAAAGCCTAGGAGAACCTGAGACCTGCTGAGGTCCTCCCAGAACCAATTTGAAAGCTGGGATGCAACCCCAGTCCCTGGAGAGGGGAGGGGAGAGACTTTAGAGTCATGGGTTTAATGACCGCAAAACATAAGCTCTGGGTTGAGGGAGAGACCTAGTTCCAAGAAAGCATGCAGATGAGCAATAGAAAAAGGGCACTTGAAGTTCTCTTCTGGCTGCCACAAGCCATACACGATGCATGTGAATATGCACATACACTTGAATGTATCACACATGATACATGGTACCACATATACTGCACACCCACACATATCCACAAATGCTCTTCACAGTTTTGATAGCCTGAAGGTTAGCGTAAGAATACATGCTCCCCTCACCTGAAGAAAGCTGTTCTCACCTTGGAAATGCTTAGGAGAATGGCTTCTCCCCAAAGCGCATGTCGCTAGTGCTGTGTGACAGGCAAGCATGTTTTGTGATCAATGAAAATATGAATTTTAAAAGATGTCAGCTATTGTTAGAACCCTGGGGTAGACTATTACTGGGATCATGCCCGGTCTAGGTTTCCTTTTGTATCTTCTCTCCTTAGTTAAATTGCATCTTCTAATTTTATCCCCTGGTTTTTCCAATTGCCATTTTCATTATGGTCTATACTGGTAAGTCTGGGGTCAATAGACTTCATCTGCTGTACATATTGCTAAGTATTCTTGAGACATTAGCATACCCACATGTTCCTAGTGTAGAACATGACAGAAGGATAGATGACCATGCTCTTAGGGACAGGGTCACACTGTCATCCCCAGACCATATGTTTGAAGACTGGATATGTGATCCAAGCAGGTCATATTTATAAAGAGTATAAAATTTGACTTCATGTACCTCTCACAAAACAATTTACATTGGACAATTAGTTAAGTATATGAAAGAAAAAAGTTACCTTCTAAACATCTGGATTTATAAAAGTATTAAAATTTGGAAGATCACACTTAGGTTCAGCATTTTATATTTCTGATTCTTGGTCATTTTCCACTAAAAAATGCTTTGGAAATTTTGAGTAAGATCTGTTTAACAGCTTTCAAATGTGCTGTGAGCCAAAACAAAAAAACAACAACAGAAAAAAAATAAGTGAAAAAGATGCAATAGGGTGATTCAAAAGAATATTTTTTAAATATCATTTTGAGTGGAGATTAGTTCTTACAGGGAAATATGCATTTTTTTGAAGATCGGATGATCTCTTAAGGTGAAATTTTAGAGAGAATTCAAACCTGAAAGCATCATATATTATGTAAAAAATCTCTAGTGTTCCAAATTGTCATCCAGGCATATTTCATAAAAGGCTATTTGTCACCATGGATTAGTAACACACTAATTAACTTACCCAGTAGAAATTTTCAGAAAGTCATATAACAAATGAAAGGTTCAGATAACAACTAAGCAATTTTCATTAAATGAGAAAGCATCTTGAACAACTTATTTAAAAAGCATCTGAAATGTTTAATGTGAAGCTATATTATACAGAGTTTCAGCCAGGCTGGGTGATGCACTTTTGGAATTCCTGCTACTTAGAAAGCCAAGGATCAGAAACTCAAGGACTACAGAATGAGTTCAGGGCCAACCTGGACAATGGAGACTGTGTATCAAAACAAAAAGTAAAAACAGGGGTTGTGATATAGCTCAGTAGCACAGTGCTGGCCATGAATGCACACAGCCATAGTAGGTTAAATCCCTAGTACAACAAAAAAGTCACATACACACACACACACACACACACACACACACACACACACACACACACACACACAAACACACATACACTTAATATAAGGATTATTCGCAGTCATATGAAAGCATCCAAGGATATTTTTTGCTTCCTTTGGCCTCACTTCCCATTCACTATAAGATGCTATATAATATGGATTGTCAGGGTTTTCCTGTGGTTTTGAATTCGATCCAAGTTGGTGGTATCATAACTAACTGATGGAAGAACAGCAACAACTCAGACTTTCTTCTCTTTTTTCCTTTTTCTTTTATCCAAGAAAGTATGTTTAACAGATTGTCATTCATTATAAATTAAAAGAAACAGGGAAAATATAGCAATAGACATTTCCTTTTAATATCTTCTGATGTTACCTAATAATGTATATAGAAAACAGACGTAAGCCACTAGGAAGATCATAAAAAGTCTAGAAACACTATCCTTGCTGAAAAAAACTTTAAAAGACTGTGATGTCAAAGCAATTATAGATACAAAATCATATAAATATAGTTTCACCAGAGTTGATAGATGATAATTTCCCCACTTAATTTTTTTCTCTCTAAAATATGATAAACCCAAAGTCCTTTTGTATACTAACCCTGTGTCCTTTCCTTTTCCTAAAGTCAGCCACTGCCATGAGCTTAAGGTGCCACAGTTTGGCTCTCTAGATTTCATAATTCAAACTTGACTTTAAGTGGAGCCTTGGGGTTCTGCTCTGTGAAAGTTGTGCAAGTTGGACCTCATGCAAGTGATGTGGGCCAAGGCTCCAGCCTTCATGGGCAATTCCTCCTCTTCCTTATCTGGAACAAATTCAACCACCTACTCCGACCTCCAGTCTTGTATCCATGATCCCTTACTTATCCTTCCCCTTGTCCAGCACACACTCAGCCCCTCCCTTGCACAGTCACTGATACTTCAATCATTTTTTGTACTAACTTTATCCTGGTTTGCTACTAGCAATGGCAATGTAACCCAATGGATAAACTTACATACATTTTCTTTTCTAGCTCCTGGGAATGAATTTATCTCTCCTCTCTCTGTATGTCTGGCTTATTTGTAGAATTTATAAAGTTCATTATGATAACTATGTTTCTGATGTGCAACAAATGGTATCAATATACTCTCCCCACTTTCTTGTTGAACCTATAGCCCCCTACTATAATGCATCCATAAAGGGATACGTTTAAAAAAGTAACAAAAAAAATCTTAAGTCTTCAGAAAGAGAAATAGACAACCTACTGTGAATAACATTCCACACAAATATTCATGGAGAAATCAATATTCATCAAAGACCCATTTCTAAATACTAAGAGTACAGAAATGAATAACACAAAAAGAAGAAAACAATACACAACTCACATTTTAGTAAAAAAATATAGACAATAGATGGATGAATAGAAAGGTAGATAAATGATAGGAAGATAGATTACATGCACATACAGACAGATAAGTAATGGCTTTTATAAATAAGTTACATATTCCAAAATATGCATATATCCATCTACATGTCTATATACATACTTATATTTATATATACATGTGAGTTGGGCTGTTAAGAGAGAGCTTTGCAATTTAAGATAGGATGTTAGGGAACCTTTCACTCTGAAGTTGGGGAAAGAATGAGTATGGCAGCCTTTTTAGAGAAAATCATTTTAGGAAGAAGCAACAAGTAGGAAAGCTCGGGACAGGAGTTTACCTGATCATCCAAATGCTCATGTATACACAGCCAGCGAGCAACACTGGTGAAGTAGAGGGTTTGACTAGGAGATCAAATTTGATACTTGTATAGGGCCAACTATGGAGCCCTTTGGGCTATTATAAGAGCCGAATTTCCCTGAGGTACAAAAACAGTAGAAATCCTGGGGGCAGAGGAGAAGCATCTGGTCACGTTTGACTTTTATGACTTGAATATAGTCACTCTGGCTGACCTTTTGAGAGGAGACAAGTACAGATGCAGAGATTAAACAGGTGGCTCTTCCAACAGCTAGGTAAGTGACTTTAGTGGCTGAACCAGAGTGGCAGAGGTGGTTAAAAAAAAAAAAAATCCAGGGCTGGAGAGATGGCTTAGCTGTTAAGGTACTTGCTTGAGAAGCCTAAGGACCCAAGTTCGATTCTCTAGGACCCTTGTAAACTAGATGCACAAGGTGGTGTATGTGTTTGGAGTTTGTTTGCAGCAGCTGGAGGTCCTGGCATCCCCATTCTCTCTGTCTCTTTCTCTGAAATAAATAAAAATAACATATTTTACAAAAGAGATTCCAAAGCATTATGAAGATAGGATGAATAAGATTTACTGATAGACTGAACACTGGATATGAGCAAAAGAAACATCAAGATCACATTTCTAACCTTAGTAACTGAAAACAGCAGAGTTGCTATGTAGTGCATTGGGGAAGAATACAACAGGATGAAATTGGGGGCTCTTTTGGAATGCATTAACTTTTAGAGATCTTAGGTCATGAGCCTCTGGAATTCCAATTGTGGATATACCTTACATATCTCTATCAATCTATTTCTATCTATATGATCTTTATCTTTATCTTTATCTATCTACCTATCTATCCATGCACATCTGAGTTGTGTACAGTTTTAAGGGTAATGCAGATAGATAAAAAGAGGTCTCTATAGAGAAGGTCCTGGCATATGATGACATTTAGCTTTTAGAGAGATGGGAGAAAAATAAGCAAAGCAGCTGAGAATAGTGGCCAGATGAGAAACACAAAAGCAAGTGGTGTCTTCGAAGCCAAGAAAAAGAACGTGTTTTTAAAAACAGGAAGTTATCAGCCTTGTAAAATGCTAGGGACAAGTCAAGTCATAGTGTAACTGAGACTGAGTCATCAGATTTCACAACTTGCTAATATTATGACCTTGACCAAAACAGCTTTAGTAAAAGGATAGAGTTAAAAGCTTGCAAGAAGATGCTGGAAAAATCAGGAAGAGTAGACTGGGTAAATGGAAGAAAGAATGTACAAACTTTGTTTCTAGCTTGTTTGCCCATAAACAGGAAAATGAGGTAGTAGCTGGAGAAGAGAAATTGGGTCAAAGAAGGATGGTGCTGTTCAATTACTGAGTGTAAAACTCTCTTTTGATTGTGTTCAACATGGTAAGAGATGGGAGGCCACCAGCCTAGGATGGGAGTGGAACAGACTTTAAGTTTATGGAAAAAGGTAAAAGACAAAAGATGTTGACTAGGAATAATATATGAATTTAACATCAGTCTAATCAGAATTCCCCAGGTCTTCATGGCATTTTGTGGAGATTCTGCCTAGAGGAATGGTTGAACTTTTCCAGGCAGAGTTTTCCCAAGTGAGTGATATAGTCGGAGAGCAAGGTATGAAATGCGAGAGTGTGAAATGAGTCATGGAAACTGAACTCTGCACAGACTGGGAAATCATAGAGTAAGTTGGAATACTAGAAGCCATTGTTTGAGAATGAGATGTTCCAGGCCTCTGTTATGGAAGGAAGGCTGTTTGTAATGATATGATCATCTAGGGGCCGAACCCAGAATCTGGGAGTGAGGAAGAATTAAAGACAAGAACCTTGGAGGAGAGAGGTGTAGGGATGGAAATACTAAGGTGAGGGAGGGTTCTCATGGAAGGAGAATGAGTGATGTGGGGGGCCTATGGATGACTGCAGTGGTGGCATAAGATGAACAACACAGGATCAAAGCTGGGATGGTACGGAGAGGAATGGTCTAGAAAAGTACTTACTGGAACATTGGAATGACAGAAATTGTGTACACCTACGTTTTCTAACACAGTAACCCTTAACCACTAGGGCTTGTGTAACTGCTTAAAATATGGAACTCAGAATGCTTTATATCATTTCATGTATCTAAATTCAAATGTAAACACCCACATATGACTGGTGGCTACGTTATTGGACAATACATCAATGAGAGGCAAGGACATATATTTACCTTACCATGAGCCTCAGGGAACCAGGGATGTAGGGACAGAAGATTCAGCTCATGGGTCAACCTGGAGAGAAAGCAATATCAGACAAGAACTAGGATTCAACTATAGGAAAGACTGGAGTCACAGGAAAGATGTTCTCACGATTGACTATGAGTTACAGATGATAACATGGAAAAACTTCAGGAATTGGGAGCGCAGGTGGGCATGATAAGAAACATGGATGTGTACAGTATTCTCTGTGGGTGAATTGTAGTTATTACGTGGATTTGGGAAAAGGTTTGTAGCAGTGACCTTGTTGCTGGGACAAGCCACTTGGTTATAAGCAGCTTATGGAAAGAAAGGGTTTATTTTTGGCTTGCAGTGATCAGGGGAAGCTTCTTGATGACAGGGCCAGCATGGCAGAGCAGACAGCTCTGTGCCATCTCTTCTCAGCAGCAGGGAGGAAGTATTAAGAATGTGCTTGGAGGGCTGGAGAGATGGCTTAGCGATTAAGCGCTTGCCTGTGAAGCCTAAGGACCCCGGTTCGAGGCTCAGTTCCCCGGGTCCCACGTTAGCCAGATGCACAAGGGGGCACACGCGTCTGGAGTTCGTTTGCAGAGGCTGGAAGCCCTGGCGCGCCCATTCTCTCCCTCTCTTTCTATCTGCCTCTTTCTCTCTGTGTCTGTTGCTCTCAAAAAAAAAAAAAAAAAATCCTTAAAAAAAAAAAAGAATGTGCTTGGAGCTGGGTTATATTATCCCAAATCCTGACCCCAGTAACACACCACCTCCAGCAAGGTTCCACCTTCCAAAATCTCCACAAATTTCCCAAACTGCTACAAGCTGAGGACCAGATATTCAAATCATATGGGCCCATGGGGAATATTTCATTTAAACCACTCCAACAACCAAACTTTATTAATTTATTGCCACTCAGGGAAACCAACATAATGTTTTGCGCATTGTTGGTATTTAGTAGATACTGGTCAAAGAAAAAATTTCTAGAAGTTAAATCTCTGGCAGGTAACACTCTTCCTATTGAGAACCTCTAAAGTACAAACTGGGTAATATTTTTAAAGATTTATTTAAATTTATTTAGTAGGGGGGGCACACCAGGGCCTTCATCTACTGTAAATGAACTCTAGTTGCATGTGCTGCCCTGTGCATCTGGATTACGTGGGTCCTGGGGAATTGAACTTGGGTCCTTTGCTTTGCAGGCAAATGCCATAACTGCTAAGCCATCTCTCCAGCCTAAGAATGTCATTTAGTAAAAGACAGAAGAATAAAGAACAAGCATGTGAAGAGCTTATTCTAGTATATGAGTCTGATGTTTTCCATGATGCCTACTGTATTTTGAGATCTTATAAATTATAATTGAGACATCTATCAGTCTGATCCAGGTCATTAGAGTGGTTTATTGAAAAAAAAAATGTTTCTTATCCAAGACCCAGTAACTAATACAGTGTCTGTACTTAGAGAATGTGAGTTTATGGAAAGCATGAAAATGTCAGAAAGATCCCAATGTCTGGATTTTATGACATGAGTCCAAAATTTCTGATTTTGTTCTACCAATTACTTCTTTTAAACATTCTATTATTTCTTTCTTGGTTTTGATTCGACTTTTTGCAAAATAAGGTGATTTGGACAAAATAGGCCTTTCCTGATCCACAGCCCAATAATGTTAAGTGTAACCTTTGATTACACACTGGTTGGATAATGAACAAATTGAAAAGCCTTCAGCTTGGGCTTTAAGAATACAGAAGATGGTCTATTTCTCTGGTGATTTAGGACAGGAAAATTTTGCAACAGAAGTCATATCCAACATTCTTGAGGTCAACTTGCAATCATCTTGTTTACCCAAAGTGAGTATTGGGAGAATCAAAGAGAGTTGATTCTTCCCCTATTTGAAGTTTACCACTCATGATTTAAGAATGAACCTAATTGTCAGAGACATAAACACATGGAACCTCTAAAATGAGTAAAGTGCGATTCAAAATCAACTTATTTCTCAAGCATATATAGTTCTTCCCAAGTGGTTTGCTGTGATGTCTGAGTTCTTTTGCCCTCACTATGTAATACAGTGTGTCACTTGGGATGAGGGGAACATACTGTGAGGAATGTGCTGTTAGCCAATCTTATCGTTGTAAGAACATGACAGAGTATAGTTAAACAAATCTAGTGGAGTAGCCTATGCTGTACTTTGCCTATATAGTCTAGAGAGTCTATTGCTTTGAGGGCCTTGCTGACTAAAACAACCTGAGATCAAGTCAAACATAAAGGGAAGGATGTGGGCAAAATAATTGGGAATCAGGAGGGGGTATGAGGCTAATAATGGTACAAAATTACATTTCCTTTCATGGTTAACTTGTTTCATATAAGATGAAGGGAAGAATGCACTACAAATTAAACTTAAAAATGCATACTTGATCTACCAGAAAAATACTATCATGCATTCTGTTCTGTACAAATTGTATATCTGTGTTTTTATATAACTAGTCGTACAATAAGGTTGTACTCAGCACAAACACATGAGTGAAATATATTACATCATTTAGTTGGCTGTAATATCACTAATTGATGGTAATTTTTCAACTCCCTTACCATCTTACAGAGTGATAATTGCATATGTGTTCTGCTACTGGCCAAAATGTTCTAATGCTTCACCTGGTGGTAGTTCTGTTACATAATAATTACTTTGACATTATTCTCATACACTCCTTCCTGACCCCTCCTCATTGCCAATAGGCCACACAAATGCTGCTCTCTTCCATGCAATCACTATGTATTTATTTCTTTCTACTTTTCTTCATTAAATAGCACCTAAATTTATCTTCTTGTGGATTATTTTCCCACCAATCTCATTTTTTACATAGTCCACCAAAGCTGAATCTATATGTACTTTTATTCCCTGGCATACCTCCAGCAATATATGCTCTAAAGTGAATGAATGATTAATTAAAAAAATATATTGCTCATTTTTATTTATTTATTTGAGAGAGGCAGACAGAGAAAAAAATAGATAGAGACAGAGAATTGGTATGCCAGGACCTCCAGCCACTGAAAACAAACTCTACCTTGTGCATATAGCTTATATGGGTCCTGGTGAACCGACTCTGGGTCCTTTGGCTTTGCAGGTGAGCACCTTAACCACTAAGCCAACTCTCCAGCCCTAATTTATTAATTTTTTTATGTTTATTTTTTGGTTTTTCGAGGTAGGGTCTCGATCTAGTCCTGGCTGACCTGGAATTCACCATGTAGTCTCAGGGTGGCCTTCAACTCACAGTGATCCTCCTACCTCTGCCTCCCAAGTGCTTGGATTAAAGGCATGCTCTACCACACTCGGCTTGAATTATTAAGTTATAATGAGACCTAGCCTTATTCATATTTGTATTTGAGTGCTGAGAATAATAACTGACACATGGTAAGTACCCTACAAATAATTTTTACTTATAATCACTATATTGGGAAATATTATTCAATACATTTTAGATACAGATGTTCATATGTGCTGAACCAAAGTAACAAGACATCATTTTAAAAGTATTCAAAATTTTTTCCTACAGTTCATTGTAGTGATGTAAAATGCATTTTTCTTTAGTAGAGAAGAATTAAAAGAATAAAAAAACTTCAAGTGTACATATTACCTTTTGTTTCTAGGACAAAATACCTTATCAGAATCAGCTTTATGGAAGGAAAGGAGTCTATTTATAGCCTACAGTTTCAAGGGGAAGTTCCTTCATGGCAGAGAAAGCGCAGCAAGGCAGACAGCCAGGTTTCCCATCTCCACAACAGCAACAAGGAGGAAGCAGAGAAAGTGACCTTGTCAACACTGGCAAGTGGGCTAGACTATAAAATCCCCAGATATGCCCTAGGGACACACCTCCCACCTGAAAGACCCCAGCTCTCAAAGGTTTCACTAGTTTGGAGGTCAAGGATGAGGCCTGATCACCAGCCCATGAGGCTACGAGGGACATTTTATATTCAAACCACCACATGGTTACCTGCGTATAAGTTGTTTTATTGTTACTATTATAAATACATGGAAAAAAGAACTTAAAGAAGGAATCATTTATTTTGGCTCACAATTTCAGACATGTCAGTCCTTAGCTCTGTTGATTCTAGCTCCAAGGTGAAGCAGAACATCATGGTAGTGCGTAGAAAATGTTGTTTGAATACACTATGCTCCTTACCAAACTCAGATGTTTTAACACATGGTACCCAGCTGTTTTGGAAGGTTATGGGACCTTCAGGATATAGACCCTTGCTGGAGGAAGTAGGTTGCTAGGGGTGGGTCTTGAGGTTTTCTAGTCTGACTATCTTCTGTCTGATCTGCTTCCTGACTATGGGTGCATGTGACTAGCTGCCTCATGCTTCTGTGACCATTTCTCTTCCACTATGATGGACTGTATGACCTTTAACTTTTAGCTTAAATAACCTTCTCCTAAGTTTCTTTTTGTCAAGTATTTTTTCATAGCAACAAGGAAAGTGACCAATGCAGTGGAGGAAAAGGCTACTCTCCACATGACAGACAGAAAGCAGAGGAAAGCAAGAAAAGACTGGGAGTAAATATAGCCTTCAAAAGCATGCCCCCAGCTGGGCATGGTGGTGCATGACTTTAATCCCAGCACTCGGAAAGCAGAGGTAGGAGAATCACCTTAAGTGAGAGGCCACTCTGAGACTACATAGTGAATTCCAGGTTAGCCTGGGTTAGAGTGACACTCAGAAAAGCCAGAAAGCAAAATAAAACCAAAAATCATGCCCCCAGTAACTTATTCCCTCCAGCTGTACCCCACCTCCTAAAGTTACCAGAACCTCCCCAAATCACACAATAAGCTCGGGGTCAATCCTTAAAACATGACTTTGTTGGAGATTTTCATATTCAAATGATAACAGTGTGCATGGGGGAGAAACAATTTGTGCTGACAAATTTTCTAAGTGTCATTCTTGGAATTTTCACAAAACAGCTACTTTAATTCACAGAGTACAAACTGTGTGTCAAATACCATTTGGTGCTTTCTACATATTACATAGAATTATCTCAGTTAATTCTAAAAGTTCTCTTTTAAAATAAAAAAAATAATCTTAATATTCATGTAACTAACTTCTACATGTACCTGAATGAGATAATGTAGCTTAGAACAAAGAAAATAAGTGATCCTGGATTGAACTCGGTTCACATAAGCTGTGCTTCAAATGGTCAGACCCTCAGAATTCAGCATATTCCATCCAATGTAATGTATTCAGCCTTCCTTCAAAGGCTCATTTCTCTACCTCCAAGTAGATGACTGGTTAAACTTGGTACAGACAGTTTAAAAGATAAATACTAAGGAAGGAATAGAGCAACCTTCAGTGACAAATAATTCTAATAAGATTTTCTCTTCCTCTTTGTCCTTCTTTTACTTCTTCCTGCATCTTTAAACAAATATATTGGGTTGACGAGAGTGCTCAGTGTTTAAGGCATTTGAATGCAAAGCCAAACAACCTTAGTTAGATTCCCCAGTGCCCATGTAAAGCCAGATGCACAAAGTTGGTAATACATCTAGAGTTCATTTGCAGCAGTTGAAGGATCCCAGTTTGCCCATTCTCTTTGTCTCTCTTCTATCTCTATCTTATTGCAAATAAATAAATAAAAATATTTTTATAAACAGTATATTGAAGGGTTATCTCCTCCCCCAGTTTTCTAAACTCTTTTCGACCAATAATACCCCTTTCTATGACTGTTAACTACCACCAGCATGTTACTAATGAGCCCCTAAACCTGACTTTCACATTTCATTGACAAATCTCCATTTCAATGGTATGACCCAATGACATGCCAAAGTTGAATCTTCATTTCAAAACTTCTAAACTTTCCTACCCATTGATTTCATTTAATTAAAAAAAAAATCAGGGCTGGAGAGATGGCTTAGCGGTTAAGCGCTTGCCTGTGAAGCCTAAGGACCCCAGTTCGAGGCTCGGTTCCCCAGGTCCCACATTAGCCAGATGCACAAGGGGGCGCACGCATCTGGAGTTCATTTGCAGAGGCTGGAAACCCTGGCGCGCCCATTCTCTCTCTCTCCCTCTATCTGTCTTTCTCTCTGTGTCTGTCACTCTCAAATAAATAAATAAATAAATAAATAAATAAATAAACAGCCAGTAACATATTTGAAGTATATCATTTGCTTGAATCTTAGGAACATTTGCCTTTTGCTTAAAACATATATCACATATGTGTTAACATATAAATATGCAATGTGTAACACAATATAAAATATAGGTATATTATATATTAATGTATTTCTAATTTGATTCTTGATGTATATAATTTCTGTGACAAATCAGTAATATTTATGGTAGTAATTTTCTTGTAGTTACAAGTCAATTCTGTATATTTTGCTAGATCACTTACAATTATGTTTGTGTGCATGTGTGTGTGTTTTAAGGCTGACCTGGAATTCACTATATAGTTTCAGGTTGACCTTAAACTTGTAGCAACCCTCCTACCTCTGCTTCCCAAGTGCTGGAATCAAAGGTGTGTGCCACCACACTTGGCCTAAAAAAAAAAATACATGTTAAGCCATTGAACTTACTGAAAGCTGAGCCATTTCGTTTTGGAGTTTTAAAGCCCATCCCTTTTGGAAGCAGCCTGATAACTCTAATCACAATATGTAAACTCCATTTGCGTAAGCCTCCCTGGCCCCAGTGCTCTGTGGAATGGGTCTGACTAATAGTACTTACTGGATAAACTTCATTAAGTGATGAAACGAGTAAGTCTGGAACATAGAACTTTGTTTAAATTACTTTCTGATAATAAAATTGATAGATGTTCATCACTGAAATTTTCAGGTGTAAAGAGAGGTATAAACATAATAACAGAAATGGCCTAAATCATCTGCACATCTAGTAATAATATTAGTGGTAGAGGTGTCAGTACTAGGAGGATGCAAACTTGTCTACTGTCATGTACCTCCACCCCCAATTTGCTTTTTTTAAAGAGTCATTGAGATGCACTTTTTCATTTGTGAAAATATCCTATTTATTTATTATAGCTATCACAGTAAATATGAAATAGCAGAATTAAACTTGCACCATTCTGAGAATTAAAAATAGCAACACATTGTATATTTATAGAGTGTACAGTACTTATCTATCATTTAATTCTCACAAAACACTGGTAAAATAGAAATTACCATTGTTTTCCTTTTGCTGTGTTATGAAATAAGGCTCTGAATGATAAAATAGACAGAAATCACAGTTAATTTTCCCATGAATTAGAATACAAATTAGTAAGACTGTAAACATACTTTCTCACCCAAAATGTAGACATCTCCTTCAACATCACTCAAAATAGTGTATTCTAATATGTTCTGCTACACATTTACCTCTTACTCTGTCAAATACTATGAATTGAGAAAATGTTTCATAAAATAAGTGAGCTCTCCTAAGAAGTGATTGACAAATAAGCTCATGGAAATCATCACATGCATACTTATTTTGGAATTTAGATTTTTATTTCGGTGTTTTAAGATTTATATTTAGATAAAAAGAATAAATATTAGCAAGCAATAAATGTTAGCAGTACAATTTCTTAATTTGTGGTGCAAATACAAAGAAATGGGCTTTATTTTGACATACACGTGTATATATAATTAGCATAGTATATATATATCATTATACTTCATTTTATTTACCTCCCACTAACCTCCTCTAACCTCTCTTTCTCTTTCTCTTGCTCAGATAACATGCAGAAAAAGGAGCAAAAAGATTGTAGAAGCCACAAGATGGGTAGCAACATTCAGAGGCACAGTCACCCCTCCACACAAAGAATGACTGAGGCCTTCATGACTTCACAGTTAATACCACTAACTTCACTGAAGAGGTCCCTCAGTGGAATATGGGCAGGGAAGAGGCGGTATAAGAGTATAACTTTAGGGCTGGAGAGATTGCTTACTGGTTAAGGCACCTGCCTGAGAAGCCTATGAACTCAAGTTCCAAACGCCAGGTCCCACATAAGCCAGATGCACGGTGACACAAGTATGCAATGTCGCACATCCACCACAAGGGGGCACATGCATCTGGAGTTGATTTGCAGCAGCTGAAGGACCTGGTGTGCCCATTCTTTCTCTTGGTCTCTCTCTGTCCTCCTTGCCTCTTTTTCTCGTTCTCAAAATTTTTTAAAGTGTAACTTAAAAAATAACTGAAAATATTTGGCACACCACAGAGACACACATTAGTGTTCACTGCAGCACTGTTCACAGTAGCCAAGTAATCAACCTAAAGTGTCTGTTAACAGATGAACATATAGAGAAGATGTGGTAGAAAGGCATGATGGAGTTTTATTCAGTCACAAAGAATAATTAAATTAGTTCATAGAGACCATCATATGAAGCAAAACAAGCCAACCCTGAAAGACAAATATGGTTTCTTTCATGCACAGATCCTAGACTTAAGAATATGTAAAACCATTTATACATATGTATGACGTGAAGTTTGAAGGAAGGCTAGGGGAAGGAAGGAGACTAGCAATAGAGGAAAACGAAGAGGAAAATAAAGAGGAAGTTAAATTTTGGAGAATTTGGTAAAAATATTTGATGTCTTTAAAAGAAACTGTCGTTATAACATGCAGTACTATATACAATGTACATATGCCAGTATGGAAGTTAAAAAAATAATAAAATCAAACAAAACCATCTCTGAAATTCTAAGCTGAAAATTTAATTGTTCTAGTTATCCCATTCATACGATAGCTCTATACTAGACAACAGCTTTTCTGAATCAAGATACATGAAGCATTCGCTGGTGAGAACGTCTTTATGGCTTCTATAGCTGCCATTAACTTGCTTGTGGAGTCCCCATTCCTGCTTCTGGGGCTGGAGAAGATAGAAGGGAGGTTTCTTGAAATGCCTCCAAGGGGCATATTATCAGAAAAATCTTACTACAAAAAATCTTACTACAAAATATTATGTCCATATCATATGTTACATAGTGAAACAAATAACAGCGGGCTGTGGTGGCACATGCCTTTAGTCCCAGCACTCAGGAGACAGAGGTAGGAGGATCGCTGTGAGGTTGAGGCCACCCTGAGACTACATAGTGAATTCTAGGTCAGTCTCAGCTAAAGTGAAACCCTACCTTGAAAAAAAATATCAAAAACAAAACAAAACAAAACAAAAATAAAAATAAACAAAAACCAACAAATTCTGGTGAGAATATGGCTACCCTGAATATCCTGAATTGTATAATGCATAAGCCTGGACTTTCCAATAAGGATTCAAGAACACAGCCAACATTTAAAATATCCGTTCTGTGAAATGTCATTTTGAGTTCTAAATAACCAATTCAAAATTATGAGATTGGGGCTGAAGAGATGGCTTAGCAGTTAAGGTGCTTGCCTGAGAAGCCTAAGGAAACCAGGTTCGAATTCCCCTGTATCCATGTAAGCCAGATGCACAGGGTGACATGGGTGTCTGGAGTTTGTTTGCCGGGGCTAGAAGTCCTGGTGTGCTCATTCCCTCTCCCTCTTGCTTGCTCCCTTTCTCTCTCTCTAGTAAATACATAAAAATAAAATATTTAAAGCAAGTATGAGAGCTTTTTTTCCAACTGTGCTTGGGAAAATAATTTCAAGGCTATTATCTACATACATGAAATATGACAAGTAATATGCAGTTAAACACTCCAAGTAAAGGTACCACCTTTCATGTCTTCAGGCACACACGAAGTGACTAATTGGATTTTGCTTTTGATTATTAAAACAAGCCACAGTGTAGATCATGTTAATCTCTTTTCCCATTGGCAGACCAAAACTTGTCAAGCATGAAGGCTTCAAGTCTTCAAGTAATGAGAGAAAATTTTAATGAGAGAATTTTAGGGAGAGAAAAATTCAGTGTTTAGTCTGGAAAGTGGACTCTCTCCACTAAAGTGTGGGTGTAAGTCGTATTTGTCCTTGTATGGAAGCAAGAAGCACTAGCTCCTGTTCCACACACGAGGAAACAGGTATCTGAACCAGAAGGAAAAGAAACGCAATCCACATTTCCCATGACTTGTACTTTGATATAGTATACAGAATTAAATGAGCCAATTTAATCAAGATTGAAATGTCTGGAATCAAACTGTGTGAATGCTAAAAGGAATTATAGAATTTTAGTGACCTTAGAGTGGAAAACCTCAAACCCAGAAGGACTAAGAAAAAAAAAAAACCTTGATAAATGTGACCTCATTCACCTGTTTTAATTATTATATGACAGACAGAGAAAAATTAACAAGTCAAAAAGCAGAAATAGTGTTACAATCCAGACAAGATTTGATTTCTTTACTTCCACACCTACTCCAAACCAAAACCCAGTAATCAATAAAAAAGAAAGAAACGAGCTGGAAATCTGGCTTTGCAGTTAAGGCATTTACCTGCAAAGCCAAAAACCTTGGTTCAACTCCCCAAGACCCATGTAAGCCGGATGCACAAGGTGGCACATGCGTCTGGAGTTCGTTTGCAGTGGGTAGAGGCCCTGGTGTACCCATTCTCTCTCTTTTAAACAAATAAATAAATAAAAACATGAAATTTAAAAAAGAAAGAAAAATAAAATATATGAATACAGTATGCAAATGACACAGATTAAGGACAAACAATTCATAGTAAATGCAGATGATTTTAAACATACACAAATAGCCCCAACTTCATCCATAATGAAAGAAATGGACAGCTGTACCTGTGGCCCCAGTGAGCTTCAAATGATCAAGGCCCTGCCACACCTTGGCTGGTCTTCATGTGACACCTTCTAGGCTTCCTGACTCTCAGAAACTGTGAATCATGAATGTTAACTGTTTTCTACAGTGATGTTTTACTATAATTTACTATATAGTAATGGGTAGTCAACACACACACACACACACACACACACACACACACAATTTATTAATTTACTTACTTACTCATTTGAGAGAGAGAAAGAAGCAGAGAAAGGGAGAAAGAATGGGCATGCCAGGGCCTCCAGCTGCAGCAAACCACCTTATACATCTGGCTTGTGTGGTTCCTGGGGAATCAAACCTGGGTCTTTTGGCTTTTCAGACAAGCACCTTAACCACTAAACCATCTCTCCAACCCCAACATACATACTCTTGCCCTCTCCTCACAACACCATCTCCCACCTCTGCTTCCCAGAGAACAGATGCCCCTTTGCTTGATCTGATTGGTCTATCCCCAAAGACAGTATGATCCACCAGGCTGTACAGCAAAAAGAGAGGGAATGGGGAGGAGAGGAAGAAGGAGAGAAGTCATCAAAAGAAAGATGGTAGAACCATTAAGTAAGAACATTTCTCACGCTGTTTTCAAATTACTACTTTAGTAACTTTTCTCAGAGTCTGTTGGCTTGTATATTTCTAATTTGTCCCCCTATTCATTTCTTGGGTTTCATCTTGCTTTCAACCAGATCATACACACTGGCTTCTAGATAAGATCTAGAAATGTGGGAGGCCTTACAACACTCATATGAGTGAGTTAATGAGAAAAATAAGATGCTGGCATTACTGACTACCTTTCAAACTATACCCTTTCAATAGATAGATAGTACATTTCATAATACATAGTCTGGGATGCACAGCATAAGATGTTGCTCGCCACACTTTCCCATATATGGCCTTCATATTCCCCACCCCTCCCCCCACGAACCCAGTCACCACCTCATGAGGTTGCAGTACTTCTGACAACTTTATCTCTCAGTAGAATCATGCTTTGTAAAATCTGGAACTTATTTATAAGATGCACTCTTATTATTCAGTACATGAACACAACATGCAACGATCATGCTAGCATAATTTCCATCTACTCCTTGATTGTTTCTGTGTGTTTCAAACCTTTCTTTTCTAGTTATTTTGGCATGTATAATTATATGTTGCAGACTGCATTTATCCTACTGTGCTTTAAAACATTAGAACTACTTCTCCCTCTCTAACTGTATTTATGTACAAGTTATGGCCACATCATCTCTTTCTTCCTACCTCCTTACTTGTGTTTTTTTTTTTTTTTTTTCCTTGAGTGCAATCTATTCTATTTCTATGTGGTCATTTTAGCTTCATGTGTGAGTGAGAACACATGACATTTATCTTTCTGTGCCTAGCTTATTTCACTTAACACAATACTCTCCAATTTTAACCATGTTGCCATAATAAAGGATTTTATCTTTTGGTGATTTTTTTTCAGGGGGTGGTGTTCAAGGTTGGGGTTTCACTCTAGTTCAGGCTGACCTGGAATTCACTTTGTATTCTCAGGGTGGCCTCAAACTCTTGGTGATCCTCCTACCTCTGTCTCCCGAGTGCTGGGATTAAACGCATGTGCCACCATGCCTGGCTTCTTTTTGTGGTTTAATAAAAATATTTCATGATGTATATACAATTAATTTTTCAACCCATTCACCTATCAATGGCCATCATAGTTTAATGCATTGCATGTCTTGACTGTTGTGTCTAGTGATGCAACAACAGCAAAACAACCAATGAAGTATTTCCTTGATATAATGATTTCATTTCTTTTGGACAGCAAAGTGGTTGCTAGTTAATATGCTAGTTGCCTTCTCATTTTTGAGGTCCTCTAGATGGTTTTTCATAACTATCATACTAAATTGTATTCCCACCAAAAGTATATAAGAGTTCCCCATTTTCCTACATCCTCACTAAGATTTCTTTTTATTTTTTTGTCATTTTGATGATAGCCATTCTAGGTGTGCGGGGGTGAGGTGAAATTTTAGTATAGTTTTTATTTGAATTTCTCTAACAATTGGTGATGCTAAGCATTTTTTTTTTCATATATCCATGGGTCACTATACATCTTGAAAAGTGTCTATCCAGATCATTTACCCACATTTAAAATCAGATTGTCTTTTGGATGCTGAGTTGACTGAATTCCTATGTGCTCTGGGGATGAAGCCCTTGTCAGAGGAATGGTTTGTGACATGTTCTCATAGTGCTGGTCTTCTTGTCACTGATGGTTGTTTCTTTAGTTAGTCAAAGCTTCTTTTTTCGCAGACTCTCATTTGTGTGGGTTTGCCTTTACTGTCTGGGCTTATTGAGTCTTTATCATTTCTTTAACTAGCCCAATGTCTTAAAGATGTTTCCTTTATTTTTTCTTCAGTACTTCCATAGTTTTAAGTCCTTGATCCAATTTATGTTGATTTTTGTTGCTAGATGACAGGAAGGCATCTAGTTTTAAGCCTCTGTATACATATACACACTTTTCACAGAGACATTGTGTGAAAATGCTCTTATTCAAAACGTGTTCACAAGGCCTTTGTCCAACATCAATTAGATGCATAGATTGCTTTCCAAATTTTTAATTCTGTTACATTGACCCATATATCTGATTTTATGCCAGTACCATGCTATTTTGATTACTATAGCTTTGTAGTATGTTTTAATGTTAAATGCATTTTGATGCCTCTATGGATGTGTGTGTGTGTGTGTGTGTGTGTTTGTGTTCAGGAATGCTTTGGTGAGTATTTTAGCTCAGTGAAGAATGATGTTGAGGGCTGAAGAGGTGGATCAGTGGTTAGGGCACTTGCCTGCGAAGCCTAATGACTAGGACCCACTTCCTCAGCACCCATGTAAAGCCAGAGCTGCACAATGGGGCGCATGCATCTGGAGTTCGTTTGCAGTGGCTGGAGGCCCTGTTGCACCCACCCTCTCCCTCTCTTTCTGTTTCGTTTCTCTCTCCTTATAAATAAATTTAAAAAAAAATTTAAATATAGAATGTTGTTGGTATTTTGAAATGAACTGAATTGGATATGTAGATTGTTTTGGATAGTGTGGATATTTTAACAATATTAGCTTTCCCAATCCAGGAACCACACCTGGCATTTTACATAGGTGCCGGGGAACCTCATGACTGCACAAGTCTTTTACCCACTTACCCACCTCCCTAGCCCCTAGACTATCTTAAAGCAAATATATGTATCTTGAGAAGAGCAACTTAGGAAGCTTCCATATCTTAAAGGCAATGATTATAAATTAAATATCTTTTCCTGTGCATTTATGCATGTCAATAACCTGTTAATGAATTATTATGTGGCCTTCTGAAGGAATTACCTGATAGAATGTCATACCTGAAAAGGATTTTTATGTAGCTTTCTCCCTCACTACACATTAGTATGATTCTTACAACTAGCCACACGTTATCATTTTTTTTAATATTTATGTACTCGAGAGAGAGAAAGAGACAGGAAGAGAGAATATAGGCACTCCAGGGCCATTTGCCACTGTAAACGAATTCCAGACTCTTTGTGCATCTGGCTTTACATGGATACTGGGGAATCAAACCCAGACTGGCAGGCATTGCAAGCAAACACCTTTAACCATTGAAAGATCTCCTTAGCCCTCATGTTACTGGTTTTTAAATCAGGTTGTTTTTTCCTAAGCCCATGAGTCTGTGTGAACTGTGGAAAGGTCTAGGCTGGGAGTAGAGGGTTGTCTAGTATCCAAGCCTGGAGAGACTAAGACCTGTACTCCAGTTCCATAGTCTCAGCTAGCCAGGAAATCAGCGGTCACCTTTCTCCTGCAGAAGCGGCAACCTTTCACAGCAACAAGCCAGGAGGCTACGTGGTAGTGGTCACCTGCCTGCAATTTGTGGCTGAGAGTAGGACAGAAAATACCAATACGGCAAGGTAGGAGGCCTTGGTGTGAGGCACTGGGCGATCCCAGTGTTGCTGGGGGCTGAGCTGGGTCGTGAAACATCTTTGCTCTGAAGCCCTCAATCAAGCAGGACTTTAGCAGCCCACAACTGTAATTTCAAACCACAAGAGGAAACAGAGCTTCCTCAAACTTTTATTTTGCTGAGGAAGTGGACGATTTAAATAAGTCTGTTTGACACATGCCTGTCTGACTCCCCACTTCTTCTCATTTCTTGCAAGTGAGCCATAAAGCTATTCCCCACTTGTGCTAATGGGATTCATGCATTCTACATCTGGTATTCAGCAAGCATATTTTTCTTCTTTTTTTCATTGAACTTCTGCCCATGCACACATTCAGGGTCTCATTTTAATGGCAGGATTATTCCCTGTGTATTTAAATACACAGGAAACAGGAAATCATCTGAAAGAACACAGTGATCTCATGGTTATATCACTTTTCCCCACAAACTCATTAGGGATCAGAGACAAAGAAGAGATGCTGGAGGTTATAGCTTGGGGTTTCTCAACCTGAGAGGCTGGGTGACCTTAAGTTCCCTCTTCTGCTTCTTAACACAGTAAAAATTAAGAAAATGAGATAGTACATTCATGCCAAGAGACAGGAAAAAAGTTTCTCACCCCCCCCCCCACCATGATAAACGTCTAGTCAGCTCGAGGGAATATAAGAAGTCTCATGAAGTCTCCTACAAAAGGAAAGGTCTGAGGGTGGAGATGAACCCGCCACAAAGGCAGCATGAATGGCCCCATGGCATTTACCCAGTGCTCAGTTGGCCACAGCTTTCCTTACAGATGTGCCCATAACGTGGAAACCTGCACTTCATGGTCACTGTCATTTCTTAACCACGGGCCACACAGTCACCACCAAACCACATGAGTTAGGGGAAGGAGCTCCATTTTAAGCGTGAAGAAATGAATTTGGGCTCTTGAGGACTCAACTTCCCACAAGAAAAGGCTTTTGTCCTCACAATTTTCTCTGTGGGGCAGAATTTCCAAGGATGCTCCTGCACTGAAAGCTTGGAGAAAGGCCAGGGAGAGAACACATCCTTTCAGAACCTTGTGAATGGCAAGCCACAGGCTCCATGGCTGAACCCTGCCAGGTTGGGGCCAAAGATGCTCAAAGCTGAGGGACATAACAACTCTAGAAGTCCCTTCTCTATCAAAACAGACATAGGGGTTCTATATTCAAGTTTATAAAATTTGAACAATAGTATGCCTTTCTTGTACATATGTAAACTGTGTTTGCCTAAAAGCCTTAATAAATTTGAATGGTTAATTCCCTAGTTTATGCTACGGAATACAATAGTGGTAGGAATGGGATGACTTCACTTGGCCCTTGGCAATTCCAAGGCTCCCTTCACTCTTGCTCAGCCTATAGAAGTGTGTTTGTTCTTACATACTTCCTTCCCTGTGATTGTTTTGTTCTCACTCACCCAAATCCACCAGTGTCAAACCCTGGTTCAAATCTTCCCTATCATCTCCATTATTATCAACTTATGTCTCCTCTTGAAATGAGAATCTTGGGGTGCCTTGACACATCAGCATTATATACCAATATACCAATAATTTTGGGGTGTCCTCACATTCTTATTAATTTGATGAGTGAAATCCACAGACAGTAAGGTTCAGAAGGATTTTATGACAGCTTAGAGCTTTAGGAGGGAAGGCTTTAAGAGAATAGGAGCTTAGGGGAAGGAAGGAAGACCTAGCTTTTACCCAGAGGCCAGAGGGGATTTGAAAAGCTCACCTCATGATTCAGGTTGGTATTTTTTATGTGAGCTCCATTGATGGGCATCTCGCCTAGCCAGTTAGTCCTGACATCAGGTATCTGGGGTCAGGATTTCTGGAAAAGAGCAATCTTCTCAGAAATCTTAATTCTCTAGGCAGGCCCTTCTTAGAAGGGGATGAAAGGACTCCCTGAGTGGCAGAGATGAGGAAAGTCCAGACCCTTGTGGTGTTTCTGACCTGTAGTAAAGAGTAATGATATAGATTTCCCCCTGGAGACATAAGAACCATTCCTGCATTTATCCAAGAAAAAAAGCTATGTACTTTGGGGCCCTGTAACCCCTAATCAGCCTCACCTTTCCTCCTCAAATCTACCTTTGCATTAGGCTATATCCTTCATTATTTTTTACCTATTCTCACTATTTTTAATGAATCGCTAGTCCTTTTATTTTTCCTATAGCATCTTTCTTTCTTTCTTTCTTTCTTTCTTTCTTTCTTTCTTTCTTTCTTTCTTTTTTTTTTTGTCTACTTAACCTTACTGAAATACTTTACAGGGTTAAACAGTCTAACTCACTCTATTGAATCTTGAAAGTGTGTGATTTTACTTACATAGAGCCAGTGTGTGTGGGGGGGGGGCAGTGGGGTATGGAGTAGTGGCTTTGGTTTGCACCTATTTGGGAGTCAATTATGTGCAGTGTGTGAGACATCTCTTTCCAACTCAGTTTTCAATAACATCATGTTGGTAGCCTAAAGTTGGCCATTGTGGGATTTTTGATCATGGAAACTAACACTACAAATTGGGGTTGTTTCCTTCCTTGGATCACCACATTGCTACTGTCCACTGGCCAGCAACCCACACATCACCTGAGAGCTTATTGGAAACAGAAGCTTGTATATCACTTTAGACCTCCCTGGTCAGCATTTTGCATTCTAACCAAAGCCTGCAGTGAACGTAGGCAGCAAGGAACTCTCAACATCACCTCTTACATTCATTAATGGATTCATGTTACAAAGACTCGACTGAGTAACGCCTATGTTTATTGAAATTCTCCATATGAAACTGTCTTAGCCCTGCCTGATTGAAGGCTGCTTGTGCTGTTTCAAAAAGCACAATGCCCAATAGCTTGCCGAAGTCCAGATTTTCATACCAAATAAAAGACATACCAAACTAACAAAGGAAATAAATGTATTTTCAGGCATGGAGAATCTAGTTTTCCTACATGCAATCTTGATGGTTGATGGATTTGTGGTACCTATCATATTTATGGGTCAAATAAATTTTAAAACCAAGGCTAATATTAAGAAAGTAGTGATAACATCTTCGTATTAATGTTTGCCCCCAAGAAGTCATATATTTAAAAAGTCCACATTAAGCACAACCCTAGAAGCACACATGGAACTTACTAGCTAGACTCCAGTCTACAGTAACAGAAATCTCTGAAAAGCTGTGTCCATTGAACATTTGGGAGTGGGGAGGTGTTTACTGGCAGAACAAGAACATTCCGGGTCAGACTGTTTGGGTTTAAATCCAGCTCTGCGTTTCCTAGCTGGGTGATCCTAGAAAACTTTCTCTGGACGTGTGACATGAAACTATAAGAATTTCACCTACTTCATTTCAACTAGTGGTGCCAGTCAGCATACTAGTTCACTTGAGGTTAAGCTTGCTGCCTCTGGACTGGGTACTGCACTTTGATCGGCCTAACACCCACCACGTGACCTTGAATAGAGACATCTCTGAGATACGGATGAGCAGATAAATCATTCCCCACATAGAGTTTAGAACCTTGCCTGGGCCCAAGTAAAGGCTATCCAAGATGTTTTCAATGGATTCTACTAAAATGCTTTTCACATTTTAAATAATATATTTCTGTCAGCAGACTAATAAGCTCAGATCAAAGTAATTGTAAAGATATATATGACTATACATCTGTGGCTTCATAATGGGAACTCAAACAAACAAAAAGCTTCAGCCTGAAGCTAGGAGCATAGCTCAGTGGTTGAGATCTTGCCTAGCATGCAAAAAGTCCCCAGGTTCCATCTCCCACACTGCAGAGAACAATACACCAACATCAGACTTAAGAATGTCTTTGTGGGGCTGGAGAGATGGCTTGGTGCTTAAGGCATTTGCCTACAAAGCCAAAGGACCCAGGTTTGATTCTCTATGACCTACATAAGCCAGATGCACAAGGTGATGCTAGCATCCTGAGTTTGCAGCAGCCGGAGGCCCTGGCACACCCATTTTCTCTCTTTCTCTCTCAAATAAATAAATAAATTTTAAAACATAAAAAAATGATGTCTTTGGTAAATATGTGAGAGCATTACAGTTTCAGGCAGTGTGTCACAATGTCTTTTGGGGAGCTTTGAAATTCCAGGTCTCTAACCCAAGAGACCCTGGTGCAGTTAGCACATGCATTAGGATTCCAGAATGTTCCCTGAGTGATTCTAAAGTGCAACGAGGAATTAAGGCAGCTGGTCCCAGGGCATGAAAAAGCAGATGCATAAACCAATTAAGAAACAAGTGGTGGGCTGGAAAGATGGCTTAGAGGTTAAGTGTTTGCCTGTGAAGCCTAAGGACCCTGGTTCCAGGCTCGATTCCCCAGGACCCACGTTAGCCAGATGCACAAGTGGGTGCACACATCTGGAGTTTGTTTGCACTGGCTAGAAGCCCTAGTGCCCCCTCCCTCTTTCTCTCTCTGTCTGTCACTCTCAAATAAATAAAAATAAACAAAAAAATTTTAAAAAGAAACAAGTGGTACAGGAAACAGATTGACAAACTGGAATGGCCTAGATGTATAGCTATTGGCTTCTTGTTTGTTTGTTTCTAGGGTTGGTCTATCAGTTAGTTCTGTAGGTCTGGAATCTTAATGAAGGCATGCTTTTTCCAGGCTGACCAGCTGGGATGGGTTAGAGGGGGGTGTCCATGACTTTCTTGGAGACACATAAAAAGATCTATTGATTCCAAATAGAAAGGGAAATCATGGGCCAAAGAAATATTCCATCAAGCCCAGGCTGGTAAGTTAAAGTTTATTGTGATTGCTTATAGGAGTGTGATTGACTCGCAGATTGGAAAGTTACATATTGGGTGTGGGCAATTGCTTATAGGAGTCTGAGTAACTCACAAGCAAGTGCACTCTTGACAAGTCTACCCCTGGCCCAATTTTTAAACCTCTTATGTACTTAAACCATTTCTAATATGGTTGGAGAAGGAGGGATTGATGAATGGAACCTTAAGAGAGTCAGAGAAGGGTCTTGTGACCTTATCTCCCCCCTCTTCAAGGAGGAATATCTATAGTACCATCCTCCTAGACCTAGCTATCTTTGGCATACTTAGTTTTCTTTATTTCATTGTCCTAACTGGCTCTTCCATGATAGTCACAGGCCATATCAAGGCCACAGCAAAGCAGTTAAACTACAATGAGACAATTAGCCCCCATCCTGCTCCCACTACTTAGACAAGCACTGCTTTGACTAGAAATCATTTCATCACTTACCAGCAAAAATACCAGGCATTGGGGGACATGAGTTAGCATTATAAAAATTGCTTAATAAACCTATGAAATCAGGAAGCAATCTAGAGGAGAGTATGGGTTCACACGGCAGTGGCATAAAGTCGATTCATGTTGAAATACATGGACTAGTTCATATCCATGAAGTAGTTCATATCGAAGTGGCATAAACTACACTCCTAATTCTAGACCGGTGGTTCTGGGTCTCACGCCTTGCTACATTTCTCCATTGTCTGGCTCGGGCCACACCACAGACCAACTAAGTCAGAAGCCCTGGGTCTTGGTTTTTGAAAAGTTCCCCAATGGTTCCAGAGGATAATCATGTCTATGAATCAGTGAGACTACTGTCTCTTCCCCAGGGAACCCCCAAATTCCTCTTTCCAGAGTTCCAGTTCATTTGCTAGCACTTAAAATATACATTCAAAGTAACTGAGGTAGAAAATGTGTTAATATTGTCAAAGATACCCAGCATACATTTATTTATCTACAGCATCCTCTAAATAGTGAATATACAATTTATTGTTGAATTCATGTAATTTTGTAGGAATAATGGAAGGATTCCACATATCAGAACAACGGAAATGTTGGACATGCATGCTTTGGAAAAGACTTGGAGTCAGTTTGCATTGATACTATACAGCTTATGAATCTACAGAGAAAGAGAACTGAGTCACAAGGTTTTGTGACACTTTTATGACATCATACTCCAGCCAAAACATTGGCATGGACATTGCAGTAGTATAGCTTGTTGCCTGATATAATGAAAATGGTTTTCTTTGGAAGAGTTAGTAGAAAACAGAGTTTCCGTTTTGTTCTCATGTTCATTACTAAGTGTATTGAACTGTAGATGTCTTTACTCACTTATGTGTTTAGAATTAAAATGCTTTAAAGCCTGCTTTTCAAAGCAAAATGAGAGGCCTTGCCTCTTGAAGGCATCCTAACTGCCCCATGTCCACGTTATTTTACTGATGCCAAGGATGTACATGTGGATTCAAGTTTCAGAACATTCCTCAGTGTCCGTAGGAGATGATTTCCTCTTTTCAACTCCGAGTTCACTTAATCTTCGGGAATGTTGGAGATGCCACTCCATAAAGGTTGCTGCCTCTAGTCCTTGACACCTCCCTTTCTGGCCTCAATTTCTGTCCTTGATTCCTTGGCTCAAAGGCACTTGGGTTTTTGCTGGGAGAATCAGTGTGGCCGAAGTCAAAGGTTTCCCACAAAACACTTAAAAAAAAAAAAGATAGCTTATATCATTTAAAACATTTTATTTTTATTTTTATTATTTATTTATTTGAGAGCAACAGACACAGAGAGAAAGACAGACAGAGAGAGAAAGACAGAGGGAGAGAGAGAGAATGGGCACACCAGGGCTTCCAGCCTCTGCAAACGAACTCCAGACGTGTGCGCCCCCTTGTGCATCTGGCTAACGTGGGACCTAGGGAACCGAGCCTCGAACCGGGGTCCTTAGGCTTCACAGGCAGGCGCTTAACCGCTAAGCCATCTCTCCAGCCCTTAAAACATTTATTATTACTAACCATATTTCTTTTTTTTTTCTATCCAAAATTCTCCAAGTGTGTCTTTGACGAATATAAAAATGCAACACTAGGGCCTTTATTAAAAACAGAGGAAGAAAGCATGATGGCCACTTCCCTCGAATTAATTCTGAAAATGAAAGCATTTTAGAAGTCATGGGCTCTAACGCCCATGCCTTTGCTAGTCAGGATTTAGGCATTCACCTCCCTAGAAAAATGTCGTACAAGTGGAAGCTCCAGGCTCATGGGGTAATACATGCTGTGCCCACAGATAGTCAGCAACAGGCAGCAGGCTGTCAGAGTATTATGCTAATGAGATTTCTGTTACTGTAACAAAATACAAGAGATAATCAAGTTAAAAGAGAAAGGGTTGTTTGAGTTCACATCTGGGATGTTTATCCTTGGTCACTTCTATCTATTACTTTTGGGCTTGTGTTGAGGCAATATATCATGGTGGTGTCATATAGGAAGCTATTTATGTCAAGGTCAAAAACAAATGTAGGAAGGAGCTGGAATCTCACCACCCTCTTCATTTGCATATGCTTCAGGACCTCAATCTTCCCAACAGGCCCCACTTCTTAAAGTTTTCACCACTTCCCAAGAGGGCCACAAGCTGGTGACCAAGCTTTTAGCACACGGACCCCTTTAAGATGCAAACAAGACCAAGAATAGAGTTGGGGGGGGGGGGAGGAATCACAAAAGAGGCTAAGGTTGACTTAAAATTACTGGGTTTAGAGTTACATTTCATCCACATCCAATAAGTCAACTTTCAGACATTGGCCAGCACCCATTCTTTGAAACACAGGGTTAGTGGTGATAGTGGAATTTCCAGAAAAAGAGGCTTACGAGACATTTATAATTATCTAGTTATAATTAATATAATTAATTTATAACTAATAATATAATAAAATATAATTAATTTATAATTAGATAGCAACAAGGTGGTGGGAAATTAACTGACACTGTTATATTACTCTCTCATCACAATAAAGGATAAATTCTCTGATGAACCTGTCACACATGCAGATATACACGGACTTTCTGAAATAGGAGCATAAGGGACTGTCAACGTAGCCCAGTAGGTAGAGTACTTGCGTAGCATGTCAGAAGCTCTGGACTTGATCCCCAGACACCTCACAAACCAGATGAGATGAGATGCAGCCTGTTTGTCATTCCAGCACGTGGGAGGTGGAGCTAGGAGGAGAAGTTCAAAGTACTCCTTAGCTGCACAGCACATCTCAGGCTAGCCTGGGTGACATGACACCCTGCTGAGAGACAGAGAAGGAGCCAGAAACAGAGATGCAGAGAAACATAGAGGTAGAGACAGACACATGCACAGAATGGAAGCCCAGAGGACTTTGACAGCAGTTGAAAAATTATCATGTGACTTGTACAAATGAACTAACCCTGCAGAATCTGTTTTCTCATCTGCAGATAGGGAATCATAAAAGTGGAGGCATGGTGGAGTTATTTGGGTATTTTGTAGGAGATCCGCAAAGTAGAAAACCAGTAGTGTGTCACAAGGCAGTCATATTTTAAATGTTAGCTATGATTATTATTGATGGAATCCATCCAATACATTGAAAATATGGCTGGAACTGGAAAAAGAAAAAAACAACATGTAACATTTTACTGACAAGCTTGGAGAAATATGTGGCCAAGTGAGAGGATGCCCAAAGTATTTGAATTTAGAGTTAAATGTCATTTATATACATGCATGCTAGGAAAGGACATAACCTTACCTGAATTTACTTTCTTCAAAGACTCTGTTACTATAAAAAGATACCCCTTAAAATGCTACCAAATTATACATCCAGGACTCTTTAGAACAGTGTGTTTATTTTTAATTTGAAGGTGCCCTTGGGTGTTCCCATGTTCACAGTCAAAGCCAAAGACCTCGAAAGTGTTCAGGGCTTGATTGGCCAGTTCGGGGCTGGAATGCAATTTGCATCCCATACCTTCCTAAGCTCCCATGAACTGGAACTCAGAAACATTTCCCTGTGAAAGCGACTGCTCGAAGTAGCTGTTTGTTTATTCATTTACTCAGAACCAAATTTTATAAACTGACATCTACAAAAGAAGCTAATCCTTCCAGTTGGCTTAAAGAAGCTTCTCTTGTTACCACAGACACATTCCCCTGGGTCGTGTCCATTATATTAAGTCCTGACCTAAAAACCCCTCTGTTCTGTTTCAGCAGTTTTGGACCTTGTATGAAATCTCTCTGGCCTTTACCAGTTCATGGATCTTAAGTAAAATGAGTAAGAAGATACAAGGGGAAATAAAATTCAAGCAAATCATGCTTGAATTCTTTAAAACAAAGCCTGAAACACTAGAAAATATTCTATTCTATTGTGCTTTTTTTTTTTTTACATCTATCAACCTTCCAATTGAAGGAATTTATTGTGCAGCCAGTTTTAAGTAACTCAGTGAGGAGAAACTCAAGAAGTTAACAAATAGGTCAGATGTCAAAGATCTTAGAATCTCATTAGATGGTCAGTTAATAAGTAATTATAACAGGATATCATTAAACATCGAATGGCATCTAGAGCATTCAGAAATGGACCTGGTAAAAGGTTAATTTAGTCCCTAATGATAACCAGCACTGAAGCTGTTTATTGTCAGCAAATCCCTAGGTCCTAGAAGGAAGAGTAAATTTCCAAAAGGCAGACATCATTTCAGAAGTTATTGAAAACAGAGAGAACATCCACCAAAAAGACCATCTAATTAGGCAGTCAAGAAATAATGGTCGGCAGCTCCCCAGATGCAGGGGAATCAAACATAACATCCCCCAGACAGACAGAAATGGAACTAAAACTATTTTCAGTTGTGAAAAAAAAAATATAGCAAAACTCAAAAACAAGAAAAGAAACTTCTAAAGCCCAGAACATAGAGGGAAAGTTACAATGACTCAGGAAACAGGAGCAAAGGCAGGCCTCATAGCTCGGGGTGCTAGGGCCTTTCAAGACCAGAACCTGCTGCAAGAATTCATGGCACAAACAAGAATTGAGTTTCCGTGCAAAACCAAAGCCCTAGAAAGCACTGTACAGCCCCTGAAGGGGCCAGAACACCTCTGCCTCTGGAAGTGTGCCAACAGCCCCGCCCTGTGGGGGGAGAAAGGAGTCTTCCAGGGAGAGGGAACCCAAGACGAAAGGTTAGGTGGGTGTGGAAACTAAACTCTCTTCATGAATGCACTTGGAGAATTTCAGACTGAAAATGTATCAACAAAAGAAATCCAGAATCAGTGGTTCTTTAACTTTTTGACAATCTAATGCATGTACGTAATGTGTTTTTATCATATTCACTCACTCCACATTATCCTCCTCCCCTCCTACTAAACCCCTTCATTCCCACTCAAACCCTTCCTCCCACGTCACTTCTCCGTGACCCACCATTTGAAACTCAGTGAGCTTGCATGAGTGTGGGTGTTGGGGGTTACGTACCAGCACATGGGCAAATGACCAATGCTGGTGCCAACCCAGGTGGACACCACTTCAGCATGGTACTTGTATCTCTAGAAAAAAAAAAAATGGTTTCCTCTGAAGTAAATTCCCAAGCAAAATGAATGAAAATCAGACCCTCAGAATGATGAAAAAGCCATTTACAGGGTATGAAGCAATAGCAGTAATAAAACTACTAATAGATTTTAACAATATTTTCATTTATTTGAAAGAGAGAGAGGGAGGGAGAGAAGAAGAGGCAGACATAGACAGTGAACAGATGCCTCCGGGCTTCCTGCCACTGCAAGAAACTCCAGTGGCATGTGCCACCTTGTATGTATGGCTTACATGGGTACTGGGGAATTGAACCTGGGTCCCTAGGCTTTGTAGGAAAGTGCCTTAACCACTAAGCCATCTCTCCAGCCAAAAGAATTAATAGATATTAAAGTAATCAAGTAATAGATATTTAAGGGTACTTACAACAAGTAGGCTTACCTTGTTTAAAAATGGGGGAGGGGAGTGTATCTGAAAAGTAAAAATGAAGTTATGAATCACACACTAAGAGCCACATAAAAAGTACGCCATTAAAGAATGCAAAATTTCTGCAAATAGATGAGACAGAAGATCGAACTCCTTGGAATTAGATCTTTGTATTTTGATGGAGAAAGATTAAAAGTTAAGGTAGGCTGGGCATGGTGGCGCACGCGTTTAATCTCAGCACTCGGGAGGCAGAGGTAGGAGGATCACCATGAGTTCGAGGCCACCCTGAGACATAGTGAAATCCAATCCAGGTCAGCCTGAGCTAGCATGAGGACCTACCTAGAAAAGCCAAAAAAAAAAAAAAAAAAAAAAAAAAGGTAAGGCATATTTTAAATGTCGGAAACCACAGAAACTTTGATGTGTGCTTCTTGGAAAGTCTAAAGGAGTAAATTAGGATTGGCCAAATAATGCTCTATAATATAATGGTGAGGAATTTCCAGAAGACAGAAATTCTTAGGGTTAAAAATAACCACCAAGGGTCAAGTAGAAGATAGAACTGTGACGAGCAAAGCTTTCAGAGAAGAACAAAATATAGTGAGTGTCAAAGATGAGCCAGTCATGTGTCTGAGGTCTTCTGGGGCCAGATGACAGGGCTCGGAGCCAGGCTGAATTCCGTTTATCTTGCAGGATAGCACAGTTCTTTGGTAATTATGATTTATTCATTCCTTTTGGTCTATTCCACTTTTATCATAATAGCTTTTTTCATTGAAGAAGACGCTTGTACCCAAATTCTTCTTGTTGTATTTTCCATGCGTCATGTTTGGTATTTTATTTAATTTTTTTAAAGTCAACATCTTCCCTAATGTTCTGAGTTGTTACTTTCAATCTTATATTCGCAGGGACAGTTAAATTTTAAAGATAAAATCAAATATTCCGGACAGTCAAAATTCACGAGAACAAAACTTGAAGAAGCGAGTCGACGTCCATTGCCCAGACTTATTCAGATGAATCAAATAGATTAAGCTCTGTTATTTTGACCATCTCTAAGAAGGGCGAACATTCAGTTGCGTTCTTGCTGAACAAGACTGAGGGTCAAGCACAGTGCCAAATTCCAAGGGGAAAAACAGCTGATGAGTGGGTCTCTTTCCTCAAGGAGCTCAACTCCCTCATCCACTTGGGAAGACAGACGGAAACATCCATGAGCATCGTCATGTAGGCGGGTAGGTGATGTGCTGTCAGAGTCTGATGTGTGTATCACCGCCGAAGTCTCACAGAATGCATAACGGAGCTGGTGAAGGTCAAGGGGTCGTGTGTGCCAGACCACCGCGTCCAAGCTGCAAGGGAGACATTGAATTCAGCAAGCACCAGGCACTGGCAGCCGCAGTTGATGGCTACGGCGCATCAAATAAGCACAGGCCTCCTGAAAAAGGGGCTGAAGGGAGGAATGCAGACGCCAGGTTGTGAAGTGCTCTCTCACTGTGATTCTTTAAATGCTAACTTTATACAAACGGTGATAGGAAGTCCATCGAGGCCCTCCAGAAGCCAGCAGCAGAACTGGATTTATGGCTGAGAACGATGATCGCTTGGGGGGCAATGCGGATGCCGATTACAAAGGAAGGCAAGATCAGAGGTAGGAGAGCCAACCAGAACAGTAATATAGCAATCCAAACAACAAATAACCAAGGCTTCTGTTAAGCTTTGTTCAGACTGAGAACGGAGAGGAAACTGGTTTGGTTTTGTCTGTGCTCTGGAATGTGAAACTCATCTTTTATTTAGTTATTTTTTTCCTACAGTGTCATTGGGTGTGAAATCCTGCCACCTAAAACCAACACCTGGGCTGGAGAGATGGCTTAGCGGTTATGTGCTTGCCTGTGAAGCCTAAGGACCCCGGTTCGAGGCTCGGTTCCCCAGGTCCCACGTAGCCAGATGCACAAGGGGGCGCACGCGTCTGGAGTTCGTTTGCAGAGGCTGGAAGCCCTGGCGCACCCATTCTCTTTCTCTCCCTCTATCTGTCTTTCTCTCTCTGTCTGTCGCTCTCAAATGAATAAATAATTAATTAAATAATTAAAAAAAAAACAACACCTGGCAAGCTGGTAGAGGAGGGAAATAGGAGCTACTCCGCTTCCCATCCCTGGCACCCTGCAGAAACTCCCCAGGCCCCACTCACAAACATCTTGCAAACTACTGAAGCCCAGAGGTATGGGGGTGCTTGCTGTAGAAGAAAGGTTCCCACCCAGGTGGTTGGATGGGCCACTCGGGTGCGTCCTCACCAGCAAGCAGCTCTTCAGATCCTGAAGGAGACCTCAGCAAGAGGTCACAGACACCGAGGTTCACGTCTTTACATGTCAAGTAACTATTGCACTCAATCCCTCTCAGTGGGGCTCTCGCCTCGGCAACAATAGGGGACCAACAAGTTACGAGTCAGCCTGTGAAAGCTGATGTTCTGACCCTTCTGTTCCTGAATCGAGGGTATCGATGCAAAAAAAAAAAAAAAAAAAAAAAAAAAAAAAAAAAAAAACAGGGCTGGAGAGATGGCTTAGCAGTTAAGCGCTTGCCTGTGAAGCTTAAGGACCCCGGTTCGAGGTCCCACGTTAGCCAGATGCACAAGGGGGCGCACGAGTCTGGAGTTCGTTTGCAGAGGCTGGAAGCCCTGGCGCGCCCATTCTCTCTCTCTCCCTCTATCTCTCTTTCTCTCTGTGTCTGTCACTTTCAAATAAATAAATAAATAATTTTAAAAAAAATAAAAAATACTTAAAAAACAAACCAGTTCTCGGCTTGGATGGCATCTGAGTTCGTTGTAGATTCTCTCCTTTGGGAGAACCGTCCCGCTGCATGTGTGCAAACTTCCCTGCAAGTAAGTACGTAATTAATGATGTCCCAACTATCAGCAGAGAGCCCTCGCTATATTTTCACTCCATGCTTACAATCCCCATGCACATACTGAACCAGGCTCGGTAGCAGTTACAACAGGCACCATGCTCTCATCAGGTCCTGGGCAAGCTGGCCTGCTCGCTGCTGGACGGGTCTCCTGTTGTCAGGCAAAGCTATGGAATCGATTGTAACTGCAGAGTGAAGTAAAACATATTGTCATTAATAAGAATTTACAAAAAAACTATTACATGACCTTGTTGTTATAAATTCCTACTCCATTATTAATTTATTGTAGTTCGTATACAAAATAATTGGTTTCATCATGACATCTTCATTCATGTATGTCATTGTCCTGGGCTTGGCTTTGACCTCTATCACCCCAACTTGTACCCTTCCCTCCTCCCTACTTGTGCCCTTCCTTTCTTAATAGTTCCTCTTTTTTTTATATAAATTTTTTATTTATTTATTTGAGAGCGACAGACACAGAGAGAAAGACAGATAGAGGGAGAGAGAGAGAATGGGCGCGCCAGGGCTTCCAGCCTCTGCAAACGAACTCCAGACGCGTGCGCCCCCTTGTTCATCTGGCTAACGTGGGACCTGGGGAACCGAGCCTCGAACCGGGGTCCTTAGGCTTCACAGGCAAGCACTTAACCGCTAAGCCGTCTCTCCAGCCCAATAGTTCCTCTTTTTTTATAATGTATATATTACATAAGAGTGTATACTGAAATACAAGTTCTACCTGAGGAAAAAATATATGCTATTGGTCTATCTGAGTCTGGCTTATTTTGCTTAATAGGATGTTTTCTAATTGCATCCACTTTTCTGCAATTGACATAATTTCATGTTTTTTTAATGGTTGAATCAAACTTTATATGTGCTACATCTTTTTATTTTCATCTATTCATGGACATCTAGTCTGGTCCAGTACCTTAGTGTGGTGGTTTGATTCAGGTGTCCCCCATAGACTTAGGTGTTCTGAATGCTAGGTTACCAGGTGTCAGAGATTTGGGAATTAACACCTCCTGGAGGCGGTGTATTGTTGGGGGCAGGCTTATGGGTATTGCAGCCAGTTTCCCATGCCAGTGTTTGACACACTGACCTGTTTCTGTTGTCCACTTTATGTTGGCCAGGAGGTGATGTCCACTCTCTGCTTATGCCATCATTTTCTCCTGCCATCATGGAGCTTCCCCTTGAGTCTGTAAGCCAAAATAAGCCTTTGCCTCCCCACAAGCTGCTCTTTTTCAGGTGATTTCTGCCAGCAATGTGAACCTGACTGCAACACTTAGCTATTACAACTCATGATTCTATAAACACAGATGTGCAGGTCTCTCTGTGGTGTGACAATACAGATTCCCTCAGGTACATAACTAGGAGTGGTGCAGCTGGATGATAGCTTTATTTTTATTATTATTATTTTTTTTTATTTTAAGGAAAGCCTATACTGATTTCCATAGTGGCTGTACTAGTTTATATCCCTATCAGTACCATGGTTACTGTGAATTCTAACTGGAAATCAGGTATCATGATATCTCTAACATTACTCTTCCTATTTAGTTTTGCTTTAGCTATTTGGAATGTATGTGGGTGTGTACACGCGCAAGCTTCTATATGCCATTCAGGATTGCTTTTCTCGTTTTGCAAAGAATATTGTTGGAATTTAATGGAAATTGCATCGAGTCTGTAGACCATTTTGTTAGTGTGTCTTCACAGTATTAGTTCTGCTGGTCTATGAACATGGGAGATCTTTCCATCCTAAACTGTCTTCAGTGTTTTAAAGTTTACATTGCAGAGTTATTTCAATACTTCAGTCAGACTTATTCCTAGACTTATTACTTTACTTTCTTCCAAGCTCTTACAAATGGGTTGCTACTTTGCTAAAAATGTTTGTAAGAGTTTTCTGGTAGACTCTTTTAGGTCTTTAATATGTCGTATATCATGTACAAAAAGGATCTTTTGACCTCTTCCTTTCATAATTGCATCCCTTTTATTTCTTTCTCTCACTGCTCTGGCTACAAATTATGCAGCATATTCAATGAGTATGATGAAAATGGATACCTCATTCTTTTTTCTGACATTAGAACCACTTTATAATCTTTATTCTACTGTTGCAGCTAGTGAAGTTTAAGTGATCTATCATCTGTATGCATGTATCTAATTTGCCAAGCACTATTTATTAAAAACGTTGCCCTTTCTCCTCTGTGTTCTCAGCCCTTTATCAAAGAGAACCGCAGGATTAGTTCCAGGTTCCTTACGCTGCCGTCTCCTTGCTCCTTGTGTCTTTTTTCATGTCACACCGTTTTGATGGCTAAAGCCTTGTAATATATTCTGAATTCAAGCCTTTTGGTTTGTTCTTTTTTGCGCTCAAGCTTGTTTTGGACATGGTATGTGCGTGTGCATGGGTGCACTGTTTCATAGAAATTTTAGTTTTCTTTTTTTCTAGATCTCCATAGAATGTCATTGGTATTTTGATAGAAATTGCACTGAATCTGCACATAGCATTAAGTAGTATGGACATTTTAATGCATAGTTTTCTAATCCACTAGCAAAGAATGTCTTTCCACTTTTGCACATCTTCAAATTCTTTTATCAATATTTTAAACCCTTTTCATTATAAAGATATGTTGCATCTTTGGATAAATTTATCCTGAAATATCTTAATCTTTTGGTAAATAATTATATGGAATTGCTTTCTTGATTCTTATTCCACCAAATATTTTCTTGTTGTAAGCAATGATACTGATTTTTCATGTAATTTTGCATCCTACCACTTTGTTGAGCTTCTTAACTCCCGTCTCCAGTAATGTTATTTCTTTCTTTCTTTCTTTCTTTCTTTCTTTCTTTCTTTCTTTCTTTCTTTCTTTCTTTCTTTTTGTAGAGCATATACCATGCTATTGCAAACAGTCACAATATTATTTCTGTTTTGGTTCTTCTTCTCTTTATCCTTTGGCTAGGGTTTTTGGCACTAGGCTAAATAAAAGTGGTACATGCCTGGCAATCACTGAGGGGGCAGTGGTAGGAAGACCATGAGTCTGTGGTCAGTCTAGATGGCAACAAGAACCTTCCTTGCAAGAACACAAGCCAAAGTGCCTCAGGGAGCACCCCATCTTGTCCCTGTTTGTTCAGTATGCATGCCTTTTGTTATGTTGAGGTATATTCTTTTCATACCTAGTTTGTTTAGCATTTTAATCATGAAGTGGTATTGAATTTTATCACGTGCTTTTACACATCTATCTATCTATCTATCTGAGATCATATAGTTTTGTCCAGTTGATGTGGTATATTGCATTTATTGACAAGCATGCACCAACCCATCATGGTATCTGGCTTGATCATGAGGAATAATCTTTCTAAAGAGCTGATATATTTGAGTTGACACAATTTTGTTAAAGATTGTTTCATCTATGTCCATTGAGAATATGTCTATAGTTTCCATTATTTTGCTTTACTCATGTTTGGTTTTAGGATCAGGGCAATGTTAACCCCATAGAATGTTCTGGGAACAATCATCTTCCCTTCATTTGTTTTAGAATAAATTTAAAAATTGTTATCAGTTCTTTCAATGTTTCGTAGAATTCAGCAGTGATACCATCTGGTTCTGGCCTTTAATGAAATTCCTTTCATTGCTGACTCATTCTCATTGTCCCTCATTCTTCAAGGTGGATGTCTCCAGGAATTTGTCCATTTCTCCTAGGCTATTGGTGTATTGTTGCACATAATCATCTGTAATTCTTTTATAATTCTTTAGTGTATTTCATCTTGTTGCCCTTTTCACCTCTGAGTTATTTGCATCTTTACTCCCTTTTTCTTACTTTGCCCGAAGGTTTGTTAGTTTTGTTTACCTCCTCAACAAACTGTCTCTTGGGGGCCAGAGAGATGGCTGAGCAGCTAAGGCATTTGTCTGCAAAGCCTAAAAACCTAGGATTGACTCCCCATTTCCCAAGTAAAAACAGATGCACAAAGTGGTGCATGCATCTAGAGTTCCTTTGCAGTGGCTAGAGGCCCTGGCATACCCATTCTCTCCCTCTCTCTCTAAACAAAAAATAAGTATTTGAAAAAAAAAATAACTAACTCATAGTTTCATGGATAGTATTGTTGTCTTTGTCTCTACTTGACTTATTTCTACCTTGGTCTTTATTATCTTTTTCCTTTATTAAATTGAAGTTTTGTTTAGTCTTGTTTTTTTTCTAGTTCCTTGAACTATGTGATAGCTTGTTTATTTGGAGTTTTTCTGCTCTACATTTACATTGGAGTCTCCATATGTCTATTAATGTTTGCTTTACATATTGAAAAATGTAATAAGTTTGAAATCAGGAGGTGTGATGCCTCTAAATTTGTTCATTTTTTTCCCTCAAGATTAATGTAACTATTTACATTCATCTTGTTCCTTCTGAATTTTAGAACCACTTTTTCTGTTTCTATGAAAATAAAAGATTAATATTTTGTTAAGTATTATTTTGAATCTACAGAACACTTTGGACATTTTCAGATTCTTTTTCCGTAAATCGCATTCCTGACTTGAACAGACAGAGGTAGCCCCATCTTTCACCGAACCCCACAGTACACTGTATCATATTCCATGATGGATCACACAGAAACATAGTTCTTTTCTTCCTTTTTCCTGTATTTTCTACTCCCCTGTCTTTTGGCTTATTTATTTTGTATTGTTTGTCACACTAAGTGCATTGTAATGAAAGCCACAAAACAGTCATCTAACTAAAAAAAGATCTAAACACAAAAACCAGTGTTAAGGTTTTATTCTCTCTTTCCCCCTTTGGCATGTGTATGTGTGTGAGCTAATGTGTGTGCAGATGCACACTTGTGCAGAGCTCAGAGATTGACATCAGATATCTTCCTCTATCACTCTTCACTTGATTCTATTGGGAAAGGAACTCTTGCCAAAGCTAGAGCTCACTGGTTTGGTTAGACTGACTGGCCAGTGAGCCCCAGGGATACCCTGTTCCACCTCCCCAGCACACACCACCATGCTCAGCATGTCCACGTGGGGTCTGGATACTGGAGCTCAAGTCCTGATGCTTGTGTGACAAGCACATTGCTCATTGAGCCATCTCCCCGTGCCCTTGCTTTCCTTTCTTTTCAACTCAACTTAAGTCGAGTGTGTTTGTATAGATGATGCAACTCCATTTAGACTGGGTCCTGAGTTCAGTTCATTCTAATAATGCTCACAATTATATAGGGGGATTGAACCTGAAAGAAGAGGAATTAAAGCTTAAGTTGTTCTGTCTGACTATACATTCATTCTGATATACATACCAGGGCCAAACAATTTCCATTTCCTGGATCTAAAATTAATATATTTGTAACTCTCCTAATAATTCTTTTTTATGATAGATAGAGAGAGACAGAGAAAGAATTGGCCGACCAGGGCCTCTAGCCACTCGGTCAAAGTCCAGGTGCCTGTGCCACTTTGTGCACACGCGTCACCTTGTGTGTCTGTGGACGGGGACCTTAGGCTTCACAGGCAAGGGCCTTAACCACTAAGCCATTTCTTCAGTCCCTAATAATTCTTTTGATTTAGAATGTGCAATATCGCCTTTTAACAAAAGCGATTTTATTTATTTATATATTTAAGAGAGAGTAAGAAAGAGGCAGATACATAGAGAGAATGGGCACATCAGGGCCCTCAGCCACTGCAAACAAACTCCAGACACATGTTCCACCTGTGCATCTGGCTTACATGGGTACTGGAGAATCGAACCTGGGTCCTTTGGCTTTCTAGGCAAGCTCCTTACCACTAAACCATCTCTCCAGCCCATATATTACTTTATTTTGACTTGAGTGTTTTAAATTCTTTTAGTGTTATCTTTATAAATAAAAATAAATAAAACAAATTATTCACTTTTTAAATTTTTATTTATTTATTTGCAATCGGGGAGGAAGAGGGAGAGAGAGAGACTGGGCATGTTAGGGCCTCTAGGCATTGCAAATGAACTTGTTGCTTATGCCCCTTGTGCATCTGACTTATGTGGTTCCTGGGGAATCAAATCTGGGTCCTTTGGCTTTGTAGGCAAACACCTTAACCTCTATGCCATTTCTCCAGCCCATTATTCACTTTTGATATATAAACAAGATATTTTATCCTATATAGAAAGTATATCCATGAAAGTTATGTAAAATTGTTTTGCTTTATTTCTAATACACCAATTATAGGAATATAACAAAGAAATTGTTTCATCCTCTAACTTTTTGACTGGGTACTTCCCAGAATTCTTCCCTAGAAATCCTTAAAGAGTCAGCTTTCAGCTACAAAATAGGAAAGTCTCTGAAGGTAAATAATCTTATGCCTTGTAAAATGTTTGAACATTCAAAGAGCTATTATTTTAAAAATCCTTTATGTTAGCCAGGCATGGTAACTCATACCAATAATCATAGCATTCAAGAGGCTGAGGTAGGAGGATCACCAGGAGTTCAAGGCCAGGCTGGGCTACATAGTCAATATTAGGTCAGTCTGGGCTAGAGTGAGATTGTAGTGAAAAAACAAACAAAAGAATATTCTTTATGTTGTTTGACTTTAAAGTAAATACAATAAACCAAAGCTTCCATGAACTAAAGAAAGAGGGGGATGACCATGTTAGAAATTAGAGTTAGTTGATGTCCATTACTCAGTGAGAGTGGCCTGACCCAGTGATAACACTGAAATTAAATCACATCAGAATACACCAAGATTTCAAATTTAATAGCATCTCTCCTCCATGGGGAAAAGAACTAAGTTCAAATGGCAATGGTGTCTTTTTCTCTGCACTTCTGTAATCTAATGTTTGTCGGTTTAATTTTTCAAGACACATTCTTACCTTAGACTGCAATCTGCTGATGCTCTGTCTTAAACAAATAATTGCATGAGTTCTGTTGGCAGGTCTACCTCCAGCTTGAAATTTATAGGAGCTCATGAAATATTACTATAAATTTTTTTAAAAAATTATTTTAAGACCATCCAAAAGAAATGGCAGTGCAAACTACAGTGATATCCACTGGCTCCCTTTGAGGGCTCTACGTAGATGCTCGCCTCTCCTGCCCATGTCTTATCCATTTACGTGCAATTTACAAGCCTCCACATTAAGGTTGGCAATTTTGGCAAGGATTTCACTTGGCAGCTAAACATACAGCCTGTCCCGTCCATGAAACTGTAACGGGGCACTGTAACTGCAGTGTAAAACCAGCTCTCGGGGCCATACGAAATGTGTGCATACAAATGTAAACATGTTTGAAGGAGATGGAAGGGAAGGCAGGGTGTGTTGAAAAGAGAATGTGCCCAGGTTTCCTCTCTTGTTCTGAGGACCAGGCACATAAAAGAGCCTTGGGCAGGGAGCGTGCCAGCTGGCCGGCGGCAGGCAGCTGGACTGCAGAGTCAGAGGCTTCTGTGCAGATCCACATCCTCCTGATCCCACAGCTCATTATGCAGTCAGTCCCCTTGCCTGGCCGTCCTGATGCTGTTTGCCTCATTTCACTGCAGAGGAAACCAATGCTAAAAAATGTTTTCTGCATATCACATTAGCTTTATTTCATCCTGATCTACATTGGAGAAAATGGACTGTAGTTTGGTTCTCTGATGTGTTTCCCATTAAACTCGTTCTTGGTCAGGTTAACCACTGGCAGGGTCATAACAGGCTGTACATGGTGTCATGTTATTTTGTCCCTTGTCACCTTTGTTGCCCTTTGGAGTAGTGTTTTCTTGGTTTCCTTTTAATTTATGAAGTGAATTGCTCCTCAGAGTACATGACATCATACATTCTTTAATGGATGTGACATGGAAATTAAATGTCTTAAAACCCATCTGAAACAGTAGTAAGATCGATCCATTACCACACTGATGCCATTTCTAGTAAAACATTTCATTGTTTAATTTGTAGCAACATGTCAGTAAATTGAAAGCTTCCCACTAATGCTTGGATAAAATCCAGTTTGGGCGAAACTCTGTGGCCAGTAATGCAAGATGTCCTTGTTCGACCCTTATCTTCTATATAATTTTCCAACAGATAGTCTTGAAGCTCATAAATCTAGTTATCTTTTCTTTTTCTATAGTTCCAAAATATTGCTAAGTGTGTAAGTAATGCAGGTATCCCATAAAAAATGGATGAAAGGGGCTGGAGGGATAGCTTAATGGTTAAGTCGTTTTGCCTGCAAAGCCAAAGGACCCAGGTTCGATTCCCAAGGACCCATGTTAGCCAGATGCACAAGGGGGTACATGCATCTGGAGTTTGTCTGCAGTGGCTGGAGGCCCTGGCAGGCTCATTCTCTCTCTCTCTCTCTCTCTCTCTCTCTCTGTGAAATAAATAAATAAAAATAAAATATTTTTTAAAAATTGGATGAAAGAATGAACGATTGATTGGACATGTAAACTTGAGCAGTCTCCTATGGATGATATTTTAAAAAGTCTTCATTGTTCAAGGTGAACACCGTGGGATAAGCTTTTGTGTATCTTTCAGAAAACAAGGACGCACAGCTGAATAGTTGTCACTTTTCTGATCCTTCTGGATAAAGGTCTTTTGGTTACTTCTCTGATTCAGTCCTCTACTACTCCAGCCCTCAAATCAATGAAGGACCCTGGCCTATTTGCTGTTCCATTGGAAAGCAATAGGGAGCACCCTTTACAACTTCACTTAAGAGCAAGAAGTACAAGGCAGATATTTTCCTTGCTGTCTTCCTTGAATCCCATCGCTAAAGCCTCTACCCTACCCTGCATGGCTCTGGAAGCGTTTCCAACCAAGGACTTCCCTTTCCTACTAAAAAGTAGGGTATGGCGCCCTGGCTGGCCAGATAGGATTCTGAATTGATGACCGGTTAAAGCACTGGCAAAAATGCAGATGTCCTTCCTTCTGGGATGATGTGGCATGCTGTTTTCCGTGTCATTCTCCACATGAGAAGGCTCAGTTTACATAGAAATGATGCCAACACAGAGAGTGGAGTCGCGAGGCAACATTCTGATGACATTTGAATAATTCTAATGTTAGCGCTATACCTTTCTTATCCAGCCTGTTCAAGTTAAATGAGCCAGTGAATTATGGTTTAAGTAAGCTAGTTTGAGTTGTGAGAGGCTGAACAAATACAGAAGGCTATGCAGAGACCACAAAAACCAAGCCAGGACTACATCCAAAGCACGGAATCAAGAGGATAAAATGTAATGCTGTCTCCTGCATTTCATAAAAGAAAAGGCATTTTGCAACCCACCTCTGCCCCAGGCTGGGGGAGTGGAGCCGCAGCGCTAACTTAGTTCTGAAGCAATCCCAAATGTCACTCTCCGTTAAGAAGTGATGGAGGAATAGAGATTCCAACACCATTGCTAGTCAGCAGGAAAGGAATCATGTTCTGTCATTCAGCTGGAACGGGAATACATTTCACATGCAATCATGAGTACTCCAAATATATGAGTTCAGAAATACTACTGGTGCAAGTCAATGAAGTTCAACAAATAATCAGCCTGCTTAAAAGCAAATGTTTGAGGGCTGAAGAGATTGCTTAGTGGTTAAGGCATTTGCCTACAAAGCCAAAGGACCACAGTTTGATTCCTCAGGACCCACATAAGCCAGATGCACAAGGTGGCACATATGCCTGGAGTTTGTTTACAGTGAATGAAGGTCCTGGCATGCCCATTCTTTTTCTATCTTCCTCTCTTCCTCTCTTTCTCTCTCAAATGATAAATATATAAAAATAAATATTTTTTAAAAGAGAGCAAATGTTTGAAACCTACTTTCCTCTATGCGAGATTGTCAGTTTTAACCGTTGCAAACAAAGTGTTCATGAGGCACAGTCTGTGATTAATCACATGTTCTCAGTGGCAAGAGAGTAAGTTTTCAATGTGTGATTCAGAGAACACTGGAGAGGTTTACACAAAGTTCAAACGATATCATTCAAAATGTATAGATGTTGGTCAGAAAATTTATATTATTAATATTAGTGTGAAATTGGAGTTTTGTTTTAACATTAGTAATAAATAGCTATTTTTTAAAGTTCTGTTTTGATGACTAAACTGACAATATCAACAGAGACAACCCATATGAATAAGAAAATTTTTAATTCTGATTACAACAGTTGTTGAATATAATGGATTTTAAGACCAAAAGGTTTGAGAAATGCTGTAATAGAATAACCAGTAGAACATAGACTCAGATAGCATTTGTAATAATGGGATGGTGCATAAATTTTCTATATATATCTAGTCTAAACTTCATATACTTTTTTTTGGTTTTGTTTTTCAAGGTAAGGTCTCATTCTAGCCCAGGCTGATCTGGAATTCTATGTAGTCTCAGGGTAGCCTCAAACTCACCACAATCCTCCTGCCTCTGCCTCCTGAGGCTAAGATTAAAGGCATGCACTACCACACCTGGCTTAAAAAAATTTATATTTATTTATTTATTCAAGAGAGAAGCAGATAGTGAGAGACAGAAAGAAAATGGGTGTTCCAGGGCCTCCAGCCACTGCAAACACACTCCAGATGCATTGTGCATCTGGCTTATGTACATACTAGAGAATTGAACCTGGGTCCTTAGGCTTTGCAGGCAAGCCCCTTACCTGCTAAGCCATTTCTCAAGCCCTCATATATATGTTTTTATTTGAGAGTGACAAACACAGAGAGAAAGGCATAGCGAGAGAGAGAAAGAGAGAGAGAAAGAATGGCCATGCCAGGGCCTCCAGCCACTGCAAACAAACTCCAGATGCGTGCGCCCCCTTGTGCATCTGGCTAACGTGGGTCTTGAGGAACCGAGCCTCGAACCAGGATTCTTAGGCTTCACAGGCAAGTGCTTAACTGCTAAGCCATCTCTCCAGCCCCCTCATATACATTTTTAAGATCTAAAAATCACTGTGGTAATCCGCAGAAAGAAATCCTTATGCATTATTAAATTTGTTGTATTTTATGATTTTATGTTGATTTCAAAACATATATGAGAGAACTTACATTGATTTGCTGTAGGATGCTACTATCTTTAGTGTATCTGTACTGCTAATACAAAATGTTGATTTGTCATCATTTGTCCACACAAGGAAGTTAGGCCTTATCTGCGGAATGGTCTGAGCAGGTGGTGTCAAACTCTTTGTGTAAGATAATAAATATTTTGCGTTGGCAAGCCAAACAATTCCTATCTCAACTCCTCTGTAGGATATAGTAGCAGCCATAGGTGACACATAATGCAATGAGCTTGTCTGCTCCAATGACTTGTGAACTTGACTTGCAAACACTGAAATTTAAACTGTACAGAACTCTGATATATCATGAAATTTCTCTTCATTTTTACCAAGTAGATACATAAAAACAGTTCTTAGATCATAGGCAGTATAGAAAGAGGTGAGAATTGAGCCGGGCATGGTGGTGCATACCTATAATCCCTGCACTCGGGAGGCAGAGGTAGGAGGATTGCCATGAGTTTGAGGCCACCTTGAGACTACATAGTGAATTCCAGATCAGCCTGAGCTAGAGCAAGACTCTACCTCCAAAAACCAAAAATAGAAAGAAAAGAAAGAGGTGAGAATTGAATTGGGTTTTAGGCTACTGTTGGCTAATCCCTCTTCTAAACATTGCTCTGTAGAGCTCCAATCCTCTGAGGTTCTCAATGGCAGAATTCAATGACTCCTTGGGAAATGGTACACAGTGGAGATTTAAATTTCATATTGTAATTATAACCTCTGAAATATTTCATTTCACTGCTTATGAAGTCAATGGATTAACATTTTCCCTAAAAGAAAATACCTGTTTTTAATTCTCAAACTATCATTCTATGGGATTTACATGAGACTCACTTCAACAAAGCATTCCAAACTCAGTAGCTACAGATACTGTGCCTAATACCTGTGTATGGTATTCTCTATATAACAACATAGATATTAATATAGTTGCACATACTCAGTAACAGTAACTTAGCTTTATCTTTAGGCCACAGTTAAAAGATCATTGGCCCCCAATAGTGTCTTTTAATCATATGCAAAACAAATATCATGATTAATAGAGCCTATCTTCAGTCTACCCAAGGTCCTCAGACAGCAATCTGCAGCCCTTATACAAATTGGTATGTATGCAAAGTATGGTATATTATAGGAAATTGCATCCGTTTCAACATTCAATATTCATAGGAGGTTGTTCAGCTAGACTATTTCTGTTGAGATGAATGCCTCATGTTACTCACACACAGCTGCATCCTGAGGCATAATTAGAAAAAGACATTATACAGATGTACTCAGAGAGGGATAACAATTGTACCTTACCATTTGAATCCATGGGATTCCATGTGATCCCCACATTTTGTACAATCTCATTAAAATACAGATTCTGGGCTGGAGAGATGACATAGTGGTTAAGGTGATTGCCTGCAAAGCCTAAGGACTCATTTTGACTCTCCAGGTGCCATGAAAGCCAGACACATCATGACACAAGCATGCAATGTCTCACATGAGCACAAGGGGGCGTCATGTGCCTGGAGTTTGATATCAGTGGCTGGAGACCCTGGCACACCAATTCTCTCTCTCTCTCTCTCATTAAAAAAAGGCCAGTCTGTTGAGCTTGCCTCAAAAAAAGAAAAAAAAAAAAAACACTCCACAGATTCTCATATAGTGACTGTGCTGGCTAATCTTGATTGTCAACTTGATCAGACTGTGAGAGACTTAGGAGATTAGTGAAACATCTCAGCATATGTCTGTGAGGGCATTTCAAGAGATGATTAGATCATGAGGGTTCTGACTTAAGCAATGGTTTCATCCACTTATGAATTCAAATTTTGAGACTGCTGAGGTGTTTGTAGAACTACTGAAGGTGAGGCCTAGCTAAGGGGAGAGGGTCCCTGGGTGTGTGACTGGAGAGTGTATCTGGAACCCGGCTTCTTCCTATCCTTCTTCTCTCTGCCTCCTGGCTATCCTGGAGGGAATATCTTCCTCTACTACATGCACTGTGATGATGTCCTTCCTCACCATAAACCCATTCCACCAGGCCAAGAAAACTAAGGACTGAAGCTTAGCAGACTAGAAATAAACAATTCTTTCCTCCTTAAGTTGTTTCTCTCAGGAATTTGTCACAGCAGGGGTAAATCTGCCTAGTTCAGTGGATCTGAAGTGCAATCCAAGAGTGTACTTCTAACAAGCTCTAAGTAATCCTTGTGACCCATGAGTCTAAGATTCAGGAAAAGACTTCTTGGCTTAACACAAATTCAATGAGATCAAGTATCTTATACAATAGAACTTGAATGTTTACAAAATACCCTGGTGACTCATGTGCACATTCAGGTCTGAGACTCACTACTCTAGATTAAATTTCCTCTAATGTTATCAATACACTGGAATATCAATCCAGCTGTATTAAATAATTCTGTACCAGTAACAAAATACAATCTGAGTATATGTGAAAAACTGAGAAAAGAAGAGAGGAATAAAATTTACTCCTAAGACTGGGCACATTTTTTTATCCTGACATGCTTAAAAATGATTTATATGAGGTAACTTTGGACTAGATATCTACCAGCAAGGCTACATACATATTCAGGGACCAGAGGGAATATAAAGCAAGAGCTTAGTGGTTAGTTGTCAAACCCCTCCCCCTAAAAGGAAAACATCCCTTCTGATAACAGGCACTTGCTAGAAGAAAAAGCACTACATAGTAGAGTCACAAGATGTCATTTCCCAAATGTCAAATATCAAAAATATTTCATGAAAGTTGGACAGATCACAGTAATGGGCCATCAGTGAAGCCATACCTAGATCCACAAGACATCCTTTGGAGAGCTGAAGTGACATGGTAATTCAAAGGTGTCATATTTTCTCTCCCAGTTTATCTGGACCCATGTATAGAAACCATTGGAGGATAATTGCTAGGTATTTGTTGAGTGAGTTCAAAGACAATAGGACTGTGATCTGGATAATAAACATTTTAATTTGTGTAATAGTTGTCTTTTTGGTGAAAATCAAATGCTAACTGGAATGCTATGTCTTGTCATTTTAACTTTATTTGTTGTCGAATAGTAGAGGGATTAATAAGGATTTTCTATTTGTCATCCAAGTATTATAAATCAGTTAAGAAATGTTTGAGTCACACTGTAAAGATGTTAGTGGTGGTGGGGGAGAGAAAAGCATATTTTTGTTCATAGAAATATTGAAAGTTTAAGAATGGAACCAAGAAGATGAGCTTTTGAAAAGAGGAGCTACTCAAAGGACAGAGAGCAATGCAGTTCCATTTGGTTCTGAGCCTGGCTTGGCAGAGTGGTGCCTTTAAAGGGCTCTTGAACCCAAAGAGCTCTTTCTGGCACTGCATGAAGGAAGGGACCCAATACATTCTCTTTGTTCACGCTGGCTTCCTAAACCACCCAACTCTATTACTACCTTTTTCCTTGGTTATTCTCCTATTTTACCTCTCAGTTACAACCCCACCCCACCCCAACACAATCATGTTTTTGTCCTTAGTCTTCAGGCATATTCTTCTGGCTCTGATCCTGGCCATTCATGCCACAAGTTTTGCTTCATTTCTCCAGTGAACTCATGACCTTCATTGAGTAATGCCCAAGCATTGTTTGGTGCTTAGCATCTGGTCCACTTTTCTTTTGAGGCAAGCCTGACAGACTGCCTTTTATATGCAAAAGAGAGAGGTGGGTGTGGAATTGGCCCAGGGTCTCCAGCCACTGCAATTGAACTCCCGACGTGTGTGGCCCCTTGCGTGATATGTGACCTTTCATGCTTGTGTCACTGTGCGTCTGGCTTCTGTGAGACCTGGGGAGTCAAACATGAGTCCTTAGACTTGGCAGGCAAGATCCTTAACCACTAAGCAATCTCTCCATCCCTGGTCCATTTTTCTTTCTTCCTTTTTAAAACAAGATTTATTTTTATTTATTTATTAGAGAAAGAGAGAGAGAAGGAAAGAATGGGTGTGCCAGGACCTCCAGCTACTGCCAACAAACTCCAGATGCATATGCCACCTTGTGCATCTGGCTTACGTGGGACCTGGAGAAATGAACCTGAATCCTTAGGCTTTATACACAAGTGCCTTAACTATAAGCCATCTCTCCAGACCCCCTGATCCACTTTTCTAAGCAGGGTTAAGCACATCCCATTGCATAGTCTTACCTTGGTCAACTCTGAGCTCTCATTATGAACTGGTTTTTTTAAAAAAATATATCATTCATCTACTTATTTGTGTGTGTGTGTGTGTGTGTGTGTGTGCAAGGGGTTTAAAGCCCCTTGCCGCTGCAGATGAATGCCAGATGCTTACACCACATTTTTGGTTTTTTGCATCTGGCTTACCAGAGGGATTGGAAGTTGAACCCTGACCTGCAGGCTTTGCAAGCAAGTGCTTTTAAATGGAACAATTTTCTCAGCCCTCATTCTGCATCTTTTCAAGGATAGTTTTAGCTGGTTATACTGACTAAAGATCATTTCTTACTTGGGGAGATTCTTTCATTTGTTTTCATTTTCTTCACTCTCATAGAAAGTATAAATCATTGATTACTAAATTTTAATGACTAAGGAAAGAAACATGCACTGAATGTCATCCATAAACTCAGACTAATAGTAGTGTTACAGGCTTTGGCTGATCTGTTCTCTAAAATGAGCAGAAATCAGTTATTCTTGGTCAAATGAAATCTACTCACCTGTGGCGAGGAGATTGTGTTCATTTCTTACCTGGTTCAAAATCAGATAGGCAAACTAAATTTAGGTCAATGGTCAATGTCTTTAAAAATTCAGATGGCATGTTTTATACTGTATTTGTTACATAGAACAAAGCCACTGTCAAACTGTCTCATTTAATTTGTGCCTACATTGACTTAAAGCTATTGAGCCTTGCTCACAAAATAAAATAGTGTCTGTAGTTTTCAATGAATACTTGTCCTAGGATTAGATACGCGCATGTTAAAATCTTTTAAATAATTTCAGTATCAAAAGATTACAGTTTTCATAAAGCAGCAGGTCTTTCTGTACTAGCAGACACATAGTGGATCACATAGCCTCAAACAGCTTCAGATTGTTTATAAGACAAAAGCCAATATCAAGTTGGTTTTGCTCAAGAAGCAAAAAGTTATGTAGATATGACTGCTTTGCTGTGCAACTGAACAAAGGCTTTTATTTTATTTTATTTATACATTTATTATTTACTCATTATTTTTGGGTTCTCTAAAACTGAATAACTTTATCTATCATGTAAATTGTACAAAGTCACAAAATAAGTACAAGGCTTACTATCAAAGATATCTCTAAGATCAACTGAAAAACTTAAAAACTAGAGAGATGGCTTAGCGGTTAAGCGCTTGCCTGTGAAGCCTAAGGACACTGGTTCGAGGCTCGATTCCCCAGAACCCACGTTAGCCAGATGCACAAGGGGGTGCATGCGTCTGGAGTTCGTTTGCAGTGGCTGGAGCCCTGGTGCATTCATTCTTTCTCTCTCTGTCTCCCTCTCGCTCTGCCTCTTTCTCTCTGTTGCTCTTAAATAAATAATTTAAAAAAATAAAAACTAAAATAAAAAGCAAGTTTTAGGGCTGGAGATATGGCTTAGTGGTTAAGCACTTGCCTGTGAAGCCTAAGGACCCTGGTTCAAGGCTCGATTCCCCAGGACCCACATTAGCCAGATGCACAAGGGGGCGCACGCGTCTGGAGTTCGTTTACAGTGGCTGGAGCCCTGGTGCACTCATTCTCTCTCCCTCTCTCTCTTTTTGTCTCTTTCTGTGTGTCTGTGACTCTCAAATAAATAAATAAAAATAAACCAAAAAAATTTTTAAAAAGCAATTTTTTTTAAATATTTTATTTATTTATTTGAGAGCGACAGAGACAGAGAGAAAGCTAGATAGAGGGAGAGAGAGAGAGAATGGGCGCGCCAGGGCTTCCAGCCTCTGCAAACGAACTCCAGATGCGTGCGCCCCCTTGTGCATCTGGCTAACGTGGGACCTGGGGAACCGAGCCTCGAACCTGGGTCCTTAGGCTTCACAGGCGAGCGCTTAACCGCTAAGCAATCTCTCCAGCCCTAAAAAGCAATTTTTAAAATAATAAAAAATCTCCAAGATCACCTTGAAGTCCCCTAATTTTCTTGCTAATAGTTTTAGTCAACTGCTTATAGCTTGTACGAGGGGCCTTTGAATAGTTGAAAATATTGCTTATTGCCCTTGAAGCATTTTCAGTGACACATCTGTTCCATGGTGGAATGCGCTGCTGCTTGCCTTTCTTACTTCATCTTACTCTGCCAAAACCTCCCATTCTTCCTGCTACAGAAAATCAAGACAGAAAAATTAAAAAACCAAAAGCGTTCTGCTTCATGACAACTTACATGTTCTCATTGAAAGCACAGCAGCACTCCAGGCAAAGCTTTCACCATGGTATATAGTGATACATTGAGACGTGGGATTCACCAGCTTTAGCCAATGTCACACAATGAGTACATGCTATAAACAAGTGCTTAATGTGTATGGACCTCAGAGTCTTCTCAGAGTATTGACTCATGTGTTATTATGTAGTGTTCATTTGTGACAATTTTCTTTTTCAGAAAGTCTGATTTGTGATTTGTTTTGAAATCTGTCTCCACTCATTCACTTTTTTTTTTCTCAATTTTTATTAACATTTTCCATGATTATAAAAAATATCCCATGGTAGTACCCTCCCTCTCACCCCCACTTTCCCCTTTGAAATTACATTCTCCATCATATCCCTCCCCATCTCAATCATTCTACTTACATATATACAATACCAACCTATTAAGTACCCTCTTCCCTTCCTTTATATCTCCTTTTTAACTTACTGGCCTCTGCTATTGAGTTTTTTCCTTCTCACACAGAAGCCCAATCATCTGTAGCTAGGATCCACATATGAGGGAGAACATGTGGCGCTTGGCTTTCTGGGCCTGGGTTGCCTCACTTAGTATAATCCTTTCCAGATCCATCCATTTTTCTGCAAATTTCATAACTTCATTTTTCTTTACCACTGAGTAGAACTCCATTGTATAAATGTGCCACATCTTCATTATCCACTCATCAGCTGAGGGACATATAGGCTGGTTCCAGTTCCCAGCTATTATAAATTGAGCAGCAATAAACATGGTTGAGCATGCACTTCCAAGGAAATGGGTTGAGTCCTTAGGATATATGCCTAGGAGTGCTATAATTATATTTAAACTGGGCATGGTGGCGCACGCCTTTAATCCCAGCACTCTGGAGGCAGAGGTAGGAGGATTGCTGTGAGTTCGAGGGCACCCTGAGACTACAGAGTGAATTTCAGGTCAGCCTGAGCTAGAGTGAGACCCTACCTTGAAAAACACAAAAATAAATTGTATTTGTTTATTTATATGTGTGTGTTGGGGATCGTCCATCTGGCTTTATGTGGTTGGCTGGGGCCAGCAGATTTTGCAAGCAAACTCCTTTCCCACGGAACCATCCACGTAGCCCTCACCCATTCACTTTTAACCTACATATGCCTTTATATTTGTGACAGTTTGAATGCATGTGCCCCAGGGTCTGGCTAGGGGCTTCATTAAGGGGTGGATCCTAGAGTCCAGCCCGAAAGTGTCACTGGAGAAGGGTCTGAATTCCAGCCCAAGAATGTGAGAGAGCAAATCTTTGCTCTCGTGGGTTTGCCTGCACTGGTGTTTTGCTTGCTGCAGTTGTTTGTTTACTTTTCCTGGATCCATGGATGTAAGAAGCTTCTTCCGCAATTGATGGAACTTCCCCTGGATCTGTAAACTTGAAATAAATCCCTTTCTCCCCAAAGTACTGTCTGATTGGATGTTTATCCCAGCATTGTAGAACAGACTACTACAATATTTAAGGCAGGCTTCTCACAGACAATATGGTTTGGATTTGGGTTCTATCTACTCTAACATCTGCCTATTAATTAATTTCAGGGTATTCAAGTTTAAGGTGATTGTTAGCATATCTATATATATTGATATTCACCATACTTGATGTTTTCTGTTCATTGACCTTTGTACATATTTTGTCTTTGACTTTCTCTGCCTCTGATTTCAATTGGGTATTTTATTCTGTCTCATTTATTTTCACATTTATATTTCTTTTTGTATTTGCTGAAGTGATCATTGTAGAATTTGCAGTGTGCACTTATAACTAATCAAGTCCATGCTCACATAATACTCTACCATTACAGTAACACAAGTACCTCATCATTTTAAAGTACTCCTAATCCTTCCTCCCACTGCTTGTGTTACCACTGACATTTATTTCATTATACATAAACCTATATAAACTTCATAAGTATAATATATATGCACAAAAACCCATATATAATAAAGTACATACTTGTTATTATTATCTTCATCAAAACTGTTGCCTGCTATGCTGTTAGGAATCAGATTATAAAAGTTTTTATTTTACTTCCATGGTTTTTTAAAGATGTGTTTATTTTTTATGAGAGAGAGAGAATTGGCATGCCAGGACCTCCAGCCACTGCAGTCAAACTTCAGATGCAGCCTTGTGTATCTGGCTTATGTGGGATCTGGAGAGTTGAGCATGGGTCCTTAGGCTTTGCAGGCAAGCACTTTAACTTCTAAGCCATCTCTCCAGCCACTCCCATGGGTGTCTTTTTTCTTGATGTTAGTCCTTTCTTTATGTGGGTCAGAGGCTTTGACCTATGTCATTTCCCTTCTCTCAAAAGACCCTTTTTTAATGTTTCTAATAAGTCCGTCTATAAGCAACATGTTTCTTCAGTTTTTGTTCACATGGGAAAGTCTTTCTTTTGTCTTCTCTCCTGAGAATAACTCTATAGTGTACCAAATCCTTTCTCTTTTACTCTTCATATATTAACTATTCCACTCCCTTCTCTTCATATTTGCAGTGTTGCTGAAAAGTTAAAAGCTAATTCTCATCATTGGCCCTCTGTAGGCAAACTGTTCCCCATACCTGTGGCTTTTTGTTTTTCAAGAATTTTTCTTTATCTCTGCTTTCTACAATTTCACTATGATATGACTAGGTGTATGTTTTGGTAATTTACCCTGCTGGATATCTTCTGAACTTCTTGCATCTTTGGTTGAGTGACTGGTACTATTTTGCCAAAAATTCTCAGTAGTTATTATTTCAATTATTGCTTCTGTTCCTTTCTTTTGATATTACCATTTCATGTACGCTACGCTTTGTAGCCATACCGCTCTTAGATAGCCTTTTCCATGTTTTCTTCTGTCTGCCTTTGAAATTCAGAAGTTTCTGTTGATATCCTCCAGCTCAGAGATCTTTTCTTCAGCTATCTTAAGTGTGATTAGGATTCCATCAAAGCCATTTTCTTTCATAGTAATTTTTATCTCATTATTTCTTAGAATTTCCATCTCTCCACTTACATTATTCATTTGCTTTTGCAAATTCTCTACTTTGTTCATGAGAGCCTGTATTAGTTGTTTTCCTTGGTGTTGTAATAAAATACTGAGAAAAGCAGTTTAAAGGAAGCAGGGCTTATCTGGGCTTGTGGTTCTATGAGGACACAGCATTTCCTGGCAAGGAGATAATGATGGGGGAAGCACAAGGAGGCTGGTCACATTATGTCCTCCAGCTGGAAGCAGAAAGGATTGCTAATGCTCATCTGTCTCACTCCTCCTTTACCCCATAGTGTTCAGTTGGAACATCCATCCTACATCAGGGTGGGTTTTCCCTCCTCAGTTAAACCTCTCTGGAAACAACCTCACAGACACACCCAAAGATGGATCTCCCAGGTGATCCTAAATCTCATCAGCATGAAAAGCATGATAAACCATTGCCAAACTCTTGCATATTAATCACATCTCTGGTTCTGATGCATGTTCGGTTTCTCCAAGATCTGCCTTTTGGTTTGTGGTGTGCTTTGAAGTGTTTTTTTAAGAGGCTCAGTGATGTGCTGAGTACAAGGAAGTGCACTCAGTGATGGAGTGTGAGGAAGAGCAGAAGCCTTTGCTAGTCTGTGGTGAGGTTTCAGCTTCCAGTGCCTCTGAACAAGGAGCCTCAGTCTTTTCCCTCACTTAGGGGGGTCCTGCAGGTCCATATTAAGTGCCCCCGCTATGTCTATGTGGGAAGGCTTTTTCCCAGAGTGGGTCTATTGAGAAGTGATGGAACCTTTATGAGATTGTAATAATAGGAAGTCTATGTTATTTGGGGCAGGTCCCTGAAGATGATAATGGACCCCTGTCTTCTTTGTCTCTTCTGTGTCTTGCAGCTTCGTTCCCCATCACCACAGACACAACAGTTTGTGCCTTACTATAGACCCAAAGACCACATGGCTAACTGAGCCAAATGAAACCTTGTCTCTTTATAACCTGACTATCTCATGTATTTTGTTACAGTAACAGAGAGTTAAATAGCGTAGGTGGATAGGAGAAATTGGGAATTTACCTTTCCACAGCCAGTTAGACTGTGGAAATAATACTCTTAGTCAGATAATCTGTTCTGTAAGGCATCAGTCTTTAATAATTATTGAGATTTGGTTTATACCTCACATATGTTCATTTGGAATGTTCCATATATGCATGAAGGAATTATGTCTAAATTTGTTGATTAGATCAAGTTGGTTAATAGTATCTTTCAAATCTTGTATATATTTACTAACTGTTTGGTCTACATCTTCCATCCACTATTTTTAAAAAAAGGGATCGGGGGCTGGAGAGATGGCTCAGCAGTTAAGGCGTTTGCCTACAAAGCCTAATGACCCTAGTGATTGCCCAGTACCCACGTAAAGCCAGATGCATAAAATGGTGTATGTATCCAGAGTTTGTTTTTAGTGGCTAGAGGCCCTGGCATGCCACTCCCCAATCCCCGTCTCTTTCTCTTTCTCCCATCTCTTTATGCATGCAGATAAATAAAATATTTTGTAAAAAGGGTATTGATATCATTGCCTATATTATATAAGGTTCGCAAAAAACAGAACTCAAGGGGCATGTATATATCTGTATTTTAAGAGAGCTATTTTAAGGAATTGTCTCCTGTTGTTATTAGGGCTGGTGACTCTGAAACCCATGGGACATGGCAGACAGGAAGCCCAGGCAGGAGTTAATACTTCAGCCCTGAGCGTAAACCTGTTGGGCAGGACAGCAAACTGAAAACTCAAGCTGAAGCTAATGGGCCACGCTTGAGGCAGAGTAATTTCTTTGCCAGGAAACCTGATTAATTTTAAGGTCTTCAATTATTAGATGAGTTTCTACCAACATCATCCAGGATAATCTACAGACTTAGAGTTAATTTATTAAAGTTATAAGCACATCTATAAAAATCTTTTTTATTTCTATTCAATATGAAGTTTACTGTATGAACAAATTACATGTTGGCCATATTCCCATAGGATTATACTCATATAGCCCCTCTCTCCTGCTCTCTCCTCAGTGAGGTTGCTGGTGTCCACGCATCACGAATGCATCAGCCAGTCTCTGGGGAGTGGGGCACAATGCCTCAGGATATTCCTTCCCACCCAGTGGCTCTTACTTTCTTTCCACCCACTCATCTGCAATGGTCCCTGGTCCTTGGCCGGTGTGTCATAGTCTACTTCAGTGTTGCGCTCTCTGCAGCCTCTGGATTTCTGCTTTGATGGGTTATGAGTGTGCTCAGTGTCTATCTCCATGTCTCTGGAGCTTGTTGTCAGGACAACAATGAGAGCAGCACTCATGATTAAATTGCCACTTCCTCTGTGATGCCTCCTGCACCCTGACAGATGTACTAGCGGTGGCTTGTCAAATGCAGGGCAGTCGGCTATTTTTTCTTGTCATATTGATGGATTTTAGTTCCTCTCCCTCCCTCTCAACCATTTTCATTGTCATCTATGAAAAAACAAACAAACCCAAAACCAGATTCTTCAACTATGAGTGAGAAACTGAGAATGGCATGGATTAAAGGGGACAAATGCCATTATTTAAGAGACTTTGTGATGGCTGCAGTGTTTCTTCTTAATATTTTTAAAGCAACACCCACATTAGCATGTGATTAGATAACTGACACTATAGCCTAATCAAATTAATTCATGAAGTTAACCATCAAACCAATTATAAATGAGAATTCACCTATCTCTGCTTTATGTTACCAATTTTAGTTTCATGCTTTGTCAGGAGAATAATTCAAATCATTAGGTTTTCTTGTATTTTCATGTGTTCTTTATAAAGGCTATAATAATCTATAGATGAGTACTTATTTCTCCAACAAGACAAATCTCTGTCTCTAATTTAGAGTATTTGGTTCATTTATAGTCAAGGTAACTATTAGTATGGTTGGGTTAAAGTCCACCATTTGTTTTCTAAAATTTTTTCTCTAATCCATTTTCGTGCTTGCCTAGAAACTGCCTGTCTTTCTTGGTCTAGAAATTACAGCATATGTAAAATTATCACAATGTATCTTCAAACGACATATTGCTTCACAAACAAGATGAGAACCTTATAACTGTATAACTACATTTGTGTCCAGTTCTGGCCTACATACTCTTTTTTATTTTTTGTTAAAGGATGTTTTTACTTATGAAAGGGAAAGGCAGTGTGAGCATGGGTATGCCAGGAATGCTTGTCCACACACACTTTGTGTGTCTGGATTTAGATGGATACTTGGGAATCTAACTGGTCCATCAGCTTTGACAAGCAAGTGCCTTTAACCACTGAGCCATCTTTCTGGTCCTGGCTGTTTTCATAAGTTTGACTTCTACAAACGCTATATCTCAATACATTACTATGTTTGTCTTAATTGCTGAGAAGTTGAAGCTAGATACAGTTAAAAACCAAGATTTTTGCTGGGCGTGGTAGTGCATGCCTTTAATCCCAGCACTCGGGAAGCAGAGGTAGGAGGAGCACCGTGAGTTCGAGACCACCCTGAGACTACAGAGTGATTTCTAGGTCAGCCTGAGCTAAAGTGAGAACCTACCTCAAAACAGAAAAAAAAAAAAAAAAATCAGGATTCGCTGCCATTTCTGGTACTCAATATTGCTTTTTGCAGATCTGGAATTCATTTTTCTTCCATCTAAAAGCTTTGTCCTGGTGTTTTCTGTAAGCAGGCCCGTCACAGACTAATGCACTGAGCCTTCATCTGCTGAAAGTGTTTTTCATTTTTTTTTCTTGAGGTAGGGTCTCACTTTAGCTAAGGATGATCTGGAATTCACTATGTCATCTCAGGCTGGCCTTGAACTCACAGTGATCCTCCTACCACTGTGTCCTAAGTGCTGTGATTAAAGGTATGTGCCACCATGTCTGGCTCTTTCTATTATTTTTTTAAGGACACCATTGTTGACCACTGATGTCTAGATTGACTTTTTTCTGCCTCTTAGTAATTTATTTTTAAAACCATTTTTATTTTTATTTATTTATTTGCAAGGAGAGAGAGAGAGGTAAAGAGAGAATGGGCATTTCAGGACCTTTAGCGGCTGCAAAACAAACTCCAGACATATGTGCACTTTGTGTATTTGGCTTTACATGGGTACTGGGGAGTTGAACCTGGGTCCTTAGGCTTTGTGGACAAGCACCTTAATCACTGAGCCATCTCTCCAGCCCCCACTCTTACTCCTTTATTATTTCACTTTCCTCAGGCCTGAAAATTTGGTTATCATTTATCATGTTATTTCCTTGTGTAAAGTTCCCTTTTTTAACATGGTTGCTAGGAATTGGTGTTTTGTGTTGTTACCAGTTTAAGTCAGATGTACCTAGATATGAATTTTTCTGTGTTTGGCCTTCTTGCATAAGTAGTAAGTGGAATACTTCTAAGAAATGCATTTATGCAAATGAATATATTAAATAGAAAGCAATATAGGAGACACTCTGCAGATATGCTTCTATTTTTCTAGAGGGTGAAAGATTACTATGTTCAATAGATCATGGGAGACCCTCAGGTTATTACTATCTTAGGACATAGTGGTTTGTAACTTAGGCAAATAAATTGTCACTTTGGAAGACATAGGGACAGCCTTTGAAATGATCTGACCCCTTGACTAGCCATCAGGAAATTTAGAGGCCAGACAAGTAAATATAAAATGAGTAATTTTCAGATCAGACATTTTGTTAAGATTTTATATGTTTGGTAGTTTGTCATATATCATCCCTTGGATCTAGTAAAAAGAAAAAAAAAAAAAACAACCAAGTATTGTATCTCCCACGGTCATAATAGGTGTTCTGCCAAAGCACCCCACAACTGGCATGGCTTTGTCCTGGTGATTGGCAGGAAGCTAGCAGCACTGGTCATGTGAGACAGGGCAGCGGGCTGTATCTGTGGTGTGAAGAGAAAGAGGACAACTAATGAAGACCGGGAAGACCTTGAACCTCATGCTATTCCCCAGCTCTTGTTTGAGGAGCCATTTTGATAAATAGCTTCTCTGCTTTCCTAAAATCTGTTTGGAGGGCAGGACACTTATACATAATATCAGGCCTTTAACTTTTAAAATTTATAATTCAAATAGCTGCTCATCAAATCCTAACTTTTATTTTGAGATAACTACTCAGTCTAAAGGATTTTAAGCTAAAATTCACAATATTCCCTCATTTCTTACCAGAACTATTAATTAATAGTTATAACACTGAAGACGTCTTGATTTGCATCTAGTCTGGAAGGACTGGAGCCAAAATGAACATCCGTGAACTCTGGACGAAGTTCATTCATGTGTGGATGTGCCGAGTGAACGTGAACACTGTGTCCATGCATCCCCGGAGAAAAGACTGACGCTCGTGTCCAAGCTGGTTTCTATCCAAACCCAAAAGAAAATAAATGGTAATTTCGGCAGATAAATTTATTAAAATTATACATTTAGGTATTTTCATAGGAAATACTTGTTTCAAAATATCTTTGGATAATACCAAGAAAAATAAAACCATAAAGTGATCTTTGTAATTTCAAAATTATGCCCTCCGATATTTATCAGGCAGTGAAATATTCAACAGCTGCAGTATTAGTCTCAAATAAATATTTTTTAAAAATTTTTATTTATTTGAAAGAGAGAAAAGAGGCAGATAGAAAGAAAGAAGGGGTGTGCCAGGACTGCTAGCCCCTACAAACAACTCCAGATGCATGTGCCACCTACTGTATCTGGCTTTACATGGATACTGGGAAATTGAACCTGGGTCCGTAGGCTTTGCAAGCAAGTGCCTTGACCACTGAGTAATTGCTATGGCCCCAAATCAATACTTTTATTTGCTTGTACAGATGAGATTTTTCATGACAATATACTGAAACTTCAGATAAGACTTTTTGCGGGGGGTTTCAAGGTAGGGAATTTATTTTTAGTCTCAGGGCAGTCTCGAACTCACAGTGATCCTCCTACCTCTGCCTCCCAAGTGCTGGGATTAAAGGCGTGTGCCACTACACCTGGCTTAGATAAGATTTTTAAAATTTATAATTCCATGCTTTTTGTTACTTTGCTGTATATCAAAATTTTTAATCACATATGTTGCAGTCAGGTTCGCATTGCTGGCAGTGAGGAGAGGGTGGACCTCACCCGCTGGCCAACATCAGGTAGACAAGAGCAATAGGAAAGTATGCCAAACACTGGCAAGGGGACACTGGCCATAACACCCATAAGCCCACACCCAAAAATACACTGCCTCCAGGATGCGTTAATTCCCAAATCTCCATCAGCTGGGAACCTAGCATTCAGAACACCTAAGTTTATGGGGGACACCTGAATCAAACCACCACAACATAAAACCAATACATGAAATGATATGTATCATTTTTAAAAGTTCTTCAAATGTTAAGTTATAGTCCAAAGTTCAATTAACAAAAATAACCAAGACAGAAACGTGCATCACTTTTAATAATAATTTTTATAATTCATTTTTTAAAAAAAGAGGACATCTGAAATTCTCCTTCTGCCTCAACATACACGTGCATGGGGAGTGTGCATCTGCACATACATGCGCATATGCCACATACCACACAACATGCATACTGTATAAACAAAAAAATCGTGTCTCCTTTATGTAATGATTATAATAATTTTATTTCTAAATTTGAGAGCTATGCTATGAAATAAGCAAAATGGTGAATTTAGTCATTTTTATGCATTCATCCCCTGAATTATTTCTATATATTATGTGTTGATGTTGAAGTTAGGTTTAAAAGAACACAACAGGACTAGAGAGATGGCTCAGCCATTAAGGTGCTTGCCTGCAAAACCTGATGACCTGTGTTCAATTCAATTGCCCATGTAAAGCCAGGTGCACAAAGGGGCAAGTGCATCTGGAGTTTTTCAACAGCTAGAAGATCTGGCATGTCCATTTGCGCTCTCTCTCTCTCTCTCTCTCTCTCTCTCTCTCTCTCTCTCTCTCTGTGTGTGTGTGTGTGTGTGTGTGTGTGGTGGTTTGAATAGAATAGATGGCCCCCAATATATTCAGTTGTTTATTTGTTTGTAGTTTGCATTCTTCAGCCACCTGGCTGGAGGCAATGTCAATGGGTGGATCTTTAGGTGTGGTGGTGGGTTTCAGATTTCAATCTAAAGATATGCAAAGTATACCTAGCTGGAGTTGCTAAAGTGTGCTGTGCTGTGTGGCTTTTTGGCTTTTGGCTTGTACTTCTTTTTTCTGCTTGGTCTTGTGAAAGCAGGACAGTTTCTTCTGCCATTTATGGAACTTCCCCTGGATCTGTAGGCTTCAATAAATATCCCTTCCTCCATAACTATGCCTGGTCTGGAAGTTCATCTCAGCGAACCTGAATCTGTCTGCTACACTCTGTTTGGAAATAAATAATTTTAGAATTACTATTCATTATTAATATTATTTTTTAAAAGTACCAAAAATGAATCCTTACCCTTTCTGGAACAGCTATATTTGCCTTAAGCATAGAGCATAGCAAACAGAGAATGCTTGTCATTGTTTAATTAGAATTGTAGTGAATGAAATTAGACCAGTGAACACTGTACGGAGGGCTTTCAGCTTCTCTGGGGAATGAATGATGGATGAGAATACAGGGAAGGAAAGGGCGGTATGCAGGCAAAGGGAAACAGTATGAAAAACAGCCAAGAAATTGGAAGGAGCTGCACCAAATAGCACATGTTCAGGGCGCCTCAGTGCAGCATGGGGAGCAGAAAGGGTAGAAATGAAGCTTGGGGACTGGACAGATGGCTTGGTGGTTAAGGCACTTGCCTGTGAAGCCCAAGGACCCAGGTTTGATTCTCCAGGGCCCACATAAACCAGATGCACAAGGTGGCACATATATCTGGAGTTCATTTGCAGTGGCTAGGGGCCCTGACATACCCATTCTCAATCTCTCTTTCTCTCTCAACTAAATAAATATATATTTTTTTAAAATGAAGCTTGGGAGGTTAGCACAGGCAGAACCACAGGTAATCATTATGTGTATACCTGGGAATTTTACTTTTTTTTATGTTTTGGCTTATTATTATTTCAAGGCTGACCTGGAATTCACTCTGTTGCTCCAGGCTGGCCATGAACTCACGGCAATCCTTCTACCTCAGCTTCCTGAGTGCTGGGATTAAACGTGTGTGACCTAGCGATTTTAATTGGCATCTTAAGAGTTACTGAGAGAATTCAGGCAGGGAAAGAAGTGATAAGATTTTGCATTTTAAAAAATACCTAATTGGCAACAAAGAGAATGCCTTCATAGTAGGCAAGGAAGACCACCTCAGGGACTCTTCTGAAAATTCAGGAAAAAATGGTTTCAGTAGGAATTGTGAGAGTAGCAAACAATTCCATTTAGTGATAACTAGGAAACTGAATCAACAGGAATTGAAAACTGATTAAACGTGGAGGTGGGTATAGGAGAGAGAATAAGGAATGGCTGCAGGATTCTTGTGTGTGCAGACACTGCCACCACTTCCCATGACGGGCCATACTGGGAGGGGCTCATAACTCAATCTTAGGTTTTGCATGGTGGGCCAAGAAACATACTGAGCTCGATGCTCCCGTGAAATGCTCAAGTGGAGATCAGAGTGTATCCGTCCAGAACTAAAAGGAAGAGAAAGAATTTTGAAAGAGGATACGTGGGGTCACGAGCCATGAGATCATTTCAGCAATGTTAGTCCACAAAAACTATGTAAGAATAATAAAACAGTTCTTTAAATAGCCAGATGCACAAAGTGGCACATGCATCTGGAGCTTGTTTGCAGTGGCTGGAGGCCCTTCTGTGCCTATTTTTCTCTCCTCTCTCTCCTTGCAAATAATAAATAAATAATAAAATAAATGACTAACAATGTTGTGTAGGGCCACTGGGTGGGAATGAGTACTTTGGGGCACTGTCATCCAGACATACGCTGACTCGTGCATTTACGACCTCACAGTGGCCGTCACTAGCTACATAAGACCTCCACAACTCTGAGCCCATTAATATTTTAAGGTAAAGAAGAGAGACAGACAAGAAGAATGAGACATCAAAGAAAAAGAAAGAGGAGGGACTCGAAGAGGGGTGGGTGAGGAGACCAATGGGGTGTAATAGGATGATCATATTACAGTACATTCACATATTTAAATTCTCAATATTTTTATAAGTTTCTACAGAATTCCCATAACCTGTGAAATGTCACTAGGACTTCCATGGGAAACAGTGTGTGAGAAAATATTAAACGCCTGGTTTTGAAGTTCATGTGTGACACAGTGGACTGTGAGTGAACATTCCTATTAGCGGTTTTGTAAGAGAATTTCCAGCACCTTCCAGCATGCACCCACAACATAGCAGCCACCTGGACGACTCCACAGTCTGACTTTGGATAGCTGGTGTCCTGCTCAAAGGGGAGGAAGGCAGGTGAGCGTCAAACCTCTCTCTCCAAATGACCTTTGCAGCCTTCCTTTAACGCATAGCCCACTTGACTAAGGAAGCAAACAGGCTGAACAGATGAACAGAATATTTTCATTTCAAAGCACATATTTGTATACACCAAGATTAATCTCAGCCTTAGTGCTTGTTTTTGCAGCAAATGAGACAAAACACAAGTGGCACGGGTGAAGAATGAATTATACTGTCAATTTTGGCACGTTTTAAGAATTTCCCTGTTGTTGTTCCTCTCTGTTTAGTATTTATTTCCACGTGTGTTTATCAAATATGTCTAATGGCATGGCATGTGGCCTGCAGGAAGTGCAATGTGAGGCAGAAACAAGGTTCTGGCCATAGACTTTTGGACAGCAGCGTTGATGAGATTAGTGAGGAGAAATTACAACCTTCTGAGTCACTTCCCTCAGGGCAGCAAGGCACCTAATGGAAGCTCACCTTCACAACAAACAGCACTTATTAATGACCTCTATGGTCCATGCCATTGACCTGTTATTACATAATGCACAGTCTATGGCAAAGAGGTAACCAAGATGGCAAAATTGAAAAGATGCAGTCATTTGACAAGTAAAAAGACCAGTTATTATTTAATTTTTAAAATGTTTTAATTTTGTATTTTATTTTATTTATTTGAAAGTGGGGGCGGGAGCAAATAGAGAAAGAGAGAATGGGCACACCAGAGCCTTTAGTTACTATAAACAAATTCCAGAGGTATGTGCCACCTTGTGCATCTGGCATACATAGGTGCTGGGGAATCAAACCGGAGTCCTTTGGCTTTGTAGGTAAGTGCCTTAACTGCTAAGCCATCTCTCCAGCCCTACTTAGTTTTGTTTTTAATCAATACGAATTGGTCCTTGATATATTGATCTTTCTTCCTCCACCTCCCAAGTACTTGGATTCTAGGGTTGAGCCGCCATATGTCAGCTAGCTCCCGATTACTTTAAAGAAAAGTTAAATATCAAGCAATAAGGATTTTCTTAACAGAAAAGTTCGACTCAGAAAAAAGGTTTAAGAAGAAAGATATTTAGGAAATATTCAGAGTATAAATTATTGCCTAGGAAAGGAAAAGTTACAAGTTGATAAGAACACAATAATGGCAGGTAAAATTATAATTAAAAATTCTGGGGCAAGATTCCAAATATGACAGTGAAAAAGTCTCCATCTTAACCAGCATAAAAGGCTGACATACAGATGACATGTCTCTTGGCACTGATTATATTTCATATAATAACCTTCAAAATGATAGCTTCAGTCAAGACGGACAAAGAAACAATTTCACCAGAAGTGTGCTATATGTAGCATGTATGTGATTTGGAAATTATGTCTAAGTTTAAGAACAGCTTGTTTCTACTGCAAAGCTCTCTTCAAAATAAGAAAAGGACAAAATAACTTGATGTCTACCTTCACGTCCTCTCTCTCAAGAGCTGCAATGGCATTTCTGTTGCAGGTGCCCTAAGAAAAGGTGCACATGCCCACTGATACCTCAACACTCGGCTTCCTTTCCAGAGAGCTAGTGGTGCTAAACAGTCTCAGATAGGAAATGAACAGTATTCAAATGACACTGCTAAAGTGGTTAACTTTATTAGACATACTGGCACATCGGACAGATTGATACATGAAATTCCGGTATGGGATTACCTTCACCCAGGGGCTCTAGATGAGAAGTTGTCGGTGTGGTGTTTGTCCTTTCAAGAGAAGCACTTGCAAGTCACAAGTAGGAGAGGTTTTGTTGTTGATACTTTAAAAGTGAAGAAAGGGCTGGAGAGATAGCTTAGTGGTTAAGGCACTTTCTGTCAAAGCCTAAGTACCCACATATGACTTTGCAGATCCTATGTTAGCCAGCTTCACAAAGGTGAGGCAAGCGCGAGGTTGCACATGCCCACTAGGTGGCGCAAGTGTCTGGTGTTTGATTACAGTGGCTGAGGCCCCGGTGCACCAATTCTCCCTCCCTCCCTCTCTCTCTAAAAAAAAGTGAAGAATGACTGCAAAATACCAAATCTTCTAAGACATTTTTTTTTCATCTGATTACCCAGTTTAATAAATCTTGTGCAGATTCGGGGGAAATGCTTTTATATCAAATGATTATTGATTTTTTTTAAAAAATCAAATTTTTAGGAACTGATTATAAAGAAGGTCAGGGAGTGACAAAGAAGGTCCGTTTGATCATTATCTCAGGACATGTTCCCTGTGGTGGCTCTGGAGAATTGGTTATTGAGACAGCTACTCGTGTCATTCCGTGTGCAGCAATGTAGTATCCCATGTGATGACTGCTCTTGATTAGGAGTGTAGTCTAGTCTCAGTTCCTGCCCTGAGGAAATAATTCCACCCAGGAGGGCAGTGTCGTCATGGGATGATCTGTTTTTGAGACTTACCTATGCTTTGAAGTAGTTTAGGTCCCTCTCATAAAGATGTATACTAAGTAGAACTGCTATTCCTGGGATCCAAGGTACTTGTAGAAGAGACTGATTCTGAAGGAAAAACATTAAAAAGGCAGAACACTGTTAGAGGGGCAAAAGGGAATTAGGCCAGTGACTGGGCCCTCCTCCTTAATACCACTTTGGCTTTATGATGTTTACAACCTACTGATCATGACAAGGTTTTGGGAGTGTAAAGTAACTTTTATCTAGGAATTCTCTAACTCTAAATTTATTTATTTATTAAATATCATTTATTTGTTCATCTATTGATTTGAGAGAGAGAGAGAGTGGGCGTGCCAAGACATCCAGCCACTGCAAATGAACTCCAGACACATGCACCACCTTGTGCATCTGGCTTATATGGGACCTGGAGAATAGAACCTGGGTCCTTAGGCTTCTCAAGCAAGTACCTTAACTGATAAAACATATCTCCAGCCCTAACTCTAAATTTATTGAGAAGGATTGGGGAAGGGAGCTGGCAGGAACCTAGGATTGAAACTGAAAGAAATGCAATATGCAGGCTACAACTGCTTACACCTATAATCCTGAGAAGGGGGTGCTGTGAGGGTCACTGGACCCCTGAAGGTAAAAAAGGCAGGAAAGTCTGCACTTGCTAGAAATCAAAGATGATCTGACTTCTTACCTCTTGCCTAGTTCACTTGACCTGTTTTTCCACAAACAACTAGGACCCCTCTGGGGAGGGAGGTCTTTCAAAGGATTTACATGTTGTGGTTGGTCAAGTTCAGGCCCTGGAACTTGGTGCTTAGGCTAGCCTTTTCCTGAGACAGGCCCTAGTCCCAATCAACCAGCTGTCCCTCTGGTTCACCAGAGCCAGAAGACAGCCCACCACTACATGGTTATAAATACCTTCACAAGGGAAGGGCAGCTCTCTGACCACTTGGGAACTAACAGCTGTGGGTGAGATTTTCCCTCACTGGGGTCTGGCTCAGTCCAGGCCCAGGCGCAGCCAGGTTGTGCCAAGGGGGCGCCCCCTAGCCCTTACTCTTCACAGGGGCTCCTTTGTCCCCTCTAGCTCCCCACATGGCAGGAGCTCCTTGAGCTTTCTTTTCTCTCCAGGCCCTCCATGTCAGATCTCTAGTCACATGTACATTTTCCCTTGGCTTCTACACTTTCCTCAATAAATATAATAATTTAATAATTATCCCTCTTAGTCTTTTTTATTCAATTGTTTGATTAAAATTAGAAATGAACCTAGGGCTTGGGCTTTAAGGAATTTCCTGGAACCTGAGCACCCCTGTTACAATCCTAACACTCAGGAGCCTTAGGCAGGAGGATAGCCATATGTTCAGACTAGCCCGATTACAGAGCAAGGGAACTTTCTCAAAATCCCACACACAACAAATGTTCAGTATTGCCATTCATGACAATAAGATAGGAGGATTGTTGTGAGTTTGAGGTCAGCTTGTGCTCCATAGCAAGTACCAGACCAGGCAGACCAAGACAGTAAGATCATGTCTCAAAATAAATAAATAAGTAAAAGTGTAATATGTAAAGATCAAATGGAAAAGAATCAGCAGATGAAGGAATAATGAAAAGAAGTGGAAAAAACCTGCTATCTTGGAGACCTAGTCATCAGAGCAGTTTCCAGGGGTACAAAGGTAAGCAGTTGTCATTCTTTGTGATGTGAACACACTACACTGTGTGCAGACTTTTCAGGGCAATGTTACTCATGAATGAGAGCTGGGAAAATGAAGTCACTGAGTAAAGTCAACTGCGTGTGTGTTCCCCTGTGTTATTTTCTGTGTAGAAGTAAAGGCAGGGAAAGTTAGGTTGGTGTCTACAGGGGAAATTAGGACATAGGGACTTTTATAGTTGAAAAGACTTGTATGTTTAAATGCTGATCAGAAATACCTGCTAGAAAGAGAGATGACATCGATACAGATGAGAAGACAGAGAATGGAGCATAAAAAGGCAATGGTGAGCTGGGCGTGGTGGCATATGCCTTTAATCCCAGAACTTGGGAGACAGAGGTAGGAGGATCCCTGAGAGTTCAAGGCCACCCTGAGACTACATAGTGAATTCCAGGTCAACCTGGACTAGAGTGAGACCCTACCTCAAAAAACAAACAAACAACAGCAACAAAAAAGGCAACGGAGGGGCTGGAGAGATGGCTTAGCGGTTAAGCACTTGCCTGTGAAGCCTAGGGACCCCAGTTCGAGGCTCGGTTCCCCAGGTTCCCACGTTAGCCAGATGCACAAGAGGCGCACGCATCCGGAGTTTGTTTGCAGAGGCTGGAGGCCCTGGTGCGCCCATTCTCTCTCTCTCCCTCTATCTGTCTTTCTCTCTCTGTGTCTGTCGCTCTCAAATAAAAATAAATAAAAAATTTTTAAGAAAAGGCAATGGGGGCTGGGGGATGCTTCAGCAGTTAAGGCATATACCTGAAAAGCCTAATGACCCAGGTTCAATTGTCCCGTACCTACATAAAGCCAGACACAAAAGTGGCACATGCATCTGGAGTTTGTTCACAGCCTCATGGTGGCCCTGGCATACCCAGTCTCTCTGTCTCTCTCCTCTCGATCTCTCTCTGCTTGTAAATAAAAACAGGAGATGGGATTCTGAGGTTGGTGGAAGAATGGGCCTTTCTTTGGCCAGGAAGTCATCCCTTCAGCTATGGTGGGAGGATGGAGGGAGCTATAAGCACAGGGACAGCTAAGTATGCAGTGGGGATGGTTGAGACTAATTAGAACCCCGTGGTTCTTTTCAGCTCGTTTATTCTGTGCTCTTCCCACTATTTCACAGCGCTCAAACAGATCAAAACAAACAAACAAACAAACAAACAAAAACCCTGCAGGTTGTATATAATAGAATTTGACAACATTCACCTATTTCTCCTTACTCACCCCCCACCTTATCTGTGTTCCCCTATTCCCCAGAGGACAAGAACAATGGGCTCTTTGAAGGTGTCTCCGTAGGGTCAATAATTCAAAGGCCTTTGTGGACTGCTCTAGTGGTGAATGGACGAATGTGTTTGCCAAGAATCATCATCACATTGGAGCTTTCAATAAGAACAGACTGCATAGGCCACTACTCAGGGCAGGCATTAAATCAGAAAGAGCAAAATTAAAAAGAAGGAAAAGGAAACCCTGAATTGGAGCATATAAACATGTCACCCCTCTCTAGGAGCTTGCCAATTTCCTGCATCTTGTCAGTATATATTGTGAAGAGGATGAGATTTAGGAGGTTTCTGGCAAGAAAAATCATTTGTACTTTTGAGAGAGTAGGTGGGAAACAGGAAGTTAAAGATTAATTACTTCTAAGCAGGAACAAAACTGGCTACTGCTCATTTTTTCCCATTTATTTTGATGTTTAATTAGCTTTACAAATCACAGCAAAATGGAAAATTAAGTAATTTTCTGTGCTACAGCGTACTCATTACTCTGGCATTAATATAGAAATAAATTCCTCTAAGTGGAATTGTGAAGGAGATAATAACTATATTATGCAGAATGATTTTGAGCTATTGTTTTAGATTTCTATAAGCATAACACTTCGAAGGCATCCATTTGATATATGTTAGAAGTAGACTCTGAACTTATTCTTGACTGGGATTAACATATACCCAGTGCAGCTTTCTAAGCTAGCAGAGAAGGACATTCAACTGTGGCCACCTAGCATTCCCAGCATATGGAATATGATAGTTACTGGATAAATCCTTCTAAACAGATTGATGAGCACAAAACTCAGGCGTGTGTTTACTCTACTGCTTTAGAGAAAAGGTCTTCAATAACAAGCCAACTTTATATATCCAGTAAAGCAGCGTTTGATTGAAAATTAACTTTAATATATAATATAATAAAGGCTTACAGCAATAAGTTTTTGAAGTTTTTGAGTCAATGAAAATCATCTCTGGAGAGGCCAGGGAAACCATTTGATGGGTAGTCTAGAAAATACCAGCCAGTGTAACATTAACTAGAAGATGTAATGGGGAGGATCCTTGCTTAAGGATTTACTTCCATTATTGAAGTCACTTTGGGTGTTTTTTTTTTTTTCTCTCCTGATTTCATTTTCAAATATTAGAAATATAAAACATCAGAAAAGTCCACAAACTGTAAAATGAACAAATTTAACTTTCTACAAGTAAGTATCAAGTTTAAAGTAGAATATGATTATATAATATCTAGCAATTTTTAAATTGGCTATATTTACAGAAGTTGCAATTTGGGGCTGGGGAATTGGCTCAGCAGTTAAGAGCGCTTGCCGCGAAAGCACGAGGGTTTCTTGCCCATTAAGTTCAGCTCCGCACCAGGATTCACATTCAAAAACCAAGGTGTGACCATGTACATCTGATACCTCCAGACTGGGGTAGAGGTCAGAGGTCAGAGAATCAGGAAATATATATTTGAATTACTTAAGCATATGTCACTCTTAGGGCAAGAGAAGAGGGTCATGTTATCTTTTGCTACCCTGAGGGACTTGCTGATGGATAGCAGCCCTGGCTTGAGAGTCTGTCTTAAGAAATACATACAAGGGCTGGAGAGATGGCTTAGCGGTTAAGCACTTGCCTATGAAACCTAAAGACCCCGGTTTGAGGCTCGGTTCCCCAGGACCCACGTTAGCCAGATGCACAAGGGAGCGCACGCATCTGGAGTTTGTTTGCAGTGGCTGGAGGCCCTGGTGCGCCCATTCTTTCTCTCTCTCTCTCTCACATTCTTTCTCTGTTACTCTCAAATAAATAAATAAAAAATAACAAAAAAAATTAAAAAAGAAATACAAGATGAGCAGTAAGGGAAGCAGACCAGATGGTCACACATGCATATACTACACATCACATATACCATACCACACACATACTCTGTACACACACATGCAAAACACAATGAACAAAACAGATGTTGAAATTTTCTAGTAATTGTGGAATTTAGACTTTAGGACTAATTCCTGATCTAAATTGGAGACTACACACACCACTCATCAATTATTATTGAAAATAGGTATCTGATGATTAAATGGCCGATTCTATTCATTTTACATTTAAGGATTGAGTCTCTATCATGTAGAGACAATTATTTCTGTTTCTTAATTTGGAGCAAATCATATCTCTAACTTAGGATGCTAAAAATATAAACTTGTATTATGTGACAAAAGCCAGTTACATCAATTATATGTCAGATAAAGCCATAATAAGTTACTAATTTCCAGTGAACTTGAAACAGTCATGTTATACCAATTTGGGGGTATTTAAGATAATCACAACCTAATTTAAGATAACCACAGCCATTGTGTTGAGATTCTCATTAACTTCCATCATAAGACACTTTGAATCTATGCCACCATAAAATATTCCTGGCACTGCACATGCCATACCTCATTTGCCACTCACAAAAATATTTCCTGATAGGCATTAATACTTACCCTCATGTAGCACTGAAACTCAGAAAGACTGACTAACTTCCAGGGTTACTTACTAATAGGGGATACAACTGTTATTCATTCAAAGATCTTGCCTTTAATGTCTGTGCTCCGTGATCTGTCACTGAAGAACAAAACCCCCCTCGTACTTCAAAACCTTAATGTTGTCTTAGCCTCACAAGAAGCCACCATCATCAGAATTGGTAGAAGGCCACCTCAGGGTGGCAAAAGAGATTGTGGCTCGTCTTCCTTACCCTAAGAGTGCTTGCATAATTTAAATATATACTTCCTGGTAGGCTTACTGTGCCTCATAAAACAGATCATTTTATGCTAAATTTAAGAAACGGAAGTATGGAGCTGAGGTAGTGGCTCAGCAATTAATGGTACTTGCTTGCAAAGCCTACTGGCCTGAGTTCAATTCCCCAGTACCCAAGGAAAACTGGATGTTAAAGTGGCCCATGCACCTGTAGTTCATTTTCACTGGTGCATCCACACTCCCTCTCCCCTCTGTTAAATGAATAAATAAGTAAACAACTCTAAAATATATCCAAGTTCACGTCCCCTATTCACAATCCGTTTGATTGCCACAAAGCTGTGATCAACACACAGCTGGTTCCCTTTATCTAAAATGGCTAGAGTCTTCACAAAAAACACAATGCCATGTTCTTTGTCCTCAAACTGTTCCTCAGTGAAGCAATTTCTGAGTGGCCTTAACTGACTTCGGAGCAAAATAAGATAAAATAAAAGTGTACTTGTCACTGTTGCGGTACCCTTTGCTTCCCGAGACTATGTGGGTCTTTGTTTTCCTTCCTGGCTAGGTAGGTATTTGGTGTTTGTTCTGTCTGCCTTATTCAGTGGGAGCCCTGCAAGTACAGACTGAAATTTGACATGTGATTGGGTTATCCTGCTGAAAAAGCAAAATTCCACTGACCAGGTCAGCAAAGCCTTTTCCGAATTAGGTGTTTGCTTTGACTTGGGCCAGCTCCCGTACCAGGAAGCATATGGTGTTTCCTGTCCCTCCTGCTATATGGCAGGAAATGCTTGGCTTTGGGTGAGTGGGGATGTGCTGGCTGGACAAGCTGGCAGAGGAGACGTGAGAGCAAGGACGCCAAGTCGCCAGGACAGAGACCTGCCTGGCCGGGTGTGTAGTGCTTATCTTTGATCACCCACCCCTCTCTCCTGTTCCTTCTCTACATCCTGTCTATCCATGAGTAGCGATCCTGCACACAACTTCATAGATTTACCTGCTCATTTAGACAAGAAATCTAAATAATAAGTGACTGACATTAAATAGTTTCATTTCATATAGTCTTAAGACCCTTCAATCATAAATTGTTAGTATCCACCTACCACAGTGAATCATTTTATAGCCACTGAAGTAAGAGTATTTCAACTAGGAAGGGGAAAAAGAAAACTTTCCACTTAGTTTAATTATATATCTACAGGCAGAACAAAAGCTTTCTCAGAAAGAACACAATTTAGTTTAGAGCTTTGGAGGAAAGAGCAAGAGAAGGTGAGACTCTCTAAGAGGCGAGGGTCAAGGGAGACTGGACACAAAACAGGCCCGGAGAAAGGAGGACGTGGGAGACAGCCCAGACAGTTGTCCATTCTACAGTTCTTTACTTACAATTGGATGAAATTATCTTGGATAATTACAATGACGTATTTCTGATTAATAATGAAATAGCTACTTTGCCATGACATTATGCCATATCTGATAACAGCACATTAACATACTGTAATTTCAAAATTAATGTTAGCAGTCAGGGGAAAGCATTGTACAGAAGCAACTTTGGGTCCCTGGGACCCTTAAATTCATGAAATCCAGCTCCCCACACATTGATGGTCTTTCAACATTTCTTTGAATGTTGAGGAAATACTTTGACCATGTAACAATCAAGGGTTCTTTTTTTATTAGAAATGTTAATTATTAGAAAGTTCTGGGGTTTTCGTTGTTGTTGCTTTGATTGTTTTCTTGTGACAATGTCTCTCTGCAGCCAAGGCTGGCCTGGAACTGCTGGTGATCCCCTGCCCAGCCTCCTTTCTAGAATTAGAGACACAAGTCGCCATGCCTGGCTAAAATAATTCTATACTTTTTCCTACTCCCATGTGGATTTTAGGAAAATGTTCTTATAATGTTCCCCCTAGAGCTTTGAAAAAAAGATTTTAGAGGAAAGTTACTTGACACCCTCATTCCCTGATCAGGTGACAAATCATAGCACATCTCACTATATCTTCTTTAACCATTGTTTTCAGAATAATAATAATGTCACTCATCTTCCAACAGCTGCGCAAGTCATGTTTTGGTGTCTTTCAGAAGACATGAAGCCATAACTTGACTGTCCAGCCAAATGAAGTGAACACTTAACACAGTGATCCGGTGCCACGTTTCTCCTGATGAACATGAGTTTTGTTAACACATTTCACAGCATTCTTTGCCTTGAATTGACTGGTGCTTAGCAAAAATCTATAGGCCATACATAGAATTATAAACTTAAATCCCGGGGAAAAAAATAAAAAAAAATCTTTTCCTGCTTTCACATTCTCAGGTAATATGTTGTGTGCCAAAAGTCACACAATTAAATTGTGCCAGAGAAAGGTTCAATTTAAATTTTTTAAAATATTCTGCTATATTTTATATTTTCATGAAAAGTGCTTGAGTTTAGCCACCCTCCACTTAAGCAGCTTCTTTTCTTTTCTTTTCTTCTTTTTTTATTTTCTTGGTTTTTTTGAGGTAGGGTCTTGCTCTATCTCAGGCTGACATGGAATTCACTCAGTAGTCTCAGGGTGGCCTTAAATTCACGATTCTTCTACCTGTGCCTCCCGAGTGCTGGGATTAAAAGTGTATGACACCATGCCCAGCCTTAAGTAAATTCTTAATCAAAGTGCAAAATCTCACATTTGACCTTTTGTATGTGGTGGGCTTTGTAGACTCTAGGAAATGCCAGTCTCTAGAGTCTTTTTTAAATTTAGGTGAGAAAAGAATTAGAGGTTGAGTGAGTTAAGTGGTCTGAATCAATAGAAGAAAAAGGTTTTCTAGTACCTGATGCTATTTGATTCCCCCATCTATCAAGAGCTATCTCTAAATCTGCTCTGCCTGAGCGAGTTATTTTGTCTGACCTAATGTCTTCATCTTGCTAATGAAACACATGGGTCTATCACATCACACTTCTTACTATTTAAAAACTGAACATCCTTGCTATGTTAGTCATATTTCTATTACTGTAATGAAATTCTTGAGATAACCAGCTTAAAGAGAGAAAAGGATTATTTTGGCTAATGATTTTGGAGCTTTCAGCACATGGTCATTTATTTGGTCCTATTGCTTTGGGTTTGTTGGAGGCAGCACATCGTGGTAGGAGAGCATATGGAGGAAGCTGATCATCTCAAGGTGACCAGGAAGCAGAGAAGGAAAGGAGTGCTAGTGAGATGGCTCAGTACCTAAGGGGATACAAGTCCCCACTACCCACATAAAGCCAGATGCGCCAAGTGCAGCATGCATCTCAAGTTCCAAGGTACGAGAGAGAGAAAGAGGTTTCAAAATTCATCTCAAAGGCATATAATTCAGTGACCTGACTTCTGGCTCCACTTCTTTATAGTAACACCTTGGACTGAAAACCAAGCTTTTAACACATGGGGCTTTGGTAGATACTAAAATCCAGGGCTGGAGAGATGGCTTAGTGGTTAAGGCACTTGCTGACAAAGCCAAAGGACCCAGGTTTGATTCCCCAGTACCCATATAAAGTCAAATGCATAGGTGGTACATGCATCTGGCATTCCTTTGCTGTGACTAGAGATCATGGCATGCCAATTTGCTCTATATATCTGCCTCCCTCTCTCTCTCTCAAATAAATAAATAAAATTTACTTTAAAAGATCCAAAGTATAGAACTTCTTTACATCCAAGTCAAGTTTGCTACCTTGAAGGAACTTTACTTCTGTTAGTCCCTAAAACTTAAGACCTAGCCCCACCTACTTATTCTATTTATTTAGGACCTTAAATTATCTTCTGGTCCAAAATTTCATCTTATACATGATTGGTCATGCCATTCTATTTGCTTACTCCAACTCTCAGAAAGCTGAGGCTTGATCCCAAAAGAAAGATTACACTTTGTTACCTATCCATTCATTGGTTATTCTCCATCCATCTATGCCCAGCTACATTTTTCTCAATTACTTATATTATATCTACTATATGAAAATAACATATTACTTAATGCCCTATTCATTGAGAACTTTGTCTTGGCTATTTCAGCTTTTTGTTAAAGCCTAACAATTCCTTCCTTGTCTTAAATACTTAGTCTTACTGTTAAAATCTACCATTTTTCCTCATTAATATAAAAATACACAGTGTTAAAGAAAACCAATATTATGAAGACACCATATGTATACAAGTTAAATCATAAACCTTTTCATTTAATTTGCATGTGCATTTGATAGTACATTTTCTATTGTTTCTTAGACTCACACTACTATAATATAGAACATAGCCCATATAGTATACTAAGCTTTTATTATACAAGTCTCATTAAGGGACTCAGAAATTAGCTTTTGTGTACAGTTATTGCTGTTGTACCTTCTGTTTCTCTTTACATTTCTGGATCTCACTATTGCAGTCACTTTCTCATTGCTGAGACAAGGTACCCAACCAAAAGCAATTGATGGGGGCGGGTATTTCAGCTCACAGTGTTTAAGGGACGCTTCATGAGGGTAAGAGAAAGCATGACATGAACAGAGGCTGGGCATAACCTCTGCCACAGTAGGTAGAAAATGGGAGAGAGAAAGAGAGAGCAACCCCAAACTCTAGCAAGGGGAAGCTGGCTATAACACCCTTAAGTCTACCCTCAACAACACACCTCCTCCAGCAAGGCTCTGCCTCCCAAATTGCCATTGGTTGAGGATCAAGCATTCAAAACATAGGAGGTTGTGGGGAACATGTGATTCAAACAGCCACATCTATTAAAAAACATATATAGCAAACAATTCCATATTTTGTGTCAAATGTTGTCATGAAGCAAAACAAAACAAAAAAAAAAGCCTCCCAGTTATCTTTGATAACGTTGCATTTCTACATCTCCCTTTCTCTACCTACCTATCAAGAAATAGTAAAAAAAAAAAACAAAAACAAGCCTTGAAGGAAGAACGAGTCATTGAAAGATTGCTCTTAATTCCTGATCGCTAAAATGAGCTGGGAAAGTTGTAATCTTATCTGTTGTCTTCTTTCTCTCAAAAATAGCCAGTAATAACTACTATGGGTTCTGATCTAAGTCATTCCCATGAATACTGAAGGCTCTGCAATTTAGCATAGATTCATATGAGGATGTCTGAGAGGTTCACACTTGGTTGCAGAATGGGAAAGTCCTGATGAAAACTTTGAATTATTGGAGCATGGTATAGTAATCCCATCTCAAAATCTACATTCAGTTGTTACTGGAAAATACTGAAATGTCTGCTGTTCTTTCCCCTTTTGGCTTATCTGCAGACAGAAGTTTTGCTTTCCCCTACTAGTGCTCCCCAGGAATCGTGAAAATGGTTTCAAATATTGTGGGGAAAGGGAAAAGTTAATCAACATACCAAATACTACAATTACAGTCCCTTGGGACTAAGCTATTGATGAAATTGTGAATCTGATTAATTATTTACTAGTTGTAGCAACCCAAGACAATTTAGTTGAGAGTAAAGTACTAATATACTGACATTTAAATGCTGGCTGTCCTATTCATAAGTTGTCTAATCATTTTCAACTTTCTTATCATTTCTCTATGAAACAGACTAGTCATGTCTATCCAAGATAATTAAGTAAGTTAATGTGCCCATAAAACTAGAACGGAGCATAGTCATTGTTGTAAATGTTAATAATTATTATCATTTAACCTAAACTTTTTAATGATTAAAAAAAGGATAACACAAACATATATACATTTAAACTCTATGGCATGTGAATTCTGAGTAATAATGAATACTGATATATTTTCACAAGTCTTTTGTTTGTGAATCCTTGATCTGTGTGACCCCCAGGCCATACTCATCCTGAAAAACCAAAGGATTTTCCTCTGTTGATGCAAATCTGCCATCAGGCCAGAAATGACTAAAGCTACCATTTCATGACCACAATAATGGCTATGTGTAAAATTGTCAGCTTCTCAGTATCTCTTTTCACAGATGCCAAGTCTCTAACTTAGCGCAAAAGGGAGACCTGAGGCAGTCATTCAAGCTTGGCAGGATAGCAAAGGGAAAACAAGAGAGGTGAGGACATGATTTGAGGCACTTATTAATGGTTTCAATATTTTGCCTTACTGCAACATGCAGGCCATTCCCCATGGGCTTAAGGAAACATTTACATACTCATAACAACAGTCAGGAGGCAACTCTTTGTGCACATTAAGCTGAAAGGCAACCAAACATAGAAAAACTTGCAAGCTCTACCTTGAACCTTACAGTATGGTTTCTTCCATTCACGAGTCCAGGTGCTCTGTCGGTCTAAAGCAGAGAGTCTACCAAGATTACAGTAGAAAGGAAACAGCTGGACAGCAGCTGTACTGCGGCACCAATAGAAAAGCCAGTGTTGGAGAAAATGAAAACCAGCAGTGTTTGTTTAGCACCTCTGCATTAAACTTTTTCCTGTGTTACTTCAGGGTTCAACAGGAAAGTTCTCTTAGGTTTTGTGCCTTTCACATTCAGGCCCAAGGGTGCTGCCCTAAATTAAAGGCAGAGAAGGGACATGAATTCAGCTACATTA